>NW_028317823.1:3739500-4358000 GCF_062004578.1 Staurois parvus | reverse complement strand
GGCTAATGAGTGTCAGGAAGATATGGCATCATTTATTTCCACATTGGTAGCACAGACATCTTGATCCAATCACCATGGAAGGGAAGATTTTGATTGTCTAGATAGTGTTGAAGGCCCCCACCCCTTTTCAAAGACACAATCTAAGGCCAAAGAGCACAGAGATCTCAACAGTGCTGTGAAAGTCCGTGGCTAGTCAGAGTGAACTTTTGTTAAAACATTCACAAGGTCAATCAAAAATATAGGCCCATCCAACAGCAGAACACACAGAGTAATGTAGTCATACCATATGTAGCTGGAGTCTCGGAAAAACTCTTTAAAAAACCTCAAATCACTTTGTATTTTAAGCCCTGAGACTGAAGCTTGTAAATCCATCAACCCAACACTCAAACACGAGTAACTTGGTATATGCAGTGCAGTGTAGTATGGACCTGTACATTGGGGAGACAAAACAACATCTCAACAAACAATGATCCAGTAGGAGGGCAAATTCAACAGGTGAAGAGTCAACAGTTTTCCTGCACCTTAAGAAAAAGGGATATTCTGTTGAATAGGACAGTGAGGTGACAACCAGTTTGCTTGTTCAAACATTTTATTGGGTTATAAGGGTATAAGACATACAGCAGGAAGCAACAATCATTTACAGTATATGTAGCAGATGAGAACATATGGCCCAAGGCCTTATAGCAACAATATGATTATTGCAAACTTAATAGAGCAACCAGTGTAAAGAGAGGGGGGGTGGAGAAAGAGGAGAGAGAGAAAAAAAAAAGGGTAGAGGGGAGAGGAGAAGGAGGTAGGCTAGGTGTGTGACTTCCAGGGCAGGGAGGAGGATGCGGGGCCGGACCAGTGCTCCGGAGCATCTTCCAAGGGGGAAGGTATTAGGAAAGAAGCAGCGATTCATCGAAACCTTGAGGGAGAAAGTGATTGACCCAGGAAGAAAATTTTGGGACTGTGTCTGTGATGATAGCTTCCACTTTGGCGTGTATCATAGCCTGTGTCACCTTATTCTGAACCGCTAATATGCTAAGAGAAGGGGTTTTCCAGGATTTTGCTATAATTTGCTTGGCGGAGCTTGTGACCTGCAAGAGGAGCTTAAACTGGAGTTTAGGAATCGAGGGGGGTCGTAAATTGTGTAAGGTGATGTCTGGAGTTGGCGCTAGCGGTTTTTTGAGAAGGGTAGATAGCATGTGGAAGATACCAACCAAGAAGGTGTGGGCTACTGGGCAGAACCACCAAGTGTGAAGGTATGTGCCCCTCATCTCACAGCCTCGAAAACAGTCTGGAGAATACCCTGGAGTATATATAGCGACCCTAGCCGGAACCAAATACCACCTTGTAGGACATTGTAATTCGTCTCAACCACTACTACATTCTGTGAGGAGGATTTAGTTGCTTGCCATATCCCAATCCTCTGGGCTCAGCTGGGGGCCTAGATCCCTCTCCCACTTGGAGACATATGTGGGGCCAAGGGAGGACTCAGATGTCGAGAGTAGGGCGTAGATAGAGATAAGGCCACGTCTGTGCGGATCGTTCTTGCAGGCGCTTTCAAAGGAGGTCATAGACCTAACGGAGCATGAAGTAGCAGAGAGGGGGGAATAAAAGTGTTTTAGTTGAAGGTAACGAAGCGGAAAGGGAGTGGGATTCTTGAAGAGATGGGAAGGATTTGACACCGGAGTTAGTCAAGAAGTGATGGGCTCTAAGGAGGTTAGCCGAGGACCAAAGTGCGAAAGAATGCGGAGAGAGCCAGGCAGGAGGGAAAGCCGGGTTGCAAAGGTGAGAGAGAAGGTGGTTGTGGGGGGATTGAAGGGGGTATCGGGATCTGAGTCTATCCCAAAGAGCTACAAAGTGGGAGGTGACTGGGTTCTGGATTGCGCGACAGTCAGAAGGACGAAGCCAAAATATGTAAGCTAAGGAGAGGGGGTCAATATCAACTGACCCTAAAATCACCCATTGCGGAATCTCATGAGATGCATGATACTTTGGAAGTTGCGCTAAGTGGACTGCTAGGTAATATTTTGCAAAATCCAGGAGACCCAGACCTCCCTTTAACTTTGGCATGTGGATGGTAGTACGGGGGACTCAAGGACGAACAGGACCCCAGATGTATTTGTGGGCCCGGCGCTGGAGCACTCGGAGATAATGAGCCGGGACAGGTATGGGGAGAGCCCTGAAAAGATAGAGGATCTTAGGTAAGATGGACATTTTCACTACTGCAATTCTACCCAACCACGGACAACCAGATTTCAAAGGCATGAAAATGGCCATCTAGGTCATACTGGAAGAATTATTCCTGAACATGGGTGGAGGCCTTCAACACTATCTGTCTTCTACATATACTCTAATGCCATTTAAACATCTTTACCCCTGGCAGACAACAATTCATGCATTTAGCCATGTAAATCAAAAGTTTAATACCTATGCGGAGTTCCTGACACCAATGGTGGGATTATAGGCAGGTGCAGTCTATTATCTTCACTGCAGGTAGCAATCAAGTCAGCGGCATTGCAGAGGGAGAGGAAGTCAATAGGAACATGCTTCTCTATGGTTTCCTGGGCCACTGGGGAAGCGATCCAGTTGACTCCATGTGACTCTGGTGGCCATCCTGGGTCAGGCAGACTCTATTTAAGACCCTGGCTCCTGAGTTTTGCGCACATTTGGCAAGTGGTTAGTGTAGGGACAGGTCATTTGTCTTTTAGGGAAAGTGAATAGCGGTAGGGCAAGTTCCTGATGAGAAGGGACAGACCAGGGATATGCCATCCTTCTGGAATCCTCCCACTTGGGTGCAGACTGGCCAGGTCGCATTCCACTCTCTAGGCAAGACATCAGCACATCCCACACCTGCTCCATTCCACACTGCCATTACAACCTTTGAGTGTTCCTAGTTGGGTGCCTTCCCACAGAACTGTTTGTGAACTTTAATACAAGTTCTGTTTCCTGCACCTGGACTTGGTGTATTTACTGGCCCCACACTACGTTACACCTCCCCACAGGATTATTTAATTAGAACAGGGTGGTTCCACAATTTTCACACCTCTCATACTGTTTTTGGACAATCAGCATCCGCCTTTATATGGTGATTGGATCAAGGTAACTGTGCTGCCTGAGTGGGTATACAGTAATGCAGTAAAGTCCAGTTTAATGTGACTAGATAAAGCTAGGTATACCATCACCTGTATAAATGAGAGCCTTCACAGAAAGACCTGCTGGTTGGCTGCCATGGTCTTGCTCACGTTAGCTGGGGTGTCACTAGATCTCCTTGTTGCAAAGGTTTATTCTTGTTATTATACCACTTTACATCCTCCCTAGTTGTTTAAAGTGGATGTGGAATATAGCCTTAATTTAAAATCTACAGCAAAAAACATTTTTTTATATAGTTTTGGATAGAGATGGAGAATAACTTAAATCAATAGGAACAGCTGGAATTGATTGGAAATCTCTCCAAAGTGAAGAGAATTTCTTTCTAAGTTGTAACCAGAATGGGTTTTCCCCCAGCTTGTCCAATCAGAGAACACTTTGCATTAATTTAAAAAATGCAAAGCATTCTCTGAATGGTGCCTGTACTGAGAATCCAACCTTCTAAATTCATATTACAGCAATGCAGCTGCTCGGCATGGGACCCGGAAGCTAATCACTGTAGCAGTGTCTACTTCCGTGATTCCGAGATTCCCAGTTTCCACTCCATATGAAGGTTTAGCACATCATGCATGTTATTTTGTGGAATTGTGCATTTGAAATATTATTTAATGTTATTAACATTGTTAAAATCTCTGCTGACAGCCAAATGGTATTGAAAAAAAAAAATATTTTGCATTAGTACATGTGGGCAGTGCCCAGTCCTCCATGCCATTTGTTTGACAATGCCTTGCCTATTAACCTTAAACACGGAGAGTACTGATTTTATCCATTACGCTCCCTTTGAATGGGGTTCACATTAACATTTAGAACTTGCTGCAAAATGAACCCAAGTAAAATCAACTCATCCCTAGCCATTTAGTGTCAGTACACTATATATGAATATGCACAGTATATGCAGTTGTATCACTTGGAAATAGACAGGATCTCCCTAAGTAGTACAGAAGCTACCAGTCACACAAGCACAGTCCCATGCACACTGACACTTCAGGCTCAGTCTTAGGGATATCTTTTTAGTATTTAATTGCTGAAGAACTGTAGTAACAGGAGAGGGGTTTAGAGTCTCAGCACATTCCAATGGGAGGAGACTAATCTTCTAATTTCAGCTTTTCCTGGAGGTAATAGGGAATGACCAGCAGGCCCTGACTGGGACAATAAATAGCATTTTAGACTGAACAGACAATTTTTCCGAGGATCGAAGGGGGGGGGGGGCGTTTGAGGATTCGAGGGGGCAAGTGATGGGGTATTCATGTTGTTGATCCTCCGCACTGTTATGTAAAGGGGCATTGTGGTATAAAGGGGGCTGCACTGTAATGATTACAGTGCCACTTTACAGTGCAGTCTCCTTTATTTCACAGTACCCCTAGAAGAGATAGGAAAGGAGACACAGGAATGGCCACACAGCGCACATATAAAATAGACAAAAGGGGTGCACCCATCTAAATGTAGGCTGTAAATGCAACAGAATAACATTTAATAATTAATGAAGTCGCTGCTGTAGCAGGAAAATGCAGGTATATCAATGTGTTGATAGGTCCCTGGGAGTGGGGCCGGGATGCTGATGAACTAGGCAGGAGAACTGTCTCACTGTTGTAGCTGTGGTCCTGATACGTTGGTTCCTCCTGCAGGCTTCGGCAGGCTGGCAGCTGGCCTGTGAGGCAGGGACTGCAGAACAGGCCTGAGATGTTGATGGGCTTGAGCAGGAGAACTGTTAAAGTTGTGAAGCGCAAGCCGCATCCCAGAGCTGTATGGCTTGAGGGGCTTTCGGCAAGTCCTGCATAGCAGGAGATGAGCAACAACCGCTTACGCAAATGCCTGGTGTGTTGTATGGCCAGTCTGGACCTGATGGCCAGTATACAGTATCTGGGAGCCTACAGCTGTGGTCCATATAGCCACTTATGGCATTCAGTTGCCTTTTCAGCATTCGCACAACTAATAGACATGTGCATGCTGAAAGTTTTTGTTTCCTTTCATTTCGGATGCAGTCGTTCATTGAAGAATTTCGTCATCATCGTTATGTTGAACCTATTCGGTAATCGTTTTGTATATTTGTTGGTCCAGGTGGATTCAAAAATTTAGCAGTTTTTTCAGAAAATTGCTTTATATGAGTTTTCAGTTTTGATATTTCGGGTGGATTCATTATTCATATATCAAAACTAGGGATGCACCGATACCGGTATCAGTATCGGTGCCAATACCAAGTATTTTCACGAGTACTCATGAAAATACTGTCGATACCTTAACCGATACTTTGTAGTATGATTTGCGTTAATGGACGCAAATTGCACCTCAGAGATTAGCATGTGATTTGAAGAGGAATGCAATTCCTGTCCAAATTGCTTGTCATAGGCTGAATTCACACAGGAGAGGTGTGGGAAACCTCCCTGCAGGCATCCCATTCTCAGCAGTAAGAGAGGAGAGAAAACAGCAAAATTTGAAAAGGTTTCCCGCACCACTCCTGTGTGAACTCGGACTATGACAAGCCTGGGTTCACACAGGAGCAGTTGGGAAACTGCATGCGTTTTGGACAGGAATCACAATTCTATTCAAATCGCATGCTATTCTTTGTGATGCAATTTGCATCCAGTAACGCAAATCGTACCGCAAAGTATCGGTAATTGGTATTGGTGAGTACTTGACCGGACGTATCATTACTTTTACTCGCTAATAAAAAAACGGTATCGGTGCATCCCTAATCAAAACTATTCGAAAAGATTTGAGATTTTCGACCCACCTAGAGAAATGGCATTAGCTGATTGGACAATATCGACAGGTGTCATGTGCATCCAAAATTAACGAATGGAATGAAATTCGGATTAATTTCCACATGGGTCTGAACTACTATCACATGTAACGTCATCTGAATAAAACAAATGAAACAAATACATTTGTTTAATTCATTATAAATTTTTATGGATTCATTGACTTTCGTTGAATGTCCATTCAGAGATTCGTATACACCTGAATATCTGAAAATCAAATTTTTGTCCGAAAAACGATTTGTTACAAAATGAACTGCACATGTCTAACATTTCATAGTCCAACGCATGGTCTTTACTAACAGTGTCCTGGAAGCTGTCTGCCACCCAGCATCTACAGGTAGATCCTCAGTGAGGGAGATAACAAGATTCTTCTCCAGACCAGAACTTCAGCACAGTGCCCTGCAGCAAAATCCATCAGCAATCTTCCCCAAGCACTCAGCCCAGCAGCTGCTGAGGCATAGACTGCAATTTCTTGTCTCTGTAAAGCTGCCTCCAGGGGCTACAGCCCCAAGAGAACGAGAACCCTCCCTCAAGGAAAAAGAACACTCTGGCAAGGCATCCTAAACATTTATTACCTCCCCAGTCACCTTCCAGGGATGGACTAGGGCATGACAAATATTCAGCTGATCATTTGAATGCATGCCCTATACTCTGGAAACATCTTTCAGAGGCAGGTGGAAGAAACCAGGATCTCAGCTCAGGAAACCCCAAACAGACCAAAACAATCAATCATTGCACCACTCATTACAGTGAAGCCAAGAACTAAATTTAACCTAGCAACCTAACTAGCGGAGGGCACTGCATGGTCTAGTTTCCGTATGATATGCACATGCAAGTTAACTAACCAATGTCAAAAAGCCTCAAAGCCATTAGAAAAAAAATCCCATTATTCTTGCAGGTACACCAGCACTAATTTTTGACACTTTCAGATACTAAAACATACAGTCCTTAGTAAACCACATTAGTTAATTTGCTTAATATGCAGCGTGACTGTCACACATATTATAGGTGCATAGTAAACACAGTTACGCAATGAAGATGTTTTTTGGCCAATGCCATAAATCCACTGACTTGGCATGGCATGAAAACATGGTTTAGTAAATTGGGCCCCATGTCTCTTTACTAAGTTCAAAGATTGTGGATATGACCCAGCACACCAGCAGAAAGAGATATATGACTCAGACACTTACAGTGGAAAATTGGATTCTGATTTCAATTTAAGTCATTTTGTGTCCACTCTGTATTTATGTAGTTGCAGAGATCTTGAGCGTCTATAGTAGCTGAAGCAGTAATCTACTGTATATCAACACGTAAAAGCTGTCATCTTGCTACAGGTTATCATTATGTGTAGGGTCAAGGGAAGCAAAGCTTTAGCTGTGCGAAAGATGAAAAATAAATGGCACTCATGGGAAACAAACGTACAGCACAATCAAACTTACAAAAAAAGAAAACCAGAATGGAAACATACCAGACAAATCTGCCCAGGTCTTGTTTTTGTCTTGTTGCTACATGAGTAGACTCTACATTAAAACCCTTCACAAAAGGCCTTAGTAAAACTAAAGTTAAAACTTTTTTTTCATTTTGGCTAGAGTAAGAGAGGGAGTTATAATCCCTGTAAGGTTTTCTTTTGCCATCTGTGTCCCATTGGGAAGATTTCTCTTCACTTCCTGTGCAATAGCCAAAATAGGAAGTGAGAAGAAATCCCTCAAAAGTAAGGGAATCCCTGGTTGTGATCAGGGTCACAAGAACTAGTGATCCCCATTGGAATATTTCCCCTCTAATCCTGTTGGGGATTTTCTTTCCATTTCTCTCTCAGTGATAATGGACAAATAGAGACAACGAATCTCCCTAATGGGGATACGGACAGCAATAGAAACCTGACAGGTGTTCTAATCCCTCCCCATTATATTTAGGATTTAGTTATAGTTTAATGCCAGCCATGGGCCAGTGCCTAGGACAGAAGGGTTAGAGAGGGCAGCTCCAAGGCAAGACTGGGAAGCTTTGGTCTGGGGAATACTACAACTAAATGGCCTTTTCAAGGTTGACTTCTGTGGGTTAAAGAAAGCTTACCCCACAAAGTGTGCCATGGAGGTCCAGTTATTTTGTGGATATGGTGAAAGGTGGATATAATTAAAAAACAGTCTTTATACATACACACCTTTAGCACTTACCCCCTCAGGATCTGCTTGATATGATGGGTTTTCTGTTCTGTCAAGATTCTGTAAACCATTCCGTCCCATGACACACCTGGTTCTATATAATTAGAAGGCTCCTGCATGACTTAAGTATTCGTATACTACCACACTATATTGGCATCCAGGTAATAGTCCATGGACAACTTGATGGTAAATAAAGTAAGCACAGTACTGTGCAAAGGTTTTAGGCAGGTGTGAAGAAATGCTGTAAGCTAAGAATGCTTTCAAAAATATATATGTTAATTGTTTGTTTTTATCAATTTACTAAATTCTAAGTGAGCTAACAGAAGAAAAATCTTAATCAAATCAATATTTGGTGGGACAACCTTTTGGCTTCAAACTAGCATCAGTTCTTACACTTCTACAAAGTCAGGGATTTTGTAGGATTAGAGTCAGGTGTATGATTAATCAATTATACCAAGCAGGAACTAATAATCATCAATTTCATATGTAGGTTGAAACACAGTCATTAACTGAAACATTAACAGCTGTGTAGGAGGCCTAAAACTGGGTGAGGAACAGCCAGCTGCTGCTACTAAGGTAAAGATATGGAATATAGTTCCGTATCATAGGTTGTACACCATGGCAAGACAGAGCACAGCAATATGACACAAGGTAGTTATACTGCATCAGCAACATGACCCCCAGGTAAAGTTTTCAAAGCAGGCTGGTGTTTCAAGACGTACTGTTCAAGCTCTTTTGAAGAAGCACAAAGAAACGGGCTACGTCGAGAACTGTAGACCCAGTGATCGTCCTAGGAAGCTTAGTGCAGCAGATGAAAGACACATCATGTTTATTTCCCTTTGACATCGGAAGATGTTCAGCAGTACCATCAGAACAGAACTAGTGGAAATCAGTGGGACCCAGGTATATCTCTGTCCAGAGAAGTCTGGCCAGAAGTGGTCTTTATGGAAGAATTGCAGGCAAAAAACTATAGCTTAGATGGGGAAACAAGGCTAAGTGACTCAACTATGCACAAGAACATAGCAACTGGAGTGCATAAAAATGTCAGCAGGTGCTCTGGACTGCTGAGTCAAAATTAGAAATATTTGGCAATAGTAGGAGCCAATTTGTTTGCGGAAGGTTGGAGAGTGGTACAATAATGAGTGTCTGCAGGCAACAATGAAGCATAGTGGAGATTCCTTGCAAGTGTGGGGCTGCATTACTGCAAATGGAGTTGGAGATTTGGTCAGGATCAATGGTGTCCTCAGTACTGAGAAATACAAGCAGATCGCAGATACATATCTATCATACCATACCATACCATTAAGGAGGTGTGTGATTGGTCCCAAATTTATTCTGAAGCAGGACAATGACCCCAAACATACAGCCAATATCTTCAGCATAAAGAAGAACAAGGATTCCTGGAAGTGATTGTTTGGCCACCACAGAGCCCTGATCTCAACATCGAGTCTGTCTGGGATTACCGGAAGAGACAGAAGGATTTGAGGCAGCCTACATCCACAGAACATATATGGTTTGTTCTCCAAGATGTTTGGAACAACGTACCTGCCGTGTTCCTTCAAAAACTGAGTGCAAGTGTGCCTAAAAGAATTGATGCTGTTTTGAAGGCAAAGGGTGGTCACATAAAATATTGATTTTTATTTGGATTTCTCTTCTGTTCATTTATTTTCCATTTTGTTAATAAACTATTAGCACTTCTGTTTCTGAAGTCCTTCAAAATTTACAGCATTTTTTCACACCTAACTAAAACGTTTGCACTGTAGTGTATGTTATAGCAGGGTAGGATAAACAGAATACACAAACCAATAAACAGGTCAATATGTTAAACCAACTGATGTGAATTCTAGCCTCAAATATGGCAATTAACTAGACTGCAATAATGCTAAACCAAATTAACAGTTATACACATTGTTAATAAGGCCAGCATAAACAGTGAGAAACATGAATGGCAATAAAAAAATTTCCATAGTGACTCTCTGTACTAACCAATCAAAAAGTGTTCGAGAGTCCACTCTGTGATTACACCCCTGGATGTGGGTATTGTATATGTTTCCTAAGTGGGGTACCCTTGAAAGGTGGTTGTAAAATACCTGGCGCCTAAATTTGCAATATTAAGTTGGCTAACAATGGGCTTGTCTGTGTGGTGGTGCACATGTTACTGTCACTTTAAACTGCGTGCAGTGAGCAAACTTTGAGGAGGCTAAGCAAGGAGGTGCTAGGCAAATAGGGGAGTCTCCTACTGGCATTAAACTGCTGACAGTGATGGGATAAGCACAGTTGATTCCACTCACCAATCCGGACACACAGCGAATCTTGTCCTGAACATTGTCTTTAAGGACCTGACCCTTGGTAGCTCAGTTCTCCCCAGCTCTGGTCCCCAGTGGCTCTGTCTCTGCACCTCAACACAGGTCTCTTAAGCTCCCGTACTCGGTGGCTTTATTATTATTATTATTTTATTATTATTATACAGTATTTATATAGCGCCAACAGTTTACTCAGCGCTGTACATTATAATGGGAGACAGTACATGAGACAGTACAGTAACAATACAATGCAATACACGAGGGGTTCGAGGGCCCTGCTCCTTGGAGCTTACAATCTAGGAGGGAGGGGATAGTGGTAAAGGAGGAAATAGCTGTGGGGGATGGAGTGGAGTGGTACTGAACCCCAGCACAGGTCTTTTCATCTCTGGTGTAGGAACAGAGAGATACAGCTGCAGGACTGTCCTACTCCAGGTCCCCAGACACAAGACACAGCAGTGGCACCAATCTGTCCAGCTCTGCTATCTCCCACAAATGACCAAGACCTTCAGCTCACAGCCTGGGGAAAGTCTCTGCTTTCCTCCTCTTGCTGTAGAGTGTTGAAGTTTGTAGCCTGATTATCCTCCCCTGTGCAACGCTTCTCCAGGACTACTGTACCTATCCAGTTGCACACACAAGATCCCCAGCTCTTCTCCTGGTCTCCTACTACACACCTTTCCACATTTTCGTGTCTGAATGTAGAGAAGGCAGCTATCCTGAATGATGTCTAAATGATGCAGTATCTTCATTCTGGGCCACCAGCCCAACATATCATAATAATACTAGCCCAGGTCCAGTTCCCCTGGACAGGACCAAGCCTCAAAATCTACAATTTGTGATAACTTTCTTTATTTTGTATTCTTCTTCTGGTCACCTCTGGCCATTTGTAGCTAATTTCAGCACTGTAGAATAAAGGGGTGCAGAAGGTATTAAGAGGGGGTAAAGCCTATTCATCAGCAAATATGAAACCACCTCTCTTTTCTCTTATTATTATTATACTGGATTTATATAGAGGGCAAACTGTACAGTTATAATTCAATACAGGAGGAATCAGAGGGCCCAAGAGTTTACAATCTACAATCTTAAGCTGTTCTAAATAGAAAGCACAAAGCATGCCATCTTTAATAGTGCATTTAAGCACTTGTTTTTACTAAAATAATCCCATGATACAAGGGGCCAGGGCTGTATTTACCATAAGGCATCCAATGCCTAGTGCAGTAGGGTTAGAGGGGGCAGCCCTCCAAGTGTACAGATTGTGATTTTATTTCTCTCTTCTGTCCACTTCTGGACAATGTGGCTAAAATTAGCAAGAGAACTGTAATGTGACGTTTGTGCAAGCAGGGGTTCCCGGAGATTAGCTGCAGGATGCAGGCCTATTGAAAGCACTCAAGCTGAAATTGCACTCTGCATAGCTCAGTGAGGAAAGCTCTGAGAGCTGATTGGAGGGAAGAGACACACTCCCTTCCACACAGGAACAGAGTTAAGGTTATCAAACTGCTGGAGGTCCCTCCCCTGTCACCATTTTTCTCTTGGTGTCAGGAAGACCTGTCAGAAGTGACTGTCAGAGGAATGAAGCAGTGAACAGAAATGACACTTAGTGCTCTTAACCACTTCAAGTCTTGACACTTTTACCTCCTTCCAGTCCAGGCCAAATTTCAGCTTTCAACACTATCACACTTTGAGTGACAATTATTCATGCAACACTGTACCCATATTACATTTTTATCCTTTTTTTTTTGACAGATAGAGCTTTCTTTTGGTGGTATTTGATCACCACTGGATTTTTAATTTTTTTGCTACATAAATGAAAAATTACCGAAAAACATTTTAGTTTTTGTTATTAAATTTTGCAAATAAATAACTTTTCTTCATAAATTTAGGCCAAAATGTATTCTACATTTTTCCGGTAAAAATAACCCAGAAAGTGTATATTATTTGATCTGTGTGAAAACTATAGAGTCTACAAACTGTGGGAAATATATTTGAAAATTGATCAGTTGAGACCCTAAAATGCCAGCTGCTGGTATGGCATATGGCAGGGATCCAGACGCTGGTATGAGGTATGGTGGTGATCAGGACTTTAGCATGAGGTATTGTGGTGATCAGGACGCTGGTATGGCAGTAGCGAGGATGCTTGCATGAATTATGGGGGCGATCAAGATGCTGGTATGGGGTATGGCAGTGATCAGGATGCTGGCATAGAGTATGGTGGTGATCAGAACCCTGGTATGGGGTATTGTGGTAATCAGGATGATAGTATGGGGTATGTCAGTGATCAGGACACTGGTATGGGGTATGGCGGTGATCAGGACACTGGCATGGCATATGGGGTGATCAGGATGCTGCTTGTGGGGCATAGCGGAGATTAGGATGCTGGTGTCAGGCATGGAAGTGATCAGGTTGCTGGTATGGGCTATAACAGTCATCATAGCACTGGTAGGGTGTATGGCAGTAATCAAGGCGTTGGTATGGCGTATGGTGGTGATCAGGGTGTTGGTATGGCATTTGGCAGTGATCAGGGTACTGGTTTAGGGTATGGTGGTGATCGGGACACTGGTATGGCGGCGATCAGGACATTGGTATTGGGTGTTTTTGTTAGGGTTGCCACCTCATCCCTTTAAACCCGAACACATGAATTACCCAGGTTCTGGGGCTGATTAAGGTGTTAATTAACTCACTTAGTATCTTATCTTATCTGCAATAAATTAGCCTCAGAACCTGTGTAATTCATATGTGTTCTGTTTTAAAGGGCTGAGGTGGCAATCCTAGTTTTTGTGCACACTGGGACAGGTGACGGGTTGGCAGCATGTTTTAATATGTATATACTGGGGCACTCATCAGGGACACTGGAGTGGCTCTGACAGCAGTCTGTGAGAGTGAGGCTGACAGGCTACACTCACACACTGCAGGATCTCTTGTGTGAGAGCAGAGAGAAGTGATCTTTACTGTCACTTTCCATTGTTTACTATGTGAGTGCTGTGATTGGTCACAGCAGTCACATGGTAAACCACCAGGCGATCACTTGGACACAGCGGTAATGTGATTTGCTGTGTCCAGGCAACACACTGATCACTCGGTGAGTCGTGCAGGAGCCATTGATGTGAGATGACGTACAGGTACGTTAGGCCGCATTGGCAAAGCTTCCCGTCCGCCGTCTATGTGCAATGGGTGGATGGGAGAAGGTTAATTGTGACAAGTATGCACTATAGAGGAATACACTTTGTTAATATTTTATGTCTGAGATTTAGAACCATTTTAAATGTACTTCTGTGCAAAAGGCAGTGTTTTCCCGCATAGGATGCACAATTGTTCCGTGCATTGGTGTGCAGGCAATGCGGTGAATATTATTGGAGTGATTTCACATGTTATTTTTTGTTCTATAAAGGATAATGCACTATGTATATTTTTGTTTTTGTTTTTGAGGTAATCAAGTTTTTGCAAGAGGCTGAGAGTCTTTACACTTGAATGAATTTTGGACAACACGTATTTATTTATTTTTGTATTTTTCAAGAGGGACATTAAATTTTTGGTTTTTATATTTTTTGATATTTTTATATTTTGGACTTTAATTGAAAATTGTTATGGTTATAATTTAAGGAAGGGTTTTTATTATTTTTCACTGAGCATATTTATAATGAATGATATTCATACATTTTGGGATGAAACAGCTACACAACCGCAGCTTCCAATCTGACATGTGGTGGGTGCATGTGTGTCCCCAAACTCACACGGGGACCAACACCAAAACGGATGTCAAATTGGGAGCAGTGGCTGTGCCTGATACTCCCTAGAAACAGGGCACTGTGACCGGTGATCTTTGATTTCTCTCATGTTGTTCAGGTAGGTCTCCACCTCTCTAAAGCTGCCTACCCCTGGGTTAAACATTATCTTTCTTCTCCAAATATAATCCATACACATCCACTACTTAATGGCCCTGTAATCTATGTTTCATGAAAATGTCATATTCCCAGTAATAAGCTCATAGAGACATAATCTAACTTTTCTTTGGTGATCTTGCAGCTCCTTTGTGGTTGATTCTGAGCCCAACAATCCTTTCACAGACAGAAGTTTGGATGGCGGTGACTACGAAACAGAAGCAGCGGTCTCTGGAGGTTATATTGTGCAGATGATTCCCGCAGAAGCTTTTGAAAGCACAGAACAGACGGAGCATTGTGGCACAGCACTCATAACTCAGAAGGTATCAGTTGAAAAGTTTATATAGTTAGTATATAGACAGTCCATGAAATTCATAAATGATATACTTTTCATTAAGAGGGGATGATGCGGTGCTGTGTGCATTATGGTGGACCAATAGGTCAAATTCACATCTGTGAATGGGCTCAACACTGCTTACATGCGAAAACCCCAGGGGTTCCCAGCCATTAGCTGCGGGAGGCAGCCCCATTGAAAACAGTGGGAGGCTGCTGGCCTCTGCAGCTAATTGTGGTCACTCGCTTGCAATCGCTCATGCAGCAATCAACTGCGGTTGCCTGCATCCAGGGCTGATCACTTGCAGGTAATCATTACATGAGCAATTATATGTGAGTGACCAAGATTAGCTGAGGGAAACGGAAACCTCCCATTACTTTCAATGTGGCTGCCTCACACAGCTAATCACCGGGAACCCCTGCTGGGGGTTTTGCTTGTAATTGGTGTCATTCTAACTCACAGATGTGAAAGTGACTATACTCAAATGTTAACATAAAGCGATTTATGCAGTCTTGCTGGGGTGGATACATGGCAAGTGACAAAAGGACCTTTTTTGAGAAATTGCTGTATAAGGTTCCCTCCAGTGCTGTTCGCATGCCCAAAAACCAAAACAATTGGCCATGTGAAGGGAAGCATCGTAGTTTAAATTGGCTGCTCTTCCTGATTGGCCAATGGCCCATTTTGGGCATTAAATTAAAACAGTTTTTATTTTTTAAAGACATTTTGCTGGCCAAGCCAAGCGCGTTTCCATTTTATTACTGGATCTATGTGTGATTTATTCAAAATAATCTAATATGCAAACAGTTGAATAGCTATACCTTCCTTCTGGTTGATTAGACTCTATTTAGATCAGATTCAATCAAACTGAGTTGAACAACTAGGGTGGAAAATTATCAGTTGTTTTACATCAATCAGCAGCACCAAGATACTTTTTTTCAGGAATAGAATCATATTCTGTTCGATCAATTTATGTGATTACATGGTGGAAAAAGGGATGTGATTGAAAATGTATGATCATATCTTAACTTTCATTCAAAATCCACTTCCCTTCATGTGGCATATTGATTGGTTGGGTTGAAGATTATAGATTGATCATTCCGATCAGAAGAGATCAATTGGCAAAGAAATGAATCATTTATCAAAGTGTGTATGGCCACCATATGTTTGTAACTCTCAATGGCATCTTGGAAGACCATGTAAAAATACTGTATCTAAATGGGAAACTTAAATTTCCCATATGACACTTAATGGAAAACACAGAGGTAGCTACTATTGGCTAGTATACAATGTGACTTTCGGTACAACATTGTTCACTATGATGAAATATGAAAGGAAAAATATATATATTCATATAACAAATTGCTATAGCAATATTTAAATATATATACTCTATATGTACAGTTAGGTGTCCATATATATTTGGACACAGGCACAATTTTAGTTGTTATCAGGTATTTACCAAACCATATTCAAGCTATAGTTATGTAATGGATATGGGCTAAAAGTTCACATTCTCAGATTTAACTTGAGGGTATGTACATCCAAATTGGAGGAAGGGTTTAGGAATTACAGCTCTTAAGAGTAGCCATCCCTCCTTTTTCAAGGGACCAAAAGTAATTGGACAATTGAATAAAAAGCTGTTTGATGGGCTACTCCTTCATTATTTCTTCATCAATTAAGCAGGTAAAAGGTTTGGAGTTGATTCTAAGTGTGGTATTTGCATTTGGAATCTATTGCTGTGAACCCACATCATATGTTCAAAGCAGCTGTCCATGCAAATGAAACAGGCCATTGTAAGGCTTCAAAAACTAAACAAATCCATCAAAGAGATAGCAGCAACATTAGGAGTGGCCAAATCAACAGTTTGGTACATTCTGAGGAAAGAAGAACGCGCTGGTGAGCTCAGCAACATAAAAAGACATGGATGTCCACAGAAGACAACAGTGGTGGATGATCACAGGATCTTCTCTATGGTAAAGAAAAACCCATTCACAACATCCAGACAAGTTAAGGACACTCTCCAGGAGGTGGTCGTATAATTGTCAAAGCCTACAATCAAGAGACTTCACTTGAGAAAATACAGAGGGTTTACCACAAGGCGCAAACCATTCATAAGCCTGAAGAATAGAAAAGCCAGATTAGACTTTGCCAAAAAACATCTAAAAAAGCCAGACCAGTTCTGGAAAAGCATTCTTTAGATGGATGAAAGATTAATCTGTACCAGAATGACAGGAAGAAAAAAATGTGGAGAAGGCTTGGCACAGCTCAAGATGCAAAGCACACAATGTCATCTGTAAAACATCGTGGAGTCAGTGTGATGGCATGGGCATGCATGGCTTCCAGTGGCGCTGGGTCATTGGTGTTTATTGATGATGTGACAGAAGACAGAAGCAGCCGGATGAATTCTGCAATGTTTAGAGATATACTGTCAGCCCAGATTCACCACAATGCAGCAAAGTTGATTGGACGGCGCTTCACAGTACAGATGGACAATGGTCCAAAACACACTGCAAAAGCAACCCAGGAGCTTTTGAAGGAAAAGAAGTGGAATATTCTGCAATGGCTGTGTCAATCACCTGATCTCAACCCAAGTGAGCATGCATTTCACTTGCTGAAGGCAAAACCTAAAGGCAGAAAGACCCACAAAGAACAACTGAAGACAGCTGCAGTTAGAGCCTGGCAAAGCATCAGAAAGGTGGAAACCCAGTCTTTGGTAATGTTCAGGGGTTCCAGACATCAGGCAGTTGTTGCCAGTAAAGGATTCTCAACAAAATATTAAAAATTAACATTCTTTTTATGATTATATTAATTTTCCAATTACATTTGAGCCCCTGAAAATGGAGGGACTGTGAATAAAAATGGTTAAAGTTCCTAAAATTTGTACTTGATATATATGTTCAACCCCTTGAATTAAAACTGAAAGTCTGCACTTCAAATTCATTTGGATTGTTTTGTTTGAATTTATCCTAGTGGCATACAGAGCCAAAGATATGAAAATTGTGCCTATGTCCAAATATATATGGAATATATGGACCTAATTGTGTGTATATATATATATATATATGTGTACTATATTACCAAAAGTATTGGGACACCTGCTTTTGTACTTTAATGGCATCCCAGTCTTACTCTGTAGAGTTTAATATTGAGTTGGCCCACCATTTGCAGCTCTAACAGCTTCAACTCTTCTGGGAAGGTTGTCCACAAGGTTTAGGAATGTGTCTAAGGGAATGTTTGACCATTTTTCCAGATACGCATTTGTGAAGTCAGGCACTGATGTCCGCTCTAATTCATCCCAAAAGTGTTCTATTGGGTTGAGGTCAGGCCAGTCAAGTTCCTCCACCCCAAATTCAATCATCCATGTCTTAATGGACCTTGCTTTGTGCACTGGTGCACAGCCATGTTGGAACAGGATGGGGCCATCCCCAAACTCTTCCCAAAAAGTTGGGAGCATGAAATTGTCCAAAATGATTTGATATGCTGACAACTTAGAAGTTTCCTTCACTGAAACTAAGGGGCCAAGCCCAACCCCTGAAAAACACCCCACAGCATAATCCCCCCTCCACCAAACTTTAGACTTTGCACAATGCAGTCAGACAAGTACCGATCTCCTGTCAACCACCAAATCCAGACGCATCCATCGGATTATCTGACAGAGAAACGTGATTCGTCACTCCAGAGAACACATCTCCACTGCTCTAGAGTCCAGTGGTGGCATCCTTTACACCACTGCATCCAGCGGTATGCATTGCACTTGGTGATGTAAGGCTTGGATGCAGCTGCTCGGCCATGGAAACCCATTCCATGAAGCTCTCTACACACTATTGTTGTGCTAATCTGAAGGCCACATGAAGTTTGGAATTCTTTAGCTATTGACTCTGCAGACAGTTGGCGACTTCTGCGCACTGTGCACTTCAGCATGCGCTGACCCTGCTCTGTCATTTTACACGGCCTACCACTTTGTGGCTGAGTTGCTGTTGTTCCAAGTTGCCTCCACTTTGTTATAATACCACTAACAGTTGACCATGGAATATTTAGTAGCAAGCTAATTTCACAGATGGACTTACAGATGGATCATGGTACCACACTTAAATTCACTGAGCTCCTGAGAGCAACTCATTCTTTACCAATGTTTGTAGAAGCAGTCTGCATGCCTAGGGGCTTGATTTTATATACTTGCGACCATGGAGGTGATTGGAACACCTGGATCCAATGAGTTAGAGGGGTGTCCCTCCCAATACTTTTGGCAATACAGTGTGTATATACAGTATATGTAATCTGGTCTATATGCTTTCTAAGTTGAAATGCCAGCAAAAATTGTGAGGGTTGGATGCCTGATGCCTGATGCCTGATGCCTGATGCCTGATATCTGTGTACCCCTTAAGGGGATTTCCCCTTTCTTTATGTCCTGGTGGCAAGTGCTTATTCAGACAGAAAGTAAGAAGTAATTTCTCAAATAGGAAAGAATGTGGAAATTATAGAGGAATTCCAGGTATGGATATAGCTTGGACTAATGTAACTATGTACTATACTATACCTGGCCAATGCCCCTGGAAGCTGGAATTCACTGAAGTAGGCACCGCTACTCCAGTGATCTCCACTTGCTTCCGGGTCCTGTGCTGAGCTGCCGGCCTGACTCATTGTGAATACAGGAGGTTGGCTACTTGGCACAGGCACCATTCAGAGAATGTTTTGCATTTTCTGAATGAATGCAAAACACAATTGATGTCACCACCCTACCTCTTCACCTCATCCACTCAGAGAACACTGACAAAATCCAGCACAAGCTTGCTCACTCTTTAGACATACTACATAGAGAGTTTTGGAGCTTTGAGCCTCAGGCCACAAAATGCTCAGGTGCAAATAGGGTCTTAGGAAGATTTCTTCTCAGTTTTGCTCTTGTGACAGGTGATGACATGATGGGAACATAGACAACAATAAACTCCTGACAAAAATGTTAACCCTTCCTCATTCTATCAAAAAAAGATTTGCTGGAGGTCTACTTTTATACTTATTTTTGAGAAGCTTTTCCACTTTCACAAAGAGTGAAAACCCCAAATGCTACCCCCTTCCCCCATACACACACCTCAATTAGAGCTATTATCCATTATAATTGCCTGAACACAGGTATTTCTTTTTAGCCTGGAATATCCCTTAGCTTGTTATCTTCAGTTTGATGATCTGCATAATGAGCTCTGTTCAGTATTGCACCTAAAGGCAAAAGATACACCATACTTCTCCTTCTCCTATTTAGGCAGATAAAGTACTTTAATTCCATAAGCATTCTCGTGCATAATAACATTGTTCTTAATATAAATTCTGACCTTTGAATGCCTTTAAATTGGTTTCCATGGAAATATATATTTTGGATAGACCAAGAATGTAATTGTTTCTGGAAGGGAAATATAAGCTTAAATACAAGTTTTGCTTTTAAGAGAACATTATATTATATTTCCAGATCTGTATATTTACATGGATTTGTTCTCTGATATTATAAAGGAATGAAAATGACACTATAGAACGAAAACTTAGAAATGCCGAAACACGATGGCAGTGGGGCACCGCCACAAGCGTTTTCACACAACATGGGCTCTTTTTTGACTGAGGAAGACCAGGTCTTGGGAAATGTACCCACAAACATTGGCTTCTGATTGGCCCATGCCAGTTTTCAGCTATTGTGTGATCAGATTTAATTGCTTCAGGTTTACTTTCAAGCCCAAATCCATTGAGTAGCCAAAATAATCTCACTGGCATTTATCTTGTGTGGCTAACTGCCCTGCGAGAAAGCAACCCTAAATTGCCACCAGCAATGTCGATGCTAGCTAAGGTGCCCTCCTACCATTCCCCTGCAACAGGACCAAATTAAGGTACGCACACATCTGTAATGAGGAGAAACTATGCCATCTTAGGTCACTCATATTCACCTTCAGAATTAAGGACTGTTCACACGTTCAGTCTTTTAATGATTAAACTGTGACAGAAGCATAATGTACAGTTCTTTATATCATGACCTTTATCTTCACTCTTCTAGACCTGTTATTTATACTCTAAACAGTGCATGTCCAACACAAACTTAGGCTAACTGCCCAGCTCTTCTGTTCTCACTGTAGGTCTCCTATAGGTTTGTTCTCCAACTGAGTCTGCTACTGCCTACCCTAAAGGGTTCACTTCTTGAGCTTACAGGCTTACATAGCAGTATAACAGGGGTAGCCTCTTCCCATCATCCTTTGCCTCAGGTTCTTTCAGCACTAGCTTATATATGACAGGCTAGCCTCACTTACCAAATCTACAATGTCACTTGAAAGTCGCTGGTGCGGCATTGCTTGAGAGTCATATATATGGCACCTGGTGCCACTGACACAGCGTTGCTTGAAAGTCAGATATGTAGCAACTGGGGTCACTGGTACAATGTCACTTCAGAGTTAGCTATGTGACAACTCGGGCCACTGGTGTGACATTGCTTGAGAGTCAGATATGTGACAGTTGGGACCCTTGGCACAACATCACTTGTAAGTCAGATTTATGGCACCTGGAGCCAAAGATCTCGCTTGACAGTCAGATATGTGACAACTGGTGCAACATCGCTTGAGAGTTAGCTATAAGGCAGCTGGGGCCACTGGCACTACATAGCTTGAGAGTCAGGTACGGTGAAACTAGGGCCACTGGCTCCAGCCACAAGAAATCAGAATGATTTGTTTTTATGGTGCATATTCCGAGGCTGCCATCTTAATCCTGGAATTCTTAATCTGGAACAAGATGCAGTTAGTAAAGCATGGTAAGTCTACATTATGAACCTTCATGCTTATTCTATGTCAATGACTTAGAAGGTAGTAAAGCCAAGCTCACAGTCACAGCCCTGGAGCCTGTACCTTGAAAAACAATTAATGTCCAACTCTGGGCAAAATATAAATATTTTTTTTTATCCCTCCCTCCCACCTTCCTCTAACCCATCTTTCAAGTGTTTTTTTTCCCTTAGCTGGTGAAGTCAATCATATTAACTAAGCCCCCACATCCAGGTCCCTCACTGATGCTGCTGCCACGTGTGGGGACTGCTAATTCAGTGTAGCACACTAGCCCTAACCGGCCGATTCTCTTCACTCCCTGTGGTCTGACTTTAGTCTTCTGGATCCTGAGAGCACTCCTCCACTAGGTAGCCAATGCAGGCAGTGAGATGGATACGCAAAAGAAGGACACATCAAGAAGTAAATAGAAAGGGGAAGAACCAGGAACTGGATGCTCACATGACCACAGCTTTTGGTAAGTAAAAACAGGCATTTAGATTTAGTCTTTTTTTTTTAACCCAGCGGTCAGAGAGGATGTAGGAGAGAGTTTACTTTTATCCTAGAGTTGGACTTTAAGCTATGGCAGCCCCTATATTATATCCTTCATGGGTTCCCTTTGACATTACCTGAACCGCCATGTCATCCGGGAGATGGAGACTGGCCTCTGAGTAGATGATTCTACAAAGCCTCAAAAAATAAAGAAAAATTATGTTCTATTTAAGATAGCACTTTATTTAAGCACAAGAAACGTCTCCAATTATATTAGGGATATAAAACAAAACAGAGACTGAACAGAACCTTAAAAGCCAACATTATGCGCCGTCATCCTGATCCATCGTTCACATATTAACGTTCATTAAACTAAGCTGCAATTCCTCTGTTGTGTTATTTGCACTAAGCAGGTCTTTTATAACACATTAAGGTGACTGGTGACGGCAAGGTGATAGCCCAGCCAGAGTAAATTTGCCATTACTTTGGATATGTGTCATGTTGTTCTCCATAAGCCTTCAATCACACAAATACAGCGTAATTCATCCCTTTCACAGCAGCCGCATAAACCTATTTCTGCAGCTGAGAGGTTCCGTATACCGTCGGTTCCAGGACATGTGTTTTGTATTATGCTGCTACTGTCATTTGTCTTCTGCTGCATTTCAGTGTCCAGCGAACATTACCAGCTGCCTGGTTGTAACTGAGAAGCTGTGTTTTTATATAGCCAATAGATCATAACTTCATGGTAAAATGTCCCAATCAATTAAGGCTCATCTTGTGATATTGGTTAAAGGCAACCTGGCGCAAGAGAAACTTGGAGGCTGCTGTCTATCTTCTGCCTTAGTTAAAATGCTAGATTCCTGAGTGTTGTGCTAATCCAGGTGTATGTGAAGGGCATTGCAAGAAATGTAAAGTGGAATTAAAGTCTGCAGTACTTACATCTGCTTCAAGGGTGTGAGGTCCCTCACTGGAGGTGGCAACTTCTACCTATAGAAGAGAAAGCCAGCACTCAAACAGTCAACCTCAGGTTTTTAATGAGGTCATTTTGCAATAACAACATACAAATATGCAAAGGTAACCATAACACATTTTGCATATCTGTACATTGCTCTTGGAAAATTAACCTAATTAAAATCCTGAGGTTGACTGATTGAATGCTGCTCTCTCTTCTATTGGTTGTTGATGGTGTCACCATTAGCCTTGCACCCCTGACAAAGAAAATGAAAGGTTGTGATGCTACAGGATCTGTTACAGTAATCTTCTGCAGGCATCATCAGGTTGTTAGGTTGGGTGTGCCTTGATTAGCAGATGTGGGATGATCTCATTCTTGCGCATACACAGGAACTCAGTCATCCTGGCACACAGGATTTGTGCTGGAATGAAGATTGAACAGTGCATGCGCAGACTAAAAGCAATCAGGTATGTTTATTTTATTGCTGAAGAGACTTTGCATGTCTTTTCTGCTAAAATAGTGTGCCTGCTTGCTGTTTTTAAATTAAAATCTTTAGAAACTTAAAAAAAGCATGTTTTATTATTTAAAATATAACTGAACTTTAAGTTGAAATCAGTTGAATATGATCAAAATGTATCTAAATAAAAGATTGTCAAAGTCTAAGGCCTCATTCAACATCCTAAATGGTGTGGCAAGTATACTACAGATACTGGGATCCCAGGTGCTCTGATCAGCTTGGGCCATTCTGCCTGTACAACTCAATGCCTGCAGCTGTAGGCATGTATCCGCATGTGTCTGCACTTCAGGCGATTACCTCCAGTTAGGGGCAGATGTTCGGACCTGGATGCAATCTGTCTGCATCCAGGATCAGACATCTGTCCCTAAAAACAGGTAACTGTTGAATGTTCAGAAACCAGAATCTGGTTGCAGATGACAAAACTTGTATTGAAGCAAAGGCCCAACTAAGGTGCGAGAGAGCACAACACTGGGAAACACTCACAGTTCTGTGCAACTTGGGAATGTAGCAGGTTATGATGCACCGATAGCGTCTGTCACAGGGGGCCTGGCCATTCTGGTCCCAATGGGGAGGGTTCCAATGCAGGATAGTGTGTCCCTAGCCTATCCCTACTCATGCGGACCTCTCCCTGACACAAATCACTTCCCCTGACAGATGGGTGCCCTTTCCCTACATTATCAACTTTGAAAACTGCACACCAAAACCTGGCGACAGGCACCTAAAAAAAGCTGTGCTGACCAAAGATAGCCACCAGGGGTCATCTGAATGTAGCATAGCCAACCGAAACACTGCATCAGGGGACCAAGATACCATAGAGAAACCAGATTTCCCCTGACTTCCTTTCCAGCTGCAGCACTGCTCTGGTCGAATGCCAACTACAGTGGAGATAGCAGACTGCACCTGCCTGCATGTACATGTTTGTAGCTGTGGACATCTCCAGCTCCTTTCGGTTTGCCATGGAATTGGGCAGGCTTAATGGCTGTCGCTGATCAGAACATCTGGAATCCTCTCCGTATTTGCAGCACCATAGCTGATTTATGACATCTAAATGAGGCCTTATAGTTTGTTTTCTTTAGAAAGCAGCCTCAGTAGCAAGGCTTGTCTCCTGTCAGCAAGCTGTAGAGAAGGACCCTTGCTCTCTATGTGGGAGTAGTGGTTTTTCTGCATATGGCCAGCATGCCTAATTCTTAGCCCTGCTATAAGTCTCTAATCGGCAAAGCTCATTTTCTTTGATTGCAGAGCTCTGAATTTGACTTAACAAGTGGTGCATTGGATTTCTGCAGAGAGACCACTGATTACACACAGGGACCAAATGTCCCTCTCTACAGACCTTTTCTTTAATGCACCTGAAATGTGTCTCACCACATGCCCCCTGGATCTTGTCTCCTCTCAACTACTACGGTCACCCTCTTCTGTCCTATGCTCACTCACTCACTCACTCACTCACTCACATCTTCAATCTCTCCCTCTCTATTTGTGCCTTCCCCACCCCTCTAAAGCATGCACAAAAACTGTTAGAACGCTTAGTCTGCAATCGCTTGAGCTCCTACCCCACTTACAACAACCTTCTTGACCCTTTACAGGCTGGCTTTCGCTCACTCCACTCTACTCCACTGAAACTTCCCTACTAAAACTCACTAATGATTTACTAACTGCTAAAACCAATGGCCACTACTCCATACTCTTACTACTTGACCTCTCTGCTGCTTTTGATGCTGTTGACCATCTCCTCCTAAAAAAAACCCTACACTCTCTTGGCCTGCTCTCTCCTGGTTCTCCTCCCACCTATCGCAGCGCTCCTTCAGAATTACCTATAACTCTGTCTCCTCCTCTCCACTTCTTCTTTCTGTAGGGGTCCCTCAAGGTTCTGTCCTTGCACCCCTTCTCTTCTCCATATACACCTCCTCCCTTGGTTGCTTGATATACTCCCAAGTACCATCTCTATGATGATGACACAAAAATCAATCTTTCTACTTCTCACCTCACCCCTCCAGTTTCCTCTTGCATTACTAACCTACTAAGTGACATATCGGCATGGATGTCACTCCACTTCCTCAAACTCAATCTTTCCAAAACTGAGCTTATACTATTCCCTCCAGCCCGTGCTTCCTCCCCTGACTTCTCCATCAAGATCAATAATACAACCATCAGTCCCTCCGCTCATGCCAGGGTACTAGGTGTAATCCTGGACTCCCATCTGTTCTTTCAGCCCCAAATCCAATCACTGTCCAAATCTTGTAGACTTCACCTCCGTAACATCTCCAAGATACGCCCGTTCTTAACCTCGGAAACCACGAAGCAACTTATTCACTCCCTTGTTATATCTCGCCTTGACTATTGTAACTCCCTCCTCATTCAGTCTATCATGAATGCTGATGCCAGACTCATCCACCTTACTAACTCTTCCATATGTGCCATCTCTCTCTGCCAATCCCTCCATTGGCTTCCCATTTCCCAGAGAAAAAAATTCAACACATTAACAATAACATATAAAGCCATTTATAACTCTGCCTCAAATTACATCACCAATCTTGTCTTCAAATATCACCCAAACCGTCCTCTCCGCTCCTCCCATGACCTCCTGCTCTCTAGCTCCCTTGTCTCCTCCTCCCATGCTCGTCTCCAGGACTTCTCCAGAGCCTCCCCCATCCTCTGGAACTCTCTACCCCAATCTATCCGACTATCACCTACTCTGACCACTTTTAGGCAATCTCTGAAAGCCTATCTCTTCAGGGAAGCCTATCCTGCCTTCAGCTAATGACGGAATTTTCTATTCCTTCTATCAGTTCATCCCCCACAGTTATTACCTTTTGTACCACCAGCCCCTCCCTCTTAGATTGTAAGCTCCAAGGAGCAGGGCCCTCCTAACCCTCTTGTATTGAACTGTATCGTTGCTGTATTGTCTCCCTTTATATTGGAAAGCGCTCAGCAAACTGTTGGCGCTATATAGATCCTGTATAATAATAATAATAATAATAATAATATTATTTTAATTCTACTAAAGATTCAGTTTGACTTTAGTATAAGCTAAACAGGGTCAGACCATGTTCCCCATCAGGAATTTGAAGAATAGATAATATAACATATAAAATATAGTATCTGTATCAGACAGTAATCCTAGCATTAAATGATCACAGGATTACATCCTTGTAAGATCCTAAAATACAGTGGATTGTATGGTATTTAATATCCTACTGTAATACAATACTGGAATAATATTGACATATTATATTATGTCAGCATAATGGCAATGCATTAGGAGTACTTAGCTAATCTACTAAATTAATGTGAGTTGTGGTATTTGTGCCAATCCACATTTTATTTCTGACTGTATCCCCAATTTTTCTTTCCTGTCCATGTGACACCTGCATAAGAAAGGAGGGGAATGGTTTTCATGAATACAGGGTTTCTGACCCTGTATTCTACTAAAAATGGTAGGGTTGTCATCCTCATCCATTCTTCAAAATACACTGTTCAACAGGTAAAAAGTTTTGGGCATAAAATTAGCTAATCTTACATAATTTTGGGGTGCTGAAAACGAAAATGACCCTAAAAAATGTTGATTGGCTCTAGTTTCCATGATATATTCACCCATCTAATGACGTAAGCCATTCAAAATTATGATGCAACTTCAGCTGCATATTGCGCAATTGATACTGGTGACCAATAGAAAATTGCATGTATACTGAGATGATGCAATATTAGCCTTTAATTGCATCACTTCACTGCATAAAAGCTGCAGTATCTGTAGCTGATTGTAGTTCGACAGCGTCTTTACATTTCGTTTTATGCTTATATAGGCTACTCAGTAATGCCTCGAACTTGTGTGAATAAATCAGATAATTTCTGCTATATCTAGGTGAAATAACTTTTATCTCACAAAAAAGGAGGATAACAGGAATGATTAAGAAAGCCTACAACTTGTATTTTGGCTGCAAGATAGGAGACCAGGACAAGAGCTGGGCACCACATATATGCTGCAATTCTTGTGGGACGGCACTGGAGCAATGGTTGAATGGAAAAAAGGCATCTATGCCTTTCGCTGTGCCAATGATTTGGAGAGAGCCAACAGATCATGTTAGTAATTGTTACTTTTGTATGGTGCTTCCAAGTGTAAAAGGGCTAAATAAGAAGAAAAAGTTATCTGTGCACTATCCAAATATTCCATCGGCAATACATCCAGTTCCTCATGGAGAGGGGCTACCAATTCCTAAAGCACCAGAATCCTTCGTGGTTGAGTCAAGTGAGGAAGAACCTGAAGCGTGTAGTCACGTGCAGTTGTAAGAGATAGCCCTTTCCTCGAATACAAGAGAAAAGCCAAGAGAAGCAAAACCGACACAAACTGAAGACAAAACTAGTGAGAATCCTAAGTATTAAAATGATTCAACTTAGCTTATGGCTATAATTTTTCTTGGTAATCCTATGCAATATATTATGCCATTTAGGCTTTGTTATGTAGTCAATATCACTTGCTTTATATTTGTGGAAAGACATCTATCTATATAATTATTGTGCATTATGTAGTCATTACGCCTATAGTAGAAAACTTTCCGTTTACAGAAAAACTAGAGCCAATTGGCAAATTTCATTGTTATATTTGAACTCAGAATGTGAAATTCATTAAGAAATGGATCCTTTTGTTTCCAAAACTGGCAAAAAATAAAAATTTGTTGAACAGTGATATTAGTTCAGTTTTCCAATGGTTAATGGGGACAGTTTGATGATTCTTTTTGATGGTAAAAAAAAAAATTGCTGAGAAAAACATAAGATACAGTAGGGGATAGAACACCTCCAGGTTTTCATATTCCATTGAATTTTGCAGATAATTACAGCTCTGCAGATTGAAAAGGTAATTTCTAATAACATTAAATTATAATATGACTTGTGTAGCAATTGTACATTCTATATTAATATTTATTTTGTATTTGCTATCCTTTTTCACAAAAGTGGAGTTATCCTTTCAGTCATCAGATGCTTGGTTGTCTTGCTTGCTCTCTGGCTTTAAAACTTTGAGTCACTGCCCCAGAACAAGTATACAGTTAAGTACTCTCCACTACCGTTGGGTCTGGTGGACAATTTGCATAGAACTGTTTCCTGATATAATGCTGGACGGATCTTTCAAAGGGCAGGTTAATGAAATCAATAACAGGGACCAGAAGTGTAACTTCTCACTATCCCTCATTTCAAACCAAATCCCTTTATTGCTCTTTGCTTCTTAGTTGTCCCTCTTTTCTGAGGCATATTCCTCAATAAAAAATGTATTGTTTAACAACCAGAAATGTTCTACTTATTAAACCTTTCATACATCCTCTAAATGACTGCCTTTGCCTCCATATTTTGTGCTAAAAGGTTTCTTTCCTTCTCATTCCAGAAAATCGGGAAGTATGTGTAGCACCACCAGTGGTGAACCTGTTCCTTACCTCTAGTTAAAGTGCATACAGCCAGGTGTACAGCATTTTCTCAACTTTTTCTCTGGCTTGAATGAACAGTCTAGGGTTGTCTTTTTAGGGTTTTATTGGAACTATGAACTTGGGTTTGATGGGTTGAGGGGAGCATGGGATACCCCAAACTGATAAGCTGCACATTTTGGGGACTCTTCTTTATTTTGCTAAGCTGCACATAAATGTTTCACAGAATCTCTAATGCTGACAGATGACTAGGTCTTCTTCTAAAAGACCAACAGATGTACACAGTAACTAAGGTCCAGCACTGGGATCATTTACTCAAATGGCCACAGGATCATTGGTTGTCTCCTTCCGATATCCACCAGGCACTCTCCAGTGAAGGAGATACAGACTCACACCACTATAGGGCAGCTGGACACCTTTCCCCCAACTTTATACTGGTACTGTCCAGTGAGCTTCTCCAGACCCAAACAATCTCCAGGACTATACTTTGCAAATAGGCCCCCAGCTAAAGCTCCAGCTGGAACCTTGATGTCTTCTAGATGGCACCTCTAGAAATGCTGCCCCAGGGATCTCCTTCAGCAGGACTGGACCCAGGAACTTTGCACTGCTGCCTCAGGCCTCAGCCTATTTATGGGCTCTCCAGACACCTACTGAACACACCTCCTCAGAGATTGACTGGATTACCATTCATCAATTATGAAGCTGTTCACTAGGTTCTTCCTCCCACTATAATTCTAGAATCCTCTAAAATACACTAGAATGGGAGGGTGCTACATATGCAAAGGGTAAAATAGGAAACTGTACAGGGACCCTGACGGCATTATTATTGGGTCAATGCCATAGTTGCCACAATGTACAGTATGTACAGTGGGGATCGAAAGTTTGGGCACCCCAGCTAAAAATTTGTATTAATGTGCATAAAGAAGCCAAGGAAAGATGGAAAAATCTCCAAAAGGCATCAAACGCTTTGCTATCTTCTTATAGCCTTCTCCAGCTTTGTGAGCGTCAACTATTTTCAGTTTCAGTTTTCTAGACAACTGCTTAGAAGAACCCATGGTGCTGATTGTTGGGGCAAGGTCAGATGAGTCTGGGCATTTAAAACCTTTGAGATTGACATCACCTGGTCTTCCCAGACGATGATTAAGAACAATCCATGACACTGGCAGGTCTCAGCTTTGCAAAGGGGGCAGTGCATGCTATAAATTCTGCAGGGTGCCCAAACTTTTGCAGATGCCATTTTTTTTGTTTTCTGTTATTTTGAAAGTGTAAATGATGGAAATAAAATCAAACTTTTGTTGACATATTATAAGAATGTCTAATCTGTAATTTGATGCCTTTTGGAGATTTTTCCATCTTTCCTTGGCTTCTTTATGCACATTAATACAAATTTTTAGCTGGGGTGCCCAAACTTTGGATCCCCACTGTAGGTGACAAATTCCATCTTACACTGTTGAGAACATAATTACATATGGCACTGAAATTAAGAAAAAGTTGAGATGTTGGTTCTTGACCAGCTCAAGTAGGCCTTTCCACAAAACAATTGCCTAGTGTCACGTCTTGCCACCACTCGTGCTATTTGTTACAATTAGCAGGATTGATTTTGCTTACACAACAAGTGCACCTTCATATCTTCATATTAATCCAGCACAGTTTAGTCTGGGTTTCTTTTTATAAAAATATGAATTACTCTTCACAAGTATCACTGTGCAGCATAAAACAAGCAAGGAGCTCAATAGACATCCGATCCAGAGGAAATGTAATTCTCAGCAGCTAGAGCATCCCCCTCCAATGTTATAGAGAAAAATATGAACACAGCAGAATAACTGGAGCGGAAAAGCACAGTTTTGCATGAATCCATCACGGTCTATAATTCACCCTGCTTCAATTATACCAACAAGTTCAGATGTGCAAAAAACTCTTGTTCTAGACTGACACAGCAAAACTGAACAGTATATCTCCACTGCTGCCTTTCTTATCGCTAGGCTAATTCTCATCTCCCAATTTTTAAAAGTTATTTGATTTATTATTATCAACCTATTTTGCTTCTTAATCTCCCTTGTTATTTAGAGCTGAACTCTAGGTAGGTAAAAAGCAGTGATAAATGCAACTTTGTGTTCATTAACCCTTTGAGGACCATAAGATTACGGAACGCCAAAAGAATCAATTTTTTGTTTTTAAAGTTTGTACACTTCAGTTGCATTAACTAAGCCATTTCATGAAATAATTGGCAAAAAGCTAGATCCATTTGTTGATAAAAACTACTATTTTGACACAAATCAAAAAAAAAAAGTACTTTAAGTTCTTAATCAGATGATACAGGCAATTAAAAACATGGGACAAATACGTCCCTTGGTCCTTATATCTAGGCCAACTTTAACTTGACAGTAAGAATCCACACTAAGTCTCTGATCAACTTGCTCACCCAAATTATATATATATCTATATCTATATTTTTAACATTTTTGTCATATATATTTTACAGATGTAAAATTTGATGCATAGATTTAGTGTGTTTTATATTATGTACAGTATATATACTATTTTTCTTTAATTAATTTGTTTTTTCTTAGTATTCCCATTCTATCTGGCAATTACAGTATTAAAACACAGGTGATGTATTTAGGCTGAGGCTTATTTTTTGAATAAGGCCTACAGCCTGTATGAGATCACTATGATATTGTTGAAATAGTGATCACTTGATTAGAAACTGTTCTAATTGGTTCCCAATTGTCAGTGGAGACAACTTGACGGATAGCAGCTGTGCACTATTAAAGGGTAGATGTAAACAAAAGGATCCCCAGCAAGGGAAATCATGCAGTTGAATGTTAAAGCAAAGTTCCCCCCCCACCCCCCCCCACAAAAAAAAAATCAGCAGCTACAAATACTGTAGCTGCTTATTTTTAGTATTAGGGCACTTACCTGTCCAGGGGTCCAGCAATGTCCTTACCCCGATCCGATTATTCCATGTCGGCACCACCATCTTGACTAGAGGAGACTGGCAGTGAAGCAATGCGGCTTCACAGTAGGTTTCCTACTGTGCATGGGTGAAGCGCGCTGCACTTTGTGAATGGGCTACAGTTCTCTGGGACCTGTAAAATGTCCTAGGGGGCCTAAACTTCCAGCTCAGTTCTGAGCATCCTAGGCACACCACATTAAAGACTCCCTTTTCTCAAGCTACTACAAAGGAGGGTTTTAGTTGAAGGCCCTCTTTGGAATAGTAGGAGACCTGAAATACACCTTCAGTAAAAGTAGCAGACTTTGCTCTTTATGCCCATATGCAGTGATATATTAACAAAACATACCATCACATTTAGGCATTATCTCTATTTCACTTTATTAGAATTATGACATAATATAGTCAGAGCTGTGTGCACCGAAAATAAAAATAACCTAATTTAAATTTACCATAGGGAAAATAGTCACAGCCTACATATTATAAATTAGCATAATATTATCTGTTGGCATATTAATAGTATACTGCAACTCATTTCTAGATCATAAACTCACTCTTAGAGTTCCCATATTATACCTATATAGCTAATTTAATAATGGTATAACAATGTCCAGAGCAACAAACAGGGCATATCAAGCATTGCACTTGGGATCTACCCAGGCCCGAACTGGGACAAAAATGCCCGGGGAATTTTAGACTGAGTAGCCAACTTTTCCTGAGGGGTAAGGGTGTTCGCAATTGGTGGCAGAATATTAACAAAGTCAGTCCTCCGCACTGTAATGTGAAGGGGCACTGTGATATAAAGGAGACTGTACTATAAAGGGTCACTGTATTGATTACAAGTGCGGTCCCCTTTATATCACAGTGCCACTATATATTCAATACAGTAGTGAGACATCTCAATCCAGCAAATAGACATCCAAATTAAACAACAAGACATCCCCATATAGGAAAAAGACATCCTAATCCAGCAAAGAGACATCCTCATATAGCAAAGAGACAGCCCAATCCAGTAAAGAGACATCCCCATATAACAAAGAGACAGCCCAATCCAGCAAAGAGACATCCTCATATAACAAAGAGAAAGCCCAATCTAGCAAAGAGACATCCCCATAAAACAAAGACATCCAAATCCAACAAAGAGACATTCCAGTCCACAAAGAGACAGAATGCCTCTTTGCTGGATTGGATGTCTCTTTGTTGAATGGGATGTCTCTTTGCTGAATGGGGATGTTTCTTTGATGAATTGGGATGTCTCTTTGCTGGATGGGATGTCCCTTCTTGGACTGGGCTGTCTCTTTTCCCAATCCAGCAAAAAGAAATCCCCATAAAACAAAGAGACAGTCCAATCCAACAAAGATGCATCCTAATCCAGCAAAGACATCCCAATCCAGAAAAAAAGACATCCCCCATATATCAAAGATACATCCCAATCCAGCAAAGAGACATCGCAGTCCACAAATAGACAGGATGTCTCTTTGCTGGATTGGATGTCTCTTTGTTGAATGGGATGTCTTTTGGCTGGACTGGGCTTTCTCTTTGCTGGATGGGGATATCTCTTTGCTGGATGGAGATGTCTCTTTTATGAATCAAGATTGTTCTTTTCTGGATGGGGATGTCTCTTTGCTGGACTGGGCTGTCTCTTTTCTCAATCCAGCAAAGGGTATTGATTACAAGTGCAGTCCCCTTTATATCACAGTGCCCCTATATATTCAATACAGTAGTGAGACATCCCAATCCAGCAAAGAGACATCCAAATTCAGCAACAAGACATCTTCATAAAACAAAGAGACAGTCCAATCCAACAAAGAGACATCCCATACAGCAAAGAGACATCTCAATCCAGAAAAGAGACATCCATATACAGCCGGTGAAGGAGAGAGGCCTCCTTTGTCCCTTCAGTGCTAATGTGTGTGCAGTGGCTGGATGGGGAGATGTCTGTGTTGCTTCTGCGGCACTCCCTGCTTGTCACTGGAGCCATCTTTGTCTCTCCTCCTATCAGCCCTGCATTGGGCATAGCGCTATAGCGGGAGGGAAGCGGTGGCCGCGGTCTGTGTTAGCCCTGTCCAGACCTCGGTCGTCGCTTACCTCCCGCTGTGCGGCCCAGTCAACAGGCCACTCTTTTTAGGCCTGGCGGTCCCAGCCAACCGGCCAAATGCCTGGTGTGCCCTATGGCCAGTGTGGGCCTGGATTCACCACCCAAACAACTTTACCCTGCCATCTTGAGTCATTACCTGAAACTCCAGGTCTTCTTCACCAACAGAGTTTTAAAGCGATCACAATTTTTCTTTCATAATGTGCCTCCTGTAATCATCTTGTCACTGGATTATCTACCTTAAAATTCTGATAGTACCTCCAGATCTCTTGTTCCTATGCCACCATATTTTTACACAATTCCTCAGATACATAAGGAAACTCATATCCATTAACCAACTTGATCTGCACATCCAGCTAATTTTGTATACCTCCTAACTTTTTGAGATGAGAATGAGGGACACTTATTAGCAAATGTATGTAGGGTATAGGACACCCCCGCCACTCCCCCTTAAAGGCGAATTATAAAAAAAAATTAGCTAAACTCACAAGTGTTTTTTTTTTTTACTACTACTGTTCCCTTATAGTGGCTTTTGAAATTTACAAATGCAGCAATTTAGAAATTGGATGAAAGGTTTAGCACTGTGAAACACTTGTTAAAAGATAAATAGTGCATTTTATATACAGCTATATAGATCAGACCAAAATGAGGGACAAATGTGGAGGAAATAGGGACAGAGGGACTTTGTGCAGTTAGGAGGTATGCTTTGCCAATGGAAAAGACTCTGCAGATTATGACCTATTCTCATTAAAGTGAGTTTAAAACCTTATTTTAGGTTTAGCTATTTTAGCTATTTTTAGCTATTTTTGCACTTTTTTTTCTTTCAAACAAAGTAACAGCATGCTGTAAACAAAAGCTACAAGAACAGATGGTCAGTTTCAAATGAATGCTGTGCTTTGAGCTCTCAACATTTAAACATTTTTGTAAAGAGAAGTCTATTAAAAAAAAGTCTATTAGAAAATGAATATACAATAAAAAACAATATATCACCCAAAAAATAAAGCCCCTAAAATAACAATCTTTAATCAAAAGCACACTTTGTTAATGGGAAGCCTTGCTGCAAAATAATAATAATAATAATAATAATAATAATAAAAACTAAAAATACTGTAGCACTATCCCCTTAGTTGCTGAGTATTTGGGTCCCCCTATAGTCCTGCACAGCCAAGCAACATGCATCTTCACACAGGTTGAATCCAGAGTCAGAGGTCAGTCCTTGAGCTTTGGTTTTGTTATTTTATTTGGGGGATTTGAACTGTGATAGAGTTAGGGGTGCATAGGATACCCAAGGGTACCGATAACTGAGGACAACTTCCTGGAATTATTTACTTCACTGCAACACAGTCTCTATTGGAGACCTAGCCAGCATCTCCTAACGTACCACCTCAGACCCTAGATGAACTTCTCTTCCCACACCCAGCAATCTGGAGGTATCCCTGAACAGGGGATCCAGTTCCTGTCACTTTAGGAAATGGACAGTCCCAGATAGGTGGTGGATCTGGTTTCCCACCAGAGTGCTCCTTCCCCTATTCGCCCATGGGGTGCAGGGCTGGGCCACGCCTTCCCTACTAGACAGGTGGTTCTCACTCTGGGGGCCAGTGAAGCTCTGAGCTTTCTTCCTTTCCAGCTCTGCTGCCTGTAGCTGAGCCCCTCTCTCCACCTGGGCCTTCTCCCAGGCTCCTGCCTTCAGCCTCACATCTTCCTCTCTGTCTTCCACCCAAATTCTCCCTGCAACTGAGCAAGCCTACTTAGTTTTAAGGGTTGCCCTAACCCCTTGCCAAGCCTCCAGTTGGGGATTGGCTAGGATCCCACAAGAGTAAAAGCCAGCATCTGCTCAGATCCACCCATTGCCTCTAGGCCTACCTCCAAAGCTTTAGAGCAGGGGGAAATTCCAGTGGGCTGACCTGGAGAGCCTCTCAGCTCCTGAACCACATTTGAGCTCCTGACTATTGCACCCAGGCTGCTACTCAGCCTTCCTCTCTAACAATTAGATCCCCTAGTTAACTAGTAGGGCGCTATAACACCACTATCCACCCACCCGCCAAAAGAAACAGAAGCCCGTTTTTACAGGTAACCCTTTTAGTAGCAAAAAAAAGTTTTAAATGGAGTGAAAATCAGATAGAAATGACCTCTAACCTCAAATTGATCACAAAATAAAGTTCACCGCTTAAGGACCACCCTATAGCAGATATACTGCTACAGGGCGGCACCTGTGCCGTCATTTTGCATTTCAGGGTAGGGGGCAGCGTGAGGCGCGTGTGTGCCCTACCTGCACCACCATTCGTGGCCGCGGATGTCAATCATCGGGTCCTGGCTGGTAATTACTCCCCGAAGCCTGGTGATTACCAGCAATCACCGACAGGGAGGAAGGTTGTTTTGTTTACAAACAATCTTCCTCCCTGTCAGCTCGAGCTCACTGTGCACAGTACAGCCATCCCGATCAGTGTACTTACAGTAAAGAACACACCCGCTGCCCCCTAGTAAAACACTTCCAGCACACTGTTAACCCTTTGATCGCCCTCACATTAATCCCTTCCTCCCCAGTGCCATTAGTACAGTATCAGTGCTTTTTTTTAGCACTGAATGCTGTATTGGTGTCACTGGGGTGAACGTAGTAACATTGTACTACTTTGGGGAAGTGATCAGTATTTTTTTTTTTACACAATTTGCTTATAGCAAATAATTACTTTTTTTTTTTTTTGTGCTTAGCTGTGATTTGGCCACGACTAATCACATGACACAGCTGGGCTGTGATTGGCCCAGCTTGTGCATGTGATCCCTGTGACCATTCACAGCTAGACACACTTGTATACAATGGATGGCATGAATGAAGCCATCCATTGTATACAACTGTCATGTGACCTGTTGTGATTGGTCACAGCAGGTCACATGGTACCGACAACAGGGCCGGTACTCAGATCTGTCATCAGTCATGTCCGAGGTACCTGGCCGGTGACAGATCGTGCCGCTGCATGGCTCTGCAGGTGCCCAAACTGCACATGCCCGAAAGGATGCCATATGGCATCCACCCGGAAAGGTGAGTGTTTTTGCTGGCAGCCATTCGGCCATAGGCCAGGCGGGAAGAGGTTAATAGCAAAATGTCCAAAATATATTTTTTTCCTCAAAATTGTCGGTCTTTTTATGCTTATAGCGCAAAAAATAAAAAACGCACAGACAATCAAATGCCACCGAAGGAAAGCTCAATTCAAGGTAAAAAAAGGACATAAATTTCATTTGGGTGCAGCGTTGCATGACGGCCCAATTGTCAATTAAAGTAATGCAGGGCCGTATCGCAAAAAATGGCCTGGTCAGGAAGGGGAGTAAATCCTCTGTGGTTAATAAAAATATCATGTGACATAAAAAATTGGAACTACTATTTTATTCTCTAGGTTGTCTGCTTTAAAAAAATACAGTATATAATGTTTAGGGTTTTTAACGACTCTTAAGACCGTAACGCAAAAATTGGCCTGGTCATAAAGGGGGGCAAAAGGAGGGCAAAAAGCTCTAATCAATAACAAACTAAAAAAATCAGCAAAGGGGTTTAACTATCAATAAGAATTAAATTACAGTTTCCTAACTGACCCTGATCTCTCCCTATGTAGTTTATCAGCTTTCCCTATGGCAGCTTCCAATGCACTGACACTCTGTGTTCCCTTATCATAGTGTGGAGGCTTTCTTATTCAAATGCCCCATACTGGCCATTCTAAGTCTTCTGACCATAGTTGACAGGCCGTGCAGTGCATTATGATTTAAAAAGTATTTTCCTGAGCAAATCTGCACTTATATTTGCTATGGTCTCTTGAGCTCGCAAGATTCACCTCGAAACCATGGTAGCAGCAAACCAAAATCTCATCCATACGCTCTAACAGCATTCCTTATTCTTTAAAGCATAAGTTCACCGTTTAACAAAAAATAATAGTTGCGCATTTTTTTGCAGGTAAAAAAATATGCATTTATAATTTTTTGTTTCTTGAGCCTTTAAAGCACTGCACCAGCAAGCAGAAGATCACTGGTGCTATGCAGGTCTCCTGCAGACCTGTCAGTGTATCTGTGTGCCTGTATGGGCAGGCAGATGCTTACTGACAGGAAGACTACCACGGCCCTCCACAGCACCATGGTAGATCATTGAGAACTACAAGCTGACAGCCACAAAGGTTGCTGGAAGTTGTAGTGTTCTCATTCACATAATATTGAGGATGAGTGAGGATTTTTTACATTTTGAGACAGAATTTAATATCATGATAGAATTTTTTTAAAATTGTGACAGCTGGTGGGGAGAAGAGGTGGGGGAAGAAGATCCCTCGCTAGATGTCATAACGGTGATCGAAGGGACTGGCCCATTCGTAACATGTTACGAAAGGTGAACTTATCCTTTAATAAACTGACTCTTCAAAGATAAGTCCATTTTCAAAATAAAGTACACCTTTTCAGCCTACCTAGCTCCCATGATGTAAAATGTCCTACTGCCCTCCCACCCATGATGTATACTTCCAGAATCAGACAGCTGCTGCCTTCCATATTGTTTACATTATGCCTACTGTTGGACATACCTGTGCAGTGGATCCTCATGAAATTCTGTGGGTTTGCAGTAGTCATAAATAACTACTACTTTAATAATTAAAATGACTAGACACATATGCAACATTTGGGTATTCAAATCAAATGTTTTTATAATTATCGCAACATAAAATATTAAATGCAGATGAAAAAACTTCTGTGTATTGACCTTTAGTGAACCGAAAAATTAAATTTTTGATTATAAAAAAAGCAATAAAAGACTGCATATGTTATGCTCTAGTAGACTGAGCCCTATCCCTTAGCTAGGCAGGCACAGACTCTTGAGTAAACCATTTTCTGAGCCAATAATCACAGTCACTACAGTTTTCTAAATTCTAAAGGATTATAAAACTGAAAATGCCAGATAATCTCTACATTGATACCCACAGCTTAGTCCTGGTGTGTTCTGGCACAACTCTGCATTACAGGATCCCAGGTGGACCTATTGCTGATGCTGGATACCTTCTGTAAGTCAACATTCCTATTGGCAGTGCCAGAATCAGACAAAGAAGCCTTTATCTCCTTCCCTCCTCCGCAGAACTGGTGGAATAATAAACAGCAAGGTCCACCTCTTCTAGTTTCCCATTCTAAACCATAACTGCCATATTCAATCCTGCCAATCATTTCTTGCTATACAGCCCTTAGGATTGGTAATATTGTCTATGTTCAGCCACCAAATGTTCTTGTGCAGTAAATGATTAGTGAATAGAATTTGCCCTTTAGACACTAGTGATCAACTAACCATGTCCAATGGGAACAATGAAAGTATTACTTTGCACTCCTAAAGCAGACCCGGACAAAGCAACAGGTTGGCTTCAACCGTTTAGCCCTGTAGTCCTTTCATGTGTTTAATGCAGTCCAAGTGTCTAGACCAAATTATATGCAATTGATGCAGAAGACATCTTCTTGACATCAACATTGACTAATGTGACCACCTAAATCAGGGGAGGTCAACCTTTTGGAGAGCGACGGCCACTTATGTGATTTGGTAACTAGTCGTAGGCCACAATGAAATGAAATGGTTCCGAATTTTGAATTTTTTTATTTTGAATAGCTTAACCACTTCAGGTCCGGATACTTTCATTCCCTTCCAGTCCAGGCCAATTTTCAGCTTTCAGTGCTGTCACACTTTGAATGACAATTGCGCGGTCATGCAACTCTATACTCATATTAAGTTTTTAGCATTTTTTTGAGATAGATAAAACTTTATTTTGGTGGTATTTATTCACCACTGGGAGTTTTATTTTTTTGCTATATAAATGAAAAAGTAAAAAGTGTTTTTCTTATAAAATTTTGCAAATAAATCTTTCTTCATAAATCTTTGCCAAAATGTATTCATCTATCTTTTTAGTAAAACAAAAAATAACCCAAATTAGTTTATAACCAAAAATTATAATTTTTTCTAAAATTTTCTTTTACATTTTTATAATTTTTTAAAATATTATTATTTGTTTTGTTTTTTTTAACATACTGTCACCCTAGCAGTACAGTGTCACCATAGTGACACTGTACTACTTGAAGGGGGTGATGAAGATTTTTTTTAATTTTTTTTTTACACTGATTGCTTTTATACCCATAAAAGTTGTAAAATCAATCATTTCTCCTTCTCTCTGGCTGCATTCTTGCAGCCATTGAGAAATACTGTGAGAGCTGTGATTGGTCACAGCCTGTCACATGGTACAATGCTGCTGTGAATAGCGTTGTACCATGTGACCTCTGTGATCATTCACAGATTTCACAAGTAGTAAGTAGTGATGAAAGGAAGTGACATATTGTTTACTACTATTCATGTGATCACTGATTGGCCAATCAGTGATCACATGAATCGAATCGGGCCCTCACACAGAGGTCCTGTACAGCGATCAGTGTCCGGAGGACACAGCGTGCAGCAGTGCTGCACGCTCCCAGGGAGCGCGCACAGGCAATGGATGCTGGGGGACATTTACAAACGTCCACCCGCTCCGGCAACACTCCCGTCCAGCCGTTTATGTACATGTGCTGGATGGGAAGTGGTTAAAGCAGACCTTCAATCAGAATTTCTATTTTCCTATGCAGTGGGTTAACTGCTCTTTTTGTCAAGGGGTTCAGGAAAAAGCTATACTCAAGAGCTGGTCTATGGGCGTGGTGAAGTCAGGAACAGCCCATTCACAAGCAGAGGGGGCAGGAGTGGCGGGGACCGGTCTTGCACTCGCAGGATTGGTGGATTAGGTAAGTATATCTAAGCTTTAGGAACCCCTAGACAAAAACAAGGGTTTAACCCATGCAGTGTGGGCACATGGGAAAATAAAATTTTTGCCCGGAATTCTAATGTAGCCTACCTCCCAGGTAGCGAGGGGGAGCTAGACTCCAATGGTTAGACAAAGGCTGAGTAGCAACCTGGGTGTAATAGCCAGAGAGGGGTGAAATTATGGTCAGGCTGAGAGGCTGTACAGGCCAGCCCCTCTAGAATTTCCCCCTGTTCTAGGGCTTTCAGAGGAAGGCCTTGGAGGCAGAGGGTGGATCTTAGGAGAAGCTGGTTGCACTTTTGAGGGATCCTAGCCAATCCCCAACAAAAGGTTGGCAAGTGTTGGAGCCTGCTCAGTAGCAGGAGAGTTCTGGTGAAGGATGGGGAAGCCAGATATGGGGTGGTGAGGGAGGCTGCGTGGGGGGGGGGGGGGGGGCTAATGATATGAGGCCTACTTGCAGGCCTGGAGCTGCAAAGAAGGAAAGCTCTGAGCTTGTCAGTCTCCTGTGAGAGGACTGCCTGTGTGGAATGGGTCCAGCTGATGGGCCTAGTGGCAGCCAGTGGCCCACGGGCAGTGCAGTGCAGGAGGGGATCTGGTTGAGTGCACCTGGGTCCCCTGGGCAGATGGGGGAGGAAGCACTCTGATGGAAGACCAGATTGGCGGTCTACTAGTGACTGTTCATCTCTTGAAATGAGCTTGATCACCTCTGGATTACTGGGTGGAGGGGAGGAGTTTGTCTGGGGTGGTGCACTGGGGAGACACTGGCTGGCTCTCTGGCTGAGACTGTGTTGTGGAGAGGACTTGTGAATGGTTCCAGGGGGTTGTCCTCGGGTTTTTTGGTACCCCTGGGCGTCCTGTGCACCCCTGGCCCTGTCCTAGTTCAGGTCCAATAAGTGGAGCAGCAGAGCCAAAGCTCAAGGACTGATTTCTGACACTGGATGCAGGCTTTTGTGAAGTTCTGAATGCCTAGCTGTGCAGGATTATAGGGGGACCCGGGTCTTCAGGCGACTCGTAAGGCTACACTTCTTCAGTAAACATTTTCCTCTTGTAGCTGCTGAATGCCGGCGAGAGGGATTGGAAAAGAAGCCGGCTTTCATCAGTTTCAGGAGGAAAATGGAGAGGATGTGACATGGAGACCGCACGGTTCCCATGCAGCCTAGGGTGGTGTCGCCATTGCAAATCCTGACTCTACACCAGTGGTTGAGAGAGTGTGGTAAAGACACATCTCAACTGGGTTTTACTTTCCCATATGATTGGAGGCAGGTGCTGTTTGACATAGAATTTTCCGGCTGGCTACTTTGGCAAAAGTTGATAGAAAAATTGAATTTTGTTCAGCTGGGTGGTGCCCACATGGCCACATATGAAGCAAAACTTGTCTGGTTCAACAGGAATTGCCAAAAAGTCAATTCATGTATTGACATGAGCATAGCAGGGACAACACTGTTGCAAAACTAGGGGTGCACTTAGGGGGTTTCAAGTTCTAAAATGGAAGCAGTAAGACTATACCCGATCACTGACAATGTTTACACAGACCCTTTCACTGAATAAGCAAAGTAACAGCCACCAAAGACCATATACAACTACATGTTCATCTAAGACTACCCTGTCCAGATTGACAATGCTGAAATCAACAGTGTTATCACCCTGTTAAAACATTGAAAAATCACTGGATCTACTGGTAATAAAATTATTTTATGGGGAAAATCAGATCATTTGTTATTTTACTGATGGTTAAATGTTTCCAGGCCCTTCACACAATCTTATAAAAGGGGTCGGTTCTCTTCTAGTGTAGGACCCTACTCTGTCTCTAGCCAGTGTGGGCTGACCTTCCCTTTTTTTGTCTAGGGCGTATAAACTAGGAGTGAAACTGTTAGTTGGTTGGTACATAGGAACAGTAAGGGCCATGGAGAGCTCCAGGAAGTAGTGGTAAGCACCCCACACATATCCACTCAGTGTGTTGGGAGGTCATCCCCTACGGGCTGGATTCACACTATCAAACAATTTAAAGTAGCATTCCAACTCACTGTTCTGTTTGGGCATTAATGCTTTCAGGCCAGAAGCCAGTTGACACTGCTGCCCCAGACACTTACAGAAGCATCACATCCCCCTCTAAGCCAGAGGCTGGATCTGTTCCTATCTGCCTCCACATTGGACTCTGTAGATTTTGAGTAATTAATGCTGAGCATGTCTTATACTTCACCAGTCCTCTGATGTCGTCACCAAACACTCACCTTTAGTTCACACTTTCAGCTCTGTACCATAGCTGATTCTGCCTCCTAGGGCACACACAAGGAAGCTACCATTCTTTGTACGTGATCCCAGACTAAGCAAGAACTGTACCATAGCACACTCCAAGGTGGAGAACCAACTGTTAGATGATGAACATGAAGTACATCTGATCCTACATCACCAAGGCTCTTGTTCCCCACTTCCATTGCTGGCTGACCACTACACCTTTACTCTACAACCATAAAGGTTTACTGTGATGTTCACTCGCTTACACATAAACATGAAGGTTCATTTGATAACTCTTATAATTTCCTCTGCCTACCTCAGAGGGTCAACATGGCTTCACTTCCAGTTCTTTTCCATAGATCATTGCTACACCTTGTACTCCCACTGAGAATACCTCTTCCCAGTAAGCTACACTGACAACTTCCTCATTTTTAATAAGTCCTTGCACTCGTAGACATGTAAAGTTAACTCAGATACATCACACCATAATCCAGTGCATCTTTTCCATACACACACAATCTAAAGGCATTCAATTGGCTGTATGATATTGATTGAGCTAGTTTGCTAGTATTCCTAATGGTGCTTTAGGAAAATGGTGCTTAAGTGTACAGTGTTGCCCATACATCAAGATGCAGTAGTCTGTGGCAACAAGTCCATACCACATGGTTTCCCTAAACAACAGGTCCCATTGGAGGGGGCTGTGGCCTGAAGAAAAGCTACATTAGATATGGGTCGTCACTGTCTACTTCCTACACCGGACTATCCTCACGAGGTTGACTTCCCTGCATTTATGCCCTTAACAAAGGAAGTGACATACCTACAAGGGAAACTGTGTCACTACCGACCTGACCCCTGCATCATCACCCCTGCATCATCAGCCAAACTTTTAAAGTAACAGTACACATTGAAGAATAACTATACATTCTCACAACAAAAAGTAGGCACCTGCCTATCAGTGGGCCCCTGTTTTGGGCCAAGCTAATATAGCATATGGGAGTATGTCTAAATGAGTAACCTATGGCAAATGAAAAAGACTTTGACCACTGGTGGCCATGTACTATTGAGCCGATTTGTTGATTATACTTTAAGAGGCATTGCAGTACTGGGAATCTTTGTGACATCCTACTATTTATATGGACCCCATAGCACCATTTAATTAATCCAGTAAAAAGTCAGAAATGTAAGTTCCCTGACTGGACATTTCTTTATTGAGCAAACTGGGATGAATGTGGCACAGTGAATAGCGAGAAGGTTCATATGCTCTTGAGGGGCACTTGGGTTGTCAGAAAGAGCAATGGATATTCCACTGTTGTTTTGTAGTATAAGACAAAGACTGTCCTATAAGAACTTTGCCCACATTAAGTATCTGTATATAGATGGGAGAACAGATAAATCACCCATGGACTGTGAGGTTGGTTGTGTTCTGAATCTTGGGCCTTGTGGCCACCTAAATCTGAAGGGCCCCAGATATCACATGGTGGCAATGAGTACCCCACCTGCCAGAAGGAGGAAACTCAGACCTCTCATGTTCATGTTTTAGAGAAAGCCCCCTGGCGCAGGACCTGGCTTATCAATCACTGCTATGGGGCGCTACAGTCTGATTTTGGGTCGTGACTTTCAATGGCTACAAAAGACAACGTTGTCTTCCTCCTGATAGGTGATGCAGTACAGCAATTCTCCCTCAGATCTGGCAGTTTCTTGCATGAAGGATAATATTTCTATCCTCATAAAAGCCTTTTCCACAGGTCTAGTATTTTAAGCATACATGTCCTGACCCAACAAACAGCTTGGCTAACTCACTGCCCCATTCTACATTTGAACTCCTTATGAGATAAGGTGATATAAATGATATAATACCTATTTTTCCTACTAGACTAGCAGAATGAAAAGAAATGTTTATTGGAGTGAGGAACGGCAGACAAAGGACAATGAAGACGAGGTCTTTGAAAGATGAAATATTGGGCTCAGTAATTTGTGACGGATCCTTAGAGAGAACCGGTGTGAGATGACACTGCCTGACAGAAAGGCCGAGTCCTTGAGAAAAATAAACTTTATTACATCTGTTGAAACTGAAAGAACAGAGTACAGAAGCCAAGTCAAATAAGAAATAGAAAATGGGTTTTTTCAGTAAATATTGTAATGTGGAAAGAAATTTTTATATGTTGTTTCAGAGATTTATAAAAGTGTCACTTGGCAGACAGCTAGTCTAAAATCTAATACTGTTTCAGTCTTGTTTTTGTCATGGATACTTCAGGTGAAAGTTTCCGTGTGCCTTTAATGCAATCGAAATTATGCTGATCTACAATAAAAAGAGTACTGTTTTATCAGAAAATGCATTTCCAGGTTGAGGATTGAATGCTGCTGGGTGGAAATTGCCCACAATTTGGAGAAGGGCTGGATTTCTCCTGTTCCAACTCCCTTTCCCTAGTCAATTGTCTGGAAATCTCCTAAAGAGACCCCGTTGCCAGGCCATTAATTTCAACAACAATATTTCTATCAGATTATATGTGCGTGTAATTCATTTTAGGAATGTGATTTACTTGCAAAAGCTTCACTTGTGTGGACATCGAAAAAGCCTGAGATTGCTGTTGGGTGCCACCAGGGGCGGACTGACAACTCATGGGGCCCCCGGGCAATAGGTGATCATGGGGCCCCTGTGTCCTTGCCCAAACTCAAAAAAGCCTATGAGAAAGGTACCAGGGGCATCTCATGAGGCCCCCTACTGACCCCGGGCCCTCGGGCAGTGCCCGAGTTTCCAAATGGTCAGTCCGCCCCTGGGTGCCACCATCTTGGATGTGATGCCAGCATTTCCATGGCAGCTACATAAAAGTTCATGTAGGGAGGTGAGGAGTAATGCCTGGTACACACTATGAGTAAAAATAATGAGGAGCTCATGAAGAGGTCTCTGTACTAACTATGCAATGTTAGTAAAGCAATCTCTCTGATGAGTTATTGTGTTCTGACAGGGGGACTGCCTCCCCACCTGAAAACACTGATAAGCACTCAGCAGGCTGCAAGCACTGATCGGATGCCGATCGGCAAATCTTTTTCTAGCATGTCCGTTCTACAGAAGCTGGACATTCATTCGGTTTCTGTCAGAAAGGCTCCTGTACACATGGGCTGACTGTCAAACGGTTTCTGTAGACATTGCTGATGACAGCCGATATTTGGCCCCTGTGTAATGGGCATAGACAAAGGCCTACTACCTGCAAGGAAGGAGGAGCTGTGCTAGGGAATTGACTCCTCCTGGAGTAGTCAAGTTTTCTAGCGAGTTCAAAGGCACATTGGAAGTGAATAAAAAAATAATTTATGGAAAGGAAAAACACTGCAAAATTAAGCAATTAAAAGTCTTGATTTTTCTGTGCTTTTACTATAATTTTTTTAAAAGTTCGTGAAAGGGTTTCTTAAAAGTGTACCTGAACATAAAAAGTAAAGATTTACTATTTTGTGGACATTATTCAGATGTATTAATTGCTAATTCTGACTTTCAAATAGAAACATAGCACTGAAGTAATGTACAATTTAAGTGTAGGCATACCCATGTACCAATATATACAATAACGATCAATTGGCAGTGCTAGCTGTAAGTACAGGTTTGCTTTAAAGTGGGCCTTAATTCAAAAAGGTTTGCCACTTTATAGGAAACATCTTGAAATGTAATTTGTACCCTGAAAAAATACCCTTTGTCTATAAATTATCCTAAGAAATATTAATACTCTTCCTGGTATGTGTACTTGTAGCCTAATAGCTGTACAGTATATGCAACAGGAGATTGTAAAAGACTGTAGACATGAGTTGATGAAGCCTAGTTGCCATGCCTCAGGAGACTGTTAGAGATTGGACACATATTATATAAGACTGCTAGAGATCACAGCTATTAGAATCCATTTACAAATTACAACTTTCTCATTTGTGCTCTCTACAGCACCTTTGAAAATTACTTGTGGAACATTTGTTATTTGTCTCAGCAAGATCCAATATAGAATATCAGAGAAAAAAAAAATCTTAAGATAAAAGGGATGGACAGCACAGATAAAGTAGGGCAGTATTCAATAAATAAACCAAACCACTAGACTACCTCTGTGACCAAGCCCCTGTGGGCGGGGTGAAACGCATCAGAGGGTGTGGCCAGAATGGCAGCTGAGGCCATTCCTCAACATTGGACTACTGGGGTCGGTTGAACAGCATCCATCCCTTCACTTGTATTGTCTGACACTGGAATTGCTCGGACTCATGTTCCATTCTTCACACTTGCAGGTGGGGTGGTCTTTTTCCTTCCATCCACAGCATGGAACAGCACCATAAGGTACACTTTTCACAAACCACTAGTAGTACTAGAAGCCAGTACTAAATAAAGAAAGCAAAGACCACTGTCTGCAGGTGCCCCAAGGGCCTTATGTAGCCCCTGTGGCGAAATTTGGGCACAGGTGCTTAGACACACCTGCTATGTGTTTACATTAGAGGCTGGCAGGCTGCAATAGAATTTCTATTGCTGAAGAATTGCATTCTTCAGCAATAGAAAGTATTGAGAAAATAGCTGAGATATATGTTGTAAATTTTGAAGCTGAATTTTTCCACAATGCCTATAGCTACCTATGAGAGCTACTTTAAAAGTTATTTTGCTTTTTTTAATATGCAAATAATTTGTATGTATGGTCTCGATACAGGTTGACTTTAATAAGCCAGTGTGCTATGGCAACCATGTACAGCTAAAATCATAGTTAGGAACAGTTGTCCTTTAATAATTGTTGTACTTTAAATTAACCTAATCTGAAAATGGCCTCCTGGAAGTGTAGTAATCTCTCATCTTCTCTTGCAGTACATCCAGAAGTTCCGCACAGCTGTTCTCGTAGTTCAAGTTATTCGCAACCTCATAAAAATTTATAGGTAAGAATTTCATCATCCCAGGAGCTTTACGGGCTGTATTAATTATTAATTCTAGCAATAAAATTATTGTTTTAAATGACAGAGATTATACAGATCATATTTTATGTAAAGATTAAATATGAACAAGTAATGTATTGAGCATACAGTAAGATGAGACTAATGTTCTAGGTTTTCAAACATAAAATGCACATAGCATTTTATTTATGGATGGTTAGCATATACTTGAAGTAAAAATATAAGCCATAACCCAGTTCTGTTTAAGTTATTACTCTATCTTTAATGTCTGCTGCTAGGCTCCTATGGCACCACTAACAAGTAGGCTGTGGGAGAGTTTGATATGACAGACAGGGTAATCTGGGAAGTTGGTGGAAAGAGAGAAGGCGCTTCATAGGGGTAATGAATGTTTTCAAAACAGCGTACAGGAACTAGGTAACAGTACTTGGTTCCCCTGGTTTTCTCTCCATAGCTATTCTCCTCTTCCCAATAGCTCCTCGGAGAAGACCATTATTTGTCATACCTAACTCTCTTACAATCTTAACAACCTTCTAAACAAAGTTTAAGGCTTTGAGCCATTGTGAAATCTGGGGCTTTACTGTGATGTTCAAAGATACCCATCTGATCAAAGACATACATCAAGTGTGGATCTAGATCCCACAGAAAGCAATAATGATGAAAGATTTTAACACCTACAGCAATTTCTACCATCTTCAAGCCCCTAGTCACTGAGCATAGACAAAAAAAACATGATTGTTGGGGCCTTGCTGGCTTTGGAACTTGAATGATTGCATTAATCACTTTGTGGATAGGGAGGTCTTGCGTGGCTGCTTACAAACATGAGTGCAGAACTTAAAGGGGTTCTAAAGCCTAAACATTCTTAACCTTAACGCATTCCTTGCATTAAGGTAAAAAATGTTGAGGCATCCGTATTAGCCCCTTACCCCCCCCATACTTACCTGAGCCCTTATTTGATCCAACGCTGTGCAGGTCTGCAGCTCTTCTCTCCCCTCACTCCCAGGTCTCACAGGCTTTGCTGAGGCAGCAGGAGCCATCAGCTTCCACTGCTGACAATGAAAGCCAGTGACGAGGAGGCCAAGTCCCGCTGTCTGTGTCAATGGATGCAGCAGTGGGGCTCAGGAACGAGCCCACATGAGTGCCCCTATGGGAAGCGACTTCTCATTGGGGGCTGAGGGGTGAGTAAGGAGCTCTGTTCAATTCTATTGCAAAGAGCAGGTAAGTATAGACATGTTTGTTATTTTTAGAAAAATCCTTTTGAACCACTTTAAATGGTGTTCTTCAGTCTGAAGCAGGGTATACACACACAGTTTTTTTCGTTCAAGCAACAGGTTAAACTAATTGATCCCCACATCCACACAAACTATGTGGATGCAGGGATCTCTCCCACCATGCTATTGTATTCTGACAGTGGGGGGATCCCCCGTCAGAATATGTTGGCTGCAGCAGCTGACTGAATGTGGGTTTTCTAGCAGATGCGTTTGACAGAAATCGCTCTAATGACTGACTTCTATTGAACAGACAGGGGTATACACTGGGCAAATTTCAATATATGTAAACCCTGCTTTAGGCCCCTTACATATGCGGGCCATCTAGCTGCTGTGGATCCTTCCAGGCATTTTAGTGTTCCCAGAAGGGACAGGTACAGTGTCCAGCCCTGCTGGCTGCCTGCAGCCTGTGAAGGTCTATGGCAGGCTGCAACTGAAAGGGGCTGAATACTGTACAGAGTGGTACTCACATTTAGGGCCCTATGAATTCAACGGCAATTGCTCAGAATGCAGGAGACCTGTGTTTCAAACACCCATCCCTGAATGCACAGCGCCCTAAATGCAAATACAACTTGGTACAGCATTCAGGTCTGTCCAGCTGCAGCCTGCCTTGACATGCTGCAGGCAATAGAGCTTGATAGTGCATCTATCCTTTTCGGGTACAAGCATCAGAATGGATTCAGCGAGACAGCCCTGTGTGCAAGGTTCAGATATGTTTGCATGTATAGCACCCTCCTACTTAGCCAGGCGGAGCTAGCTAATTATTTTTTTCAGTCAGAAGGATGAGTAGCTTCCTGGGTGTTAGTCAGGGGGTCATATTTGGGTCAGGGCTGAGAGGCTCTATAAATCAGCTCACTGATACCCCCCCGATCTAGAAGACTTGGAGAAGTCTCTAGAACCCAGTGGGCAGCGGTGAGGAGCAGATGATCTGCACTCTTGACTTGACAGATCCTGGCCAATTCCCAGGCAGAAGGCTTGGCATGAGGTCAGGACAGCCCTTAAGCGTTGGTGAGCTTGCTCAGAGGCAGGAGATTTCAGGTGGAAGATGTGAGGAAGGATGAGATGCAGGAGCCTGGGAAGGAACCTACCTGCAGGCTGGGACTTGGAAAGGAGGATCACTCAGGAGGAAGGACTACTTGTGGAGCCAGGAAAGGAGCCAGCCCAGCAGAAGGCCTGAAGGCAGCCACATATTTAAACCAGCTCACAGGAAAGAGACTGAAGGAGTAATCTTACACCCCCTTGGCCAGCTAAGGGGAAAAGAGCACTCTGGTGGGAAACCTGATCAGCTATCAGCTCCTTATCCGAGACTGTACATCTTAAAGTGGCAGGCACTGAATCCCCGTGTCCAGGGATTCCTCTAGACAGCTGGGTAAAGAAGAGGATTTATCTGGGGGTCTGTGGTGGTACACCAGGAGAGGCTGGAAAGCTCTCCCAGAAGAGAAATTCTGTCTTTGGACTTGTACATAGTTGCCAGAAAGTTGTACTCGGTTTACTGTTCCTTGGGCATCCCATACACTCCTTACCCCATCCACATTCAAATACCCCTAACAAAACTTAAAAAAAAAATAAGTTCAAGGACTGTTTACTGTCTCCTGTATGCAAGTCTGAAGAAAATGTGTGTTGCCTGGTTATGCAGGACTATAGGGGGACCCAAATCTTCAGCAACTCCTAAGGGGGTAGTGCAGTTAGCCAAGTTTAGAGTGTCTGCATAAGACATGGTGCATGAGGTTCCCATCTTAGGGAAGGGCGGAAGGCACAGGTGCACCATCCAGTGCTGCTGCTGACAGTCTTTAAAAGTCAATGAGAGGCTATCAGCTGTCACATCTGAATGGGGATGGATGGTTCATTGTGAGGTACTAAGGTTTAGAGCAGTATGCACCCAGAAATGAATGCTGGGAATGCAGACTTTTTACATTCTAGGCATTAAACCCCGGGCCTTAGCAGGAACATCAGATTTGAACATACCTTGGGACAGGGATAGCTTGTAATCAATGCAATGCACCTGCTGAGTGCAAAATTAGCTGAGGGATGACTGCATCTCTGTGCTTTTGGTACTTTATTGTCCAATAAAAAGGCTGAAGGTATGTTTCTGATAAAGCTTTGCTGTTACCATATTGTAGGTCCAAGACTTGCCTATGCTGCCTAGCAGCGTTGCCTGAATCACTAGACTTTTTTGTTTTTTTTTAAGTCCGCGGAAGTGTGAAAAACGAAAACCCGTAGGTGAACAAAAAAACGTGCTAGTGCAAAACCAACACAAAAAAGTGCACTTAGGGGTGTGCTTTGTCCACCCCCAAAGGGGTAGGACCTTTACCCTGATATCCGGGGCACAAAGCTCCTGACAGGGACTAAGGTTCCCATGTGGTTCACCTAGCCAAAAGGCCTGGCGGACCCCTTTCCTTGTGGCTAGCCTAAGCCAGCCACCAAGTACTTGGTAAGGGGGCTCTCCCGAAGAGAAACCCCCTAGGGACAGGGGAGGAAGGAACAAAAAGGCCACACATCCTCCCCCTAGACTTCAGGGTAGGCCCGAGGACCCACACCCTACCATCCGTGAGGAAAAAAAACACACACATAAGTGAAAAGTGACAAACAGTGGGAGAAAAAATAAATTAAATAAATAAGTAAAAATAAAAAAGACTTGCTGCACCTAATTACACTTTATTTGCCAGGAACAACAGTTACCATGTACTGTATACAGTATATTTCAACAATATTATTAAAATCTTTATACAGCTTATAGATAATCAATGTATCAGATATCGATTTATGACTGCTCAGATGACCTCAGGCTGGATCCGAAGTCTCGCCTCTAATGTAATGTGTATATACAAATTTCCCTATTTCTTTCTTTCCTGAATGCCTCACACAGATGTATAACACATGTGAGACTATATTAGGAAGAAGACAATGCGTGTCAAATATATTTTTTATCTTTCTACTTTTAATATGCAGTTCATCATTTTTTATTCCTTAAACAGCCAAGAATGAAGAATAGGAGTTTTAAGGTCATGTTTTTCTTTGACGGTGTTTTAAAGGATTTTCTGCCTTCAGTAGAAATATAAAAGGGTAAATCATTAAGGTCTTATGCACTCAGGGCGTTTTTTTTTTTCCCCCTGAATACCTATGCTCCGGCAGGAAAAAGCAGCTTAAAAAACATGCCTAAAGCCATGTATTGCACATGCTTTTATGTGTGTTTAGACAAGTTTAGGTGCATCAAGCATTGAAGTGTTAATGGATTCCTTTGACCAAAATATTAATTTATTCCGGTCATGAAAGTCCATTAACACTCAAAAGCACAAACGCTCCTAAACGCATCTACAGTTCAGATGCATTTAGGCGTATTCAGCATTTTTTCTGCCTAAACACACCTCTACTAAATGCACTGGTGATGTTTTTTTTTTCACCCTGTAAACATTCCTCTTCTAGTACACCTATAAAAGTCTAAAAAAAAGAGTAGCATTATTTGAGCCTTGTGTGCATGAGACCTAAGGAGTAGAATGATACTGACTGCCCGGACAATTTCCCCTTTAATTTGGTGGTAGTTATACAATCTTGAATTTCCCCTCTTTTTTTGTCTTGTTGACAATAGTCATCAGAACAAATAGAGGGGTAAGACAGTAATACAAACTTTGAAGGGTAGATGAGTAGATTAGTTGCACTGGAACCTTGAATGAACGCTGGATGTTGGTTTTATATTTATATTGTTATCACCAGTGTATTGATGATCTCCCTGTGGAGATAGGTAAGCAGCTTCTGTACATCTAGGGTTGTGGAGGAAATATCTTGGGCAAGAACTGAAGTGCCACACCATGATACTCTAGTCCAAAATTACATTTATAATTCTAACATAATGTTGACTCAAAAGTCAAAGTGTTTCATGGGCCAAACATCATTGGCGTTTTCTGAAACATAGATGCAATGTATGAGGACTTAGGGTGTGATCAGTTATTTATTAAACTTGGCACTAAAGCATCAATCCGCATATGGTTTGTGCATACACTTGATAGCATATAGTGTTCATGTTGCAGAGCTGAACCCTAATTTACAGAAAAAAATGAATTTGTCAGCATTGATATTCAGTTCTAACCATCAAATTAGTGGCATACGTGCTCCTTAGTTCATTGCATTTATACCCAGAGCAGACACGGACACAGCTATGGGCGATAGGATGTAAACGGACCGGTTGTTCATTTACACCCAAGTGCCCTCTGATCCAATCCACCCAGTCAAAAGGGAACGGATCTCTTTCCGTTTGTTTTCAGTCGATTGGTTCAGATTGGAGGTAGGCAGGTGTAAACGGACATCGCTTCATAGAAGAGAATGGAGGGTCCGATCAGGTCCGTCTGAAAAACAGACAGGCAGATTTTTGTGTAAAAGAGGCCTTACAATGCAGTTCAGTTTTATAAACTGCAAATTTTGGGGAAATGAGAAGTACATTATCAGTGGATGCCACAAATAGCTAGGTTCTTTGGTGTCTGTAAAGTGATCATAATGCTTCCAGAACCCAGTCTATCAGACTATTAGGGACCCAAGCTGGGTCCAGAGGCGGACTGACCATTTGGAAACTCGGGCACTGCCCGAGGGCCCGGGGTCAGTAGGGGGCCCCATGAGATGCCCCTGGTACAGTACCTTTTTCATAGGCTTTTTTGAGTTTGGGCAAGGACACAGGGGCCCCATGATCCCCTATTGCCCGGGGGCTCCATGAGTTGTCAGTCCGCCCCTGGCTGGGTCTATAGGAATCCGATAGATGAGAATACGGGAGTAGTATGAACGCGTTGAAAGGAGAGTGTTTGACATAACTGATGGAGAGAATTATGAAGGTGCCATGATATTTACATGTTTGGGGAATGCAAAGGTTTTCTCTAGCTAATGAAAGCCTCATTTTCCCATACTTCATTTTGAATTATTACCAAAATTAAATAAGACACAGCACAGAGAGCAGGAGAGCTGGAGCTGCTTACTCTGGCTGTCCATGCCTGCCCTGCCCCCCCCCCCCCCCGACTCAGCTGAGAGCCAGAAGAAGAGAAAGGCTAGTAACCCTGCAGCTGCCACAGCTAGGCATGTAGGCAGAGAATGGAGCTTTCTCTGCCTATATGCAGGTTTTACCCATGTAATGTATTCAGTCCAGGTTACTGACATACAGTTCACATCCCTTGTGCCAGGTCCAATCTGGAGGGGGTCTTCCACAGTTTTCTATACTGAAAACTGCCTTGATCCCTTTATTAATTAGGAGTGGAACCTGTGGCAGTTTCTGTTTCAATCTGAAAATCAACTGGCATTGGTGGTGCAAGGAAACCTGAAACAGGTCTATCTTTTTTGTTAATGTGGTTGGGTTCATGCTACTTTTCCAGTTTCCTGTGCCATCATAATAAGTGAAACTAAAGTGGGAATAAATCTTAAAGCAAACATTTATTATATTGCAGTTTACCAATTCTTAGAGGTGTAGCACAACCCCTTTGTGAGTTGCGGAAGATTTGGATCCCCCTATAGTCCTGCACAGACAGGCAACATGTATTTCCTTTCAGCATTGCACTCCAGAGACAGTAAACAGTCCTTGAACTTGTTTTTTTTTTTTATTTTATTAGGGGATTTAAACTTGGATGGAGATGAGGGATACATGGGATGCCCAAGGAAATGTTGACAACTTCCTAAAACTATGTACAAGTGCTCAGAAGAGGTTTTCTTCTTTGGAGAGCTATCCAGTCTCTCCTGGCATGCCACCTCAGACTCCAGATAAGATCTCCTGTTCACCCAGCTGCCTGAGGGAATCCCTGGGCAAGAGGACCCAGAATCTGCCTCCTTAAAATCATCAGTTCCGGATGGGCACTAGTCAGGTTTCCCACCAGAATGCCCTTTCCTCTTTTCTAGCCCAGGGAGTTCATGCAAGCATATGGGTTGGTGGCTGCCTTCAGGGCTTACTCTGGGCTGGCTCCTTCCCAGGCTTTCCACCCTCAGGGGATGGTGAGGCTGAGAGATCCTCCCTTCCATCTCCTCCACCTGTAGGTAGGCCGCTCTCCTGGACCCCCTCCCAGGCTCCACACACCATCCTGCTCAATCCATCTTCCACCCAAACTCTCCTGCTGTTGAGCAGGCTCAACCACTCTTGAGAGCTGTCCTGAATCCATACCAAGCCTACTACTTGAGGATTGGCCAGGATCCCTTGAGAGTGCAGACCAGCTCCTTCTCAACCCACCCACTGAACTCTAGAAACTTCTCCAAGTCTTCAAGATCAGGGGGAGGTATCAGGGAACTGATCTGCAGAACCTCTCAGCCTGACACAAATTTGACCCCTCTGGCTATGACACCAGGCTTCTATTCAGTCTCTAACTAAAAAATAATTAATTACCGTAGCTCCCCCTAGCTTTCCTAGGAGGGTGCTACAGATGGCTGCATTAGATTTCTTTTTTAGGACTTCTTTCCTTTATTTTCACACAGTGATCTGGTCAGTATGTATGTTATTTTTAAACAGAACAAACTCTCCTACAAAGGGATGAGACAAATCTTTTACCACTGACAGCAGAGCTTGTGCAATGATCAATGTTTATTTATTAATGTGACTCTCTTCTGTAATTGCTTATAAAGTATTAACTGGCGTTTGGCTTCAATTTGTTAGTGTATCTAAATCTAGTAATCCATCTAACAACCCCCTTCCCCCAGACTGACAATGCTTCTGTCCAAAGGTGCTCCTTCATCCAAAGTGGAGGTACTGTTACTGGCCAGGTTACCAGGTGAAAACAGGGAGAAAAAAGCCTAAAAAAAGAAAACAAATGCAACTACCGGTAACACATTTAATTATTGGTTTTGGGCTTAATACGGTTGTATCTCCAGCTTTGAAGATACATGTATTTTAAGGTAGAATAACCCTTGGAATAATCTTTGTGAAACAAAGTTTGCAGTCAAAATACCTAAAAAATATGATATTATAACAGGCTGTATTAAAGCCATTTGATATGTGCAATAATATCCTTAAAAAGAACTAAAGGCAAAACGTTTTTTTTTTTTTTAGAATAGGGAGGAGGTGAGAGGAAATACTTCCAAAGTGAGGGAATCCCTGGTTGTCACCAGAACTAGTGTGCCCATTGGAAGAACCCCCTTCCCCCTCAAATTTGGAATTTCTTTGTAGGTGTTCTAATCCCTCTCCTTTCTATTCAAAACTAAAAAAAAGTTTTGATTTTAGTTTTCCCTTAACAAAATGAAAATTACATTTTTAATAATAAAAAAGCACAATTTATCTATAGCAATGAAAATACCACATGCTTTTGTGAATAAACCCTGACGAGCAGAGGCCTCACCATCCCAGTCCCTGGGAGATACAACAAACCTGTAGGTGGTTTAACTCCTTGGCACCTGACAAAGTAAAATATGAGTTTTGGGCGGACTGACCCTTTAAATTCTAGAAAGTGAAAACATATGGATTTACCAAGCTGTGCAATTTTCCTCCCCCCTGTATGAAATGTCTGTAAAACCAGCAAAATCTGAAATTATAATGTGCTTCTGAAGTAAAACAAAACTACCACGCTCATCGTAAACGAAAGTCATTTCAGGATTTATGATGGGATTCAGATTTAACTAAAAACGCGGCTGGGGTCGGGAGTGAAATTGAATGATTTATAGGTGATTTTTTTTGTTATGTCCCCATGGAATATTTTCACATGTGTAGATTACGTTAGCAAGTTGAATTGCTAGAAATGTCTAAAACTTCAAGATAACGTATAGTAAGACACAACGGAAAGAAGCCGATAATTTGTTGTCTGGGCCTGCAAGATTTCTTCCTCGGCTCTGCAAAGTTTCAAAGTCAGTATCAACACTCAATCCTAACACGTCTGTTTCAGAGGAGGGTATCACACCCGCTCCATAGAAGTGTTACATCTCATAAAAAAATTCTACTAAGGAGGACAACTACATCTGTTATAGGATACACCATCAGCTCATCTGTTCTTAAGGTTTTTTTTCTCTTTGCCTTTTGTAGATCAGAGATTTGTGTTAAAAAAAAAATGTTAAAAGAGATCTAAAGTCACATCTAGAGATGAGCGAATCGAAGTAGCCGAAGTGGAATTCGAGTCGAATATCGGAAAAATTTCGATTCGCGCCGAATCCAAAAATAGCCTACTTCGAAATTTTTCCGAAAATGGCGGCGGACATGTGCGGCGACGGAGCGGGGATGTCTGGGAAGGCGCGCAGACAAGGCGTGCTGACCCATAATGCATTCCTCAATGACATGTGATCGCATCAGCCAATCAGCAGCCAGCCAGCCAGCACTGTGTAATGGTCGAGCTATAAATAGCGGCCATTTTGGAATTCTTCATTTGCCTGCAGTCATTGAACAGAGGCAGACCGCTCTGTATTAGGGACAGAGTTAGGGCCACAGAAACGTTACTTGGGGACAGAGAAACGTTACTTAGGGACAGAGAACCATTACTCAGGGACACAGAATTGTTAATGAGGGCCACACAATCGTTACTTAGGGACAAAGAAACGCTAGTTAGGGCCACAGAATTCTTACTCAGGGACAGACAGAATTGTTACTGAGTGCCAGAGAATTGTTACTTAGGGCCACAGAAACGTTATTAGGGCCACAGAATTGTTACTCAGGGACAGACAGAATTGTTACTGAGTGCCAGAGAATTGTTACTTAGGGCCACAGAAACTTTAGTTAGGGCCACAGAATTGTTACTCAGGGACAGACACAGAATTGTTACTGAGGGCCACAGAACTGTTACTTAGGGCCACAGAAACGTTATTAGGGCCACAGAATTGTTACTCAGGGACAGACAGAATTGTTACTGAGTGCCAGAGAATTGTTACTTAGGGCCACAAAAACTTTAGTTAGGGCCACAGAATTGTTACTCAGGGACAGACACAGAATTGTTACTGAGGGCCACAGAACTGTTACTTAGGGCCACAGAAACTTTAGTTAGGGCCACAGAATTGTTACTCAGGGACAGACAGAATTGTTACTGAGTGCCAGAGAATTGTTACTTAGGGCCACAGAAACTTTAGTTAGGGCCACAGAATTGTTACTCAGGGACAGACACAGAATTGTTACTGAGGGCCACAGAACTGTTACTTAGGGCCACAGAAACTTTAGTTAGGGCCACAGAATTGTTACTCAGGGACAGACACAGAATTGTTACTGAGGGCCACAGAACTGTTACTTAGGGCCACAGAATTGTTACTCGCACAGACACAGAATTGTTACTCAGGGACACAGAATTGTTACTGAGGGCCACAGAACCGTTACTTAGGGCCACAGAATTGTTACTCGCACAGACACAGAATTGTTACACAGGGACACAGAATTGTTACTGAGGGCCACAGAACCGTTACTTAGGGCCACAGAATTGTTACTCAGGGACACAGAATTGTTACTGAGGGCCACAGAACTGTTACTTAGGGCCACAGAATTGTTACTCGAACAGACACAGAATTGTTACTCAGGGACACAGAACTGTTACTGAGGGCCACAGAACTGTTACTTAGGGCCACAGAATTGTTACTCGCACAGACACAGAATTGTTACACAGGGACACAGAATTGTTACTGAGGGCCACAGAACCGTTACTTAGGGCCACAGAATTGTTACTCAGGGACACAGAATTGTTACTGAGGGCCACAGAACTGTTACTTAGGGCCACAGAATTGTTACTCGCACAGACACAGAATTGTTACTCAGGGACACAGAACTGTTACTGGGGGCCACAGAACTGTTACTTAGGGCCACAGAATTGTTACTCGCACAGACACAGAATTGTTACTCAGGGACACAGAATTGTTACTGAGGGCCACAGAACCGTTACTTAGGGCCACAGAATTGTTACTCGCACAGACACAGAATTGTTACACAGGGACACAGAATTGTTACTGAGGGCCACAGAACCGTTACTTAGGGCCACAGAATTGTTACTCAGGGACACAGAATTGTTACTGAGGGCCACAGAACTGTTACTTAGGGCCACAGAATTGTTACTCGCACAGACACAGAATTGTTACTCAGGGACACAGAACTGTTACTGAGGGCCACAGAACTGTTACTTAGGGCCACAGAATTGTTACTCGCACAGACACAGAATTGTTACTCAGGGACACAGAACTGTTACTGAGGGCCACAGAACTGTTACTTAGGGCCACAGAATTGTTACTCGCACAGACACAGAATTGTTACACAGGGACACAGAATTGTTACTGAGGGCCACAGAACCGTTACTTAGGGCCACAGAATTGTTACTCGCACAGACACAGAATTGTTACACAGGGACACAGAATTGTTACTGAGGGCCACAGAACCGTTACTTAGGGCCACAGAATTGTTACTCAGGGACACAGAATTGTTACTGAGGGCCACAGAACTGTTACTTAGGGCCACAGAATTGTTACGCGCACAGACACAGAATTGTTACTCAGGGACACAGAGCTGTTACTGAGGGCCACAGAACTGTTACTTAGGGCCACAGAATTGTTACTCGCACAGACACAGAATTGTTACTCAGGGACACAGAACTGTTACTGAGGGCCACAGAACTGTTACTTAGGGCCACAGAATTGTTACTCGCACAGACACAGAATTGTTACACAGGGACACAGAATTGTTACTGAGGGCCACAGAACCGTTACTTAGGGCCACAGAATTGTTACTCGCACAGACACAGAATTGTTACACAGGGACACAGAATTGTTACTGAGGGCCACAGAACCGTTACTTAGGGCCACAGAATTGTTACTCAGGGACACAGAATTGTTACTGAGGGCCACAGAACTGTTACTTAGGGCCACAGAATTGTTACTCGCACAGACACAGAATTGTTACACAGGGACACAGAATTGTTACTGAGGGCAACAGAACCGTTACTTAGGGCCACAGAATTGTTACTCAGGGACACAGAATTGTTACTGAGGGCCACAGAACCGTTACTTAGGGCCACATAAACGTTAATCAGGGACACAGAATTGTTACTTAGGGCCACAGAACCGTTACTTAGGGCCACAGAATTGTTACTCACGGACAGACACAGAATTGTTTCTTGAGGGACACAGAATTTTTACTGAGGGCCACAGAACCGTTACTTAGGGCCACATAAACGTTAATCAGGGACACAGAATTGTTACTGAGGGCCACAGAACCGTTACTTAGGGCCACGTAAACGTTAATCAGGGACAGACACAGAATTGTTACTGAGGTACACAGAATTGTTACTGAGGGCCACAGAACCGTTACTTAGGGCCACATAAACGTTAATCAGGGACACAGAATTGTTACTGAGGGCCACAGAACCGTTACTTAGGGCCACATAAACGTTAATCAGGGACACAGAATTGTTACTTAGTGCCACAGAACCGTTACTTAGGGCCACAGAATTGTTACTCACGGACAGACACAGAATTGTTTCTTGAGGGACACAGAATTTTTACTGAGGGCCACAGAACCGTTACTTAGGGCCACAGAAACGTTAATCAGGGACACAGAATTGTTACTGAGGGCCACAGAACCGTTACTTAGGGCCACGTAAACGTTAATCAGGGACAGACACAGAATTGTTACTGAGGGACACAGAATTGTTACTGAGGGCCACAGAACCGTTACTTAGGGCCACATAAACGTTAATCAGGGACACAGAATTGTTACTGAGGGCCACAGAACCGTTACTTAGGGCCACATAAACGTTAATCAGGGACACAGAATTGTTACTGAGGGCCACAGAACCGTTACTTAGGGCCACAGAATTGTTACTCACGGACAGACACAGAATTGTTTCTTGAGGGACACAGAATTTTTACTGAGGGCCACAGAAACGTTAATCAGGGACACAGAATTGTTACTGAGGGCCACAGAACCGTTACTGAGGGCCACAGAACCGTTACTTAGGGCCACATAAACGTTAATCAGGGGGACACAGAATTGTTACTGAGGGCCACAGAAAAGTTACTTAGGGCCACATAATTGTTACTCAGGGACAGACACAGAATTGTTACTGAGGGACACAGAATTGTTACTGAGGGACACAGAACCGTTACTTAGGGCCACAGAATTGTTACTCAGGGACAGACACAGAATTGTTACTCAGGGACACAGAATTGTTACTCAGGGACACAGAATCGTTGAATTAAAGAGTATGTCAGACAACATGCAGAGGAGTGGCAGAGGAGGCAATGTTTTAGTAGCGAGCAGACGTGGCAGCAGAGGAAGGGGTCGAGGCAGCACTATTCGCAGCCAGAGGCCAGTGCTCCCGGTGTCATCCAGCGGTCGTGTCTCCACCGACAACCCTGCCGTCATCGATTGGTTGGCTCGGTCGTCTTCCTCTTCCCAGGTCACCTCTGACACCTACAGCCAACGGTCGGTGGGTACGTCAGACACAACCGTTAGTTGGCATGGCCCGGGACCAAGCCCACTGAAATCACGTGTCCTCTACCTGCCCCTGTCCTTTGGTGTTCCCTCACCAAGCGAAGTATCGCATGCTGTGGGCTCAGCCCCACTGTACAGTGAGGAAGAGCTAACAGAGGGCGGTCAGGAACGGGGGGAGACATCCGCCTTTTCAGCAGCCAGGCGAAGAAGTAGTGGCGAGGAGAGTGGCCCGGTAGCCGGTCTAGAGACAGGTCTGTCTCCTGACCCAGACGCAGCCGAGGGGGCTAGTAGTGAGGCGGAGACCCTACTTGATGATGAGGAGGTTGATCGCACTTGGCAGCCTCGTCGTCATCAGGCAATTTCTTCCGCATCATCAGGAGAAGAGGGTGGCAGCTTGGCAGTGAGCGAAACAGTCGGTGGGTTGCCCAGGAGACAGCAGCAGGGTCGCAGCAGTGTCAGTGGAAGCAGTGTCAGTGGAGCCAAACGGCCACGGAGTAGAGCACCAGCTCCACTGCAGCCTACCACCACGGCCACTAGTGGTGCCGGTGTGCACGGAGGAAGCAGCAGTCAGCCAGTGAGGAGTATCGGGGGCAAAGTTTCCTACTCGGCGGTGTGGCAATTTTTCGTCAAGCCGCCCGAGGAAGTAAACGTAGCCGTATGTCGACTATGTGGCCAGAAAGTCAAGCGTGGCCAGGGGGCCCATGTTGGGACTACAGCGTTGCGGCAGCATATGCAGCGTCGCCATTTGGTGGCCTGGGAAAACCGTGATAAAGATACGGCGGTTCTGCCCGCCCCAGCCCCCGCTCCATCACCCGCTCCATTACTTGCTCCGTCACCTGACGTCAATCGCCCTCCATCAGCCAGTCAAGGCTCCAACACCTCTGCTGAGGGGAGTTGTCGCTCGTTGGCATCTTCCGCTCGTTCAGATGCTCCTTCTCCTGCTACTCCTCTTCACGGATTCCGTCAGCAGTCTTTCTTGGAATCCGTTTCCAAGAGACAACAGTTTGCGAGCACGCACCCGACGGTGCAAAAGCTGAACGTCCTCCTGTCCAAGTTGCTGGTGCTGCAGTCCCTCCCTTTCCAAGTGGTGGACTCAGCACCTTTCAGAGAAATGATGGCTTGTGCCGCGCCGCGGTGGAGAGTGCCAAGCCGTCATTTCTTCGCCAAAAAGGCAGTGCCAGCCCTGCATTCACATGTAGAAGACATGGTGGGCCAGTCTTTGAGCATGTCGGTCTCTGCCAAAGTGCACGGCAGCGCCGACGTGTGGAGCTGTAACTACGGTCAGGGACAGTACATGTCATTTACGGCCCACTGGGTGAACGTGGTGCCGTCACAGCCGCACCAGCAACTTGGACAGGTCACGCCGCTTTTGCCTCCACGTTTGCACGTCCTTGGTCCGGCAAAGATGTCCGCCTCTACCACCTCTTCTTCCGCCGTGTCCTCAGCCGCCACCCCCGTGCCAAGTCCCATTACCCGACCGGCATATCACATGTGCAGGGCGCAACGGTGTCACGCTGTTCTGCACCTGGTATGCCTTGGCGAACGTAGTCACACAGGGGAGGAACTTCTGAGTGTAATGAACAGAGAAATCGACAGATGGCTGTCTCCGCGCAAACTGAAAATCGGAACCATGTTGACCGACAACGGAAAGAACATGGTGTCTGCTCTGCGTCAAGGAAGGTTGTGCCATGCGCCATGCATGGCTCACGTGTTCAATCTGGTTGTCAAGCGGTTCCTAAAATCCACCATCCCACTGCAAGACATCCTTAAAATGTCACGTAAACTTTGCATGCATTTCAGCCATTCCTACACCGCAAAGCACACCCTCCTTGAGCTGCAGCGGCAGAACGGAATTCCACATCATCGCCTGATCTGCGACGTTGCAACAAGGTGGAATTCAACCCTACACATGTTAGACCGCCTTTACGAGCAGCGAAAGGCCATCACCGATTTCCTGATGTTACAAGCGGATAAAGGTACTCCCCTGTGTAACTTCGATGTCAGCCATTGGCAGCTCATGCGTGACACCTGCCGCTTGCTATGGCCCTTTCAGGAGGCCACGCTATTCGTGAGTCGGCAGGACTATGGGATGAACGACGTCATTCCTCTGTTGCACGTCCTTGAACAAATGCTGTTAACAATGGCTGGTCAGGGTGCGGTAGACGTGGCGCACAGATCTCAACGCCACATGACCCCTGTGGGGGCAGGACAGGAAGAAGAGGAGGAGGTAGAGGAGGACATTTGTGCTCAGGAATTATTGAGTGAAATGGGTGGTTTTTCCACTCAGCGGACAGGAGTGGAGGAGCAGGAGCATCTGGTAGAGGAGGAGGAGGAGGAGACAGAGGACCCAGACGCACCGTGGCAGTATGCTGTGGAGATGGAGGCAGGGAGTCCCTCGCATTCCTTGGCACAAATGGCCCATAGCATGCTCGGTTGCTTGCGTAGCGACAGCCGAATAATAACCATCAGACAGAGGGATGACTTTTGGCTGTCCACCTTGTTGGACCCTCGCTACCGTTCAAAAATGGTGGCCTTTTTCACACCTGCTGAGAGGGAGGCCAAAATAACGTACTATAAAAACCACCTATGTAGTCAGTTGGTCTCTGCCTTTGTGCGCCAACGTCCATCCTCAGACACTGTGGGCCCTGTGCGCTCGCGTTCCGCTGCCATGGCAGCAGGGGAGGGGTGGGGTGGTAGGAGCAGTGGCAGCTCCACCAGCAGCGGCTGCCTCAGTCTGCAGTCGATGATGAGTAGCTTTCTTCACCAGCGCAGTGAGGAAACTACTAACCAGCCGCAGCAGCAGCATCAGGTGGACCTGGAGCAGGACCTCAAACAACAGGCTTGGGCCTACTTGGACAGCACCCTGCCAACCGAGGTAGACAATCCCCTTGACTACTGGGCAACGAAACTTGACCTTTGGCCCCAACTAGCTGAATTTGCCCTTGAAAGGCTGTCATGCCCGGCCAGTAGCGTGGCATCGGAGCGCGTGTTTAGTGCGGCAGGAGGTATTGTAACTCCGCAGAGGACACGACTGTCCACCCAAAGTGTGGAGAGACTCACGTTTGTGAAAATGAATCAGGCGTGGATTAGTCTGGATTTCAAACCACCAGTTCCTGACACAACTGACTAAATCCGCCATGAATCATGCCTCAAACATGTGCCACTTTCAGGTCTCCTCACACACTGCTGGTGTGTTCCATTTTTTGTCATAGGGTGCTGGCAGATTACGGGCCTCCCATAGCTGCTGCCAGGCCCCTAATCTGCCATGGGCCCCTATATACCGCCTCCTCATGCTGCTGCCAAGTCCAGAGTCTCTCATGGGTCCCTATACGGCCTCCCATTGCTGCTGTCTCCATCGCCACACTCTGCCATGTGCCACTTTCAGGTCTCCTCACACACTGCTGGTGTGTTGAATTTTTTGACATAGGGTGCTGGCAGATTACGGGCCTCCTATAGCTGCTGCCAGGCCCCTAATCTGCCATGGGCCCCTATATACCGCCTCCTCATGCTGCTGCCAAGTCCAGAGTCTCTCATGGGTCCCTATACGGCCTCCCATTGCTGCTGTCTCCATCGCCACACTCTGCCATGTGCCACTTTCAGGTCTCCTCACACACTGCTGGTGTGTTGAATTTTTTGACATAGGGTGCTGGCAGATTACGGGCCTCCTATAGCTGCTGCCAGGCCCCTAATCTGCCATGGGCCCCTATATACCGCCTCCTCATGCTGCTGCCAGGTCCAGAGTCTCTCATGGGTCCCTGTACGGCCTCCCATTGCTGCTGTCTCCATCGCCACACTCTGCCATGTGCCACTTTCAGGTCTCCTCACACACTGCTGGTGTGTTGAATTTTTTGACATAGGGTGCTGGCAGATTACGGGCCTCCTATAGCTGCTGCCAGGCCCCTAATCTGCCATGGGCCCCTATATACCGCCTCCTCATGCTGCTGCCAAGTCCAGAGTCTCTCATGGGTCCCTATACGGCCTCCCATTGCTGCTGTCTCCATCGCCACACTCTGCCATGTGCCACTTTCAGGTCTCCTCAAACACTGCTGGTGTGTTGAATTTTTTGACATAGGGTGCTGGCAGATTACGGGCCTCCTATAGCTGCTGCCAGGCCCCTAATCTGCCATGGGCCCCTATATACCGCCTCCTCATGCTGCTGCCAAGTCCAGAGTCTCTCATGGGTCCCTATACGGCCTCCCATTGCTGCTGTCTCCATCGCCACACTCTGCCATGTGCCACATTCAGGTCTCTTCACACTGCTTGTGTTTTCAATTTTTTGACATAGGGTGCTGGCAGATTACGGGCCTCCCATAGCTGCTGCCAGGCCCCTAATCTGCCATGGGCCCCTATATACCGCCTCCTCATGCTGCTGCCAAGTCCAGAGTCTCTCATGGGTCCCTATACGGCCTCCCATTGCTGCTGTCTCCATCGCCACACTCTGCCATGTGCCACTTTCAGGTCTCCTCACACACTGCTGGTGTGTTGAATTTTTTGACATAGGGTGCTGGCAGATTACGGGCCTCCTATAGCTGCTGCCAGGCCCCTAATCTGCCATGGGCCCCTATATACCGCCTCCTCATGCTGCTGCCAGGTCCAGAGTCTCTCATGGGTCCCTGTACGGCCTCCCATTGCTGCTGTCTCCATCGCCACACTCTGCCATGTGCCACTTTCAGGTCTCCTCACACACTGCTGGTGTGTTGAATTTTTTGACATAGGGTGCTGGCAGATTACGGGCCTCCTATAGCTGCTGCCAGGCCCCTAATCTGCCATGGGCCCCTATATACCGCCTCCTCATGCTGCTGCCAAGTCCAGAGTCTCTCATGGGTCCCTATACGGCCTCCCATTGCTGCTGTCTCCATCGCCACACTCTGCCATGTGCCACTTTCAGGTCTCCTCACACACTGCTGGTGTGTTGAATTTTTTGACATAGGGTGCTGGCAGATTACGGGCCTCCTATAGCTGCTGCCAGGCCCCTAATCTGCCATGGGTCCCTATATACCGCCTCCTCATGCTGCTGCCAAGTCCAGAGTCTCTCATGGGTCCCTATACGGCCTCCCATTGCTGCTGTCTCCATCGCCACACTCTGCCATGCGCCACTTTCAGGTCTCCTCACACACTGCTGGTGTGTTGAATTTTTTGACATAGGGTGCTGGCAGATTACGGGCCTCCTATAGCTGCTGCCAGGCCCCTAATCTGCCATGGGCCCCTATATACCGCCTCCTCATGCTGCTGCCAAGTCCAGAGTCTCTCATGGGTCCCTATACGGCCTCCCATTGCTGCTGTCTCCATCGCCACACTCTGCCATGTGCCACTTTCAGGTCTCCTCACACACTGCTGGTGTGTTGAATTTTTTGACATAGGGTGCTGGCAGATTACGGGCCTCCTATAGCTGCTGCCAGGCCCCTAATCTGCCATGGGCCCCTATATACCGCCTCCTCATGCTGCTGCCAAGTCCAGAGTCTCTCATGGGTCCCTATACGGCCTCCCATTGCTGCTGTCTCCATCGCCACACTCTGCCATGTGCCACTTTCAGGTCTCCTCACACACTGCTGGTGTGTTGAATTTTTTGACATAGGGTGCTGGCAGATTACGGGCCTCCTATAGCTGCTGCCAGGCCCCTAATCTGCCATGGGCCCCTATATACCGCCTCCTCATGCTGCTGCCAGGTCCAGAGTCTCTCATGGGTCCCTGTACGGCCTCCCATTGCTGCTGTCTCCATCGCCACACTCTGCCATGTGCCACTTTCAGGTCTCCTCACACACTGCTGGTGTGTTGAATTTTTTGACATAGGGTGCTGGCAGATTACGGGCCTCCTATAGCTGCTGCCAGGCCCCTAATCTGCCATGGGCCCCTATATACCGCCTCCTCATGCTGCTGCCAAGTCCAGAGTCTCTCATGGGTCCCTATACGGCCTCCCATTGCTGCTGTCTCCATCGCCACACTCTGCCATGTGCCACTTTCAGGTCTCCTCACACACTGCTGGTGTGTTGAATTTTTTGACATAGGGTGCTGGCAGATTACGGGCCTCCTATAGCTGCTGCCAGGCCCCTAATCTGCCATGGGCCCCTATATACCGCCTCCTCATGCTGCTGCCAAGTCCAGAGTCTCTCATGGGTCCCTATACGGCCTCCCATTGCTGCTGTCTCCATCGCCACACTCTGCCATGTGCCACTTTCAGGTCTCCTCACACACTGCTGGTGTGTTGAATTTTTTGACATAGGGTGCTGGAAGATTACGGGCCTCCTATAGCTGCTGCCAGGCCCCTAATCTGCCATGGGCCCCTATATACCGCCTCCTCATGCTGCTGCCAAGTCCAGAGTCTCTCATGGGTCCCTGTACGGCCTCCCATTGCTGCTGCCTGGAGGCAGCAGGGTCGCAGCAGTGTCAGTGGAGGCAAACGGCCACGGAGTAGAGCACCAGCTCCACTGCAGCCTACCACCACGGCCAGTAGTGGTGCCGGTGTGCACGGAGGAAGTAGCAGTCAGCCAGTGAGGAGTAGCGGATGCAAAGTTTCCTACTCTGCGGTGTGGCAATTTTTTGTCAAGCCGCCCGAGGAAGTAAACGTAGCCGTATGTCGACTATGTGGCCAGAAAGTCAAGCGTGGCCAGGGGGCCCATGTTGGGACTACAGCGTTGCGTCAGCATATGCAGCGTCGCCATTCGGTGGCCTGGGAAAACCGTGATAAAGATACGGCGGTTCTGCCTGCCCCAGCCCAGGGTTCCATTTTGTCATAGGGTGCTGGCAGATTACAGGCCTCCCATAGGTGCCGCCAGGCCCCAAATCGGCCATGGGCCCCCGTACCGCCTGGTCACGCTGCTGCTGAGCCCACAGTGTGACCTGGGTCCCTGTACGGCCTCCCATTGCTTCCACTCTGCCATGTGCCACTTTGAAATCTCCTCACACTCCTGCGGTTGTCCATTTTGTCATAGGTTGCTGGCAGATTACAGGCCTTCCATAGGTGCCACCAGGCCCCAAATCGGCCATGGGCCCCCGTACCGCCTGGTCACGCTGCTGCTGAGCCCACAGTGTGACCTGGGTCCCTGTACCGCCTCCCATTGCTCCCACTCTGCCATGTGCCACTTTGAGGTCTCCTCACACTGCTGGTGTGTTCAATTTTTTGACATAGGGTGCTGGCAGATTACGGGCCTCCCATTGCTGCTGCCAGGCACGTAATCTGCCATGGGCCCCCGTACCGACTCCTCATGCTGTGACGTTGCAACAAGGTGGAATTCAACACTACATATGTTAGACCGCCTTTACGAACAGCGAAAGGCCATCACAGATTTCCTGATGTTAAAAGCGGATAAAGGTACTCCCTGTGTAACTTAGATGTCAGCCATTGTCAGCTCATGCGTGACACCTGCGCTTGCTCAGGCCCTTTGAGGAGGCCACGCTATTCGTGAGTCGGCAGGACTATGGGATGAATGAGGTCAAATTGGCCATGGGCCCCCGTACCGCCTGTTCACGCTGATGCTGGTCCCACAGTGTGACCTGGGTCCCTGTACCGCCTCCCATTGCTCCCACTCTGCCATGTGCCACTTTGAGGTCTCCTCACACTCCTGCGGTTTTCCATTTTGTCATAGGTTGCTGGCAGGTTACAGGCCTCCCATAGGTGCTGCCAGGCCCCAAATCTGCCATGGGCCCCCGTACCGCCTGGTCACGCTGCTGCTGGGCCCACAGTGTGACCTGGGTCCCTGTACCGCCTCCCATTGCTCCCACTCTGCCATGTGCCACTTTCAGGTCTCCTCACACTCCTGCTGGTTTCCATTTTGTCATAGGTTGCTGTATGGCCTCCCATTGCTGCTGCCTCCACCGCCACACTGTGGCTCCAAACACTGGTTTTGGCCCCGTGACTGGCCAAATGAGTGAAGTGTGCGGTGATTCTAAGATCGACGGCACTCATCTGCATGTCATACTGACTGACAGTATTATTTCTCTTCCCCAGCAGACTCCAAGGGCATTTAAATTAAAGGTACAGTGTTCTGCACTAATATTAAGTCTCTCTGAAGCCTAGAAACACCCTTTTTTAAGTTAAATTCACAGCGAATTTATTCGACTCGAATCGAATATTGTCCACGAATTCGCCGAATCAGTCGAATCGAATTTTTCATTTCTTCGCTCATCTCTAGTCACATCATATACTTTCATTTTATAATATCAGCATTGTAATAACAATACAAACAATAGTTATATTTGACAATCCAATAAAAGCTTACTTTTAAAATCTTTCATATTGTGAGTTCTGCCTGTCTGCTGGCATCTCTTTCCACAACTTCTTGGATACCCTGCATGTTTGCACCTTCTCCTCCATTTCTAAGGACTATATATCCCATGGTACCTTGCTGCCTGCAAGCAGGGATTCCTTCACTGACTCCGTCTCCTGAAACTCCTCCTCTCAACTCCTCTGTAGTTTAGAAGGAAGGCTCTGTGAATGTGTGACACAGCAGTGCCTACGTGTCATAATGTCTATGTATGTGTATTGACTATGTGTCACAGAATTCAAGGATGCAAATGTGTGGGGATCTTCACAAAGTGTATTCACAAACTTCAAGCTCTTTCAGATTAGTAGCAATAGACTAGAAATAATTTAAATAAAATGTGAAATTGAATTTACGAATGTACATATTGACCATAGATACGCTTTAAAGTGGAAGTCCGGGCTAAACCTAATCGAGTCTTAAATCTGCTCCCATCCTCATTCTAAAGCCAGCAATACTGTATATGGATCGAAATGTGGCCAGTCCAGCAGGGCATTGCCATAGTTTCTGGTTGAATGAAAAAAAAAATTAAGAATCATATATGGCAGGCTAAAGTCCTATATTCACTAGCCTGTCGAGGAAAGATGTCTAAACTTACCAATTCTCAGGGCGCTCCGGTCTGGTCACATGATCATCTCCCAGTGCCAACTTCAGGTGAAAGGAGAGAACAGCGACAATGGTTGCAATGCTTGAGTGGTGACGTCACTCATAGACAGGAAGTGAGAGGAAATCCCAGCAAAGTGTGGGAATTTCTGGTTGTCACCAGAATGTGTGACAACCAGATATTGTCTCCATTGCAGGGGCGGACTGACAACTCATGGGGCCCCGGGCAATAGGGGATCATGGGGCCCCTGTGTCCTTGCCCAAACTCAAAAAATCCTATGAAAAAGGTACCAGGGGCATCTCATGGGGCCCCCTACTGACCCCGGGCCCTCGGGCAGTGCCTGAGTTTTCAAATGGTCAGTCTGCCCCTGCTCCATTGGAAGATTTCCCCTCTATTCCTGTTCTAGTGACAACCCAAAAATTGAAATTTCTTTTACTTTCACTTTCAGTTATAATGATTGTAGGCAGATAGCCTACTGTGTATTTACTATGTATTTAGTTAGCCCCAGCTGCCCAGGTCAGGGGGAAAGATATTCCCCGGCGTGTTTGCAGGCTTTCGCTGGGGTCCAGCCTTCCTCCCATGCTCAATAAAAGAAAAGAGGTCAGGCTCTGGTGTGTGTAGAGAAGAAGTGAGAAAAAGGAAAGCTAAGGGGGAGGGCTCTGAGGGTTTTTCACATTAACCGTGTCTCCTGCCTGGTCCCAGGCATTGGTTAGCATACCTTCGGGCAACACGTTACCCTACTCAAGGCCTGACATAGCCAAAAAACCCACGCTGGGGCAGGCCTCCCATGTAACTCACACTTGGTGCCCAACAAAATAATGGGGAACATAGAGGAGGTACCACCTGCCTACCCCTATATGGTAAACAAGATAAATAGGATAAATCTTCCTAACGGGGACACAGATGGCAATAAAAACTTGACAGGTGTTCAAATACCTTTCCAGTCCAAAAAAAAATGTTTGCCTTTAGTCATACTTTATTTTTAACTTTTCAGTCTGAGACCTGATGGCCATCGTTCTTAACTAAAGAAAGACACATTCCAAGACTTTTTTCGGCAAATGCTTTATTTTTGGTAATAGATATGAGCTACATAGACTATATATATGAGATAGATTACACTCAGCATCCATTTACAGAAAAACAAAGTGATCCGAGGATTTGCTGAACAGCAGCTAGAGATTATTTTGATGCATGGAGTGCACTACTCATTCACTAACATACTTGTCCAGTTTATTCAATAACCATGACTGATGGGTCTTCTCTCTTCTACAAAGAGACTATGCAGCCTCCAGGACAGAGCCCATCTCCTTCAGTGAATACGTTGGCTTTGAAACGGAAACTGAAAACCTTCTGTTTGACCGATCTCTGTTCAAAGCGAAAATGGAGGTATGCTTTATATTTCTAGAACTAAAGTTGGCAGAATTTGTTATGCTGCTCATTGACTAGGTTCTGTCTGTGGAAAATACTCATTGTAACAAAAGCTCAAGAAGAGAAGGGGGAAGCTACATATAGATGTTGAATGGTGCCATGGCACATGGGCCGGCCAATATTGTATGAGCTGGAAAGTAATATATAGATGTTAAATGCTGTCGGGTCAGTCTGTGCTTGGCTTCACTACAGCTGTTCATTTTCTTTGGCCCCATTTACACCTGAGCAATTTTAAGGGCCTCTCTACATTCGTAGTCATCAGACAAAGAGTCCCTTTACATTGGACATGAGTGGAAAAAATGTCCTTTTCATTGGTGATCAGTGGAAAAAATGCTGTTTACATCAGTGGTTATTTGGAAGAATGCCGTTTACATTGATGGTCAGTGGAAAGAATGCCCTTTACAATGGTGGTCAGTACATTAGTTAGCAGAGTTGATCATTTACATTAGTGGTCAGAGAAGAAGGACTCTATTCTGCCTTCAGCAGGGAAATTTGTGTTTTCCCTGCAATATTGAATTTGGCCACAAGATGGAGCCCAGAATAAATGTACTGTTTCGCAGAACCCAGAAACTGTTTAGTTACTAAAAGCTCCCATCATCCTTCATTCTAAGAAAAGGAAACAGGTGCACCCTGGGAGCTCAAATTCTATTTTAAGAACTGAGGTAAAGGAACCTGCCATATTTCTTGGCAGCACATGTTGTGAATTGAACTTACATTCTCCACAGACATCATCGTTGGTGAGCATGAATTTATTGCCAGCTGCAGCCCAATTATTTCATTGTGTTTTGTATGTTTCATACATTGTATGTATTTCTCATTTGTTTTTTCACAATTGTTTCATCTCACCCTGTTTTGTTAATAAATCTTCAAGATTACATTCAGTCTGGCTTATTGCAGAATAGGAGGGTTTAGCTGCATGTCGAATTTTACATGTTGAAATGTAGTGAGAACAGAACAGGTTCCTTTAAATTGGTGTTCAGTAGGAGAAAGAACCCCCCCTTACATTGGTGGTCAGTGGAAAAAAATGCCCCCCCCCTTAGGGAAAGCTAAAATATTTATTGTATCAATGGTAACGGCCATAAGGGACAAGAAGACTACATCACGGGCTCTAAAGAATGACAGAACTATGCCATACCACTGGCTCTAACAGTCCCAGAACTACCTAGTCAAGAGATTAATCCACCACAACCTTAGGAGAAACCTTGGTTGAGAAAGACTGGCTTAAGGCAAAACTGATCACTGCTAACTGTTTTGACATTCTAAATACCGTTCAATAAATTATGATACTGTATTCATTACTGTGTTTTCATTGTTTTTGGGTTTGAAGATGGTTCTCAGTTCTGAAGCCAAACAAATCCTTTCAAGTCCACCAAAGAAGAGAACAATAGAAGAAGCAAAGTTGGTAAGTTCCAGAAATTAAATTAGCAACAGGTATTATAAGCATCCATTGCTGGATGAATCCTTTCTATGGCACATGTACATTTCATTTAAGATAACATATTAAAAGGGATTCTTCTTATTCTTTCGAAAATAACAATTTATATAATACTGGCATACTAAAAGTTTGGCCTGCAAAATATGTACGCCCCTTGACCTGTCCTAACTGCTACATTCATCACATAGATTTAAAACACATTACCATAGACTGCTTAGCTTCTGCCAAATGTTTCACTCCATTATACTGTACCTCTGGAAATAAAACTCACTTAAATGCTGCAAATAAAATGGCTAGAAAATATGTGCCCGTTATAAGATCAAAAGTGACAAAGATTACCAAGAGAACCTGGTGTTGGAGAGGGGAGTAGACCCATGACTGTCCACACAATGGCCCATACAATGCTTATAGAGTCTGGAAATGTTTACGCATTTTGCATACTAATATTCAATTATCCTAAATGTAACCAGGTTATATATTAATTACTTCAAACTGTTAAGCTGGTGCTAGATGACTGTTTTTTATTTTTTTTTTCAATCAGTCAAGTCAATGGGCAGAATGAAAAAAATTACTGTATTACTCCATCACCACAAGCACGGTGTATAGCGGAATACTTCCCACTGTGAAATTGCATTTTGACAGCTGGACTTTATGCTAATAGATTGAAAAAAATTCCAACATTCCCTTTGATCAATCGACTTTTGTTGAATAGGGACAGCCACAAATTCAGCAAATACAACAGGAAATTTCAGTCCATCTATGGTCAGCTTGTGGGTGACCCGACTGTTGAAGTAAGGCCATGCTGCAAAATGGCTGCTCCACAGGATACTGACAACAAAAAGGATAGCTGATATGGGGATAATGTTACTTTCTTTCATGTTGTCCCACTGAACTCATTGGGCGCCAGAGTCGTGGTTAATATGCAAGGGTCACCCTTGTGGGTGTGGGTTCTTTTGGGCTACACTAGGCACTCAGAACAGGGTCTGACTCCTACACATGGGGTAACTTTACTTTGAGGTGCATCCCGGCCTTGTGACAAAGCTGAGTTTGTCACGAGGGAAATTAAACCATAAGGCGGGCTTCCAGTATCAGAGATAAGCGATGCACCTCATGCATGTGCACAACCTTTTTCAGTTAACTCTTAGCTTCCCTTGCGCATGTAAATCTCCCAAGCAGCTTGCAATTAGGCAGGCCATACCGAGCCCTCACTGCAGCCACCTGTCTCTTAGCTGGACCGAATGTTCCATCCACATAGCACGTGCTCCAATGTGCGATTGACATTTAGCTTGACCTTCCATACCTCTGTGCAGGATGGGGACCTCTGTACAGCAGTTCCGCTCCGGTTGCTGCAGGAAATGGATTGCCACATAGGGAGTGCTGACATCATCTCCCTCATGACTAGTGGCCAATCCACCTACAACAGGTATGCGCTGTAGTGTATTCCATCATACATTTAAGAGAGCTGCCTTATGTGACATTCGAAACCAAAATCAAAAATAAAACACATAACATGCATGTGATTATATTTATTTTATTTAATACAGGTACTTATATAGCGCCATCAATTTACGCAGCGCTTTTACATATATATTGTACATTTACATCAATCCCTAGCCCTCAATGGGTGTACAGTCTAAGGTCCCTAACTTACATTCATACATATACAAACTAGGGCCAATTTAGACAGGATCCAATTAACCTACCAGCATGTCTTTGGAGTGTGGAAGGAAACCGGAGTACCCAGAGGAAACCCACTCAGGCACAAAGAAAACATGCAAACTCCAGGCAGGTGGTGCTGTGGTTGGGATTTGAACCAATTGACCCTAATGCTGCCAGGTGGAAGGGCTAACCATTTAGCCACTGTGCTGCCCGTCCTAAGTGCCAAACTTATTTCTTAATTTGTGCATGTGTAACTTCCATATAAACTCTATGGTTCATGCTCTGTGCTTCCTACCAGTTGCCCCACTCACTCACTGACTACTGTGGACTCCTATGTTCAAACAAAAGTCTAACTCGCTTTGGTGGAACAAATCTGTTCTGCTGGGTCTTGTAGTCCTAAGGTCAGCAGTACTTGTCACCAAAGGTCATCTCGGTGTATCGAGTGGAGTAAGATGTTAATACATATAAGGAATGGAGGAAGGCATCCAGATAGTGTAAAAATGTTTATTAAAATTACAAAAGATATGTATATATTCTACGCACATAGATCCAGTATTAACGGACATAAAACGCTGGGCTAAGAAGTAACTGTCTGCCGTGCATTCCATTGGCCAGATATGACGTCACCATGGTTCGCACCATGTGGACAACCAAATGTATAACTTGCATGAAAGTGACTTCAGCAGCTTACTTTTAATACCCCATATGCTAATAACCCAAAGAGTAGACAAGGTTCTGTTACTTGCATTACACCCCTTTGAGTAACTTCAGCCCAAGGAAATTACTAGATTGAAAGCTCGAAAGAGCAGGGCCCTTGACCCCCTCATGTTTTGTTACTGTATTGTCTCATGTTCTGTCCCCCACTATAATGTACAGCGCTGAACAAACCTTTTAGCGCTATATAAATATTGTATAATAATAATAATTACGAGATTTCAAACATTTTACTTCAAGTAAAGTGCAGCACACTTCAAAGTCCAAAACACCTTAAACACAGTCATGTTTCCTATTCCCTAAACCCAAGTAGGCAATGTTCTGTCCCGGTGTTCCTGCAGAGGAGAATTCCGTGCTTCTGTGTGGGTCCATGTACGGAAGGCTCCAGCAGCTGGCATCTTCAGAGATAAATCCCCTAACATTGGTTATTACATCTTCAGGGCCTAGCTTCCTGCAGCAGGACCCCTTTACTCTTGGGACACATTATGGACTCCAACATAACCTGGTCTATGGACTTCGGTTACAGCAAGCAGCTGCAGCTGTTTCTTGGAGGATTTGCGGAGGACTTTGGGTTCTGGACCACTGTCTCCTTTATAGCACAGGTTCAGTGGGCCAGGCCCAACAGCATCCCACCAAAATCAGAACCTGGAATGTAAGTTAACCAATGACCCCTCACCTAAGTTATAACCTACCTAAAAGCCTAAAGAAGAAGTATATCCAAAGCTTTTTCGGCTGTACTTCTCCTTTAGATCACAGGAGTGCAGGTTGTTCTGCACTCGTGTGTCCCGTTTTCAGCTGACAGAGAGCTGAAGCCCACTGACATCACAAAGCTGGTTCAGGCTGGGGACGGATCGTGACCATATGGTCAGGATCAGGGGCGGACTGACCATTTGGAAACTTGGGCACTGCCTGAGGGCCCGGGGTCGGTAGGGGGCCCTATGAGATGCCCATGGTACCTTTTTCATAGGCTTTTTTGAGTTTGGGCAAGGACACAGGGGCCCCATGATCCCCTATTGCCCGGGGGCCCCATGAGTTGTCAGTCCACCCCTGGTCAGGATCCACCCCAGAGTCTGGAGTGGTGCCTTGCTCAGCCTATTAGCAAGCTGCTGAGAACCTGCGTCAGTTGCTCCCTCCCCTTCACAGCCCAGTGCTCCAGTGAGCAGACAGTGGAGACTGACAGTCACATCTCTCTATTCACAGCAGTTGTGAGAACTCAGCGATCAGTGGTCATGTGATCGCCGAGTTCTCACCCTTAGAGCCAGTGGGGGACAGATGCAGCATTAGACCGATGGTATGATTTAAAAAAAAAATGTTTCCCATACATCTCTTTTAAGATCTTACTGCCATAATTCCCAGCTCTGCTCTTGTCCACATGGAAATCTTAGCCAATTCTATCTACTTTTCTGTGTTCCAGCTGTTGGTTCCTTCAAAATATACAATAAAATCATCCAACAGACACAGGAATTTTTATAAGAAAATGTCAGCTAATTTGATTTTGCAGCATTTACTAAAACTGAGTCTTAGGATGGTTGACTCTTTTAAATATCTTTCCAATAATTGTGTTTAAATATGCTTGTAATAGAGGTCAGTGTGAATTAAATAGTATTAAATAGTATTGTCAATAGTCTTTACTGGATTGAAAAAAAAAACCTTGGGGTTGCTTTACTAAATTGCTCCAGAGTTGTGTAAATGAGATAAAGGTTGACTTTGCAAGGAATACCCAATCACGTGCAAGGACAACTGAACAAAAAGCACTTTTGCTTGCACATGATTGGATGATGGAAGTCTGCTCATTTATTAAGCTCTGGAGCAACTATTCTTGCAGAGTGCAACTGCACTTTGCAAAGTGCACAGTCTATTTGCCTTTAGTAAATCAAATCCCTTGTTTCTATACATAGGGGTTGATATACTAGAGGCAAATAGACTATGCACTTTGCAAAGTGCAATTGCACTCTGCAAGGGTAGTTTCTCCAGAGTTTAGTAAATGAGGTAAAGCTTCCCTTTGCCAAGAATACCCAATCACATGCAAGGAAAATTTAAAAAACAGCATTTTTGCTTGCACATGATTGAAAGATGGAAGTCAGCAGAGCTTCTGCTCATTTACTAAGCTCTGGAGCAACTGCATTTGCATTGCAGAGTGCAATTTCACTTTGTGAAGTGCAGAGTCTAATTGCCTTTAGTAAATCAACCCCATAGGCTGTATGCTTGTACATATAGTATGTGCAGGCATATTTTCTCATTACATATCCTTGCTGCTTTGTAGTGTTGCAGAAAGTGCAGGGATCAGGAGTATGTAGCACATGGGGACTGATTTAGAAAAGGCAAATAGACTATGCGCTTTCCAACTGCAGTTGCACTCTGCAAGTGCATTTGCTCCAGAACTTAGTAAATGAGGACACGCTCTGATAACTCCCATCATCCAATCATGTGCAAGCAAAAATGCTGTCTTTTTTTACATTTTTCTTGCACGTGATTGGTTATTCACTACAAAATGAAGCTTCAGCTGATATACTAAGTTCTGCAGCAACTGCACTTGCAGAGTGCAGCTGCGCTAGCAAAGTGCACATTCTATTTGGCTTTAGTAAATCAAAGAGTGCAGGGAGCAGGAGTGTGTAATGCATGTAGTACAGAAGTCATAAGTATGTAGCACATGGAGTGCAGGGGTCCGAAGTGCATAGCGCAGTATGTAGGGGTCTGAAATATGAAATGTAGAGGCCAATAGAACCCAAAATGTCCCCCTACTCTCAGTATAAGTCTCCCCATCACAGATCTTTTCCCTCCAGATCCCTCTCAGAGCAGACCAGTTCTCCATGATCGCTTATTACAGACCTCTCTCCCCCAGTACAGAGCTCCTACCCCTCAGTACAGACCTTTCCTCTCCAGTACAAACCTCCTCCACCCCCAGTACAGATCACAGACCCCCTCTTCCCCCAGTACAACCCCCTCCCTTCCAGTACAGACCTCTACGCTGCTCCACCAAGTAGCCAGGAACAACTCCAGGGATGTTTTCTTACCAGGGGATAGACCCCTCGAAATGGTGACTGTCCCTGGGAAATGGGGATGAATAATAACCACAACTTGTAGTGTCCATCAGAAGCCTGTGAGACTGGGTGACAACACGAGACAAAGTGTGAGATATCAACAGAGCATTGTCACCTAGTAACAGGAAGTGCCTGAACAAGGACTTTAGTGGTAGGATAACCATACATTTTAAAGAAAGCTGTAGATTGAAAAAATAAACTTTAAAACCACATTAACCCATTAAAGCTTATGTAAGATTTTGACCCCTTATTACAGACCTCTCCCCCCCAGTACAGAGCTCCTACCCCTCAGTACAGACCTTTCCTCCCCAGGACAAACCTCCTCCACCCCCAGTACAGATCACAGACCCCCCTCTTCCCCCAGTACACCCTCTTCCCCCAGTACAACCCCCTCCCTTCCAGTACAGACCTCTACGCTGCACCACCAAGTAGCCAGGGACAACTCCAGGGATATTTTTTTACCAGGGGATAGGCCCCTCGAAATGGTGACTGTCCCTGGGAAATGGGGATGAATAATAACCACAACTTGTAGTGTCCATCAGAAGCCTGTGAGACTGGGTGACAACACAAGAAAAAGTGTGAGATATCAACAGAGCATTGTCACCTAGTAACAGGGAGTGCCTGAACAAGGACTTTAGTGGTAGGATAACCATACATTTTTAAAGAAAGCTGTAGATTGAAAAAAAAAACTTAAAAACCACATTAACCCATTAAAGCTTATGTAAGATTTTGGTCATTGGTTTTACATATACTTTCTAAATTTCAAAAAAGTGTGTCCCTTTCAGATATTTTCAAAGTAACTTTTCGTGATACTTTCTAAAGTAAGACAATTCATTAAAAGGCAAACCTATATCCAATTACGTTTGGGGATTTTCATCAGCGTGTACTGTATATTTCAGAATATTTCAAGCCACATTCCAAATAACAAATCCTCAAAACTCTTCAAATTTACTATTAATGTTTGGTAAGAAGGTGCTGAAGCTGTCAGTCGCTTGTACTAAATTAAATTTACAATGATTTTGTTCTGTATCGATCATCTGAATGGTATTTCAGTAACCTAACATAGTTTAACATTCATAAACAATTTATTTGGCAGTAGGAGTTATATGAGAGGAGGCTGAATGGTAGTGAGGAGTTTTGAAGTTATTATGATATCAGGATTGATTCCAAAGTCAATGAATTGTGACATTGTAATCTAAAGTTTTCATATGAATGAGGTTGTCTCTTCAATTACAGGCAATGTTGTCTCTGAGGACGACTGTGAGCTCCTTTGCTGCATATCCAGTTCATGTACAGGAGAAGTTAGCCCAGCTTGGATGGTATGAATGGTAGGTACCACTGTACTTTTATTTCAGCAAGTTGAACTTTGGCCACTCGCTTCCCGTGAACACTAGACTTCTCTTCAGTTTTGCATAGTCCTCTGCTGTACTGAAATAGCTCACTCTGATTTTTCTGTATCATGTGAGCTTCTCACAGTGTGCACAAGATGCTGCAGCAAGTCAGAAAGAGTTCACCTCATATTTTGATTGGAGGATATCCAGCATTATCCAACCTTGGCATGGGCATTTTATGCCCCTGGGCTGCTTCTGGCCCTCTGGCTGTCTCTGTCCTGCCCATGTGACGTCCGTTGGAAATACCTAGATCCAGGCCAGCCAGTCAACAAGATGGTCGTGGCTGTGCTTTTGCCCCCATTCGTCCACCGGTCATAAAAATGGTGGTGGACACACTTTTGCCCTTTCCGGGTAGTTTTTGCCTTATAGGAGGGGTGGTACCACCCCTCAGTGACTGTGGCAGAACATGGCAGGATTTGATGCAGGTTAGGGCATGTAGAGACATGTTGCTAGGTCCTGCTCACCACCCACAGGTAAGGGATGAAGCCCATGCCCCCAGTAGTTGGCCATAACTTCTGCCTTGCTGCGTAAGTGATGTCACATGCTGGGGGAATGTATAACAGTGGACAGAATATATAAATACCCTCCTGTGTACAGAACCACTCCAGGTTGCCATATTGCATTGCATTTTACAGAAAATTTCAGTGCTTCAGATTGAAAAGGATAGGTATTTTTAATACCACTTATTTTACAATATGGCTTGTGTTGCAATTGTATATATTATATTTTTCTTATTTGTGATATTTTTTTCCCACAAAAGTGGAGTTACCCTTTCATTTTTTGAAGACTGTCACTTAACACTTATACCACAGGGATACATCAACCAAAGATCAACATCAGCAATAGCAGTATCTACTATAGCAGCCTATAGCAGAACCATGGCTTGCGTCAGACAGTAGGCAAAGAAAACCCTAAAATGCCCTTGGTATGCAGGGCAGGTGTAAGGGGTGTGGGCAAATTCAGTAGATGATCACCATGAAGCAATCAGTACTTAATAGTTTTTTTTCTTTTTGCTATTCTTCATATTCTAGCTATTTGGTGGGGCCCAGTCTGTAAGGTGGTGCACTTAATTACCAACCCTTTTAAGAGCCTGCATGCAGTGGTTAATGTTCCTTAGTAAAGAACAGTCCCCCTCTGTAGCAGTGGTAATGTGAACCCAACTAGTGGCCACTCAACATTCTTGTGCACTCAGAAGACTCTAGATTAGATGCTTGGTAACCAGGAACATATTTGGTTAGGCTCACAGTATGAATCTTGTCTCTGCAATTCCACCCTCTAGTCACTGAAGACCTGGCTTGCAGCTCAAAGATAAGGTACCTCTGCTAACTCCTGGCTTGCAGCTCAAAGATAAGGTACCTCTGCTAACTAAACACAGCGACAGAGATGTGTTCCTCCCTTCCACCTGCAGAAAAATGGACGTCCTTATTTCCCACAGTCTGGTAAAACTGCTCTCTCTATCCCCCCTTATAGGGCTCCCCTGGGAGTTGTAGTCTGTCACCTCATCCACTTCCACAATAGAGCCCTTTCAGTGAACTGCATCTCCCATACTCCAGCGCGGTCTACATCAAAGTCTTTCCAGCCCATTATGTCCCACCAACTTCCTCCAATGTGTGGAAGTGAAACAGAATGGAGTATAACAAAATAGGAGTCCTGTATGAGCACTTTGGGCAGCTACAGCACAGTGTCTCTGTGGTTGTCTGCCCCTAGGAAAGCTAAGTACTCGACTACAAAAAAATAATACTTCTTAAAAATAATAATAATATAGGCACAAATACTGATCTATTGATCTAGAAGTTTATTAGGGTGGTAATCAACCACTCATAGAAATGCACGCATACCTCCCAAGGATAGCTCCATGTCAGTTGGATGTCCTGATCTCTGTGGCCTGTTGATATTTTATTACGATTTATAATGATATTTTATTATATTTTCAGTAGAATATAGATCAGAAAAAGCAATGTATTTCCTGTTGAGTCACAATATATAAAACTTTTTTTTTGGGCGAGATTTATTCTCCTTACCTCTATCTTACAGCCTCTGTTCACAAATAATGGATAACTCAATTTAAGGCTAATAAAGTGTAACCAGAAGCCTGTATAGGTATATACAAATCTGTACCTGGGGACACTTTCCATTGACATTTCATTATGATCCAAGCCTGGAAGCACCTACAGAAATGGAAGGGGGGAAATAGAACAGCTTTAACTAATGTAAGAAGAGCCGGCAAGGAAATTAAAGCCGGCCAGAGATGAGCGATGATAGAAAATCACTGTTTAAATGAACAATGGGCTGCTTGGTAGGAAGAAAAAAGGCGAGCGAAACACAAAACAATGTGAAATGAAACCTAAAATGGCCAAGATGGGGGTTGTAAACACAATGAATGGGGCTGGAGGCATTACGTTACAAAGGCTAACTCTGGAATTTACAGTATTTTAGTTATAGTTGCTGTAATCCACATCACGTGTATGATTTTACACTACGTAAACTTGATGAGTGCCAAAATCTGTTAAAGTATGAGCAGAGGGTCACATCTAATGGGAGCTGCCTCATCTGAAAACATACTGTAGATGTTGTAAGGAAACTTGTACGGAATTCCTCATGGAAATGCTAGCTGTCTGGCTGCTTCTGGTTCCAATCCTTTCATTAGCCACTGACTTGGAACAAACATGAAGATCATTAAACTCAGCGTGAACTCAGATCTCCTTTGTCAGAAGAAGATGTCATAAACTCCACCTTCATACTTTGTCAGCACAGGTTTCCTTTACAGACCAATTACAGCTCTAATTTTTAGACTATGGAAGAGTTGGACACTGTCAGGTTTTTATTGCTGTCTGTTTGCTATTGGAGGTATTTTACTTCACTTCCTGTTAGGACAGGAAGTGATGTGACATTTCCTTAATGGGGACACATTTTTAATAGAATGAGGAATGGATAGAATGTTTGACAATGACAATATGACAATACAATGACAGTATTTATTGCTGTCTGTGCCTTCCTGTCCTGGTGACAGCCCCTCTCTCCATTTCGTGTATGACTGTCACAGGGATGGGAAGTGATGAATAATCTCCCCTTTGAAGGTAACAGTCAGAAATATTTGAAACCTGACAGCATTATTATTACTTTCCCATTGTAATCAAAACTAAAAACTTAGCTGGATTTAGACTTTAACCACTCAGAGATATTGAATGTAAACGATATGTCCAAAAAGCTTTAAGTGATATTAACATCAAAGTTTTTTCTAAATAAATAACATGATATGCTTACCTGTTCTGCACAGAGCAGTTCCCTTACCTCTTCTCTGGTGGTCCTCTGCTGGTACTCTCTGTTCCTCCTTTCTCTCAAGTGCCCCCCTAGCAAGCTATGTGCTATGGGGGCACCCATGTGGGCACACTCCCAAACCAGGCTGTGTGCATCCATAGATGCACATAGTGGAGCTCAGCCCCCCCCCCATCCCTCCTTATAGGATTTGACTGACAACAGCCTTTGGCTCCCACTGCTCTCAGTGTAGCCTGTGGGACAAGGAAGAAAGGAGAGCGAGCAGTGGGGTGTTTTTTTTTACCTTAATTCATGCAATGCATTGAGGTAAAAAGCACCTAAACTTTAGAACCACTTTAACACATTTTGTGGATGCACCTCTTATGTGTAGCTCCTCTCCCACTGCCTCTATTACTGGTCACATAGTTGGACCGGCTAACAAAATTCAGCCGTTTTGTAAAATGACACTTGCAGACAGTCTGCAAGTGTCATTGAGTAAATACAATGAATCAAGATATTGTTTAATTGTATTTACTATATTGTTCACATGTAGATAAACTGTGACCTTTAATCTGCATATCACATTACTTATAGAGACCTTACAAGTTATTTATTTATTTTTAATAAAATATATTTTTATGTAATCCCTTATTAACCCTTAGTTAACCCAAATCATCCCTAATTAGCTTCTTCCTCCCCTTACCTAATATTTTTCTGCAGAAATTTTTTTACATTTCTTTTTCTTTTGCTATTAATATTTGTTTGCATTTGTTTTGTTTGTTATTTTTTCCAGAACCAGAAGCATCATTCTCTGTAGCCAGGGGCGGACTGACGACTCATGGGGCCCCCGGGCAATAGGGGATAATGGGGCCCCTGTGTCCTTGCCCACACTCAAAGCACACCCAAAAGAGCCTTTAAAAGGTACCAGGGGCATTTCATGAGGGCCCCTACTGACCCTGGACCCTCGGGCAATGCCCGAGTGCTCGAATAGTCAGTTTGCCCATGTCTGTACCAGAAGCATCATTTTAGTGTAAGATTACTCTCAGTCCCGCTTTTCCTGAGAACAGTCCCCATAATGGGGGAAATATGCATTTGGTGTAGATGCCCTTGTCACTTTGTGCAAATATTTCAACCTGATTTATGCGTTCCCCCTTCTCCTGCTTCATCTGCTTTGGTGGATAGAGAGGGAAGGCATTTCAGTGATTCTCATTGCACTGAATTGGCTCAGAAGGGCAGAATTCTCAGACATAGTCTTCTAGCAGATTCTCCATGGGCTTGCTGGGCCTCTCAAGCTCCCATGTTCAGTCCTGCTTCACGGTTGCTGGCTTTGATGGCTTAGCTGTTGAAGCCCAGGTACTAAGAGAAAAGGGTCTTGTGGGCCCTGTAATTCCAAATTTACTGAAGGCCAAAAGCCCTATTCTCATAGAGTTTACCACTACATATGGCAAACATATTTTTCTTGGTGTGATAAAGGGAAAGCTTCATCCCAAGAAATTCTCCATGACATAGGCGTTATCATTTCTTCAGCACTTGGTACTCTTTCAGAGACCTTTGGCTTCCCACCTGTTGGTCAGAGCTTTTGTACAAGGGGTGGCTCACATCATTCCACTAGTATGTTTCCCGCTAACGTTTTGGGACCTCAGTCTGGTGTTGTTGGTCCTTTGGAGGCCACTGTTTGAACCCATTAGGGAAATTTCTCTCTCTAATCTATCACACTTGTCTTACTTGTGGCTATCACCTTGATTAGGAGGGTGTCTGAGCTTGTTGTCTTCTTCATGTGAAGAGCCTTTTCTTTATTTCAAAAGGACAAGGTTGTGTTAAGGCCACATAGTTCCTTCCAGCCTAAGGTGGTTTCATTTGAACCAGGACATAATATTGCGTTCCTTTTGTCTGGCTACAAAACAGCAAGAAACTTGCTGTCCACTGCTTGGATGTGGTTAGGGTTGTGTGAGTTTACCTCGCAGACACAGCTTTAAGTCATCAATCTGATGCCCTGTTTGTGTTGCCTGAAGGCTCCAAGAAGGGACAAGATGCCTCCTGATCCACAATTGCTAGGTGGATTAGGCAGATCATTACTCAGTCATGACCTGAAAGCCCTTTCCTGTGAAGGTCAACTTTATCAAAAGTGTTGGTGCTTTGTGGGCTTTTTAACATTAGGTTTCAATTTCCCAGGTCTGTAAAGTAGTCATCTATTCTTCTGCTCATACATTGGCTACGATTTACCAGGTAGATGCTGACGTTGGTCTGACAGCCCTACAATATGCCCTGTAAGGGCTTTGCATCAGTTGTTCTTTTTCTTGTTAAGAGAATTGTTACTATTAGGCATGTTATCCATTGTTTTTTTTTTTTGTTGCATGCTTGCTTTTGGACATCTGAATAGTCTAAGAACGATCTCTCATGCATCCTTTACAATGTACAATTAATGTACAATTAAGAAAACAGTATTTTTGACTTACATGTAAAATCTCTTTCTTGGAGTATGTCACAGGATACAGGACCCTCTCCTCTGGTTTCACTTTGATATTTCAAACTGAGGTAATGCTTGAGTAGGAGGGTTAATGCTGGGTAGTGTCACGTTTTGCTGTTTTTCCAGTGTCCTATCACCTGTAGGTGAAGCATAACCCAATAGTCTAAGAATTAACTCACCTTCATCCTGTGATGTTCTCCAAGAAAGGGATATTAACATCCTTTCACATTTGCGAATATGGCTGATGGAGATTGCCTGATGGAGACCCAGCAGGGGGCAGGAATAAACTGCGGGCAGGAAGCCCCATTGAAAGCAATGCGAGACTGATAGCTCCTGCAGCTAATTGTGAACAATCCCATGCAGCAATTATCTTCAAATGATCATCCCTGTCCGCATCCAAGACTGATTATCTGCATGTAATTGCTCCATGAGCGATTACATGCTTGTAGTTTGTAAAGGGGCTTGTAAATGGCTGAGTGCCAAGAACACAGGAACCTGCCCTGCTTCTTCCCTTCAGGAATAACAATGCACCTGCTTAAGGCTTTTACCCTCTGCCATCTTGTGCCCTCTCCATCTCAAAGGCCTCATCATGACATTCCTGGCAATTAACCTTTATATCCCAAAGGAAGGAATGTCCACATAGAAATAGAGCTGCTGCGCTTTACTGATGGTACTTGCAAGATGGCAAATGCAGATACATCACATTGACATACAATCCACGGTCACTTGACAGTACATTGTCGATCATAGTTAGTGGACAATCTGCAGCAGTCACATGTGAAAGCATTCAGCAGCACATACAGTAAGCCATCTTCCCTAACTCAGTCTCTCCCAACCCAGGGTAATTAGCACTATTGTTCACCTTTAGGCTGTCTCTGTCCACTCACTGCCTCTTTCAGATAGCCTTACTAAGATGAGAGCTGCAGACACCTCTCCCGGGTACTCCAGGAGGATAGCCTCACTTCAGAAAACACGTAGCCTGACCTAAAGACCTTTGCAACCCACCCTAGCGCTTAACTCCATAAGGGTTAGGAAGTCCACAACCAGCTCATCTGGGTGCAGACCTCCCCCTAGCCTCCAGCCCTGTCCAGAGCCACCACTTGTTGGCTACATCTGCCCAATGGTAGGGTCTCTGCCTCCCATTCCCCAGCTTCACTAAGGCTCCTCTCAACCTGGCTTATATATGTGCTCTGACTCACCAATGACATCACTACAGGATGTCTCCAGCTAAAAGGGATGCTATCACAGGAATCTAGTGGCCAGCCAGCCAACTGCACCTGCTTCCAAGCCAATCGTAGGGAACCCCATTGAGTCTCCTGCAGCTAATCATAAGTCAAAAACACACTTTTATTTTTAATGCTGCTGATTGGCTGGGGTCCTTCTGCTCTAAGCGACTGTTTAATGCCACAACTATGCAGCTCCAAAGCTACCACCAGCAATTGCTTGGCTTTCTTCAGCTAAACCTCCCAACCTCATTGCTTTTAAAAGAATCTATCTGCATAAATCATCCCGTACTAAAAAGCACGGGGCATACTGAGACAGGCTCTGCTCATCAACCATTTATGAATAAACTGCTCCTCTGTGCAGCAGCACACCCAGTGGTGTACCTAAACGGTTATCGTATTTCAGAATTCTATTTTTACATTTCATATCCTTCAGTTTGAAAGTGACATGCCTTACCAGGAAATTGCTCCGTTCTGCAGTCCAATAAAGGAAAAAATATTCCCATAAAATTTTAACTAGGGCAATTTTTAAACGCTTTAGATGTGAAAAGAAGAGAGTTTTGCATGATTGGAAATGTTATTGGAATCTTCGGGTTTGGTTAATGGCAACTGTAATTTTTACAGACTGATAGTGTTCATTATTGCCACTCAGCTGCAAATAGGTTTTGCTGAACTGACATGTGAAAACTGCTTTAACCCTTTCACTGCCAGGCCCTGCACACCACTTTAAACCTCAGGTACCTAGACCATTTTTGCAGTTTTTTTTTTAATTATCATTTTTAGAGTTTGTAACAGACCCCCCCCCCCCCCCAAAAAAAAACCTGTAAATTAAAAAGATGGTGCTACTGATTTTGTAGATCCCGTTAGCTGCATAAATGTTTATCATAAACAGTATTTTCGATAAAAATATACAAAAACATTATTAATCATCACCAACACAGAATAACTTTCTATATTCATACTTATAAAAAAGCTAAAACTTTTTTACGCTAAAAAATAGCAAATATTTGTAAATTGAGTTTTCTTTTTTGCAATCGGTGAAAGGTCCTTAAAAATGTACAGTAAATAATCAATCTGGAGGTTGGCTTCATACCTATGCATTGTACTGACGCCCAATGATGATGGATTATATATTATATTGCAAGGCAATGCGATACAGTGTGTGGTAACATGCTGCAATGCTCTATAGCACATAGAGTTGAATTAAGGTAATTTTTGTTTTCAGGGACTGATGTGAATGTACAATATATATTTGTAACGCACTAAATTGAGTAAATTGACGGCGCTATATAATTACCTGTAATAATAATAATAAATTAGCACATTGTAACAATGCACTGCAATGCTTGCACACAATCCACATTGTACCCACTAATGTGAATGGGCCCTTAGTGGTTTGGTGTACGACAGTTTGCCAACATACATAAAGTGTATTACTGCTATGTTTGTAGTGCACGAGTGTGTTATGTGTGTGTGTTTTAGGTCTGATTCACGCAGCTACAAAGCGCCATACAGCTTTAAAAAGGCGCGTACTTCTACTCCCGGGAGTCATAGGTGCTTGCATACAGCCGTAGGCAACAGCATGTTCCAATCTGTTGTAGGTTGACCAGGGGCGGACTGACAACTCATGGGGCCCCTGGGCAATAGGGGATCATGGGTCCCCTATGTCCTTGTCGACACTCAAAAAAAACCTATAAAAGGTACCAGGGGCATTTCATGGGGCCCCCTACTGACCCCGGGCCCTCGGGCAGTGCCTGAGTGCTCGAATCGTCAGTCAGCCCCTGAGGTTGACTGATGGCATGACTGTACACATGTAGTTACACATCCAAATGGTTATATACTTTATATATAGGGATGTATGAGCAGCACATATTAAGTCCCAGATGTACAGTAGCATGCATACAGCTACAGTTTCTGTTAGCCTGTCATTGATTTGTATAGTTTCCCTCTGACTCCTGGATGCAGAAATATGCTCTGTGTATGAACAAAGTCTTGGGGCTCATTCACTTGGGTGCTGTGGCCCATACAGTATAAATTTGACAGGCCATTGTGGTGTAGGTGTTCGGCCCCAAAAACAGTGTCCCTCGCTGCATACTGTGATTCCAAACACCAGCCTCTCTATGTCACTACCAGACACAGTAGTGATGTAGGGACCATTGGATGGAACCACGATGTGCAGCAGGGGATCGGGTCTCTCATAATACTGGCTAGTGAAGGTTCCTAAACCTTATCTTAAAGAGGACCTTTACCGCCCAAGACACAAAAATGCATGGTAGATACAGCTCTGCATGCACATGGATTAACAAAAATAAATAATTTTTCAGTTTTAGAGTTTTTTTTTAAAGTTTAGAGGTTTTTTTAAAGCATACTGTCATCAGTAACTTCCAGGGAATTCTCATGTATCGGCAATACAGAAACTTATTGTTTAATGGCAAACTACTCTGGGGCTCGTACTGCGCATGTGCAAGACCACTAGATCATGCATGCGTGATACCAGACCCAGAGCGGTTTGCTATTGAACAATAACAAACCACATCAGTTTCTGTATTGCACATGCCCGAGAGTGGTTTGCATTGTCCAGTGGTATAGCTTCAAATCTCGTACTGCTCAGGCATGAGAATGATGGACAAGTTCACTGGTGGGCCAGCAAAGTTGAAGAAGCTAGCTCAGTGGTGACATGGCAGAGCAGGAATGGGGTGCACAGGCAGATGAAAGTTTTTCTGATGCTTTAGTGAAGAACTTGAACTTGGATAGGATACTCCAGTAACCTTTAGTAGCAATTTTGAGGACACTAAGCTTTTTCTTGGAAACTATGTAACCTATGTACTATCCTTGCACAAGTAGAGAATGGACTGATCTTGGTAGCAGCAACTTGAAGATATATCTTCCTCTTTAGAACAATTTGATGAAAGTCCTTTCACTAAGAATCAAATAGACTGAGCTCTTCAGATCATCAGCCGCAATGTCAAATGAGTCAATGACTCCCGCTGCTGTCTTAGCCAATGAGGAAGGAGAGTCTCTGGTACACATCACTGGATTGCGATAGGGCTCAGATACGTATTAGTGGGGCACTGCTGCACACAGAACGTTTTTTACCTTCATGTATAGAATGCATACAGGTAAAAAACATTAAGCTTTTACAGCCACTTTAATGTCTTCAGATGTTGGTTGACTTCTGCCAATATCTTCCAGACACTTTCTCCCAGTGATACCAGACTAGATCCTCAGATGACAGCCCCTCCGTTAGCTTCCAGCAACTTTCAGCAACCAGGCCTCTCAGATAGTCCAGCTGAGGCCTCCATGAACTGCAAGCACATGGCTAAGGGGCAATTACCCCCCTTTAGGCTGTGATTTGCTCCTCAGGAACAATACCCTTCTGTTCCAGAGAGCAATCAAATAGACCTAACTAATCACATGCAGCTGCACTGATTACAGTGAGCTAGAACTAAGTTTGCCTAAACTAGAAAATGCAGCCAAGCTGGTTACAGTGAGCCAAAACCCTTTTCTGTTTAGTTTCTGGAGGTCTGGGTCTGGAACAGGTAACAGTGCACATTATCTGAGGGGGAAGGTACTGGTGATCTAGCCTTCACAAGATGCAGCAGTGAGGCCTTGGTTACATCACCAGTACCTCAATCAACCAGGAAGTGAAAATTCAGTAACTAGGTTTCACCCCTTGACGACTGGGCCTTATTTGCATACCATTTGAAAACACAGATGTGCTGACAGCACGTGCCCTGCGCACTCCCAGCGCATATGTTGGTGTTTCAAGGAAAGGTCCCAATCTCCCCTTGCGATCGGGACCTCCTGACATCTGAAACCCCTTAACCACTTCCCATCCGGCCCATGTACATAAACGGCTGGACGGAGCAGTGCAGGAGTGGGTGCTCATTTAAAAACAGCCTCCGCATTCACCGCCTGTGCGCTCTCCCTGGGAGCGCCCAGCACCGCGATCCGGTGCCCACTGTGTCCGGAGGAAACCGATCGCTGTATGGGACCTCTGTATGAGGTCCCGATCATGTGATCACTGATTGGCCAATCAGTGATCACATGAATAGTAGTAAGCAAGATGTCACTTCTGACATCATTGCTTACTACTTGTGAAATCTGTGAATGATCACAGAAGTTACATGGCACAAGCTATTCACAACAGCCTTGTACCATGTGACCAGCTGTGACCAATCATAGCTTGCACAGTATTTCTTAATACTTATGCAGCCAGAGAGAAGGAGAAATTATTATTATTATACAGTATTTATAAAGCGCCAATGGTTCGCTCAGCGCTGTACATTACAAAGGGGGACAGATGATGTGACAGAACAATACCAATACAATGCAAAACATGAGGGGATCGAAATGATTGCTTTTACAGCCTTTATGGGTGTAAAAGAAATCAGTGTAAAAAAAGAAAAAAAATCTTCATCACCCCCCCACGTAGTATAGTGTCTCCATGGTGACACTGTTTTGCTAGGGTGACAGTATGTAAAAAAAAAAATAACATAAATAATATAAAAAATAAAATAAAAATGAAAAAGAAATTTTGAAAACTTATAATTTTTGGTTATAAACTAATTTTTTTTTTACTAAAAATATAGATGAATACATTTTGGCCAAGATTTAAGAAGAAATATTATTTATTTGCAAAATTTTATAAGTAAAACACTTTTTTTTTTTCAAAATGTTTGGACTTTTTCATTTATAAAGCAAAATAAAAATCCCAATGGTGAATAAATACCACCAAAATAAAGTTTTATCTGTCTCAAGAAAATGCTAAAAAATTCATATGGGTACAGTGTTGCATGACCGCGCAATTGTCATTCAAAGTGTGATAGCGCTGAAAGCTGAAAATTGGCCTGGAAGGGGGTAAAAGTGCCCGGACTTGAAGTGACTAAAGGGCCGGGAGGTACTGGCGTAAAGAGGTTAAGCAAAAAAATGTTTAACTAATGAATGTAAGATGATTTCATCAGCACCCAGACCTGCCTGTTGGTAACAATTTTAGTGAAATGGGAGGAAAAGCTCTTGAACAAAGCAAAGATCCCTGGCACTCCTCAGCACCTGCTGGAGATGTATAATACTTTTTCTTTTGCAGGGAATAGCTTTTGAACTCTTTGTAGCGGCTTTGTCGTTTTAAGGCTACGTTCATATCTCTGTGTACTAACATGACACAATTTTTGATGCGTGTTTTAGCAACAGATTAAGATCAACAGCACAACCATTGGTCCTTCCCCTCATGTCAGGGTGTTAGGCGTAATCCGAGACTCTGACCCCTCCTTTGGGCCCCACATCCACTCACTGGCTAAATCCTGCCGCCTCAACATCCGGAACATTTCCAAAATCCGCCCCTCTCTGACCAATGTCCCCACAAAACAACTTATCCATGCCTTGGTTTTATCCCGCCTCGATTACTAAAACTCCCTCCTCACTGGTCTACCATTACACAGGCTATCCCCCCTTCAGTATATTATGAATGCTGCTGCTAGACACATACACCTTACCAACCGATCAGTGACTGCTGCCCCTCTCTGCCAATCCCTCCACTGGCTTCCACTAACCCAACGTATAAAATTCAAAATACTAACCACAGCTTACAAAGCCAACCACAACACTGCCCCTAGCTACATCATCAACCTCATCCACAGATACCGCCCAAATCGCCCACTCCGCTCCTCCAATGATATCCTCCTCTCTACCTCCCTCATCACCTCCTCCCACGCTCACCTCCAGGACTTCTCCAGAGCCTCCCTCATCCTCTGGAACTCCCTACCACAGCATGTCCGGTCAGCCCCCACCCTGTCTGCCTTTAGGCGATCTTTGAAAACTCACTTCTTCAGGGAAGCCTACCCCACCTCCACCTAAGAACTGTACTTGAATCACCTCCACCAGATCATCCCCCGCAGCTATCACCTTTTGTATCATCTCCCCCTTCCTTGTGAGCTCCACTAGCAGGGCCCTCACATTCCTTCTGTACTGAAATGTATTGTAATTGTATTGTCTCCCTTATATTGTAAAGTGCTGCGCAAACTGTTGGCGCTATATAAATCCTGTATAATAATAATAATAATAATAAAAGCACGTTTTTTTTTTGTGCAACAGCCCATTGACATGAAAGGACTGCCTGTCATGCGAAAAAAAATGTGCCAAAGAACCTCAAGTACCAAATTTTGGCACTGAGCCAAGCGAATTTGGTAACTGTTACCTGTGTTTGGGGTGTTATTAAAGTTCCGCTTTAAGGACTGTTCCCCCACTCCCCATTTGGGGGGCGGGGGGAAGCGGGTACCTAAATTTGACAGGTACCCACTCCCGCTTCCGATCGCCCAAGCAAATTTGGTAACACGAGTTTTTTTGGATTCTATTATATTAAAAACATGTGAAAAGACATTGAACTGTTATCTGTGTTTAGGGTGTCATTGAAGCAGAGCTCCACCCAAAAGGGGAAGTTCCGCTTTAAGGACTGCTCCCCCACTCCCCATTAAGGATTGGCACCTTTGGGGGGCGGGGGGAAGCGATTACCGAATTTGACAGTTACCCACTCCCACTTCTGGTCCAATCGCCTAGGCGATCGGAAGCGGAAGGTGTCCTCCCTCCTTCCCTCCCTGTAGTCTTTTGGGACACGTGACAGGTCCCAGCAGACTACAGGACCATTCATGAAGCACAGTGCTACTCGCGCATGCGCAGTGGGTACCCATCTGTGAAGCTGCAAGCTGTCACAGCTGGGTGCCCATACTGAAGATGCTGGTCTCCTGGAGGACAGCAGGTGAAACGGGCTGCAGGGGACACACCGCGGGACTGAGGGGCAGGTAAGTGGCTGTTTTTTACAAGTTACAGTTTTTGTAGCTGCTGACTTTTATTTTTTGACAGGGTGAGTGGAACTCCACTTTAAGAAACAATGGCACCATAGGTGCAGCACACATTTTAGTAAATTCACATATTTGCAAATTTGAATGTAAATGGGGCTTAAACCTCTGGTTCTTGTTTCAGTGATTACAGTATAGCACCTTTCACATGGGTGATCTGATCGGGTCCGCCTGTCAGTTTTTCAGGCGGACCTGATTGGAAGGTTCATTATTTCCTATGGATAGACGGGTGTAATCCCACGAGGTTGGATCCGGTCTGCTCAAAATAACAGAAAGGGTTCCGTCTTCCATTTTGGTGTATTGGATGGTAGCCGGGTATAAATGCACAGAGTCACTCATAGAGCAAAAACTGAGCAGATACAAATCTGTCACCTGCCTCCTCTGCTCCGATCAGCAGGGAATCTGTGAGCTGATCTGCTGCTGATCCGCATGTAATCCCCCCCGTGTGAAAGGGCCTAACAGATAGATGGAGTGATTATTTAATGAACTTTTGTAACTGATAAAAAGTTACACCATTGAAGTTTTCTTGCTGCAGATCACAGGTTTGTACCTGTACAGTGTACTAAAATTGTTGTTGTTTTTAATTTAACAAGCCCCTGAACAACCCCTTTTATCCCATTCTCTGCTTTGCTAATTTGCTGTTTTTTTTACCTTTGGTTCTTTTGTTTTTATTAAATTATATTGTTATATATTTTTAAAAGGCAACATTTTTTCTCTTAATTTCTCTAGCACTGGAAACATTTGAGATAAATGGATTAAGCTGCAGAATAAAGTTTGTAATGTCACATCATTAGAAACTATTTTAAAACTTTTGCTGGTAATAACTTGAAAAAAAACATATTTCTTCTATTTTGTTTAATTATTTGTATGATGAAAATAGGAAATAAAATAATTCCTGTAAGCCGATACCTGCAAAAAAAGCGCCTCATTTGTCTAAAAACAAAAACGAAAAAAAAAAAGGTGTGTGTACCATTAATAATGATATATTTATTGCTGAATCGGCTGGACCGTAGCTGAAATGTGACGCTGGCTCTGGCCCACAAAGTATAAATAATAGCAAGTCCTGGAGCAGTTAAAGCAATGCAACAATAAAATTAATTATAGGAATGTATATCTAGGGTAAAGACACACATTTTGCAATAGAACTTAGACACAAAAAAAAAACATATGCAGTATATCTCTGCAATAGTGGTCTTACTGGCAGATAGGAAAGTAAATAAGATGGAAGAGGGCAGGCAGGCTCATAAATTTGCATATTAGGGCACCACATTAATCATGGCACCCATAGGTCTTCAGAAGATATTATTATTGTAGTTCTGCAGCCTGTTTGATGCCATTGTAGTACAGGCCAGTTTACTTTACCCACTTCAGTACCGGACACTTTCACCCCTTCCTGTCCAGGCCAATTTTCAGCTTTCAGTGCTATTGCACTTTGAATGACAATTGCGCGGTCATGCAACACTGTAACCTTATGAAATTTTTAAAATTATTTTGAGACAGAGATTTCTTTTGGTGGTATTTAATTGCCGCATTTTTTTTTTGCTTTGTTTCTATTATTAAATTTGGCAAATAAATAATTTTTCTTCACTGATGTACGCTGATGAAGCTGCACTGATGGGCACTGATGAGGCTGCACTGATGGGCACTGATGAGGCTGCACTGACGGGCACTGATGAAGCTGCACTGATGGACACTGATAAGCTGCAGTGTTGGGCACTGATGAAAGCTACACTGATAGGTGCCACTGATGGGTACTGATAGGTGGCACAGATTGGCACTGATAGACAGCCCTTATAGGTGGCACTGATGGGGCTGCACTGATCATCAGGGCACTGATGATGAGTGCCCTGATTATCAGTGTAAAAAAAAGCGCTGGTAGCCTTGTCAGACACAGCGTTTGAAGAAAAGACTGCCAATAACCTGCAAGTTTGTTTACATGCGATCAGCTGTGATTGGACACAGCTGATCACATGATAAAGGGCTGCTGTGATTGGTCCTTTACTGTGATCAGTAGTGTCCAAAGGACTCAGTGGTCACAGAGTGTGCACAAGGCACATTCTGGAAGGACATCTATAGATGCACTCTCAGAACAAGAGAACCGCACTGTAGACCAGTGAACATCCATTCGCTGATCTCCCTTACCTACTGAGAACCTGGAAGTGGCATGCATAACATCACTTTTGGGATCAGCTGTCACTTTTCGTGGCTGCTGTGGCTGGGGAAGAAGTTAATGAAGTCCAATCTGGGCTCCATTAGCTGGAAGGCTGGTTTAACCACAGATTTAACCACAAAAACAACAGGTCCAATTTACAACAACCAAAAATAAAAAATACCAAATAAATACCATAACAACTGTTGGTTAAGGGGTCTTTGGTAATGATTTTTAAAAAATATTTTGTTATGGCTATAACATTTCTTAATGTGGATATGTATATTTAAAGAGGCATTAAATCTAAAATCAAAAATGTAACATATTGCAGCTTACCATTCATTAAATGTGGTGGCTGCATTCGTTTTCTTTTTTTAGGCTTTTCCTTCTGTTTTCACCTGGTGATCTGGCTAGTAACACACCTCCTGTATAAGAGTGCCCCCACTCTGGATGAAGGAGCACAGGGGGGACATTTGAATAGCAGCATTATTAACCACTTAACAACCGCCAGAGCGCAATGCACTGCGGATGGATGGACTCTGTAGGTAAATGACGTACCCGTATATTACTGCCTACGTCCGTGTTTCGGTGATTGTACTCAGTGGGAGCCTGTCAGCAAGTCCCAGCCAATGATTCATGACCGGGACCTGCTGATGAGCTGTGTACAATCACAGCTCAGAGCTCTGTGTTGACAATCAACACAGGGCTCTGCACAGTGGGGACAATTTCTGTATATCTCATCCCTGCAAAACAGGGATGAGACACTTAGAGATCTGTTACTAAAAGCAGCACACTTTACACACATTACACATAGTTAGGTACACATTTAACCCCTTGATCACCCTAGATGTTAACCCCTTCCCAGCCAGTGTGATTATTACAATGTCAGTGTATATTATTAGCACTGATCACTGTATTAGTCACTAGTGATGTCAGTGGCAGTTAGCTCCCTCAGCATCAGTTAGTGTCAGACTGCCCACCACACTATTGGGGTCCCTCTATAAGTCGCTGATCACTTTCATTAGTAGTATATATGAAAAAATCCAGTATATATACCATAGTTTGTAGGCGCTGTAACTTTCAAACAAACAAATCAACATACACTTACTGGGATTTTTTTTTTATCAAAAATATGTAGTAGAATACATTTTGGCTAAAAATGTAGGACGAAGTTTTATTTTTTTCCATTTTTTTATTGGATATGTTTTATAGCAGAAAGTGAAAAACTATTGTTTTTTTTTTTCAAAATTTTCAGTCTTTTTTCATTTATATCACAAAAAATAAAAAACCCAGTGGTGATCAAGTACCACCAAAAGAAAGCTCTATTTGTGTGAAAATGACTGCACAATGATCGGTTAAAGTAGAACAGTGCAGTATAGCAAAAAATGGCCTGGTCATGAAGGGGGTAAAATCTTCCAGAATGGTTAGCCACTTACCCACCGCCCAATAGTAGATGTACTGCTACAGGGCAGCATGGCTGTGAAAAATTACATACAGTTGCAAGAAAAAGTATGTGAACCCATTGGGATTACGTGGAGTTTTGCATGAATTTGGCATAAAATGTGCTTTGAACGTCATCTAAGTCACAACATTAGAAGAACACAGTCTGCTGAACATAATACTACACAAACATTAGATGTTGCCATGGTTTAATTGCACATAACATGTAAACATTCACAGTGCAGGGAGGAAAAAGTATGTGAACCTTTGGACTTAATAACTGTTTGACCCTCCTTTGGCAGCAATAACCTCAACCAAACGTTTCCCGTAGTTGCAGATCAGACCTGCACAACAATCTGGAGTAATTTTGGACCACTCCTCTTCACAAAACTGTTTCAGTGTAGCAATATTCTTGGGATGTCTGGTGTGAATCGCTCTCTTAAGGTCATGCCACAGCATTTCAATCAGGTTGAGGTCAGGACTCTGACTGGGCCACTCCAGAAGGCGTATTCTGTGCTGTTGCAGCCATTGTTTTGTTGAATTACTTGTATGCTTTGTGTCATTGTCCTGTTGCATCACCCATCCTCTGCGGAGCTTCAGTTGGCGGACAGATGGTCGTACGTTTTCCTGCAAAATGTCTTGATAAACTCTGAAATTCATTTTCCCATCAATGACAACAATCAGTTCAGGCCCTGAGGCAGCAAAGCAGCCCCAGGCCATGATGCTCCCCCCGCCATGTTTTACAGTGGGTATGAGGTTTTGATGTTGGTGTGCTGTGCCTTTTTTTCTCCACACATAGTGTTGTGTGTTCTTCCCAAACAACTCAATCTTGGTTTCATCTGTCCACAGTATATTTTGCCAGTAGTGCTGTGGAACATCCAGGTGCTCTTTTGCAAACTTCAAACGTGCTGCAATATTCTTTTTGGACAGCAATGGCTTCCTCCGTGGTGTCCTCCCATGTACTCCATTCTTGTTTAATGTTTTCCTTATTGTAGATGTGTCAACAAAAATGTTAGCATGTGCCAGAGATTTCTGTAGGTCTTTAGCTGACACTCTGGGATTCTTCTTTACCTCATGCAGCATTCTGCGCTGTGCTCTTGCAGTCATTTTTACAGGATGACCACACCTAGGGAGAGTATCAAGAGTGCTAAACTTTCTCCATTTGTAGACAGTCTGTCTTACCGTGGACACATGAACATCAAGGCTTTTGGAGATACTTTTGTAACCCTTTCCAGCTTCATGCAAGTCAACAATTCTTGATTGTAGCTCTTCTGAGAGCTCTTTTCTGTGAGGCATGGTTCACATCAGACAGTGCTTCTTGAAACCAGTAAACCCAAAACAGGTGTGTGTTTTTTAAGGGCAGGACAGCTGTCAGCAGCACATCCAATATCATCACACTGATTGGAGTCAAGGTTGGCTCACTCCTGGCTCCAATTAGCTCTGGGAGAAGTCATTAAGCTAGGGCCTCACATACTTTTTCCTCCCTGCACTGTGAATGTTTACATGTTATGTGCAATTAAACCATGGCAACATCTAATGTTTGTGTAGTATTATGTTCAGCAGACTGTGTTCTTCTATTGTTGTGACTTAGATGACGTTCAGAGCACATTTTATGCCCAATTCATGCAAAACTCCACGTAATCCCAAGGGGTTCACATACTTTTTCTTGCAACTGTATATAAACGTGATTTGCAATTCCGGGTAGGGGGCGCGCATCTGTGGCTATGGATGTTAATCAACAGATTCCGGCCGGAGATTTCCCTGCTGGCACCCGACGATCGCCGAGTAAAACTGACAGGGGAGAGACCAGTGTGTAAACAACACAGGTCTCTCTCCTGCCAGCATGGACATGCTGCTGTGTATTTCTCTGCAGAGAAATACACAGCAGCATGTTTCCCTAGTAAAACACAGACAGCACATTATGTAAAACAGCACACTCTTAACCCTTTGATTGCCCGAGTTGTTAACCCCTTCCTGCCCAGTGTCATTAGTACAGTGTCAATGCTTTTTATTATCACTCATCACTGTATTAGTGTCACTGGGGATGTCAGTTACAGTTAGTCAGTTCCTCCCCAGTGTCAGAGTGCCCGCTATAAGTCACTGATCGCCGCCATTACTAGTATAAAAAAAAAATTAAAAAAAATTCCAGTATGTATACCGCCATTTGTAGACACTATAACTTTCAGGTAACCCAATTAATTTACATTTATTGGGATTTTTGTTTAGCAAAGACATTAGCAGAATACATTTAGGCCTACATTTATGAAGAAATTTGATTTTTTTAAAAATTTTGTTACTGAATATGTTTTATAGCAAAAAGTAAAACATATTGTTTTTTTTTTCAAAATTGTTGGTCTTTTTTTGTTTATAGCGCAAAAAAAAAAATAATGCAGAGGTGATCAAATACCACCAAAAGAAAGCTCTATTTGTGGGAAAGAAAGGACATACATTTATTTTATGTACAGCATTGGTTGACAACACAATTGTCAGTTAAAGTAACGCAGCGCCGTATCGCAAAAAATGGCCTGGTCAGAAAGGGGGGTAAATCCTCTGGAGGGCAAGTGGTTAATATGGGGGGGAGAGGAGTGTTAGATGTTCTAGCAGATTTAGATACGCTAACAAATCAAAGCCAAACTCCAGCTAACACTTTTTAAGTAGTTACAGCAAAAGTTTTTTTTTACCTTTTGGCAGAAAGGCTTCACATAAATAACTAAGAGCTAACCATTCTATGAACCCCTGTCAGTGTTAATTTGTTTATCTCAAACCTCTAAATGCTTCATGCAGGACAACTTGTTCTGTTGAAAAATAACAGACTTACTTGCCAAATCAACATGTAAAAATAAAGGAAAGAAAATGAATGCAGCCACCGCAGCTAAGAACTGCTAAGTTGCAATAAAATAAATGTTTGCTTTTGGGTTTAATACCACTTCAGTCAAAAAGTATTATATTATGGTCTGCAATACCAGATTTCACCAGCAGGTGGTACTTAGACTATTGCCTTTGGGAAACATAATTTCTGTTTACAGCCTGTTCATATAGCATACTGTATAATCTTCCTTATCCAACTGAACATAAATAGACTTCATAAAGTGTTTAGTAGTATATCTAATTCTTACTCTATGAGATCAATCATCTTACAGTTACCGAGTTTCACTAACTCTTTATTTGCATACATATACCATTTAGAAGGGAAAACGGCTATGATGTTCAGAGACATATGCAAGATTAAGATGTTTCCTTTGAGAAAACAATTACACTTCTGTTTGCTTTAGCTTTGATGCGGGATCCATGGTACGTTCTATAATTCTCCTCTAATACTTTGCAAACATTTTGTTTCATGTGAAGACAAATTGGCTTTTTTTAAAAAAAGGAATCTAAAATTTATTTTTAGTAAGAGCACATATTGAGTTATTGGGACAAGTTTTATGTTATTTTCAATTTTTATTTGTTTGCTATTCCATATTTTGATCATTGCATTTCATATGATGATTTTTTTTTTTCCCAAAAAAAACGTTTATTGAAAAAGTGCATAATAATACAAAAGAAAAGCAAATGATGGTCATTTACAACATTTGGCAGTGCATGTCGGGAGAAAGTAGGAATATTCTTACAAAGAACCACATAAGGAGCATGGATGTGCCAGTCCACGACGGGGTAAGTCTGTAATACTCAGGCAGTCTAGTAGGGCGCATGGGAATGTTATCGCATCGGACCTTCTTAGTATGTAATTCTCATTATAGCGCCGCAGAAGGAGGCAGGGTAGATGCAGCACAACCGTTGAGGATGAAGCTAGTGTTTTACTGGAGTGGTGATACCTGTAAGTAAGCTTAGATTGTCGTGAGGGTCGCTAATGTAAGCAAGGTAAATATGACAATGGCATGCCTAATGTTCTCTAAAGAGGAACCCAGTGGTTAACTGGGCGAGTAACAAGAAGGTAAGAAGAAAGAAAAGGAGAACAAGAAAAGATAAAAGATAAAAAAAAAAAAAAACAAAAAAAAAAAAACGGGGGGGGGGGGGGGTGAAAGGGGGGGGGGGAGCTGGGTTTGTATTGTCGTCAACACCAAGGGTCTTTTATGGGTGGATTTGAGCAAAAGTCTATTAACCGGGGCCGGTAGGTGGGGATAGAGCCCTGAAAGTGGGGAAGTCGCCTACCGTATGCTCTAGAGTGTGGAGTAACATACAATGGAGATTAGTAATCAATCAGGCGTGTTGGTTGGACGGTTCATAAAGGACCGGTACGTAGAAGTAGTTTTAAAGTGATTCCAGCAGGCCCAAGCATGGGAGAATTTAGTGGGGGAATCGAGTGCGGTCGCAATCAGTTCTTCCATTTCCGCAATTTTACCCACACGGAGCAGCCAATCGCGTATGGAGGGAGGGCGGGTGGAGCCCCAAAGAGTGGGAAGACAGAGTCTGGCTGCGTTGACCATATGCATTGCTAAAGATTTGAGGTATTGTCCCCTGGGCAGAGAGGAGTGATGGAGAAGAAACTGCTCTGGAGAGAAAGCTAGGGACAAGGTGGTCACAGACACTACAAGCCGGTGGACCTCCTGCCAAAATGGTTGGATATTGGGACAAGACCACCAAATGTGGAGAAAGGATCCATCCGGGGTTCCACATCTCCAACAGCTGTTGGGGACGGAAGGATTAAAACGAGAGATTCTCGACGGAGTTCGGTACCATCTCGAAGCAATTTTATATCCATTTTCCTGAGTCGAGACATTGAGGGAGCATTTATGAGTATGCATAAATATTAGGTCCCAATCGGCGTCCAATAAGCTGTTTCCCAAGTCTCTGTTCCAAGCACGGCAGGAGGGTAAAGAGTTATAATCCCTACTCTCAACAAGGAGAGGGTAAATCGCCGAAATCAAATGTTTGCGCGGTTCAGCTCTAGAGCATAGGGATTCAAAAGGAGTGAGGGGACGAGTCCAGTTATGGAACAGTTTGTGTGAGAGCAGGAAGTGTCTTATCTGCAGAAAGGCCCAAAAAGGAAAATCTCGACTATCTAGGCTATCAAGCAGTTCGCGGAACGATATTACTTTTCCACCGCGGATAAAGTGTTGAACTAAGATCTGGTCATGTGGCCAATGCTCAGATAGGAATGACTTGTGCATGCCTGGGGGGAAGTCAGGATTGAGACGAATGGAGGTTAAGGAATTCGGTGACTCAGAGATAGATACCGTTTTACAGTTCAGGCGGAGAATATTTAAGCTTGGCCCCACTAAAGGGTGGGTGAGGAGCTCTTGAGGTGTATGCTTTGGCAGTAACCATGGAATCGATGTCAGGGGTGAGGGTGAGAAGGCATTTTCGAGGCAGACCCAGTCTTTAGAGGTAGAATGAACATGCCAGTCCACTATGCGTGTAAGGTGGCATGCCCAGTAGTACCGGTGAAGGTCAGGGAGCACAATTCCACCTCTAAGTTTGGGGAGAGTCAGTTGAGAAAAAGCAATACGTGGACACTTATGATTCCACAGGAATTGTGTGCAGAATTTTTTACAAGATGTAAAAAAAGCAGCAGGTATGTGGATTGGCAGCGTTTGAAAAAGATAGAGAAGGCGTGGGAGTATGTTCATTTTGATTATAGCTGCCCTTCCAAACCAAGAGAAACAAGGACGATGCCATTTGTGGAGGTCCTCTTGGAGAGAATGTAGAGCGGGAAGGAAGTTTTTTGCATAGAGGTCATCGAGGTTGCGGTAAGTTGGACGCCGAGATATGGAAGGGAATCCTTTTCCCAACGAAACGGGAAATGAGATTCACAGAAAGATACGAGTTCTGGAGGCAGGGATATGTTAAGGGCAAAAGATTTGGAGAAGTTGATTTTAAAGTTTGACAAGAATCGAAAGAGGGCAAATTCTTTTAACAGATTAGGCAAAGTGGTGTGTGGATCAGCAAGGAAGAGAAGGATGTCGTCTGCGTAAGCAGCGAGCTTGTATTCCTTGTCCAATACCCTGATCCCTTTGATGTCAGAGTTCGAGCGGATTTTGCGCAATAGGAGCTCGAGGGATAGGACAAACAAGAGTGGGGAAAGGGGGCAACCCTGACGTGTTCTGTTTCCTAAGTAAAACGAGTTGGACAGATGTCCATTGACCCTGACTCGAGCGGTGGGGCCTGTGTACAGGGTCATGATGAAGTTGAGCATCTTCTCACCCAAACCCAGTGACACCAGAGACGCTTGCAGATAGTCCCATGCAATTCTATCAAAGGCCTTCTCTGCATCCAGGGAAAGGAAAAAACCAGAAGTGTTAGATTTGCACAACCAATGGTGAAGGTTAAGGGCCTTAATGGTATTGTCCCTTGCTTCCCTTCCCGGTATGAATCCAACCTGATCTAAATTGATCAAGGAGGGAAGCAGGGGGAGAAGTCTATTAGCCAAGATCTTCGCAAATAACTTAATGTCTACATTCAGCAGGGAGATGGGTCTGTAGTTGGATACCTGCGTGTTATCTTTATCACCCTTGGGGATAACCGTTATGTGGGCTTCCAAAAGACGATGTTGAGGCAGGGGGGATTTGGAGAAAGTATTAAACGCCAAAAGAAGGGGGGTACCTAAGATATCCAAGAAGGATTTATAATAGGCTGCGGAGAAGCAGTCGGGACCCGGACTCTTACCAGGTTTTGTCTGTTTCAAAGCACACTGCAGCTCATTCAGGGTCAGATCCGCTTCCAGAGAGTTGACCAAGTCTTCCGAGAGAGCCGACGGACCGTGGAGCTGGAGAAATTCAGAAATCAAAGAGGCCCTGGATTCGTCAGTATGTGGCGGTGGGCGTTCAGGAGGAAGGTTATATAAGGATCTATAAAAATGTTCAAAATGGGCAGCAATATCAGGATTAGATGTGGCCATGGTGCCATCGGGACCTCTAATTTTATGTACCGTCATACTGGATCATTTTTCGCGGAGAGCTCTAGCTAGGAACTTTCCGCTCTTGTTAGCAAATTCATAGTATAGTTTTTGAGAGAGAATGAACCGTTTCTTAACCATCTTCCCCAATTCTGTAAGAAGCTGTGAACGTGTACACGTAAGTTCGGATAGGGTCGACGCAGCCAGAGACCGCTTATGTGCTCTCTCTAATGAATGGATCTTAGCTGTGAGGCGTCTCAAACGCTCTTGTCTATCTTTTTTACGCTTCGAAGCAGCTGCTATGAGGACGCCCCGAATGACACACTTATGAGCCTCCCACTGCGTGAGTGGGGAGGTATCAGGGGAGCAATTGAAGGAAAAGTATTCAACCAGATTGGTGCGGATCTCTTGTTCGATAGCAGAGTCAGCAAGGAGGGAGGCGTCTAGGCGCCAATATTTCGAGCGTGTGTAAGTATCTGGGAACCGTAAAGTCATGGTGATGGGATGGTGATCGGAAAGAACCATCGGTTCTATAGAAGCGGCATGGAGTAGCGGGAGATCTGATTGCGACAGAAAAAGATAGTCTATCCTGGAGTACTTATTATGTGGTGCGGAATAAAATGTGTAATCTTTTACCGTGGGGTAGAGAGTTCTCCATGAATCGTGCAGTTGTAAGTGTTGTAATTGTATGTTTATTTGTTTGAGGGCCTTAAACGGTAAAAAGGAGCTTCCGGAGGAGGAGTCTAGCAGAGGATATAGTGGGACATTCAAATCGCCCCCTAAGATCAGAACACCTGAATGGAAAGCAGATAGGGTGGTAGTTATTGAGCGTGTGAAAGAGACCTGCTTGGTATTAGGGGCGTATACATTAGCAAATGTGACGGGTCTATTGGCGAATGAACCCTTTATGAATAAGTACCTGCCTTCAGGATCAGCAAGGGAGTCTGACATAGTAAAGGGAAGATGTCTAGCGAGTAAAATAGCTACCCCTTTCGACTTGGCCAGAGGGTTAGTGGCATGGTGGACTATGGGAAAGTGGAAATTAAAAAGCTTGGGAATAGAGTCCTGACGAAAGTGCGTCTCTTGAAGGAAGACAACATCTGCCTTTTGTTTATGCAGATAGGAGAGCAACATGGAGCGCTTTTCGGGTGTATTCAGACCCTTGGTGTTGAGTGAGAGGATTTTCAGGGACCTTGGTCTCGAAACAGAGGTGAGGGACGGCATGTTCACCAATCAGTGTTGCGAGCGTCCAAAGATGCAGCGCCCGGGGGGGGGGGGGGGGGCGGGGTTGAAGGGAAAGAGAGAGAGAGAAAAAGAAAAAAAAAACACACAAAAAAAAAAAAAAAAGGGGGGGGGGGCGAAAAGATAGTAAGAGTAAACGGCTAAAGGAAGAGACCTGCTATTCCACGTGAGAGAGGACAAAACACCTGAAAGGAAATAGACAGAAAGAAAGAAAGAGAAAAGAGAAGGAGAGGAGTACGTATAAGAGAAGGAGACGAACAGTATGAGGCAAGTAAAGAGAAAAAAGGGGAGAATCGAGATAGTGAAGATAGCCGTAAAAATATTCAGTAATAGCTCGCAGAGCCTACTGTGTTGGGAACGAGGTAGACGACGAAACGAGAGTAGAACCACCGCCGGTCGGAAACCACCATGAAATGTGTAAAAATTTGTTTAAAGGAGTGGGATTTGAAGATGGAGGAGTCTACAAAGACCCATATTGCAGAAGAAGCCTGAGGTACGATATGCAGCGCAGGGTCCCAGCCCTCACTGTAGAGTAGCAGGGCACATATCAGGGTTTAGAGGCCATAACCACTTGTGAGCCAACAGGTAATTTTGAGACATTTGGCAGGCAATCAAGGGGGAAAAGGCAATATGCGGAATTGTAGGAGGCCAAATGAGTAATACAAGCATCCCCTTACATAAAACATAATATCAACAGGTTAACATATGCAATAACAGTTGAAGCAATGCAAAAACAGAAAAAACAGTGTTGAGTCCCAAGCATCGCGCAAAAATGTCTGGGCTACCCCAGGGTCAACGCCAATCATGTCCCATAGAGTAGAAAGGCTAAGTGTCAAAAATCAAAGCAAGGATAAACCATCTACAGCCCCTACGGTGACAACAAGAACGAGCATCACCTCTCACGCACTAGGGAAATCGGGGAAGTCGCAGGGGTATGGGGGAAGCAGGTCCCGTGGAAGCATTGACAGTGCGGGCAACCCCTGAATCGTACTCTCTTCCGGATCAAGAGACGGGGACCGGCCAGTAAGCAGGGACACGTCCAGATGGGACAGAAGGGACAGCTTAGTAGGAGGCGAGGAGAGGTGATGTTCGCTCGCTAAGACAAAAAAAAAAAAAAAAAAAACAACATCTGTGGAATCCCCCTATAAGTCCCACCCTCCTCCCCGCAACCAGCCCCCCCTTCCTCCCATGCCCCCAACACACCCCCAATTGAATCATATACTGTACTAAGTCTGTCAGGGTCTTCTTTGAGGACACCGATTAAGCAGAGTGTGACGGGACGGGCAGCAGAGAAGCAGAGGTCATCTGGATACTTCTACGGAGAAATAGAGCTTCTTCCAGTATAGCAAGAGGAGGCTCTGGGGGAACAAAAAGGGCAGGGACAAAGGAATACAGACGACTCAGAGGTCCACATGAGATTGGAGTACGTGTGGGTCTAGCTCATAGGGCAAGTCAGCGCGAGGTCTGTTGACTGAAACCGGGATGCTGAATGTCGAAAGAGAAGAGAGAGCTGAAGAATAGGTCATCTGTCCAGGAGGAGTAGCCATTTGTATTATGTATAGATCTCTTCTGACCATGGCGTAGAGATGATCAATAGGGGGCTCACAGAAGTCCACCATTCGTTAGTTGCGGAGCAGACCTCTGGGGCATTGCGTTCCCTTTAGGAGGTCAGATATTGAAATGGAAGTAATGAAGGTCCACTGATCAGTGCGTGAGAGATCGAAGAATTGCCGGGACTCGTGAAGAAATGGTATAGAAACATGAGGATAACAGTAAAACTGCAGGCACCTGTGAGAAAATGCGCTTGAGTGGCAGGAGTAGATGAGGATTAGGTAGGATTAAGTCTCGTGCCGTGACTTTCTATGCGCAGGCGAAGCCGTAGGGCTAGGGGCCGCAGCAGTGCCCCCTGTGGGGTGTCTTGGAGGAGTCGACGGGACTGTCCGACGTCTCCGATGGGAATGGCCTTGCCAATCCATTGCGTTTTCTGTAGATCCTGCGTCCAGGACCGGCTGCAGTCCCAAGAGTCCGCACCATTCTGGCAGGGCTATCGGTGGGATGTTCAAGGAGGAACAGAAAGACGGTAGATCTTCGGGGTTTCTCAAGTTAAAGGTGTGACCACCATCCTGTACTGAAAGGCAGAAGGGAAATCTCCACCTATAGGACAGATTTCGGGAGCAAAGCGTGTCTAGTAATGGACGCAAGGCTCGCCTTTGGCGTAAGGTCACGTTGGATAGGTCCTGGTACAATTGTATTTCCGCCCCTTTGTACATTAGCTGTCTTCTGTCCCTAGCGCATCTGAGAACATCCTCCTTGAGCGGGAAGCTGACAATGCAGCATACCACATCCCTGGGTGGGTCTGCGTCACCCCCCCTAGGCCGGATGGCCCTATGTACACGCTCAATGTCAATTGGGGTTGCTGGCGGGCGGCCCAAGAGGTCATTAAAGATGGTAGTTACTGCCTTAGGAATGTCAGTGGCTTCCACGGATTCCGGCATGCCACGGATTCTGATATTGTGTCTACGGCCACGGTTGTCTAAATCCTCGATATGCTTGTAAAAATCCCGGATAGTCGAGGTGTGCGACTCTGACTGTCGCTGTAAATATACTATGGCAGTCTTATTTTGTCTAGCGGCCATCTCTACTTGATCCACTCTGGACCCCATAGCGCGGATATCCTCGCGCAGGTCGTTAAGGGCAGTGGTCAGTGTAGTGGTTAGTGTGACCTTAATGTCAGCAGCCACCGCTTGTAAGTCCCTTAATGAGAGGGACTGTGTGGCAGAGGAGATATCATGGTGTGGCACTGTGTCCTGGCCAGCGTGTGTCTCAGTGCAGGGAGAGCAGCCTGTGTCCTCGGCTGCAGAGGGAGGGGGAGAGGGGGACTGAGAGAGAGAGGGAGAAGGCTGCGGCCCTGCTCTCTGCTGGTGGGAGCTGAACAGCTCCTTTATGTGCCTCCCAGTGGTGCTAGGGCCCCTCGGGGACCGGGACCGCGCGCCGGAGGACACCCTGTCGGGTTTCCCCATAGCGAAGGGGCACTGTCTCACCCGACTCCTCTGTGCGGCGTGGTGGATCGATCCGGCCGGCGGGAGCTCCGGATTCAAGCGGCCATGCTCGTCGGCGTCTAGCCACGAAGCAATGCAAAAACAGAAAAAACAGTGTTGAGTCCCAAGCATCGCGCAAAAATGTCTGGGCTACCCCAGGGTCAACGCCAATCATGTCCCATAGAGTAGAAAGGCTAAGTGTCAAAAATCAAAGCAAGGATAAACCATCTACAGCCCCTACGGTGACAACAAGAACGAGCATCACCTCTCACGCACTAGGGAAATCGGGGAAGTCGCAGGGGTATGGGGGAAGCAGGTCCCGTGGAAGCATTGACAGTGCGGGCAACCCCTGAATCGTACTCTCTTCCGGATCAAGAGACGGGGACCGGCCAGTAAGCAGAGACACGTCCAGATGGGACAGAAGGGACAGCTTAGTAGGAGGCGAGGAGAGGTGATGTTCGCTCGCTAAGACAAAAAAAAAAAAAAAAAAAACAACATCTGTGGAATCCCCCTATAAGTCCCACCCTCCTCCCCGCAACCAGCCCCCCCTCCCTCCCATGCCCCCAACACACCCCCAATTGAATCATATACTGTACTAAGTCTGTCAGGGTCTTCTTTGAGGACACCGATTAAGCAGAGTGTGACGGGACGGGCAGCAGAGAAGCAGAGGTCATCTGGATACTTCCACGGAGAAATAGAGCTTCTTCCAGTATAGCAAGAGGAGGCTCTGGGGGAACAAAAAGGGCAGGGACAAAGGAATACAGACGACTCAGAGGTCCACATGAGATTGGAGTACGTGTGGGTCTAGCTCATAGGGCAAGTCAGCGCGAGGTCTGTTGACTGAAACCGGGATGCTGAATGTCGAAAGAGAAGAGAGAGCTGAAGAATAGGTCATCTGTCCAGGAGGAGTAGCCATTTGTATTATGTATAGATCTCTTCTGACCATGGCGTAGAGATGATCAATAGGGGGCTCACAGAAGTCCACCATTCGTTAGTTGCGGAGCAGACCTCTGGGGCATTGCGTTCCCTTTAGGAGGTCAGATATTGAAATGGAAGTAATGAAGGTCCACTGATCAGTGCGTGAGAGATCGAAGAATCGCCGGGACTCGTGAAGAAATGGTATAGAAACATGAGGATAACAGTAAAACTGCAGGCACCTGTGAGAAAATGCGCTTGAGTGGCAGGAGTAGATGAGGATTAGGTAGGATTAAGTCTCGTGCCGTGACTTTCTATGCGCAGGCGAAGCCGTAGGGCTAGGGGCCGCAGCAGTGCCCCCTGTGGGGTGTCTTGGAGGAGTCGACGGGACTGTCCGACGTCTCCGATGGGAATGGCCTTGCCAATCCATTGCGTTTTCTGTAGATCCTGCGTCCAGGACCGGCTGCAGTCCCAAGAGTCCGCACCATTCTGGCAGGGCTATCGGTGGGATGTTCAAGGAGGAACAGAAAGACGGTAGATCTTCGGGGTTTCTCAAGTTAAAGGTGTGACCACCATCCTGTACTGAAAGGCAGAAGGGAAATCTCCACCTATAGGACAGATTTCGGGAGCGAAGCGTGTCTAGTAATGGACGCAAGGCTCGCCTTTGGCGTAAGGTCATGTTGGATAGGTCCTGGTACAATTGTATTTCCGCCCCTTTGTACATTAGCTGTCTTCTGTCCCTAGCGCATCTGAGAACATCCTCCTTGAGCGGGAAGCTGACAATGCAGCATACCACATCCCTGGGTGGGTCTGCGTCACCCCCCCTAGGCCGGATGGCCCTATGTACACGCTCAATGTCAATTGGGGTTGCTGGCGGGCGGCCCAAGAGGTCATTAAAGATGGTAGTTACTGCCTTAGGAATGTCAGTGGCTTCCACGGATTCCGGCATGCCACGGATTCTGATATTGTGTCTACGGCCACGGTTGTCTAAATCCTCGATATGCTTGTAAAAATCCCGGATAGTCGAGGTGTGCGACTCTGACTGTCGCTGTAAATATACTATGGCAGTCTTATTTTGTCTAGCGGCCATCTCTACTTGATCCACTCTGGACCCCATAGCGCGGATATCCTCGCGCAGGTCGTTAAGGGCAGTGGTCAGTGTAGTGGTTAGTGTGACCTTAATGTCAGCAGCCACCGCTTGTAAGTCCCTTAATGAGAGGGACTGTGTGGCAGAGGAGATATCATGGTGTGGCACTGTGTCCTGGCCAGCGTGTGTCTCAGTGCAGGGAGAGCAGCCTGTGTCCTCGGCTGCAGAGGGAGGGGGAGAGGGGGACTGAGAGAGAGAGGGAGAAGGCTGCGGCCCTGCTCTCTGCTGGTGGGAGCTGAACAGCTCCTTTATGTGCCTCCCAGTGGTGCTAGGGCCCCTCGGGGACCGGGACCGCGCGCCGGAGGACACCCTGTCGGGTTTCCCCATAGCGAAGGGGCACTGTCTCACCCGACTCCTCTGTGCGGCGTGGTGGATCGATCCGGCCGGCGGGAGCTCCGGATTCAAGCGGCCATGCTCGTCGGCGTCTAGCCACGCCCCTCATGATGATTTTTAACCTCACCCTCTAGTGTTCTGTTCAATTAGAAATCAGAATTGATTAGCACTGTTAAACTATAACTACTATATTTTTCTTTTTTTTTAAGTCCCGTGGTATAGTGAAACATAAAAAAAGTGCACTCACAAAAGTGAAAACACAAAAAAAGTGCACAGGGTGTATGCATAGTCCTCCTCTGAAGAGAAAGAACCCTTACCCTGAACCCGGGGGGGCAAGGCTCCTGACAGGGGATGAGGTACTCACTGGTCCACCTGGCTAAAACCAGGTGGACCCCTTTCTTCAGGAGGCCTTCTGGAACAGGCTACTTCAAGTACTAGGTGGGTCTCCCACGAACGGAGACCCCATGGGAGGGGGGAGAACCTGACCAAAAGGCTATATGCCTTCCCCCTAGGACTTTCAGGGCAGGCCTGAGGCCTACAAATTGGGGTAGTGAAAGTGCATGTACGTGCTGTGCAAAAAAAAGTGCAAGTGACAGACACACATATGTAAAGGAAAAGGGGAAGTGGATAAGTGCAAGGTGACATGGTGAAATATCATGGCGGGCCATTTGGTCAGAAGTAAAAAAATCCCAGCCCAGTCCTAGAGGCAGGTGTGGAAAAAAGCATGACTGGTGCAGCGATCTTGGTGGCAAAAACTCAAAAGTAAGCTCCCTCACTGTGAGAATTATGGCACCCCTGGACTGTCACTCCAGGGGCACATACACCACATGCTTCTTTCACAGCCCTCGGCCAGACCAGTGCAGCCCTATCCTCACCAGAAAGACATTAGAACTTAGAAAGCTTAGGGATAGCCTTGCCTATGACTGGGGACAAGCCTGGTGCACCAGGCCAGAATAAACCCAGGAGGAAAAGCCCCCCCCCATCCCCGCCGCTCTCACGTTCCCACCTAATTACATCTGGGATTACTAACTAGCTCCCAAAATGGTGAAGGGAGTCAGGGTTCTATCCCAGACAACTGATAAGAACAGATACTTGATCTTAGCCAAAGGCTGAGAAGCTATAACCACTTTTTGAGATGTATGAGACATGTTATGTAATCCTTCACTCGACTGTATTGTTACCTGTGGTATTCTATGCTAAAAAAGATCATTTGGGGGAAAAAAATTGTTTACTATGCTTCATTTTTGTGAGTGATCTCAGTGAGTGATAGCCTCGACTATGACCGGGGACAAGCCTGGTGCACCAGGCCAGAATCAACCCAGGAGGAAAAGACCCCCCCCCCCGCCACTCTCACTGTTCCCACCTAATTACATCTTGGATTACTAACTGGCTCCCCAATTGGTGAAGGGAGTCAGGGTTCTATCCCAGACAACTGATAAGAACAGATACTACACTTGATCTTGACCAAAAGGCAGAGAAGCTATAACTACTTTTTGAGATGTATGAGACATGTTATGTAATCTTTCAATCTACTGTATTGTTACATGAGCTATTCTATGCTAAAAAAGAGAGTTTGGGGAAAGATAAATGTTTGCTATGCTTCAATTTTGTGAGTGAACACAGTGAGTGATTGGTACTGATCACACACTGTGTTCATTCAAAAAAGAAAAGTGACAATAAATATAACATATTGGCATACATGGCACATAGGATGTGCCCAGGCAGCAAAAGGAAAAGGAACCTGTACAGGAGGGGAGCATTTACTGGAACTGATCCCCTTTCCTTCTGTAGCAGCTGAATGCTAGCGGGAAGGAGAGGTGGAGAAGCAGGCTTTCAGCTGATGCAAGAGGAAAAAGGCATTGGTTCCATTATATGTTACCCCCCCGTTCAGGTTCCATAAAACATAATGTGACAGGAAGGTCTCATGGGCCCCCTGAAGCATGGGTAGGGTCACCATTTAGAACCCTGAAGCTACGCCCATGTATGTAGATTATCTTTGCAGACTAAGGATATCGTTTCACGTATCACTTTAACGCTAGGCTGGTAAACGGAAAAAAAAACACATTTGTGTGTGCATATCGGAAATATTACTTTTCATATTGAGATCAGTACTTTCCGCTAATCCTTCTTTCTTCTTTTTATGCAACTTTTAATGGATCGTCATGAGGATTCTTCAAAGATGAATTTGAAGTAAATCAGCCTGTTGAGACCTCAGAGGCTTCTTCCTTAAGTGTAATTCTAATGAAAGATTCTTTCTTAAAACTGCATTAATAGGAAAATAAATTATCGAGCTAGCACAGCTGTAACAGGCCAGTTAAAACATTTGCAGCAATGGATAAAGGCGATGCCTGATACCAGATACTGCGGATCTGAAGGATTATATTAGTGTTGTTCATATGTAGTGGTAGATATTAACGGCAGAGAGTCTTTATGCTCATGGTATCACATGACCAGGTTCTAGCTACAAAGTTATGTAACAATCAGCTACAGTGATGTAACAAAATCAGCACGGAGCCTTCTTCACCTTCTGGTTAATATTCAGCACTGCAGCTGCACACCTGGCTTCAATTAGGAATGTTTAAATGGATCTTTATTTAGTGCTTGATCAAAGGTGCTTCTTGCTACTTTCTGGTTATGTCGTGCTTTTGGATTTTTCTTCCTTAGACTGGTTTCACACTGCTTCAGGCGTACCTGTGGTTTTTGTGTGGTTAACCCACGGTTTCCTACAAACTTTCTATTGGGTTGCATGGTTTGTGTGTACGCAACAAAAGTCCTGCATGCCATATCTTTGGAATGCTGCATCAATGGAATATGTACAGTTTGTGTGTATATATATTGTGGGGGTAGCTCAGGTGGGGATCACCTTCCCTGGGAAAAAGGTAGTCAAGACAGCAGGGCTTTCTTAAAATCTGACTTGTCGTCAGTTTTATTTAAAAGGTTGCAAGCATCATAAACAAAACAGAAAATAAACCCTCGCTATCCAGGCACTAAGTAAACATAGGAGATTCCTCTCTCAACGGTGTCACCAACAAAATGAAAACAGTAGGCAAACCTTTTCCTTTCTTGTATAATGCAAACTTTTATCCACAGCTCACTCAGATATGGCTGTCTGAGTCCCAGACCAAGAGAGACTTCTTGCTCCAGTCCTGCCTTATTTATACCACCTGCTGGTGGTCATCAGTGGACCACAAAACCCGGTCCAGAACCCCCTCTGCTATAATGGCCTGGAAAACCCGGACTGGACTCCACCTTAATGTCCTAGATATGACCGCATGCGAGGTGACACATAGGGGTTTATTTACTAAAGCTGGAGAGTCCAAAATCAGACTCCCTTCTGCATAGAAACCAATCAGCTTCTAACTTCAGCTTGTTCAATGAAGCTTTGGCAATGAAACCTGGAAGCTGATTGGTTTCTATGCAGAAGGGAGTCTGATTTTGGACTCTCCAGCTTTAGTAAATAAACCCCATAGCGTCCATCGATCCCCTCGCCATTCATAATGTCACAATATATAGATATATATGTACATATATACTGAATTTACACTATTTATTTTGCAAGTAAAGATGTAAAACACAATAAAGGACAAAGGATTCCCAGAACATTATGGGTTAACCTAAAGAGATATCAGTGTTTCTCTACCTTTTTTCAGTCACGACACCCTTTACAATTCTGCAATCTCAAGGCACCCTCAGTTTCTCTCTTTCATTCAGTTAAGGTGACCACAGTGCTGATGGAGAGGGGAACGCACAAGGAGCACTTGACATGATTCTTATCAGCAGATGTTGTCATCAGTTTTTTAGGACATCAGCGGCTGGTTGTAATGCTGCACAATAAAACCCGGCTCTTTGTGTGGCTAAATGGCAGGATTGATCCAAATAATGGCTTATGGGCAATTTTTGAGTGTTTTGGGGAAATTTTTGGGCATTTGGCCAAGGCACCCCTGAAGAACTCAGAAGGTACCACAGGTTGCTACGGCATTTCCACTTGTGCAGCCAAAATGGGATAACACCTACTTTTTACCTGTTACATGTTCCCATTCACATAGCATAATTTAAAACAAATATTTCAAATCTGCTGCTTAACTTTTAGATGCTGTCATGTCCAGCACTGAAAATTCCTACATAATTTTCTTTGTATATGTTGGAGCAGGGAGCTGTGTTTGCCATAATTAACCCTGTCTGTACAATGCTGGCAGATGTTATTATCAGTTTTAACCCTTTGAGGACCAAGGGACGTATTTGTCCCAAGTTTTTAATTGAATGTATCATCTGATTAAGAACTTAAAACTCTTTTTTACAACAAATGGATCTAGCTTTTTGCCAATTATTTCATGAAATGGCTTAGTTACAGCAACTGAAATGTACGAACTTTAAAAGCAAAAAAATTGATTCTTTTGGCTTTCCAAAATCTTACGGTCCTCAAAGGGTTAAAATATATTTGATCACTGCCTACTCTAACAAAGGCTGGCCATAAATGGGTTGAAATGTGGCTGGTTCAGCAGGGTCTGAACCAAAGGGCTGAAAATTTGAAAGCCAGGCTTCTTCATTGTATGTTAATACAGTCTGTACAAATTTTTTCTACTGGGACAGACTCACTGTGAACTTGTTCAAAACTGCTTGCAGTTAGCCATGACATCTTCTTGTAAGAAACATTTAAAAGACAAGAAAGAGTTGCATGGACATTTGCTTAGGAAGGTTACCCGACCAGTTCAGTACTTGCTGTTGTAGCTCAATCGATTACGTCCATTACATTGTACGGGGGTGCGGACCACCCCCAGGTGAAACCCGTCAGAGAGGTAACACTGGTCCCGCCATTTATGAGCCATCTTCGGGAGGCAGGACAGCTCTGGATAGACCGTGGGGCCGCTCGAGTTAACAGCAGGTGATTGGTTGTTAGGATGCAGGGTGGTCTTAGCAACCAATTACTGGCTTGAAGCTTCCAGCCAGACCCACTCTCTCCAGCCCTCTGCACTGTCTGTGTAAGGTAAGGCAGAAGGAGGGGCAATGAGGGGGCGATGTGGGGGGGACAGCTGAGGACAGCAATAGGGCACTGTGGGGGGGGGGCGGCTGAGGACAGTAATGAGGTGCTGTGGGGGGCTAAGAACAGTAATGGGGCACTGTGGGGGAGTGGGCTGATAACAGCAATAGGGCACTGTAGGAGGGGAGCTGAGGACAGTAATGAGGCGCTATGGGGGAGCTGAGGACAGTAATGGGATGCTGTAGGGGTAGCTGAGAACAGTAATGGGGCACTGTGGAGGGGGGGCTGTTGACAGTAAAGGGGTGCTGTGAAGGAGGAGCTGAGGACAGTAATGGGGCACTGTGGGGGGGGGGCTGAGGACAGTAATGGGGAACTATGGGGGGCAGTAATGGGGGAGATCGAAGACATTACAGGGGGGCTGAGAACATTAATGGGGGGACTGAGCTCAATAACTGGGGGCTGGGGATGGTAATGGGTGCCTGAGAACAGTAAAGTGGGCCTGAGAACAGTAATTAGGGGCACTGAGGACAGTAATGGGGTCTGATGACAGAAACTGGGGGGACTGAGGACAGTAATTGCTGTTCTGAGGACAGTAATGGGGGCCTGAGGACAGTATTGGGGTCTCTGAGGACATTAATAGGGGGGACTGAAGACAGTAATAGGGGGACTAAGGACATTATTAGGGGGGCTAAGGACATTAATGGGGGGGCTGAGAACAGTAATGGGGGCCTGAGAACAGTAACTGGGGGGACTGGGGACAGTAATGGGGGCCTGAGGACAGTAGTTGAGGGGACTGAGGACAATAATGGGGTCGCTGAGGACATAATGGGGAGCTGATGGGCTGATGACATTAATGGTGTCATTGAGGACATTATTGGGAGGTACTGAGGACAGTAATGGGGACCTGAGGACAGAAATTGTGGGACTAGGGACAGTAATGAGGGCCTGAGGGCAATCATTGGGGGGACTAAGGACATTAATTGGCGGCACTGAGGACATTAATGGGGGACTGAGGACAGTAATTGTGGGACTGGGGACAGTAATGAGGGCCTGAGGGCAGTCATTTGTGGGCCTGAGGACAGTAATGGGGGCCTAAGGACAGTAAGTGAGTGGACTGAGGACAGTAATGGGGCCTGAGGACAGTAATTGAGGGGCCTGAGGGCAGTAATGGGGCCTGAGGACAGTACTTCAGGTGACTGAGAACAGTAATGGGGTTGTTGAGGATATTACTGGGGGGCTGATAGGCTGATGGGCTGATGACATTAATGGGGTCACTGAGGACATTATTTGGGAGGGATTGAGGACAGTATTGGGGGGTCTGAGAACAGAAATTTGGGGACTGAGGACAATAATGAAGGCCTGAGGACAATAATTTGGTCACTGAGGATATTAATGGGGGGAGATCTATGCCGGTATGCTAGCCTGCTCAGTGCCCTACTGCCAGATCTGGGGGTCCGGGGGGGAAGAATGACACCATGTTTTACCTCACCAGGTGACACCAACCCTAGTGACGCCACTGCCCTTACCTACCCCTCATTCCAATCATGCCCAAATAATGTGGGCCACCCTATTATATATGATTCCACATCAAGCTAGCCGCTTGAGAATTCAAGAGATCACAGCATCCAATTAGATAGCTGACTTCCTTGTGAGACTTAGGGAATCCATTCACATCACAGAGTCATCCATATTTCTTTTCAAATTAATGGAAAAACATCAAATGTGTATTTAACCTTGTGTATAACTTGTCCCATTATCGTGTTTCACAGGAGGGGTGCTGGGTTTCTCATGATTCTATCCTAGTCTCATTTGGTAGTAGTTCTCCACTCTACTTCCATCTCAGTGCCTAATGAACACATGAATATATTTATAAATTGTATAGGGTCTGGGATTAAAAGTACAATTTCAATCTTTGCAGATGACACCAAGCTGTGCACTGGATTAATGTCCTTACAGGATGTCTCCAATTTACAAGCTGACCTCAATGCTCTGTTTAATTGGGCAACTGTATGTGGCAAAAGAGGTTTAAAGTGATTCTAAAGATTTTTTTTTTTTGTAAAATAACAAACATGTCTATACTTACCTGCTGTGTGCAGTGATCTTGCACAAAGCAGCCCAGATCCTCTTCTCGGGTCCCCCGCGGGCTCTCCTGGCTCCTCCTTTCTGTTAGGTGCCCCCACAGCAAGCAGCTTGCTATGGGGGCACCCACTGTTCCATGTGTCCAATCACACATGGAGCCACAGCTTGGCCCCACCCCCCTCTTTCCTCATTGGCTAACTGGCTGTGATTGACAGCAATGGGAGCCAATGGCTCCCTCTTGCTGTCTCAGCCAATAAGGAGGCAGAGACTCGGGACAGCCGAAGCTGTCATGCATTTCTCTGGATATTGATGGGGCTCGGGTAAGTATTGAGGGGGCTGGGGGCACTGCTGTACACAGGTTTTTTACCTTCATGCATAGAATGCATGAAGGTAAAAAACCTTGAGCCTTTACAACCACTTTAATGTTGATAATACATACTAGGGGCGTACAACTGGGGGAATCAATGGTGGAGAAGGATCTGGGGGTTTTGGTAGATCAGAAGCTTAATAATGGCATGCAATGCCAAGCTGCGGTTTTCAAAGCGAGCAAAATCCTCTCTTGTATTAAAAGAGGTATAGACTCCAGAGAGAGAGATATCATTTTACCCCGGTACAAATCATTAGTAATGCCTCATCTGGAATATGCAGTTCAGTTTTGGGCACCAATTTGCAAAAAGGACATAGTGGAACTGGAGAAAGTACAGAGAAGGGCAACCAAACTGATACGAGGCATGGAGGAGATCAGCTATGAGGAAAGATTAGAAGAACTGAATTTATTCTCTCTTGAGAAGAGGAGATTAAGGGGGCATATGATCAAAATACACTCACTGGCCACTTTATTAGGTACACCTTGCTAATACCAGGTTGGATCCCCTTTTGCCTTCAGAACTGCCTTAATTCTTCCTGGTATAGATTCAAGAAGGTGTTGGAAACATTTCTAAGAAATTTGGTCCATATTGACATGAGTTACTGTTGAATTTCTATAATCTCGAACTAGTCTGCCCATTCTCCTCTGACCTCAACAAGGCATTTTCATTCACACAACTGCTGCTCATTGGATATTTTTTCTTTTTCGTACCATTCTATGTAAACCGTAGAGATGGTTGTGCATGAAAATCCCAGTAGATCAGCAGTTTTTGAAATACTCACACCAGCCCGTCTGGTACCAATAACCATGCCACGTTCAAAGTCACCTAAATCCCCTTTTTTCCCCATTCTGATGCTCAGTTTGAACTTTAGAAAGTCATCAGAAACTTCAGAAAGTCATCTTCACCACGTCTAGATGCCTAAATATATTGAGTTGCTGCCATGTGATTGGCTGATAAGCGATTTGTGTTATTAAGCAATTGAACAGGTGTACCTAATAAAGTGGCCGGTGAGTGTATATAAATACATAGGTGGTTTGTATAGTGAACTTGGTGTAGAGTTATTCACTGTAAGGTCATCACAGAGGATAAGAGGGCACTCTTTACATCTGGAGAGATTTAACCTCCAAATACGGGAAGGATTCTTCACAGTAAAAGCTGTGAAAATGTGAAATAGACTCCCTTAACTGCTGGTTCTGGCCAGCTCAGTAGATTGCTTTGAAAAGGCCTGGATTCTTTCCTAGATACACAGAATATAACTGGATACTAACATTTATAGGTAAAGTTGATCCAGGGAATATCCGATTGCCTATTGGGAGATCAGGAAGGAATTTTTTCCCCTAATTGGTACATGCTGAGTTTTTTCGCCTTCCTCTGGATCAACTGTGAGCATATTGTGTATATAGGATTGCATAAATTAATTTTTTTTAATTTTTTTTTTTCTTTCCTTGGTTGAACTAGATTGACTTGTCTTTATTTCAACCAGATTAGCTATGTAACACAGCTTTCCCCAAAAGGGAAAAAGTAAACTCCGGCTCTGTACCCTAAAATTTCAATTTTCCTACTTTCCCTATTGTCCTCCACACTCTGACCACACCTAATTTATACCCCTATTTGACCACACCTAACTAACAGGGGCTGTACCACTAAAATAGAGAGCTTTAATCAACAATACTACCACTGAACAGTTGTGGGTAGGTATAATGGAGATTGTACAATCAGATTAAGGCATGTATGGTGAGATTTAGAACTGTCTTATCTTGCCAGTTACAATCGCACATTCTGATCAATTGCAAATTCGACCACAACTGGTGTTCATAGGTAACCTAAAGTAATTTTTTCAGGAGTAACTGTAAAATAATGTACCTAAGGAAATAAGAATCCCTTGATATTGTACAATAATGAGGTTACAGTGTTGGCCAGCACTACAGAGGAAATAAGATTTGGGAGTACTTACTTCAGATGATTGCAAAATGAGCAAATAGTGTGGCCAGGCAATAGGAAGAGCGAATAGAATTCTAGGATGCATCACTAGAGTGGTCATCAGCAGTAAGAAGGTGGTCCTGATTCCCTTAGATAGATCTTTGATTATCATCAGGGGGATCACCAGTAGGAGGAAAGACGTCCTGATTCCTCTATATAGATCTTTATTTGTCAGTAGAGTGGTCACCAGGAGGATGAAGGAGCTCCTGATTCCTCTATATAGATCTTTATTTAGAATTCTTTGTTCCATTTTGGAGACCTCACTTACAAAATTATATTGATAAGATAAAACAAAAATAATGAAAGGTCTGAGAGATAAAAAAAATATGAGAGACTTCAGGAACTTAATATGTGCAGCCTGGAGGAAAGAATGGAAAGGGGAGACATGACTGAAACCTTTAAGCATGTCTCTTTTGCAATAAAAAGCTGTCTGCTCACAATTTTTGTTACTAAAGGTTGAGTGCAACTTTAAATGCAGATTTTTTTCATTCCTACTTTATGTTTTTGTACTGTATGTTCTCACTTTCCTTTTTTTTCCTGTGCATCTGACAATATTAAAAAAATTGATCACAGGAGTTAAAAATATAACATTCCGGTAATTGTATGCTTTCACGCTATCTCCTGTGGCTGGTACTTAATGCCTATGTAATGCACAGAATAGGATTGTATCTCTGAACTACCCTTTCCCATCGACTTTTGTTCCTATTCTTCCCATAAGTCTTTGCTCTGTTCTTCACAAAGTGTTAATATCAAATAAAAATGTCCTTTTATATTTCCCTTTATCTTGACCTCAAACATGTTCCCTTCTACTTCCTTCAGAGAGTTTCAAACCATGTGAAAATATGCTGGGTCAGGAGTGCACGGTACCTTCTACTTTTGTCACAACTATACGTTGAGGACTTTGTAGTCTTTTCTGGAGGTGACCAAACAAAGGTCTGGTTGTATTGTTAAAGTTTAAGTGTGGGTGTCATTATTACTCAGGTCAGCTTCACTGAATATGCTAGGCAGCTCACTGAACGGTTTATGAACGTTTGGAAAACGTTATCATTTTATTGTAAAAGATCCTTAAGAATAGTCTACCATTTTCATTAAACTATAACTGAAGGCAAAACTTTTTAAAAATTTGGATAGAGTGGAGAGGGGTTACAACACCAATGGAAACATTAGTTCTGTAGAATACCAGGGATTTCCCTCACTCTCGGGGGATTTCCTCTCACTTCCTGGTGTGACTATGGGATAGTAAATGAAGGGAAATGTCCCCAGTGGGACACAGAGGACAAAAAATAAATTAATAAATACAAATGTGACAGGAGTTATAACCCTTCCTTTGTCTAATGAAGTCCTACTTTAAAGCCCAACTCCAGAACTTTTAATAACTTCACCCTTGCAGTGGGGCTTCTTGCACTGCAAAGGTCAAATACTTTTCTGTGTCTAGGGGTACACAGTGCAGGCTGTATCACTTACCTTATTACTTGCTTTACAAGCCACAAGCCCTCCCCCCTGGTGTCATCATGTACAATACAGGCACATGAACCCTGTATTGTACATTGAGGAGTCTGGAATGGCATTCCTGTGGCTGGAGGGATCCTGCAGGAATGAGGAATAAGATAAGTATTTATTCTTTGTCCTCTACCCCTAGACATTATGAACATTTAACCCTTGCAGCAGTGGTGTACCTACAGGGGTCACAGTGGTCGCAATTGTGACCTGGCCCCATGTTGTAGGGGAGCTGTGAGGCCCCCCTGTACACCTGGATAGGAAGAGTGGTAGAGGCGGCTGCAGACAGAGGAATCAATCTCTCCATGTTCCTCCTGCAGCAGCTGAACGCCCGCTTCTGTGGCTGCAGGAGGAACATGGAGAGATTGATTCCTCTGTCTGCAGCCACCTCCACCTCTCCTCAAATCCAACACTCCCTAATGCTTTTGTGTCATGGACACTGGGTGTAGGGACCTTCTCTGCCTACATTCACCCTATTTTTTATTATCATATTTCCCTTTCTGTGACATTTTTAAAGGACAATTTATTCTGATCTGCCCTAAAGACTATTCCTGGTTATTTGGAATTATATATGTCCAATAAAGGAGCTGGTCACATTGGTCTCTGTTTTATGTACTCCTATGCAGGCTCCATACTGTCTAACTTCATACAGACTAATCAAGGTTGGTCTGGGTGGCTGGATGTTGATTAGCTTACTGTTACTTGAGTCACCTATTGTTGTTGGCAAGTTCTTCTGGAGGTGCCTACATGATAGGATTAGACTGATGGTAAGCTTCACCTTTTTATCTAATCAGTGTGGGATGTTTATTCTAATGTGTGTGGGCACTGCCCCTATTTCTGGAGTGTATAAAAACTGTAATTCTGTTCAATAAAGTAGTTCCAGTTTGCATCAAGCTAATGCCACCTAGTCTTGGGTGCAATGCCCAACTATAAAACCTTGGTCCTATATCCCAGTGGCGAGGAAGTGGTTCTGTGACTGAAGGCACAAGCTGGGTGCAAGGTGTTCCGTCACTCTGTTCATCTTTTTGATCAAAACCCTGTGTAAGCTCCATGTTGGATGGTGTTTGTGATAGACTCAAAGACTGGGTCTTTTGGAGCAGACTACAGGCTAGCCTCATGCCTACTGACTATGGGACCTGGCTTTTGAGGGGACTCTATTCTTTGGGAGGTGTGTGCCTGGCGGACCTTTTGGAGTAATTTTACTTCAGATTCAAGTTCATGGAGGACCCAGATACAGATTTGGGGCCTCTGTGCACAAACCAGCATTGACTGCTTCAACCCCTTTCTAGACTCAGAGACTCTAGGCAGAAGATTATAATCAGCTCAGATCAACCTGATGCTGAGGTTTCCTGCTGTAATCTGTTTATTAAGCTGTTATGTGTTTACTGTTGTGTCTTTCTCCCACTGTTAATTGAGTTGGCTAATTGAGTCTGTTGGCTAATCCTCCTGGAGGTTCCTACATGGTGGGATTAATCTTGTGTCAACTTTACCTCATTATCTAATAATTGTAGGATGTTTATCCCAATGTATAATATATGTTTTTATTGTTCATGTAGGGACTTTCCCTATTTCAGAACTGTATAAAAACCTGTATTTCTGAGTTCCTGTTTGTACCTAAGCTAGTGTCCTCTAGTTCTTGGGTGCAATGCCCAGCTATAATATCTTGTTCCTGTGTTCCAGGTGGGGTGTCAGGCTATCCATCATAATCTTGAAGCTGAATTCCTCTCGTTCACCAGAAACTTGATCTCATCTCTGCATTGTTACCAACATATCTTGAATTTTGCATTGCAGTCTTGTCATATTCATTTGTGGAAAATTCAGTATATGTGCATTTCACTCTTTTGGGTACAATTTCTTAAAGGGAGACAACAAATCTTTTATATAACATACAGTATATGGGCATAACATAAGTAATACTATTTATTTGTTTTACTATAGACACTTGATATTATTTTCTATTTTATTCTTTGGGTATAAATGTGGCATAGTACCACTTTATGTTTTCTGTATGCTAGGTCCAACACTCAGTATCTGTCCTTATTCTGTACATATGAACCCTGCACAGGACTATTTTTTGTCTTTTATGTTGGATATAATTTTCAGTCTTTTTCTTGTTCTGCAACAGACTTTTTTAATAATTTTACCCACAGGAATGCCTGAAATCATTTTCACAGTTTGCGTGAGGGCCGCAAGATGCTGTCAGATTTCGTCAATAGGAAAGGATCCTCTTGGAGGCTCAGACATGGCTGTCTGATACTGTCACATACCTGGTTAGTGAGCCTGATGTGCAGAAAAAGTCCTCTCGTACAGCTCAGGCTCAGGGGTCACTGCAGATGGAACAGCAACCCAGAGAGCACAGTGTGGTATGTGTGGCTGAATAGTCTGATAGTCTACAGGAGTAGCCAACACCTCACTGGATGGACAACTGGGGTGGAACAGCTGGCAGATGTCACAGCAAAGCAGGCTGGCAGAAGGTGGCACAGCAGAGCAGGCTGGTGGCAGGTAGGCTGGCAGCAGACAGATGGTACAGCAGAGAAGGCTGGTGGCAGTTAGGCTGGCAGTAGACAGGTAGCACAGTAGAGCAGACTGGTAGAGAGGGATGCAGGGTCAGACAAGCGGGGTCGGTAGCAGATGGGCAGATCAGGCATAAATGGCAAACAGAAGAGAAATCAGGTCACAGGCCAAGGTCAGCAATGACAGAGACAGATCAGGCAAAGACAGCAGGCAGAGGCAAAATCCAGGAAGCAAGCCGAGGTCAGGGCAGGATGAGTTCAAGCAAGGTCAAAACAAGCTGGGCCAATCACAGGTAACAGTATAGGAACAGATGCAGGGATACAGGGAGAGTTGCAGATCAGACAGCAATCTCCTAGTGCACTCCTGCACTTATATAGGCCACTTGGTGCCAGAAATTAACAGTGAATGCATGCACAGCTGCGCATGCGCATATGCATTAGTCTGTGTGTCACAAATTGGGCACCCGCAGGACTGTGCCTGCGCTTCTGTATGCACCTCGGAGCTACGGTTGTGGCATGGGGAGTGCGTTCCTGACAGGTGGTGAGTGGGAATATTGTCCCCTTACATTGGTGGTCAATGGGAAGAAAGTTCCTTGCATTGGTGGTTAGTGGAAAGAACACCTTTCTTACAGTGGTGGTTAGAATGTCACCCTTACAGACAGCTGAACAGGTCATTGATGCTGCTGGCTTTGTCAAGTAGCATTGGACCCAGATCTATCCAAGCACCATCAGATGGGATGTCAATTAGCCACAGTTCAAAGAACCCCTAGCAACCTCTAGAACAGCAGTTGTTGTGGCACAGTGTCCCTCATCCCGGGCCTCTAGCCAGCTGCAGATCCCCTAACCTACCATAGTGCCCCCCAGCCAGCTGCAGATCCCCTAACCTACCATAGTGCCCCCCAGCCTTCTGCAGTGCCTCCATCATCCTATAAAGCTCCAGACCTCCAACAGAATCACCCTTCAGCCTCCTCCAAAAACCTCATACCCGAGAGGGCCACCAAGTCTATTGCAGAGTTTCCTGATTCCCTCCAGAATTCCCTTTACCCCTACAGTGGCATCAAACCCCATCTAGAGCCTTCCACGAGTTTTTAATTCCCATACTTTATTGTATGAGCATAAACATTTGTTTACTGTTGGGGCATGGAAGGTTTTGGAAGAATTTACCAGGCTTTGTCTCAATAAGGTTGAGAACCACTGATCTAAAGGAACTTTAGGCTTCCATGGAACCCTATTTGAGGATAGCTGTAGTATGCATAGGCAATGCACAGTAGCAGTTTTCTTGTTCTGTATGCATGTATTGAACTACTTGTCCTGCATCCTGAAACTCATTTTCAGCTTCTGTTCATATTCACTAGATCTACTGTCCATCTGTAACTGTACACTCAACGTTTTTAAACTGTGCATCGATAAGTCCCTTTTTTATTGTCTGAATTAAGCTATGCCCCATAAACAATTTGTAGACATCCAGTTTTTGTGAGCGCCCCATACCTACCGCCCTATAAATTGGTCTCAGTGGTTGACACCTCTATTAATAACTTTCTTTCCACTATCATATGATAGTCTGGGAACCGGGCTCTTAGACCATAGCACTGCATCTTGGAGAGAATGGAGGGAGGTTGCATGCCCTCTCATGCCTGGGTATTTTTCAAATATGGAAATCATAGGACAGTCTGGCATAGGGCATCATCATACAGCCATCATCACTGGTTTAATGAAACAGTTATACTTCTACCTATAAGATGAGAACAATCAACACTTATCCAAACATAATTCACCATGGCTGAGCACACAAATTATAGTCAGGTAGGAATACACCTTGCAGAGATAATTACATGCATGCCAGTCTTTCTTCTGTTCCAGAAAAGGTCAGAGCTTTTCTATGTGACTTCTGTTATGTAACATTATCAAAGAGTGCCTAATGCTCAGTTCACAGGGTTGGTGAGACTGATAATGTCAAACAGAAGCTCACACATCAACTTGATGTCGTGATCAAATAAAACATATCTGGCTTGTATGGAAACACTGACCTAGATTCATTGGCAGCATTTGAAATCGAGGATTAGTGCTTCTTCGCACTCTGCGCCCTTATCAGGCTGAATGTCTCTTTCAGCTTGACAGTTTCTTGGATGAAAATAATATTTGTTCCTCTTAAAAATTCCTTGTAATTTCTTAAACTCCAGACGAATCCAAAATATTCTAAAGCAGACCAGTCATGAAGAATTGGTATATCTTCCATTCTTTGTTGGGAAAGTGTATGGTTAGTTCATTTATCTTGATCACATTAATGAATCCAGAGCAGGGGCGGACTGACCATTTGGAATCTCGGTCAGTAGGGGGCCCCATGAGATGCCCCTGGTACCTTTTTCACTTTGTACAGCGCTGAGTGAACTATTGGCGCTTTATAAATACTGTATAATAATAATAAATAATAATTATCACCTTGTTTAGGTCTAGGGTACAATTTCCACTGTTTCTTCACCCATATGCTCCAGTGATCTAAAGTACTTAGATTTTCAAGACCAAAGCAGGGTAAATAGCTCTGCACTGGATATGGGGACGTTGAGGAACAGTCCATTGACTAATGCCATCTGCCAGGAAGCGGAGGATCGGATAAGTAAATGATCTTCTCTTCTTGCTGGACTAAATGAGCAGTTGACCTATGCAGTGCAAAGATTTTCAGGTGGGACTTTCAGAGTTAAGCTTTAAGTCCGCAGTTTCAATTAAAAGAAACCTGGTGATCCTGCCAAGATCTTGTTCAGGCACTTTCTGTTATGGAGTGACAACTGTCTACTAGTTGTCTCCCTCTTACATGTACCCATTGCCTGAAACTACAAGAAGCTCTGTGACGAACTTTTCTCTGGAATGTCCAGCAGAAAGCCAGTCCAATGATGAGCAATGGTGGAGCAAGTGCACATAGGCAGGAAATGTCTGAAATTGGTTGGAGGAGATCAGCAGTGCTGAGATGCAAGAAAAAGGATAAAAAAATGATCCACATTACAGTACCATAATATCTGATATTGGGGTTTACAGTGGAAGCCAGCATTTATTCTGAGTTGAATCAGCTGCATGCACTATAATGGTAAGCAATCAGCTCAAAATCAGAACGTCAGGGAAATTTGATGCCATAACACAAATCACTTCAACCCCTAGTAGCCTTAACTCTGACCAGGGGCAGACTGACTATGTGGAAACTCGGGCACTGCCCAAGGGCCCGGGGTCAGTAGGGTGCCCCATGAGATGTCCCTGGTACCTTTTTCATAGGCTTTTTTGAGTTTGGGCAAGGACACAGGGGCCCCATGATCCCCTGTTGCCCGGGGGCCCCATGAGTTGTCAGTCCGCTCCTGGGCAGAACTCCAGCTTTTGATGCACTTTAAAGGATAAATTCACTTTTCAGAAAAAAATAATAAATGCACATTTTTTTGAGAGATTAAACATAAATTAAATTAAATCTTGAAACTAATTAGTGACTTCTGTGTATTTAAGCACGTGCTCATATCTTCAGAGAGATTGGATTGGAGAGATTAGATTTGATTAAATTGTATTGCATTTTTGTGCCTTTAAACGCTCGGTCAAGCTCATTGCCAATCTGTATGCAATTGCACTGTGTGTGAGCAGATTGCGTGCAGATTGTAAAAGGTAACAGATCGGCCAGACGGAGATCTGTATGTGTGTGGGGTGTCCCAGCAGACCGTTCTGCGGATAAACTGTTGAGTGGTGGCAGGCTACCTTTTGTGGTGTGTCTGGTCCGTGTGTCTGTGGTGTGTCTGGGGGGGGGGGGGGGGTGTGGACAATGGAAGGGTGATTAACGCCGGGGTTCAAGCTGTAATGTAGCTGGAGGGAGCTTAGAAGGGTGTGTAATTACTAAGCTGGTCCTCAACTCTAATCAGTGCATCAGATTGTATGTAAGATTTGTATCTGCCAGTGTGTGGTCGACCAGCTGGATTGGAGTGGAGTCTCCATCTGGTGGTGGCCAAAGGTAGTGCGGGCTGTGAAAAGGTATCACAGCTGATTTTATATACGGTTTTATATATTCAAAGTTAAGGCCGCTTTATCCCCTCATACCCCCTGTCATGGCCACGCGTGCGCGCCTCGGTTAGCTAGTTGCTGTGGGCGTGGCGTGTCGGGGATCCGTGACAATCTTTTGAAGAGTTTTCTCATTACTTCCTGTTAGGAAATGTGGGAAATTTTCCTAAATAGGGACACTGACAGCAATAAAAATCTGAAACAGGCTCCAATCATTCCCAACTTCATCCAAAATTAAATAAATACTGTATTTTCTTGTCTAGAGTTGGGCTTTAATGCACAAAGATATTTTGGAGTATAGTTTAAGTTTGGATGACATGTATTAATGAAACCAATAACATGTAGGAAAGAAATATGGGACCTCCTGACTTTTTTAAACATCTAGGCTCCAAGTCTGTTATTCAGCCATTGACTTTGCTATCAAGCTCATCACTGACCTGTAAATAGCATACAGCCAGGGAACTATGAAAAGTTTGCTTTTCCCTCCTGGATAATTGTTCTGGGTCATTGACTCATAGGTAGTAAGGCAAGTATATGGGTAGCAGCTATTTTACCGCTGAGTTATCATTGAGGTAATTTTATGATTAATGGGGAGTCCCTGTGAAAATGGTTTATACCTACAGTTCATTGTACACTAGCATGGTCAATAAATTGAAGTTTTAAAAAAGATAGAGTAAGCAATCTGTTGTACTGTCGTACCTAAAGTATTTGGCACCCAAGGAAGATAATTTTGTTACAAACCCACTACAAAATTATTTTTAGTAATGTTCCTAATAACTGCAAAAAAAAAAAGGCAGACAGTAAAAACTCCCCAGTTTTGGGCATCAATTCACAAAAAGAGCATTGGGGAACATTAGAAAGTACAGAGAAGGGCAACTAAATTGATAAGAGGTGGAGATCAGCTATGAGGAAAGATTAGAGGAACTGAATTTATTCTCTCTTCAGAAGAGGAGATTAAGGGGGGATATGGTCAACATGTATAAATACATCAGTGGTTCATATAGTGAACTCGGTGTAGAGCTATTCACCCTGAGGTCATCACGGAGGACAAGGGGGCACTCTTTACATCTGGAGGAAAAGAAATGTAATCTCCAAACACGGAAAGGTTTCTTCACAGTGAGAGCTGTGAAAATGTGGAATAGACTCCCTCAAGAGTTGGTTCTGGCCAGCTCAGTGAATTACTTCAAAAAAAGTCCTGGATTCTTTCTTAGATACACAGAATATAACTGGATACTAAAATTTATAGGTAAAGTTTATCCAGGGAATATCTGATTGCCTATCTGGGGATCAGGAAGAATTTTTTTTCCCAGCAGGAGCAAATTAGATCGTGCTTTGCTGGGGTTTTTTTGCCTTCCTCTGGATCAACTGTGGGTGTAGGATTATAACTTTTTTTTTTTTTCTGTGGTTGAACTGAATGGACTTTTGTCTTTTTTCAGCCAGAAAACTATGTAACTGTGTAACTATGTAAGATTAAACATTAGTGGTCATTGTAGAAGTGACCCCTTACAATGGTGGCTAGTGGAAAATTGCCTGCTTGCCTGGATGGTCAATGTAGGTGGGAAATCAATGTTGAAGGAACCTCTAGAAACCTCAGGAGGAACCCTAGGATTCCATGGAACCCTTTTTGACAGACACTGGCCTCAACCTTGATGGGCTGAAATGTGAACTTACTCCTTTAAAAACCAACTATGTCAGCCCCTATATTTCTATCCCAATTCCACTTTAAGTAAAACACAATGTTAATTCCTACACACCAAATTGCTCTGTAGAAACTTAGTACTCTAAGGCATTATCGACAAACCAACATATCTCTTCTAAACTTCATATAAAAAGAGAAAGTTTTTATTTCCTTCTAATCTTTATATATTGTACAAGTGCCAGACAGTTGTTAAAATGGAGCGTGATATCTCTTAACTTGCTTGGCTGATCTGAATATTTATGAAATGTGCAGCTATTATAAAAAAACCTTGACTTCGCCAGCACTATGTGCTGTGCATGGTAACTATCGTTTTGTTTTTTTTTTCTTCCTAGTTTTGGGCCCGGTAGAGTAATAATACGGCAGGGTCACGTCGCTCAGAACTTCTACCTGATCCTCTCCGGCACTGCCGTCGTCACTAAAGTGTCACACAGTAAGAAGACAGGGGAGCTTTTCTCCAAGACGGTGGCCTTCCTGAAGAAAGGGAAGTACTTTGGGGTAAGTAGTTGCTTGTTCATTGTATTCCCATTTGTATGAAGAAGGCAGAGGCGGCTACGCTACAGATAAAGAAACGTTTGCAAGTTATAATGACTAATACAGTCCTGTTTGTGCTGACTGTTTTTGGGAAGCATCCAGAGCCTCTGTGCTGATTTAAAATCAATCAATCAAGCGTTAATGAAAACGTACAGACAAACATCACAAATCAGGGCTCGGTGCCACGAATCTACCCGGAGCTGTGATTGACTTAAGACTGTTGTTAACAAACTTTGTTGAAATGTTAGAGAAGTTGTATTTACATTTTTTTTTTCATTAGAATACTAAAATCTTATCATTGGCTTGAGTTTGAAGAGTTGTAGCCTGGGCAGAAAACACCAGAAACCTTTTGAATGTGCATGCAAATTTTACTTGACCATATACTGCTATTGAAATGTAACTTGAACCCTGTATGGAAGAAATCACATAAGGATTTGTCAACCTCGGTTCACTAATAACCCTAAAATAATGACACTGCATGACGTGGGTTTATAGGGCCACAGCAGCCATTTTATTTACAAAATGAAATATATAACATAATATTAACAACAATTCCAACAATGCAACCAGGAGTAAGTTGTAGCACACAGACCCTTGATGAGTCCTGCCTTTTCTCCCAGTTTCTATCCCCAAGTGGTTGCAAGCAGCCAGGCACACAGAAGAACTTGAATAGGGTATAGGGTGAGCCTTGGGATATTCCAAATCTAGTGCAACTTTAACCTTTAACAGAGGACACTCTCTGGCAGTAGCTAACCTTTTCAGGATAGGCCTTTTTGGCAAGAGAATATGGACATACAGCTCAGGGGACTTCCACTCTGGAAGCAGTCCTAAGCCAGCAACTCTGGAACAGTCTCCAAAAGAGATGTTAACAGAGAAGTATGGGGTAAGGGGTTTGTTGTTTCCCCCAAAATATACTTATCTAGGTGGATGCAGCATCAGTTTGATGTTGCATCTGTCCCCCGCCGGCTGTAAGTTTGAGAACTAAGCAATTACATGACCGCTCTGAGCAGAGAGCAGTGACTGTCAGCCATCGTTGTCTGCTCTGCCCCCCCAGTGCTCTCTGAAGCACTGGGCTTTGGAGGGGAAGAAGCAGCTCTCTGAGAAGCTGAGCCAGGTGCCGCTCCATACTCTGGGGACTGCAAAGTCAGGATCTTTTGCCCAGCTTAGACTGAGTGATGCCAGAGGACAGTGGGCTCCAAACCGCTGTCGGCTGAAAACGGGTCACAGGAGTGCAGAACGAACTGCACTCTTGTGATCCACAGGAGAAGTACAGTCAAAAGAGCTTTGGCTGTACTTCTCCTTTAAGCAGCAACAGTCTTTTTAGGATCTCTCAATGTCTCAGGTCTCCACTCGCTGTGTCCCTGTATACATGGATTCCTCCTTCCAGTACGAGCCAGTCCCTGTACTGTGAGCTTCCGGGCCAGATCCTCAGCAGACTTTCTCCCAACTGTCCTCAGCAGTTTTAACGATAGGCCCACCAGCTCTCCTGAGTGGGGACCTCAATCAATCTCCTGCAGTCTTCTTTAGGTTGCCCAGGAAGACAGATAGCCCCTTCAGGCTGGCTCTTTTTTCACCAGGACAAGGACCCTGCTTTTCTAGGCCCCAGACTATTTATGCACACCTCTGCCCCCTGATGGTCACTTTCCTGACCAGGGATTGGCTAAAGCTGTATGAATATTCAGCCTGGGGCCTGCTTCTTCCAAATCACTATGTTCCAGAACTTACCAAAATAGAGGAGAAAGTAGTTCAGCCTGCAATCTGCAGAACCCAGAACAGCCAAACTCAATCAAATCCTGGTCCACTGGTTAGATTGGAGTCAAAAACGAAGTTTACTTAGTCCTGTTAGCAACCTAACTAGCGTCTTTTGGTGTCAGTTTATGAATACAGTTTCCCATGTCCTCGGTTCCCCAACTGGATCAAAGATGTTATGAACTCACACATTATTTCTTTTTCCTCAGGGAACCTAGCTCCTGGGAGAACTGCCAATAACCAACCAAGTGAAAGTGACATACCTCAGATAGGCCCCCAAGCTGCTGTGACTTTTGTTTTAAATGCCACCCCACAGCCGTTGACTTCAAATGAACTGAAATTCTAATGTGGATGGTTGGGTGGAGAAACTTCCTCTTCACCTAAATTTTCCAGAATGAATTACTTGCATCCTTCACATGAACAACAATTGTGGCTCCACCCTTCCCATCTAACCTTCACTCTGCCCTTAAACCCCCTCCACATTGAACTTACCTTTTTTCACTCTTTCCTGATATTTTCATCCCCTTAGTCATGCGGTCCCTCCATCCACTTGCTCTTCTCTTGGTCTCACTTTCTAAGGACTAGTTCATGTGTGCTGTTATAAAACTACCCATCTGAAAAGCGATCTCTTTTAAGAGAGTGTCTGACAGGTGGTGAGTAGGAGATATGTTGCCTCCTCACCGCCTGCATTAGCATTCAAAATGTTGCAGAACTACACCAAACCAGTTGCAGGGCAGTTGTGGCACGACCCAATTCACTTGAATGGGTTGCGCTTGTCATCAGTACTGCCTCCTGAATGCTCCATACACACAGAGGTTAGAGTAGTTGTCCCAGTTTAATTACAATTTCATGTGTATGTGTGTTTTTTTTTTAAACCAGAGATTGTCCTTAGCATTAGCATTTTGCTAAAATGTTGTGTATTGGAACTGTTGGGGCCCTAAAAGAAGGTGATACACTCCAAAAACTTGTCCTAAACATGTTAATGTTAGTGCAAATAAAAAATGTATTATGGACAATGATCAACTGTTTTTGTTCTTAGTGCACTAACAAGGCTACAGCCATCTCACCAATCCAGTATCCCATCCTATATAATATAATGCATAAGTTCTGTTTTCACTTTGCCACTGGGGGATTTTGCCTCTTGAATTTAGCTGAACAGAGCATGCTCTTGCAGTCCCAGCACATGCATTACTCCTTCCCAGGAGCGGAATGAAAACTCATGGGGCCCCCGGGCAATAGGGGATCATGGGGCCCCTGTGTCCTTGCCCAAATTCAAAAAAGCCTATGAAAAAGGTACCAGGGGCATCTCATGGGGCCCCCTACTGACCCCGGGCCCTCGGGCAGTGCCCGAGTTTCCAAATGGTCAGTCTGCCCCTGCTGCTTCCTCTCTATGCTGCCCACACCAAACATACCTTACTTCAAAGTGTCATTGCTGATGGTCCCTCCTGGACACAGAGCTACTGTATGTAGCGTTACCCTTGTGAGGGCCGCTTGTATGATGTCCAGGTTTCCTCTTACTTCGCCCCGCAGCCAGGCACAGTGTAATTCCAAAGTCCAAATACACTTACACACACTTATGCTCATTCTCTTCAATGATCAGTCTAGGGGATGTTTTGTTTTTGGAGTTTATTGTAGAACTGGGGATAGGGATGAGGAATGTAGTAGGATACTCTAAATCAGAACTATTCACGGTGAGGACATCTAGCTTGTCTTTTAGTTGAACAATGTAAAAGTCTTGGCTGACAGTAGATAGTAGACTTCTCTAACATACAGCAGCAAGTAGTTTTAGGAGTGAGCAAAGTCCCTTTAGCAGTGGTAGTAGTTGCAGGGCTGAGCTCCTCAGGTATAAGCCCATTATGACAGACTGCGACAGCCCAAAAGTAATGTACCTGAGCAAAGTCCCTTTGCAGTAGCAACACTTGGACAAGCTCTTCAGAATACTAGACAGTGTTCCCTTTTTTTTCCCCAGACCCACGCTGACTGTCAAGCACCAGGGGAGCTAGCAAGCACACAGTCCCCAAATATCTCAATGTCAATACTCACAAGGCACATGGACACAATGGTTACCTCCTTCCAATTGTCCAAGCGAAACCCTCCAGTGACACCAGACAGAGCTTTGGTGGACAGCTCCCCTCAGTCAGCTTACTGAAGAACTGAGGTTACTCTCTCTAACTTCAGGCCCTCAGGTCGACCCACCTGAGGCCACATGGCAGCAAATGGCAGGCGAGGCAGCCTGCCTCCAGCCTGGCTGGTTCAAGACCCTGATCCCATGTGCTCTCAGAATATAAACACCACTCCCAGCATTCAATGGGGCAACCCTCCCCTGAAATTGGCCAGGGCTGTATCCATATTCATGCTGTGCTTTTGCATGGCTCCTCCCCATGTTCTGGAAGGCTCTCATAGTTTCCTGAATGCAGATAGAACTCAGACAAATTCCAACAGCACCAGAGCAGCATGAGCAGACCTGACTAAACAATCATAGCACTCTGTTTACCTGACAGCCTCTCTGGTAAGCAGAGAAACACAGCTATACTTCTCCTAACTATACATATCCTAGCACCTGACTAGGAGGGTGCTACATGTATATCCTTCCTTCTTGCATTGTTAAAAAAAAAAGAAAAGAGTACTATAGATTTCATGAACCTATTCAGCTTCCTTTGTACCTTCAGCACTTCTCTCCTGCGAATACTGCCCGCTGTCATACCCTCAGCACTGGTCACCCTTACATACCACCCACCATCGAATCTTCACCGTCACACCTTCCTCCCATGCACATATTGCCCAGAGTCATACCCTCCACACTTCTCCACTGCACCTACAGCCTGCCATCATACTCTCTGAACACATCAGTCTCTCTTATACTCTCCACCTTCTTCCCTGCACATACTGCTTTCTCTCATACCCTCTGCATTTTTCCTTTATACAGACTGGTCTGTCTCATACATCTGCACTCTAAACCTGCATATACTACCCATATACTACCCTTTCTAATGCCCTCTGGACTCTTTCCATAAGCAACAGTTTATCATATCCTCCATGATCTTCTCCCTAACGTACTGCACTCCTCCTCTGCACATACTGCCAGTTGTCACAGCCTCAGCACTATTCACCGGTACATACCACCTACTGTCACATCTTTACCATCTCACCTTCTGCACTCTGCCCTTGCACATATTGCCCACAGTCATGCCCTCCGCACTCCACTTCTGCACATATTATCTGTTTGCATACCTTCTGCACATATGGTCCTCTCTTATATTTTCCACTCTCTTCCCTGCACATACTGCTTTCTCTCATGCCCTCTGCATTCTTCCTCTATACATACTGCGCTCTCTTGTACTTCTGCACTCTTTACTTGCACATATTACCCTCCACATTCTTTCAAAACACATAAATCCCTCTCTCAAATCCTCCCTGCGCTTTCCCAGGTCTTATTTATGATAGCGGTTGGGGACACTAACACCATGCAGTTGAGCCATGTTTTTACTGACCGCTCTCCCTTTAGCTCCAAAGGCAGCAGCCAGAGGTGTGCATGTGACCCAGACACAATGTTTTGCAGCCACAGCAGGAATTATACCCTACCGCCCTCTGATTGTGACCCATTCAAGTGAGCGCGAGCTATTCAACCTCAAAGCATGTGGTTGAGGAGCAGTAGTGCATCATTTAGGGGGTTAAAAAAGGTGGTGAGAAGATGACATATTGATTTATTGCCTCCTCACCACTTGTCAAATGCTTGAGTAGCCCTTGCCGCTAGTGTAAATGCATACTGTGCTCTCTCTCCTCCCTTGCACTCTTCAGCTTCAAATAATGCCTTCTTAAACACCCCCACATTCCTAAGTTAGCCAATCAGTCCTACCTGCACTAGTTTTCTTTTCCCAGGCTCTTTTTCCATTATTTTCTCCTGGCGAATAACACACTTCCAGTGTTAGAATGGATACTGTGTGTCATAAGGGAGATTTCCCCTCATTGCCTCCATATATTTCCAATGTGAGGGATATACCTTTTTAAACAGATGTCCCAATTGGAGGATTTCCCATCTATTCTAGTTTGGTTGGCAATTCAAAATTTTAGATTTTTCCTCACTTTCACTGTGGTGACATTGGTCATTAGGACAATCAGAAAGAGTGAATCCACAACAGGACACAGATGACAATAAAAACCTGGCCGTGGTTCTATCTCCTCACCAGTATGTTCAATTCTAACAAAAAAACTAAGTTTTGCCTTTAGTTATACTTTTTGGCACAAAATGTTCAACTTTTGTTAACAAGCTGGAATGCCTATTTTACAGCACATTGGCCCTTAACTATCCTCTCTCCACATGCGGCACGTTTACTTTTTTTTTTCAAAAATCCAAAAAGCAAAAGTTTATTGAGTAAAAAAACAGAAGGTTACAATGCAGTATGCTTTAAGACAGAGCATACTACAAACAGTTGCATACAAACAAGAACAGAAGGAAAAACATCCTCCTGGTGACATTGTGCTTATAAGGAGAACATATTGTAAATTCCGAAGACCAGCGTACATAACAATATAGAAGGAGGGCACCAAAAAAGGTACCCTCATTAAGGTACATCCTTTGCTGGCAACACTAGGGAATGAACATATCTCCAAGTGATAAAGATGTATTCTGTCCCAATTAGATACAAGTATGTTTTGCAAATATGAACAGACAGGTAATTACGAAATCGTAATTCTAGTAAACATCTCATGCATGAGGCAGCATCAGTTCTCTGAATAACTAAGAGCAGGTGTCTGCAGATTGCATCCAACAGTCCCAGATCTTGTTATACTTTGTGGGACAACCTCCATTAATATGCACTCACCAGTCACTTTATTAGGTACACCTGTTCAATTTATTGGTAACGCAAATTTCTAATCAGCCAATGACATGGCAGCAACTCAATACATTTAGGCATGTAGACATGGTGAAGTCGACTTGCTGAAGTTCAAACCAAGCATCACAATGGGGAAGAAAGGGGATTTAAGTGACTTTGAACGTGGCATGGTTGTTGGTGCCAGACGGGCTGGGCTGGTCTAAATATTTCAAAAACTGCTGATCTACTGGGATTTTCACACACAACCATCTCTAGGGTTTACAGAAAATGTACTGAAAAAGAGAAAACATCCCGTGAGCAGCAGTTGTGTGGAGGAAAATGCCTTGTTGAGGTCAGAGGTCAGAGGAGAATGGGCAGACTGGTTCAGCTGCAACATTCAGATGGTAGGGTTAGAATTTGGCATTGACAACATGAAAGCATGGATCCATCCTGCCTTGTATCAACTGTTCAGGCTGGTGGTGGTGGTGTAATGGTGTGGAGAAGATTTTCTTGGCACTAGCAAGGTGTACCTAATAAAGTAGCCAGTGAGTGTATATTATTTTCTTTAGGGGGAGAGTATTGTTGATGTCCGCTATCCACTCCTCCAGTGTAGGAGGAAGCACCTGCATCCAGTGACGGGCCACCGGTTTCCTAGCAGTGAATAAGGGTTCGTGTAGAAATGTGGTAAGATATTAATTGGTCTGCAAGGGAGAATTCACAATAAACAGGATTTAGAGTCTAGGAATAAGGGGACCCCATGTGGTCATGTGGTCAACTGAATCACCTGAGCCCAGAAACCCCATATGGGCAGACAGTGCCAGATCATATGCCCAAATGTGCCCAGGGATAAAATGACATTTAGGGCACTGGGGATTATGATCAGATCTGAAATGCGCTAAGCAATTTGGGAGGGAGAATTCTTCCTTGCATGAAAAGTTTTTAGTTCCCCATTCTGTATCATGTGGGAGAAAAGGTATACACTTTTGGAGTCCCAGAGTCCTTGGTCGAGTTGGTTTTAATCATGGCTAAGTCCCATATACGTTTAAAATGAAAAGAGATACCTTTCCATAAAGGCTGTGCAACTGTGCCCCTGATACCTCTGAGAATATCACAGAATGGAAGGTGCCAGTGACTTTTACCTTTTTATGGCTGCTTTTTCACTCACCTGATGGTAGGGTATGGGTCTTCAGGCCCTCCCTGAAGTCTGGGAGGAGGATGTGTGGCTCTTAGGTTCCTTCCTGGGGGTCTCTCTTCAGAATAGCCAATACGGCCACAAGAGAGAACTCCGACAGGCCTTTTGGCTTAGTGGACCTGAGTTACTTGCCTTCATCAGTAGTTTTGCATCCTGGAGTGTCAGGGATGTCCATTCTCTTCGGAAGGGGACCAGTGACTTACCCTGTACACTTTTTTTGTGTGTGTTCACATGGACTGTTTGAGTTCACTTGATGTTTAGTTTTTTTGCACCTCATCATGGGCTCAAAAAAAAAAAAAATTATATATATATATATATATATCAGGCTTCCTACACAAACCAGCTTTAATTGCTAGAAATAACAGGCAAGGTTTCAATGCTTAGCCTCCTCATTTCAAGAAAAGAAAAGATACAAAACTTTGGTGCTGGAAATTACAAACTCCAAAGTAAATTAATTCAAATCATTAAGAGAAACTTTCAGAGAAAGAGAAAGTTCAATAGCGTGAAATCCCAGCTGGCAGCGGAGACCTTAGAGACCCCACCGCGAAGGAGAGCTCCGAGCAACTTCCAGGAGCCCAGACACCGGGGGGAAAGAAACATTACATCCTGCTAGAATAGAGTCTCGCTAATTAGTGGCACCTAACTTATCTACCTGTGGGCTTCCTAATTAACGGGAGCTGCCACTTCCTCGGCACTTTCTACAGAACGTGATGGCGGAGAACTAAGGAATAGTTAGGCGTACTGTGTCATCCTCCATGTTACATCCTGGAGAGACATTCTATTCTACATGCTTTGCTGGAATCCTCCCTCCATTAGCATATTTTTGTACATTTGATAATTTTTTTTTAATCTTTTATTGATAGCTTTTAGAGCTGTGATTCAAGCCACATGAAGCAGTCTTCAGCTGGAATGTTTTGTCAATGTGGCTGCGTTACATTTGCATATAGTGTAGCAGTATTGTCAGTATTGTGCGCACATGTACGCATACATGTCCATTTTCAAGTAGGTTTAAATTTCTTATGTTTCCTAATAAATATAGATATATATAACATAACTGCTTCTGTTTTTATTTTTTTTTCAATTTAACCACTTGCCCACCGGGCACTTATACCCCCTTATTTACCAGGCCAATTTTCAGCTTTCAGTGCTGTCGCACCTTGATTGACAATTGCGCGGTCATGCAAGATTGTACCCATATGAAATTTTTATCATTTTTTTCTCACAAATAGAGCTTTCTTTTGGTGGTATTTAATCACTGCTGGGCGCTTTACTTTTTGTGCTATAAGCAAAAAAAGTGCAAAAAAATTTGAAAAAAAAAAAGTTTCTTTGTTTCTATTATAAAATGTTTTAAACAGGTAATTTTTCTCCTTCACTGATGTGCGTTGATGAGGCAGCACTGATGGGCACTGATAGGCGGCACTGATAGGCAGCACTGAAGGGCACTGATAGGCGGAACTGATAGGCAGCACTAATGAGGTGTCACGGATAGGTGGCACTGATATGCGGCACTGATTGGTGGCACTGATAGGCGACACTGATAATGGGTACTGATAGACAGCACTGATAGGTGGCACTGACTGACATCACTGCTGGGCACTAACTGGCGGCACTACTGGGCACTGAATGGCACAACCGCTGGGCACTGACTGGTGGCACTGACTGGCAGCACTGCTGGGCTGCACTGGTGGGCACAGGTGGGTGGCACTACTGGGCACAGGCGTCATATGACGTCCACCCAGAACTGGCCGGCCGCAGTGCAGCCATCATTTGGCTATCTGCGGTCGGCAAGTAGTTAACACTAAACTCCAGGCACAAAATCCTTTAAATATAAAATGGTTTAAATATATTTCTCAATAGAAACAAAGGATATAAATCTAGGGGTGTATTTACCACAAGGCAAATAAGGCACTTGCCTAGGGTGGCATTTTTCAGGGGGGCAGCACCTCCCCTTAGAAGAAGGGATTAAAGAAGGGGCATGTGCACCATGGAAACCAGGTAGGATCCGAGAGAGGCTGCGGGCTGTTTGATGGTGTATGTAGAGCCTGGCTCTCGCTCCCAGGGATGTCCAGAGCTGTGAAGATGAGTGTCTTTCTATCGCCAGTGGGGAGGAAGTGGAAAGCTCTCCCAGGTGGGGTGCAGGGGTGTTGTTGGTCAATGTCATTTCTCTCTCCGTGGGAGGGGGAAGGGGGGGTTGTATTGGTTGGTGTCCGTGTGGGCAGACGATATTTGTATTGCCTAGGGCAACACAAAACCTCAATACACCACTGTATAAATCCATTTTATGTGTACCAAATGCTTTTGCAAACCCAGATATTAACATATACATGTTGCAGTGACATCTTCGCTGTGCTGTACATAGCCTGTGCAGAGAGCAGAGAGCTGTGGGAGGAACCCAGAAAGCCCCTCCCACTACAGGCTGCCTGTAGAAAACTAAAGGAGGGGGAGGAGACAAGACTGTCACCCTGTACAAGGAAAGAGAGCAGCAGTGACCGGTCTCTATTACAGGAAGTTCCTGTGTGTACAGAACCCCTCCAGGTTGCCATAGTGAATTGCATTTTATAGAAAATAACAGCGCTGCAAATTGAGATGGAAAGGTAATTTTTAATAACATTCAATTACAATATGACTTGTGTCGCAATTGTATATGCTGTATTATTTTTCTTTATTTGATATTTTTCTCCCACGAAAGTGGAGATACCCTTTAATAAAGCAATAAATTATACTCTTTTTGTCAGGGCTCCCAGGTATGACCAGAGGTGTGTGACTGAAGCAGGGAAACGCAGACCTCAGATATGTTATAAACAATATAATTTATTAACACTAACAGTACAAACATAAACGCAGTGCAATACTAAAACATAATACGGTGCAAACAAACCAAACCAAACCACCCACAGATAACAGTATATACAAGCAAGTGTCGTCAGGCAGGCCGGGTCAATATCAATTGGGCAGGTAGGTACAGGGGGAGCAAGCGGAGAATGGTCGGGGTCACAGGCCAGGTTCAGCAGGTAGCAAGCAGCATAGTACAGAGGGTCAGGCAGAGGGATGGTCCGGGTCACAAGCCAGGGATCAGAACAGGTAGCAAGCAGCGTAGTACAGAGGGTCAGACAGAGGGATGGTCAGGGTCACAAGCCAGGATCAGAGCAGGAGAAGTCAGCAAAGGAACAGAAACAGGATGCAGGACAGATACAGGGCCCAGGACAAACACAACACCAAGGCAGAGTCTGCAAGTCTGGCCATCCCTTAAATACCCCAGTATCATCAGTTCCAGGTGTTAGCTGGCTGACAGGTTGAGTCTCTGATTGCTGGGAGCACCCGCTGGCCAGCCCTGGTACTGCAGATCAAAAGGCAGGTGAGTCCCACCATTGCTGGCCAGTCCATTCCTAACACTTTTCTTCTGTCAGTGAAAATACAGCTTTCTTACCTCCTACTCCAGTGCTCTGTGTTGGCAGAGCTGAGTAACAGCCACACCCCTCACAAGTGTGTCGAGGCAGGGCTTCTGTCCGCATAGATGTTTTCTCATGCTTGGCTGATATTACCTTAAAATGACACTAAACGTTATCCTTAGTCCTCAGGCGGAGCGGCGGGCGCCGGACCCCCAGGCGGAGCGACAGGTCTCGGGCCCTCAGGCGGAGCGGCAGGCGCCGGACCCCCAGGCGGAGCGACAGGTCTCGGGCCCTCAGGCGGAGCGGCGGGCGCCGGACCCCCAGGAGGAGCGACAGGTCTCGGGCCCTCAGGCGGAGCGGCGGGCGCCGGACCCCCAGGAGGAGCGACAGGTCTCGGGCCCTCAGGCGGAGCGGCGGGCGCCGGACCCCCAGATGGAGCGACAGGTCTCGGGCCCTCAGGCGGAGCGGCGGGCGCCGGACCCCCAGGTGGAGCGACAGGTCTCGGGCCCTCAGGCGGAGCGGCGGGCGCCGGACCCCCAGGAGGAGCGACAGGTCTCGGGCCCTCAAGCGGAGTGGCAGGTGCCGGACCCCCAGGCGGAGCGACAGGTCTCGGGCCCTCAGGCGGAGCGACAGGTCTCAGGCCCCCAGGCGGGGCGGCGGGCGCCGGATCCCCAGGCGGAGCGGCGGGCGCTGGACCCCCAAGCGGAGCAACAGGTCTCGGGCCCCCAGGCGGAGCGGCGGGCACCGAGACACCAGGCACGACAGTGGGCTCCGAGTCAACTGGTATGACCGCAGGCACTGGGTCAGACATTGGATGGTCTGGCTGGACAGCGGGCATCGGGTCACCAGGCATCAGGTCATTTGGCTCGACAGCGGGCACCGCGTCATCTGGCAAGGCAGTGGGCTCCGAGTCAACTGGTATGACCGCGGGCACTGGGTCAGACATTGGATCGTCTGGCTGGACAGCGGGCATCGGGTCACCAGGCATCAGGTCATTTGGCTCGACCGCGGGCACCGCGTCATCTGGCAAGGCAGTGGGCTCCGAGTCAAATGGTATGACCGCGGGCACTGGGTCAGACATTGGATCGTCTGACTGGACAGCGGGCATCGGGTCACCAGGCATCAGGTCATTTGGCTCGACAGCGGGCACCGCGTCATCTGGCAAGGCAGTGGTCTCCGAGTCAACAGGCACGACAGTGGGCACCGGGTCATCAGGTACCGGATTGTCTGGCTCGACAGCGGGCATCGGGTCATCAGGTATGACAGCGGACACTAGGTCACCAGGCATCAGGTCATTTGGCTTGCCAGCGGGCACCGCGTCATCTGGCAAGGCAGTGGGCACCGAGTCACCAGGTACGACAGCGGGCTCTGAGTCAATTGGCACGACAGCGGGCACCGGATCAGGTACCGGATCATCTGGATCAACAGCGGGCATCGAGTCAACTGGCCTAATAGGATCGTCAGGCTGGATCAGTTCATCATGCTGGGTAGAGGCATTAGGCCGAGTAGAGGCTTCAGGCCGAGTAGAGGCATCAGGCCGAGTAGAGGCATCAGGCCGAGTAGAGGCATCAGGCCGAGTAGAGGCATCAGGCCGAGTAGAGGCATCAGGCCAAGTAGAGGCTTCAGGCTGAAGAGAGGCATCAGGCCGAGTACAGGCATCAGGCCGAGTAGAGGCTTCAGGCCGCGTAGAGGCTTCAGGCCGCGTAGAGGCTTCAGGCCGAGGAGAGGCTTCAGGCCGCGTAGAGGCATCAGGCCGAGTAGAGGCATCAGGCCGAGTAGAGGCTTCAGGCCGAGTAGAGGCTTCAGGCCGAGTAGAGGCATCAGGCTGCGTACAGGCATCAGTCTGAACCACGGAAGGCAGGCTCACCGGTTTGGATACTGGCAGGATGGTATTGGTTGGAAAGAATTTTCGCTTTTTTCTGGTTTTAACTACTGGAGCACTGCAAGTAAACGCAGGTCTGCAAACGAATGGAGCAGCTGGAGACAGAGAAGAACTGGAGGATGGAACAGGAGAGGGAGCAGTTGCTACAGAGGGCTTTTTTACAGGGTTAAAGGCAGGATAGGTGCAGCGAGTGGGAACAGGGTACTGACATGCGGTAGATAGCCAAGTATACTGGGCTGTAACTGGAGGAGCTGGTGGGAATACAGGAGTAGAGTTAGAAGCAGGACTGGGTCTTTGTAAGCTGACTGAGGCTGGGTGCAACAAATCTGTCCATGTCTGCAGTAGGGGTTGAACAAAGCTGAGCTTACACAAAGTCTGTCTGGTCAATGACTGCACTGCGTTTATACAATCTCTCAGTGTCTGTGGTGAACATGTGGAATAACGCTCCAGAAAGTAACCCACATCATCCTCTAATAACCACACCAGGGACTCTACCTGGTCTGCACTAAATGGTGGCAAAAATTCATCCCTGCATTCGGGGGAACCAGATGAAACCAACTCTGCACAAACCTCAATCAATGGCTGCACCTCAGAGAACACTGTGCCCTGATCTACTAGAACATGAGCGAGCCGTATACATTCTAGCAATTCATCCCGGGTATACTCCTTCAGAGTTTGATAAGCATACTCCCTGTCATCAAACACTAGCAGAGATAAATACTCAACCTCATCAAGATCCATCCTTCCCATCAACAAGCCAAGATGGCTTCCCTGTGCAGCCACTTCTGGTCAGGATTGGCCTTGGTGTAATGTCAGGGCTCCCAGGTATGACCAGAGGTGTGTGACTGAAGCAGGGAAACGCAGACCTCAGATATGTTATAAACAATATAATTTATTAACACTAACAGTACAAACATAAACGCAGTGCAATACTAAAACATAATACGGTGCAAACAAACCAAACCAACCACCCACAGATAACAGTACATACAAGCAAGCGTCGTCAGGCAGGCCGGGTCAATATCAATTGGGCAGGTAGGTACAGGGGGAGCAAGCGGAGAATGGTCGGGGTCACAGGCCAGGTTCAGCAGGTAGCAAGCAGCATAGTACAGAGGGTCAGGCAGAGGGATGGTCCGGGTCACAAGCCAGGGATCAGAACAGGTAGCAAGCAGCGTAGTACAGAGGGTCAGACAGAGGGATGGTCAGGGTCACAAGCCAGGATCAGAGCAGGAGAAGTCAGCAAAGGAACAGAAACAGGATGCAGGACAGATACAGGGCCCAGGACAAACACAACACCAAGGCAGAGTCTGCAAGTCTGGCCATCCCTTAAATACCCCAGTATCATCAGTTCCAGGTGTTAGCTGGCTGACAGGTTGAGTCTCTGATTGCTGGGAGCACCCGCTGGCCAGCCCTGGTACTGCAGATCAAAAGGCAGGTGAGTCCCACCATTGCTGGCCAGTCCATTCCTAACACTTTTCTTCTGTCAGTGAAAATACAGCTTTCTTACCTCCTACTCCAGTGCTCTGTGTTGGCAGAGCTGAGTAACAGCCACACCCCTCACAAGTGTGTCGAGGCAGGGCTTCTGTCCGCATAGATGTTTTCTCATGCTTGGCTGATATTACCTTAAAATGACACTAAACGTTATCCTTAGTCTACAAAAAATAATCCATACACATCCACTACTCCACTACTTAACCAGTTGCCGACCGCAGTTAGCCGAATGACAGCTACACTGCGGCCGGCCAGTTCTGGGAGGGCGTCATATGACATCCTCCCAGAACGCGCTCCCTGAGGCCCAGAGGAGAGTGACTCATATAAGCTGACCCCCATCGCAGCTTCCACCAGTAGAGAAGATCTCTCGAGGCGCCAGTATTGTGGGACAGCCTGTCCAGTGTAAACTGCAGGATAAGAGGGGACCTCTGGCTATTAATATTGCGCTTACCTAATGCGCATCTGGTGAGTGCGCATTTCTTATATTTCCTACACGGTTTTGACGAGTGCCTCGTTGGGAGTAACAAAGTCACCATTTCATCCATTTGTCATTTACCGGACATTGTTCCTATGGACTTTATACTGTCTATTTGAGGGTGTGGCCAGTCTCTGATATAGCACATTTAATTTGTTTATTAGCGCTGCACTTTTTCATATTGTATCAATTAGCACACGTTTTCATTTCTTAAAATTCTACCTTTAGTCTGGCGATCAATGTTTCAGTAGCAGCCTAAATTATTTAATTATTTTTATGCTGTGTATGTACACACATATTAAAATTGAGATGCAAAACCACATATCCATTGTACAGCCTCCATTTTGAAAACATTACTTCAAATTTTCTATTTCAGTGGTTGTGCGGAATGTAAATATACAGTATCTGTGCAATCAAATAGCCGCCAGAGTTAGTCAGTAACAGACTTGAGGTTCAATTAATCAATATGTCTGTGTTATTTTAACACCACTACTTATTTTTCATGATCATTTTCTCTTAAATACTTTCTGTTTACAAACATTCCTGTCACATATAAACTTCTTTTTCATAAACCTCTGAAATGAAAAATAAACAAAGCATATCCTTCTATAGTGTGTACTTGCCTCAATCCAAAGCACTGGCTGTGATATCTGTCTCCTCTCTCATTCCTCTGCTATTTGCCTGAGTCACTTCTGACAGTCTATGCCAGGGGTGAGCAATTCATTTTTCCAAGGGGCCACATAAGAGACTGGGACAGTTGTGGAGGGCCGAACTGAATTTTTCTCAGTATTCATTTTGGACCTAAAAAGGTTTGTAAGTATGTGATTATGTAGAAAACAAACACCTGTCTCTAGGAATCATAGGAACAAAATAGGTCATGAAACAGGTCTCTTTCAGACGGGCAGCAGAAATGGACAGCTGAGCCTTGGCTGAATGTGGCCCTGTGGCTGCAATTTGCCCAGGTCTAGCCTATGCCGACACCAGACAATCCCTGGAAGTGGCTCTGCCCCACCAGCACACAGCAGGTGACTGATAGCCTCAGCTCTGCATGTTTCTCTATGAGACTGTGTAGAGAGGGGTGTGCCCACTCCCTCCACTCAGGTGTCAGATTACACTCAGCTCCCTGCTTTAAGCTTTGCAGTGTGACACATCAGATCCCCACACCCCTGCCTTCAGAAGCTCAAAAATGCTGTTTAAATTCTGGACTTCGAGCAGATGTAGAGGAGAGAGACTACATATAAACAAGTACATTGTATGTGTCAGGGAGCGAGGAGCCAGACAGCAACAGCGGTTGACTTGGTAGGACAGAAGTTCTCCTGCCGAGGTCATCTTCCAGGATAATCAAGTCGAGAACCAGCGGGAATCGTAGCCAAAGCCGGGATCAGAAGCCAGGAAGAATGGTTGCCAGAGCCAGGGTCAGAAGCCAGGAAGGATGGTCGCCAGAGCTGGGGTCAGAAGCCAGGAAGAATGGTCGCCAGAGCCAGGGTCAGAAGCCAGGAAGGATGGTCGCCAGAGCTGGGGTCAGAAGCCAGGAAGAATGGTCACCAGAGCCGGGGTCAGAAGCCAGGAGTCTTAGCCAAAGCAGAGTCGGTATCCAGGAGAGCAAAGATTTAACTGAACAGGAGCTTGCTGCTGTGCAACAGACAGGACACAAATGCAATGGACAGCTGCAAACAGCAGACTTAAATGTGATAAGCCGCCACCTCCTAGGAGGAGCCGCAGAGGGCTGAAAGCATAAAGGATCCCAAAATGCTTTGCAGGCCTAAGATGGATGCCAGCACATGGAGCAGCACAAGCCCTGAGAAAAGGTAGGACCTTGATAGTATGAAGGAGGATTTTTTTTCATCTCTGTGTATCACCTGAGGGCAGTCACTTCAGTGGGTATACTGTATGTAAGGTTTTACAACCGCTTTAATTATTTTTAAGCTGTTTTTGTATTACCTGTATTCCTTTGTTATATTCAATTCTGACCATCCCTTGCACACACACTGAATTTAAAAATTAGGCTGACAGTGACTTACAAAAATAATGTAGGTTGGACAAACTAAGAATGACTAGCACAAAATTCTGTCTGTTAACATTTCTATCTAAAGCTATATTACATAAAATTATTACATTGGGAAGGCCAGCTATATGGATAGCACTAAACCTGAGACATACTGTAGACCAGGAGGATGTTTATAAATGACATGCCTGGAGACATGATTGTAAGTATAATGAATATGAGCCTCAGGCAAAAGCAGCTTTGCCGGCTGCAAAAAAGAGGAAATGTCACAGAGAGCCATTATGTCTTGTTAAGGGTTTTTGTTGTACTGTCTGTTTGAGCTGTGCACGTTAGGCAGCATTTACGCAACCATCAAGCCAATGTGGCTCTTTACATTTTTTTCTGACAGTCATTTGCTGCACCACCCCAATGGGGAATGGAGGTCGGAGTACATGAGAAATTCTTTGAGGACAAACATTACTGCAATGACAGTACTATAATGTAATGCAAAAGTGGGCAACTTTTTTATTAACGTATGTACGTCATTCAAATTTCACATGTTGGTAGAGTAACTTCCTCTATCCACTTGAAGGCCAAGTATTTTCTAGGACATTTTGTTTACAAGATTAAATTCATATTTTTTGCAAGAAAATTACAGTATATATATATATATATATATATATATATATATATATATATATATATGTGTGTGTGTATATATATATATATATATATATATACACACACACTGTGCAAAACAATGAAAGGAACACTTGTTAATCAGATTCTAACTCGTTAATCAAGTCAATGAAACTCCTGGGATATTGATGTGGTCAGTTAAGTAGCAGAGGGGGTTGTTAATCAGTTTCAGCTACTTTGGTGTTAATGAAATTAACAACAGGTGCACTACAACAATGAGATGACCCCCAAAACAGGAATGGTTTTACAGGTGGAGGCCACTGAAATGTTTTTCCCTACTTATCTTTTCTGACAGTTTTTCACAAGTTTTTCATTTGGCTAGGGTCAGTGTCACTACTGGTAGCATGAGACGATACCTGGGCCCTACAGAGGTTGCACAGGCAGTCCAACTCCTTCAGGATGGCACATCAAAACGTGCCATTGCTAGAAGGTTTGCTGTATCTCTCAGCACAGTCTCAAGAGCATGGAGGAGGTTCCAGGAGACAGGCAGTTACTCTAGGAGAGCTCGACAGGCCCGTAGAAGGTCCTTAACCCACCAGCAGGACTGGTATCTGCTCCTTTGTACAAGGAGGAACAGGATGAGCACTGCCAAAACCCTACAAAATGAATTTCAGCAGGCCACTGGTGTGAATGACTCTGACCAAACAATCAGAAACAAACTTCATGAGTATGGCCTTAGGGCTCGACATCCTCTAGTGGACACTGTGCTCACTGCCCGGCACCATAGAGCTCAACTGACATTTGCTATTGAACACCAGAATTGGCAGGTCCACCACTGGCACCCTGTGCTTTTCACAGATGAGAGCAGGTTCACCCTGAGCACGTGACAGACGTGAAAGGGTCTGGAGAAGCTGTGGAGATTGTTATGCTGCCTGTAACATTGTTCAGCATGACCATTTTGGTGGTGGGTCAGTGATAGTCTGGGGAGGCATATTCATAGAGGGACGCACAGTTCTCTACAGGCTAGACAATGGCACCCTGACTGCCATTAGGTATTGGGATGAAATCCTTAGACCCATTGTCATACCCTTGTATGACATACACTTGTGCAGAGGGTTCTGGGTTCCTCCTGGTGCCTCATATGGCAAGAGTATGCAGGCAGTTCCAGGAGGATAAAGGAATTGATACCATTGAATGGCCCCCACACTCAGCTGACCTAACTCCAATAGAACACCTCTGGGATATCATATTTCGGTCAATCTGATGCCACCAGGTTGCATCTCAGACTGTCCAGGAGCTCAGTGATGCCCTGGTCCAGATCTGGGAGGGAATACCCCAGGACACCATCCATCGTCTCATTAGCAGCATGCCCCGACATTGTCAGGCATGCATACAGGCACGTGGGGGCCATACAAACTACTGAGGACCATTTTGAGTTACGGCAATGAAATTTCAGGAAAATGGACTCACCTGCTACATCATTTTTTCACTTTGATTTTTTGGGTATCTTTGAATTCAGTCCTCTGTAGGTTGATAATTTTCATCAAACGATGGGGCATCCTTACATTCCTAACACATTACCCAGTCCATATCAGCATAGATATCCAGCATGATATTTTTCCCCATTTAGATCTGATGTGTTTTCATAGTGTTCCTTTAATTATTTTGAGCAGTGTGTGTATATATATATATATATATATATATATATATATAATTTCTTATATATATTTTTATTGTCACATGGTATTTGCGCAGCAGATTTTCAAACACAATTTTTGGGGAAAAAATACACTTTAGTGAATTAAAAAAAAAAAAGGTTACCTGTTTAGTGCTACATAGCAATTCTAGCGCTAGAATGATTGCTCTCACTCTAACAGTCACGGTGATACCTCACATATGTGCTGCGAACACTTTATATGTGTGTGCATAATTTACGTAAGAGTTTGCTTCTGCAAGTGAGCGCGGTGGGATGGGGGTACTTTGACATTTTTTTTATTTCTTTTTTTTTACACTGTCTCTTTTGTACTTATTTATTTTTCCCTTGTAATAGAAATATGCATGACAGGTCCTCTTTAACCACTTCAGCTCCGGAAGATTTACCCCCCATTCATGACGAGGCCATTTTTCGGTTGCGTTACTTTAACTGACAATTGCGCTTTCATGCAACTCTGTACATAAATTCTTTTGGTGGTATTTGATCACCTCTGGGTTTTTTATTTTTTGCGCTATAAACGAGAAAAGACAGAAATTTAAAAAGAAAAAACTATTTTTTAAAATTCTGCTATGAAATATATACAATAAAAAAAAATCAAAAAATCTAATTTCTTCATAAATTTAGGCCAAAATGTATTCTGCTACATATTTTGGTAAAAAAAAAAAAAATCACAATAAGTGTATATTGATTGGTTTGCGCAAAACTTATAGTGTCTACAAACTACGGTAAATATACTGGAATTTTTTTATACTGGTACTGGCGGCAATCAGCAACCTTTAGCTGGACTGTGATATTGCGGTGGACAGTCTGACACTAACTGACACTTTGTGGGAACCAGTGACACCAATACAGTGATCTGTGCTAAAAATATACACTGTCACTATATTATTGACACTGGCTGGGAAGGGGTTAAACATCTAGGGCAATCAATGGGTTAACTGTGTGCCTAAGGGTTGTGTACTGTGTGTGCTCTGTTTCTTCCTGGCAATTTGCAGTGAAAGAAAATCTAGCGGTTTGCCGCTGACAAAATACAGCTCTGCTTTGTTTACATAGGCAGAGCTGTGTTTTGTCAGTGTCCTTGGGGATCAACGGGTGCCAGCATTCATCTATTGGCTGGCACCTGTTGATTGGTTTCTGCTGTGTCCAATCACAGCAAAGGCGGCGCTCCGGCGGTGCATGCGTGTCCCTTCTGGCTGATGTGCAAAATCATGTTTATAGATGTGATTTTACACAAAACGTCCACCCTGTAGCAGTAAATCTTTGCCTTTTAAAAGCAAAAGATCAAAAAAAAATTTTTTTACCTTTTGCTTTAAAAAAAGAAAAAAAATAGTTTAATTCCTCCGCCAACTGTAAGTGATATCATGACGTTGCTGCGGTCCTCCATCATGATCAAGGCGATCAGAGACCATAGAGCCTCCTCTGATCCTCTAGACCTTTCATTGCCTCTATCTTCAGCTGGCCAGACCATCGGATCATTTCTCGGGCCCACCAGTGTTAACGGCAAGCCCAAAAAACACCGGTGAGCTGCATGAGGGGCCACCTGGAACACTTTCAGGAGAAAGCTAGCTGTCTGCTGAAAAAAACTATTTCTTCAGCCATAACCCTATTAAACCACTTGAAAACCACAATGTTTATATACATATTGCAGTCTTCAAGTGGCTATAGTAAATCTTCTTCTTCTTTTTCATTTCAGGTAAATAATGAATCCCAGTCAGAAGCAACATGCCACCATTGAGATCTTGAAACTGTCCAACATCCACAGAAGGCTACAGAATGTTTATAGAGATGACACCATTGACAAGAGCAATGTCTTGCCGTTGGTGACTCTTTTGAATGGTGTCATCTCCATAAATATTCTGTAGCCTTCTGTTGATGTCAGACAGCCTGCACCCTTCCTTCGTCAAGAACTCAATGATGTTATATTGCTTCTGCTTGGAATCCATTGTTTACCTGCAATGTCCTCAAAGAATTTCTTATGTAATCAAAACTCCATTCCAAGCAGAAGTAACAGGCGTTCATTAAGTTCTGAAGGAGCAGGCTGTCGGACATCAACAGAAATCTACAGAATTTCAATGACATCATTGAAAAGAGTCACCAATGGCAAGACATTGCTCTTGTCAATTGTGTCATCTCCATAAACATGCTGTAGTCTTCTGTGGATGTTGGACAGCCTACACCCTTCCTTCATCAAGAGCTCAATAACAGCACATTGCTTCTGTTTGGAATCTTATGCTTATTTACCTGCAATGACAAAAAAAAAAGGAAGAAGAGTTACTATAAAGGAAGAGACACCCATCATGTCAATGAGTTCTTGATGATGGAGGGGTGCAGGCTGCATGACATCCACAGAAGGCTACAGAACGTTTCAGGTATGACTTAATTTAAACATCTGTGCACATTGCTCTTGTCAATGGTTAATCTCAGTAAACATTCTGTAGCCTTCTGTGGATGTTGGACAGCCTGTACCTCTCTTTCGTCAAGAACTCAATGGCGGCACGTTGCTTCTGCTCGGCAACCATTATTTACCTGCAATGAAAAGAGTTACTACAGAGGAAGAGTTACACTACCAACATGTGAAATTTGAATGCCTATGTAAGTTAATAAAAAAGTTATGCCCACTTAGGCTATCTTGGACTGTTCTTATGCTTAAAAAAGTGTCCGCATGTTATCCTTATCATTTTACATTTTTCTCACTGAAGGTACACAGTTGTAAAAATGCAAATAAAAAATAAACACAAAATTAAGAACAAATGAAATAAGCAAAACTACCCTTAGTACTAATCCCAACCAACAATAAATAAATAAACAAACACACCCCTACATCAGCCTTTCAAAACCTTTTTACCTAAAAGGAACCCTTGAAGCAGTGTTCAGGTTTCAAGGAATCCCTGCTAAAAAAATTATTGCATTTGCAGATCATTATACATTGTCCACATCACACTGGTGGTCAGTGGAAAGAATGCCCACTACAATGGTGGTCAATGTAATGCCCTGATACATTGGTAGACGGGTGGATGGGAAGAATGCTCCTTACATTGGTGAACAGTGGGAAGAATGTTTCTTACATTGTGGACAGAGGGAAGAATGTTCCTTACATTGTGGACAGTGGGAAAAATGTTCCATACATTGTGGACAGTGGGAAGAATGTTCCTTACATTAGTGGACAGTAGGAAGAATGTTCTTTACAATAGGTGAGAGTGGAAAAAATGCTCCTTACATTGGTAGACAGTAGGAAGAATGTTCCTGCATTGGTAGACAGTGGGAAAAATTCTCCCTGCAAAGGAGAACAGTGAAAAGCATGCTCCTTACATTGGTGGTCACTGGGAAGAATGAACCTTTGCATTGATGGTTAGTGGGAAAAATTCTCCTTACAGTGGTGGTCAGTGGTAAAAATGCCATAATTAGAGACAACTAACATGATCATTATTGTCAGTGATGCCTGAGATACGAGAGGAGAATCTCCCCTGGCCAACTGCTGATAGCTCTGCTAAATGAGGTCAGTACTAGTATTATAGAGAAACCTTCAAACAGAAGATCAATCTGCCACTGCTCATTGCTCAAGGAACCCTTACCTAGCATCCTCTGAAGGAACCCTAGAGATCCACAGAACCCTAGTTGAGAAGGTTGATATTTAAAAAGAGAAAGAAGTGCATGTAATTTTGCTTTTCAGGCAATATTCACAGATTCAGGAATTTTGTGGAAAAATGTGTTTTCCCAAAATCCCTCTGTGCCTCCTTAATCAGTAGTTAATGTCTGAAAATGTAATTGCACCTTATAAGCTTTTTTTTGATATTGTAAATTTTTATTAAGGGCCAATGCCAATTTTTTCAGAACATAGTCACAACAACACTTTGGCTGTAAATGTTGCAATGAAAGAAAATCACCATCAGTATAAAAGAAAACAAAAACAGAAGAAATATGAACATAAATAGACAGCATGGTAATCTGCACAAAACAAAAACATAAATCGACATAAGTCTGCACATCGTTGGGTTACATTATTTGTCAAAGGCATGGTACCTAAAGAGGTGTCTGGACTATATAAGGGGAGGGGGGGAAGAGGGGGAGAGGAAGGAAGTCTACCAAAGGGAGAATGATCCCATAGCTCCCAAATAGAGTGAAAGTGACCTGAGTGTTCACCCACTAGAGCTGTAAGATATTCCATTTCCTTGAGTTCAGAGATTGCTCTTAAGAGATGATTTAGCGTGGGAACATCAACTGATTTCCAGAGTCATGGTGTCACCCGTCTAGCAGAATATGTATTTCCAACCTCTTAGATTGCTTAGAGTTACCCCTAAAGTGTAACCCCAAAAGATAATGTAGCGGGACTTGGGGTAGGGTAACACTGAGTACTTGCTCCAAGGCTATTCTAACCATAGCCCAATAACCCGCAATCTGTGGACAAAACCAAAAGATGTGTGCCAAGGTACCTACTCCTCCCATGCACCTCCAGCACTTGTCAGACAGATTTGGGTTGATCGCATGAAGCACTACTATCCTCTCGAAATCTGTGGGGCGATCTAGCGTTAAAGAGGAATTCAACGAATGGAAGAAATGACAGAACTGTAAATAGGGGTATCTAGCAGATACAGGTATTGTGGATTTCCACGCCCTAATCTCCCTAAATGACCGAATCCTGTGTGAGACCAGATTGATCAGATGACAGAGTATCGAATATCCCATTAATTGCCTAAGGGCTCATCTGTGGGTAGGACAGACTATCTGGGAGCACCGGATTATAGAAAATGTTTAACAATGGAGAGCACACAGACAATAACTGCTGAGATTTCACACAAGTTGACCAAACTTTGAGGGTAAATTTCATAGATTCGGGGGGGGGAGACAGAGGTGATGTATAATGTAGAGGGCATAGCAATGAACATGTGTGGATCAGATAAATATAGCATAATTCAATCTCCGCCCATCTATTCTGAGGTTTTTGGGTTAACCATGATAGCGTTTGTCTCAGATGAATGGCTAAATAGTAATTGGTAATATCTGTACCCCTAAGCCTCCATTGTTTTTAGATGACAAAAGAACCATTCTCGCTATTCTGGGCTTTCTGGCATGCCAAATAAATCTAAGAAATGCTTGTTGTAGAGTTTGCAATTGAGCTTGAGGGATCACGATTGGTAGAGTCTCAAAAAGGTAAAGAGCTTTGGCAAAATTGACATCTTTAACACATTTACTCTACCCAGGAAAGATATCTTATAAACATCCCACATTTCCCAGAACAGTGGGGGGCAGTTAGCTTCAAACAAGTGAGCATAAGTTGGGGTTATATGAGTACCAAGGTATTTATTAGATGACATAAACCAATGGTATGAGTAATTTTGTTGGAGCAGTGAGAGATCTTGGGATGGGATATTAAGTGTTTATTTTATAGCCAAAAAAATCACTAAAGGTATGTAAAAGTTTATGCAATGCAGGTAATGACAAGTTAGGCTCAGTTATAGTCAATAGAGCATAATCTGCAAAAAGTGAGAGTTTATATTCCTTCCCCCTCACAGTCACTCCTGCTATGTCAGGGTGTGCTCTGATCGCTACTGCTAATGGTTCAAGACATAACACAAATAGGAGCGGGGACAGAGGGCATCCTGTCTAGTTTCGTTGAGCATGGGAAAAGTATCAGGTGTGGCATAGGGAAATGTAACCTGTGCAGTAGGCCGTACATACAGCACTGTGATAGCATTAAAAAATGGCCTTTGTATTCCCACACGTCGCAGTAATTCAAACATATAGGGCCATCCCAACCAGTCAAATGCCTTCTGAGCATCTAAACGTAGCAATAGTGCCAGTATTCGTGAGCCATGGAGTACGTCAACTAAGTTGATCGTACGTCTAGTGTTGTCCCCTGCCTGTCTCGCCAAGACAAATCCCACCTGATCATTATGTATGATTTTGGGAAGCAATGCAGGCAAATGATTTGCTAAGAGTTTCATAAAAATGTTATAATCCGTGTTTAATAATGCTATGGAACTGTAGTTAGCTGGGGTGATTAGGTTTTTGCCTGGTTTGGGAATGACTGTGATATGAGAATGTTGAAATTGCGAATTAGGTTTTTCTCTGCTCAGCAGAGAGGAGTAAAATTCCAATAGGGCAGGGTCTATATCCGTGATAAATTGTTTATAATATGTGTAGGAAAACCCGTCTGGCTTCAGTGCTTTATGCGATGGTAGCTCTTTAGCAACAGCACACAGTTCCTCCATAGTAATAGGTGCATTAAGATTTAATGTATCTTCCCTTTTCAAATTAGGGAGATGAGCTGAAAAAAAGGCGTCAAAGGAATCTCTTTGGAAAGGGGGGTGTATGTCTGGTGATAAACAGTTATAAAGCTTATGATAGAAGCCTCTGAATACTTGGGCTATCTGTTGGGGCAAAAAGTAGAGGTGCCATCTGTTTGAAACAAAAATTCAGGAGCAGAAGTTGTCAAATGTGCTTTCAGTTTATTAACCAACATCCTATGAGGTTTATTAGCGTATTGATAAAACTTCTGTTTCATCCATAGCAGTTTCTTCACTATAGAGCTAGCCTCAAGTGTCTTACGTTGATCTTTAAGTTGTACCACTAATTGAAGTTTAGGCAAAGAGGGTGAAGAGATACGTTTTTTTTCCGCTCAAGATAATTAGTTCATAAGGTCAGTTTTCTGTTGGAGCATGGACTTCTTAAGACATGAGCTTTCCATTATAAAGAGACTCCTAATAAACGCTTTGTGGGCTTCCCACAGGGTTGAGAATGCTGACACAGATCCTGTATTAACTTAAAAAAATTCACACAATGCTTTTGAAATAGAAGTGTTGACACCTGCTTGACATAGAAGTGTGTCATTCAGGCGCCAATGGCAAGTGTGAGAATTTGGTCAATCTAGAAACAGATCTAAAGCCAAAAAAGAATGATCTGACCAGGAGCTGGGGACAATATCGGAGCTAACTGTTTGTTTAAGTAGGGGGGGTTGAAAGCAAAAGGTAATCTAGTCTGGTGTAGATGTGGTGCACTGGAGAGAAGAACGAAAACTGTTTAGCACTCGGATGTTGTATTCTCCAAATATCAAACAGCTTATGTCCTCTGATCCATTGACGGAAGGATGTAGACTGTTTCAAAACATGTTTTAAGGGCAATTGGCTTCAAAAGGATCTCCTATCACGTGCAGCTGATATGGATGAATTAAAGTCTCCTCTAATAATCGCAAAGGGGTGTGAAGAAGCTGAAAGCGGGGAGATAGCATCTCTAAAGAACACCAATTGATTAGTATTTGGAGCATACACATTAATAATTGTAATACAGACATCACCATAGTGACATTGCAGTAGTATAAATCTGCCCTGTGTGTCTAGTACCGAGGATACCACCCGGATAGGGCAGCCTTTCTTGATGAGAATAGCGACACCAAGCTTTACCTGTGCTATCTATAGTGGAGTATGCTATAGGAAAATATCTGAGGGCAAAATTAAATGAGCTTCCCTTTTTGAAATATGTTTCCTGCATAAGGATAATATCAGCCTTAGACTGACGGAATTCCCTAAGAGCTATCGACCTCTTCCTCATTGAATTTAAACCTTTAATATTGCAAGAGTATAGTCGTAAAGACATGTTGGTGTAATCTGAACATGAAGCAAGTGTATGCAGGGCAACATGACAAATAAACCATGCTGTTCTAACAAAGAATAACACAAAAAACATTGACTGAGAAAGACGCATCCAGTGCGTTGCAATAAAACTAGCAAACACAGAACAAACAGATCCAAAAAAGATTTGCAAACATAATATGAAACCAAAATATGGAGGAGGCCTGAACAGCCTAGGCTGCCCAGGCATCTACAGCAATAGCTGTAGATGTTTGAGGACAACATAGGGAGGGTGAAAGTCAGGCGGTGACTTCTCTTTCAAAATAAACAGCAAATAACAGGACATTATCTGAAAAGATCCCGATAGGGTGTCGGATTTATCCATAAGGAGATATCCGAATTTTCGGGCAAGACATATCAATAGACGTTAAGTCTTAAGTGGCACCAGCTGCGTTTTGCATCTTCAGATGACAGAAGATAACCGGGAAGCAGGAGACCGTTGAGGAATTGAGAGGCATCTTGTTTTTGGATCTTGCCGGTGTACACAACTTCTTAGGAGTGTTGGCTGCTCTTGGTTTGGGTAGGGGTAAGCTAAGGCTTCATCTGAGAGAGGAGGTAGGTCTAAGTTACGCAGTAATGCTTCTCCTTCTTGAAGATCTCTGATTGTGTGTTGAGTGCCATCCTTGGTTACTGTTAATCTGAATGGAAAGCATCATCTGTATATAATGCGATGCTTCTGTAGGTGAAGAGTAAGTGGACGAAGTGTTCATCTCTTAAGCAATGTGATATGGGACAGATCACTATAGATTTGAAATTTTTTCCCCTCTAAATACAACCGAGGCAGTGTTATGTGTGGAATTCAGCAAAGACTCCCTGCTATCATAGTAATGAAACCGGACAAGGATGTCTCTTGGTCTCGCGCCCAGTGGTGGTTTCAGGGCAAGAGAGCGGTGGGCCCTGTCCATTAGCCAATCTATGTCCAGAACTGCTGGGGCCAATGCAGTGAACAGACCCTGTGGATAATCTTGCAGATCAGCTTCTCCTACAGATTCAGGAATGCCGCGTATTCGGAGATTCTGTCTCCGCTCCCTATTCTCCAAATCTTCTTGAAGGGATTGTAACTGGGACATCTGATGTTTTAAAATATGATTATCTTCCTCCAGTACATGTACGTCCTGCACCAGATCATCAAATGTGGTTTCTAGTGGTCTGTACGTTCTTCCACCAATGCTATCTCCCCTCTGAGTTCCTGTGCTATTTTCCCCACTGCCGCAGATATAGTATGGGACAGACTTTGCAGAAGGCTATGTAACTTATCATCCAGAATGTCTGCTGTGAGATATGGGATAGAGGAAGGAGGAGACAAAGCAGAGTGGTGTGTTACCTCCGCCTCACGACCCGACGGATCATCCGGTTCTGCCATCGGGGATGCGTGATCACACGAGGTCAGGGATGCGGCCCACGACACATACTTATCCATATGTATAGGACGCAACTGCTTGGAGGGTGATGCAGGGTACTTCTGATGCCCATGAGGATCTGCAAACGATATGGAGTCCGATACTGATGCTCCTCTGCAGCAATTAGCTAACGTGAGCTCCGGAGGAACTGGAAGAGAGAGCGGTGAAGCGTAGTGGGATTAATGTGCGACTGCCATCTTCAGCCTAGGCGCATGCGCCCCAGTTTATAAGCTTTTATATCAGACTGAGCCCCATCAAAAAAATATAAATTACATGGAGATGGTGCACTGCTGGTAACTGGACCCAAAAGTTGCAAAGCAAGATTATACACACCAAGCCACTGTGTCATCTTCTTAAAAAGGTCCTGGTCAATGTCTTTTCCTGATTCATGATGAATAAACTTTGCCAGGTAAAAAGGAATGACATTACCCTGAGCTTTGATCATGTGTGCTAATGACATTTTCATGAATATTTGCAATTGAATGGAATTCTGAATAATACAAATATGTCTCTTTCTGCATATTATAACCTGTATGATTTATCTACCCTATTAGCCAAAACAGAGTATCTTTTCCATTAATTTAAGTCTGAGGGCTAATTAACATTCCTTTGTCATAGTTACTAATGTTCTCAAACTCCTTAATTTACTTAAACCAATTAAAAATGTGTGAGGCCATTAATTAATGTCAAGATAGAAAAACAATCATTCTAAACAACTCCCAGAAAATGCCCAAGGAAGAGAGTGCTACTTATGGCACCTTTACATTGGCAGAGAGTGATCAGACAAGGGAGTGATAAAACATATGAATGTAAATGTTGTGATAGTTAAGCTGTCCATAGATGGCTCGAATTCAAACTATGCATGAGAAAGCTGAATGTACCCAAATTGTTTGATCAATCAACTTAGGTACAACCAGCCTGTTGGAGTTTACATGCAATTAATGCTAGTGGCTATTATAGCCACTAGCATCCTGGGGAGGATGAGACCCCTATATTGGGAGAATATAATAGCTCCACAGGAGGGATTCCCCCATCAACAATGACCATGTTTATGGAGAAATTGAGTGATTTTCTTTTTCTGTGACTCATGGTTGCAGGAAAGAAATTGCTCCGCCTATGGCCGGCTTTAAGTAGATGTGAGCCAGTGAATGGTGTTTCATAATCAATTGACATTTGTTTTTTTTTTCCAAAATTGTTGTTTTCACCATTTTTCATCCTTGGTGGAATTTCAGGGCTGTTGATCTCCTTCGGTCTCTTTGCAAACACTTCTTGTTCTACATGCACTCCAATGGTGACTGCATGGCCTTTCTTAGGATAGGTTCCTGATGGCGATAACAGTAGACCATGCCTGCTTAATGTGCTTTGAAATGGCCACTTGTAGCCTGTGGGACAAGGGGACAATGCAGGAGAACAATTGGAAACAAGGAGAGATCGTTGTCACCGTATAACAGGAAGTCCCTGAATAAATACTTTTATGGCAGGACCAACAAATTTCAGTTTATTAACAGGTGCAGATTAAAATGTATGGAATATTAACATAGTAAAGCGTATATGGCATTTCAGTGACTGGATTTACATATACCTTTTTTATTATTATTATTATACAGGATTTATATAGCGCCAATAGTTTGCTTAGCGCTGTACATTATAATGGGAGACAGTACACGAGACAGTACAGTAACAATACAATTCAATACGCGAGGGGTTCGAGGGCCCTGCTAATTGGAGCTTACAATCTAGGAGGGAGGGAATAGTGGTACAGGAGGAAATAGCTGTGGGGGATGGAGTGGTAGGAAGAGTGGGGGAGTTCAGTAATTAGCTGAGGGCGGGGTAGGTTTCCCTGAAGAGATAGGTTTTCAGGGTGCGCCTAAAGGTGAGGAGAGTAGGTGATAGTCTGATGGATTGGGGTAGGGAGTTCCAGAGGATGAGGGAAGCCCTGGAGAAGTCCTGGAGACAGGCATGGGAGGAGGAGACCAGGTAACTAGATAGTGGGAGGTCTTGTGAGGAGCGAAGAGTACGTTTTGGGTGGTATTTGGATACTAGATCTGTGAGGTAGTTTGGGGCAGTATTATGAACAGCTTTATACGTCAATGTTAGCATTTTGAATTTTATCCGTTGGGCAATCGGAAGCCAATGGAGGGATTGGCAGAGGGGGGTGGTAGATATGGAGCAGTTTGTAAGGTGGATGAGTCTGGCCGCAGCATCCAAGATAGACTGAAGCGGGGATAGCCTGCGGTGAGGTAAGCCGATCAGGAGGGAGTTACAGTAGTCAAGGCGTGAAATAATAAGGGAGTGAATGAGTTGCTTAGTGGTTCCAGGGTTAGCCTTATTTGGAGATGTTGCGGAGGTGGAGTCTACATGAATTTGTCAGTGATTGGACCTGGGGCTGGAAGGACAGATTGGAGTCAAGGATGACACCTAGTACTCTGGCTTGAGGGGTGGGACTGATGTTGGTGTTGTTGGTCTTGATGGGAAAGTTGAGGGGGGCGCAGGCTGGGGGGAAAACTAGTAGCTCAGTTTTGGAAAGATTTAGTTTGAGGAAGTGGAGTGACATCCAATCAGGTATGTCGCTCAGTAGGATTGTGATACGGGCGGAGACTGAAGGGGTGAGGGGTAGAGATATAGATTTGCGTGTCGTTGGCATAGAGATGGTAGTTGAAGCTGTGAGAGTGTATCAATTGGCCAAGGGAGGAGGTGTAGATGGAGAAGAGAAGGGGCCCGAGGAAAGAACCTGCTCCAACAGTAAAGTGAACAGACATCCTCAGTTTTCAGGGACAGTCCCTACTTTCAGGAGGCTGCTCCTACTTTTAAAGTGTCCATGGATTTATCCATAGATGTACCCTGTGTCCCCAATTCCCTGGCTGGTGGCCCCTTTAAAGCACTTTAATCAGTAAAGCAACATTTTTTTTTCTGTTCCTCCCCTTCCCTCTTACATAAATGCAAAAGATAAATAATATTTACCTTTTTATTGATTTTGTGCTGGCCTAGGCTGGGATAGAGGTGACATGGCAATACCAGGAGGTAGTAACAAAGGTGCACAAGTGCAGCATGATGCAACTTGTGCACAGAGCAGAAGTGTGCGCAAACACAACATTTTTGGTACATAAGTACTATAGTGGCCCGCAACATTTATGTTCATGCTCAAATCTGCCTATGTATACGTAATAATGCAGTGGGCTTCTATAGTGCTCAGCTATCAGAAATAGGGGCATTTGTGTAAATGCGCAGAACTCCACCGCACATGCGTAGATGTGCCACCAGTCTATGCGCAACATTACTTACTGACATTGAAATATGGTTTATATAAGCAAATATATTATCAGCATTTTGCTTTGTTAGTCATTTCTGAATTTCTACATGTAAGAATGGTGTAAAGCACTTTTGCTCCCAGTAGGTGATCTTTTTGTTTGGTCGTGGAGCGTAGTATGGTTGTGAAAATTAAGTGGACAGGTCCTCTGTTATATCCGAGTGGCAGGTGCAGGCACTGAAAAATTGTGTACTTGGAAACAAAGTTTCTAGAATTTACATAATCAGGCCATGAGTATTAAAATGTTACTAAACCCAGGACCCTGCATTCACTATATCTGGTCTCCCACAGTACACACAACATGGAAATACAATTATTTTACTAAATATAAACTGCTAAATACCTTTTCTCATCAGAAGGATATAGCAGTCTTGTACCTTATATCCAGCTGAGCACTGGTTAATCTTGCAGGAGGAGTTTTCGTTCTGCTCTGCCTGTCCTATGAGGCTGCAAGACCCCTGACCCTCTGTCTGGACAGTGCTGATTGGCCCTGTGACAATTACTTGCACTCTCGCAAGAAAAAAAAAACCTCTCTAGCAATACACACCAAACTGAGCATGTGCAGCTTCCCCCCAAGGCTCTGTTCTATTAGCAGATGGATTGGGGACTGCGGAAGAAGCAGAGGATCAGAGAAGACAGGATCAAACATCTTTTTCCCACAGTGCAAAAGATTAACCCCTTAGGTTCCACAGTGAGTATAACAAGCATGCTTTACTGCATATACTGACTGATTTTATGGTTGTGGGTTTAGTAACACTCTAAGTATATATATAATTTTTTTTACATCTATTTATTACATTTAACCGCTTGCCGACCTCCAGCCCGCATGGTACTGTGGATGGGCGGCAGCTACAGGCAAAGCGGTGTACTGGTATGCCGCTCTGGCTGTACTAACACAGTGGGACGCTGTGCTCCCCACCCGCGACCGCTGTGTCCACCAGACACAGCGGAATGAAGATACTGGGGAAACGGGACCCAGTGATTCTGTGATCGCAATGCAACCACATGATCACAATGTTAGCAAAGTAATCAATCTGATTCATAACGGGGCTGCTTCTCTTCCCGGTAATCTGTGTTTGGCCCACAGCTGTCACATGGTACTTGGGGCTAATCACAGCACCCTGTACCATGGACCAGCTCTAGCCAATCACAGATCACTATTAATTTGAACTGTCGTGAACTTAACCCATTCATGACAGTTCAAAGCAAGCTTTGCATTGCAGGAACAATAATCTATATTGCTCCTGCAAAGTGTAAAAAAAAAAAAAAAAATACTGATCACCCTCCCCCAAAGTAGTGAAATGTTTCTATGGTAATATTGTACCACTCTGATAAAAGTATTTAAAAAAATAGTTTAAAAAAGTAAAAAAAAAAACTATTTAAAAAAAAATTTTAAGATATTTTTTGTTAACTACTTGCCGACCTCCTGCCCGCAAAGTGTGGGCGACCAGTGGCTCTGGGCAAACCATTTAAAACCCTTATGTTGTTTTCTCTTTTGGGGTGTGAATGCACCTGCACCCCTGGCTGCCCCTCCTGTCGGTCCAGGGGGAGAAGAGAGAACACCGCATTGTGAGTAAAAGCATTACATTTTACGCACACACTTTAGATAAAGCATATTGAACCCTCTGATTGCCCCTATTAACCCTTTTATCACCCGTCACCCAGCAAGTGCCATTAATACAGTGTCAGTATATAGAATTTTTCACTGATCACTGTATTCCTGCCACTAGCGACATCAGATAGCGTCCGGGTCTGTAAGTGCCCCTCCCAGCTAGGGTCAGCTAGCGTTAGATTGCCCGCACACTGTCACATTCACGCTATAGGTCGCTGATCACCCCCATTACTAGTATAGTGTTTGTACGGATTAATATAATAATCACAAACAGAACTATACTAGTGCCTCCTTTTTATAGTGTCCCCAAAAAATGCAGTGTTAGCAGGATCAGCCTTGTTCACTGCCAGCACTAGCGTTTAACCCCTCCACTGTTTTTCACGGAAGATTTGTACCAATTGATTGTGGGCCAAAGCAATTTAGATGCACAACAATACATGGCCACCCACCCAAATTCAGCTCTTGACAGACAATTCACATGGAAACCTATCACGGTTTCTGAAGTTAAAACCTGTTTGGGCCTAACCCTCAACATGGGCATTACAAAAAAGAATGAATTGCGTTAATGTTGATCTAGAGACCTGATTCATCATATGTGTTCTCTGCTATTACATATATTCCCAACATGGACCAGCAATGTACTGGTACGTCCCTGGACTTTGAGCGGTTATACCGGGATGATGCCTGTAGCTATAGGCATCATCCAGGTATGATTTTTTTCAGCTGGCAGTCGGCTATCATGTAAAAGCAATCTTAGCAACTAATTAGTCTTTTTAACCATTTAAATGGTTAAAGAGACTAATTAGTCAAGGGCTGATTGAAAAACAAAAACGAATGGGTTCCCCAATCCACACATGCCAAGTGGATGAAGGAACATTCTCTATTGTGCCTTTCTGTTCTGACAGTGGGACTCCTTTGCTGTTAAAATACACTGGTCAGCAGCAGCAGCAGTTGCTGATCAACAAAAGTTTTCCAACAATTGCTGTCAGCAGAAGTTGTTCATTGGATCAATTTCTGTCAAGCGGGAACAGCCATAGATGGATTGAAATTTGGACAGTCCCTGCTGAACCATCTGTTGACTGCTTTAAAGTGTTAATAAACCCACAACAGTACAATCAGTCTGTATATGCTTTATAGCATGCTTGTTATACTCACTGTGGAACCTAAGGGGTTAATCCTTCTGTATTGTGTAAAAAGGCAGTTTGATCCTGTTTTCTATGCCCCTCCTCTTGTTCAGATGTCCACCTAATAACACCGCCTGATACCGTAGCCACACGCACATGCTCAGTTTATTGTTATTGCTAGAGAGGGTGTTTTTTTCTTGGGAGAGTGCAAGTGATCAGCACAGGGCCATTCAGTACTGCTTAGACAGAGGTCAGGGGTCCTGCATCCTCCTAGAGATTAATTTACACTCCTTCTGCAAGCTTTAAGCAATGCTCTGCTGGACACTGAAAGAAGTCACAAGACTGCTCTAAATGCTGATGAGAAAAAGGTATATATCAGTTTATATCCTAAATTTTAAGCTCCAAGGAGCAGGGCCCTCCTATCCCTCTTGTATTGAACTGTATTGTTGCTGTATTGTCTCCCGTTATGTTGTAAAGCGCTGAGCAAACTGTTGGCACTATATAAATCCTGTATAATAATAATAATAATATTTACTATAATAATTGCATTGGTTTAGTAACACTTTAATCTCAAAACTGGATAGGCAGCTAAAATACTGTATATCCCTTATCTATATTTATTCAGCTTTAAAGTGGAACGTTCACTATCTATAGTCGGCCCAAGCACATTCATCACATGATACATTCTGACACCTGCTGTAATCAGTTTGTTATATGGTGATAAAAAAATTTGGGGAAAAAAACGCATACACTTTAAAGAGTATGTATGGAAACCAAGTTCTAAAAAAGGGAATTCTTGATATCAAACTTGGTTAAACTTTGCATCCATCTGTATGCAAAGCTATTCTAAATAATGAAATACTTGTTCAGCCCCTCTCAGTGACATGACGCAGTTTTTAAAATTACTCATTCATATAAGTAGTAGAGGGTTGTATATGATCTTGCTCAGTTAGTATTACTTATTTAATGTCAGCCGCGTCTGTATCATCCAGATTAGTCAAAATCTTTCTTCTTTTTGCTAACTGCGATGATATCTGGCCTGTTTGATCTTTGTTCTCTGTAATTCTTTATTTATAAAAGTTCTTTTGCTCCTGAACTATGAGTAAAGAATTTGCAGACAAATTACAGACACAGGTACATAAGTCTAGAACACATATTACTACAATAAATAATGTACACAGTCCATCACTATGGACATATAAGGGCTCATGCAGCTGGGTGTATAGCACTACGTCTGGTATATTTCCCCACCAGGGAGCCCACAGGTCCTACCTACAGCCACGTATTAAGGTCAGTTGAAGTAACCAACTATATGCATGTACAACGTATACAAACGTAGACACGAAAATGTATATGGCATACAACTCAGTCTACATCCAGAGTTGTACATCCGTGTGCATAGACGTGTATATAGTGCGGCAGTTCTGAGCACTGTCACTGTGAGAATCAAGTTTATACCCCAGGATTCTCAACTAAACAGGTTTAGGGGCTCCAGTGGGTTTATTTAATGCAGAGGAAACTGGCTTTTCAGTTTCCTCGTTTGTTCCTAAAGTCTGTTTTGGGATCTGGAGCCTGTAGATTTCAAAGTGATCTGGGAGGGATGAAATCTCCTAGTCCTGGGTCCAGGTTTTCTTAATCCCCAGCATAATAATTGTACAGGTGTGTGCAGGGCTTTAAAGAATGACCTGACTAGGCTTTAAAGAATGACCTGACTAGGCTTCTGGGCTCCATCCCGGCAGACAGGAGGTCATTGCCCAGGAGTCAGGAGAGCTCCACCTAGGAGAGGTGGGAGCCAGAGCAGCCAGGGGCTGTATACCTCAGAGAGCCATGAGGCTAAATATTTGTTTCATTTGTATTGATGGTGGATATCCCTGCGTGGGAAACCAGTATTGTGTGGAACTTTCCTTTAAATAAAATTGGATAAAAATGCCCTTAAAAAGAAGGAAGCAAGTGGCTTTGTGCTTTAAAAGACTCTACCCTTGATGCTAGTTCTCACAATAGGTATCACGTACCTGGTGATGGTGGACGATGGAGAGAGGGCTTCCCTTGTGTCAGGACAGGAGCTGAGGAACGGACAGGCAGGCCTAACAATGTAACGCACTGGCTGACGACAACCACCACCCACAGACCAAAGTCCCTCAGGGCGCGGAGTCTAAGTCCCAGGCTGCCCTTCACCAGGGCCCCTGATGGTGGGGATGGACTTGACGCAGCCAGGAACCAGGTCGCGGCCCCCGAGACACCTCAGCTGCGGTAATGGCCGCCGCCAATGGCGTGTAGCTGGTGGAAGAGACAAAAGAGTAGTCAGACAAGCCGGGGTCAACAACAACAGGACAGAACAGTACAGGACAGCAGACGAGAATCACAGGTCACGAGCCGGGTTCAGCAACAGAGGGTCAGATCAAAGGAGAACACAAAGAATAGTCAAGACAAGCCGAATCAGATACCAGGAGAGTCACGAGAGTCAGAACAGAGTAACAGCAACACAAAGACACAAGACACAAGTGCAAAGAGCATGTGCGGGCCACAGGCTTATATGTCATCAGCCACACCCCTCTGGAGGATGGACCACAGAAACCTGAAGGCATAAAAGGGCTCCCATCATGCACAGCAGAATCCAAGATGGACACCAGCACATGAAGTAACATAACCACAGGAAAAAGGTAGGACCTTGACAGTACCTCCCCCTCAAGGGCCCCTCCCCCTCCGCGGCTCAACAAAAGGTTTCTGAGGAAAGCGGGTATGAAAAGCGCGGAGGAGGGCAGGAGCATGGACATCCGCGGAAGGAACCCAGGAACGCTCCTCGGGACCATAACCGCGCCAATGAACCAGGAACTGTAATTGACCGCGCACCAATCGAGAGTCCAGGATCCGGCTCACCTCATACTCCTCATGACCGTCAACCCGGACAGGACGGGGCCGAGGAAGAGAGGTAGTGAAGCGATTGCAGATCAGAGGTTTCAACAGGGAAACATGAAAGATATTGGAGATCCGCATCCCAGACGGAAGGGCAAGTGCATAGGCCACCGGATTCACTTTGCGGAGAATGCGGAAAGGACCGACAAAACGGGGAGCCAGTTTGGGTGTGGGCACCCGAAGATTGAGGTTGCGAGTAGACAACCACACCCGATCGCCGACCTGGTATGAAGGAGCGGGCAACCGTCTGCGATCAGCCTGGAACTTCTGGCGCTGAGCTGAGTCCCTCAAGGCCCTCTGGATCTGCCCCCAAGAAGAACGCAGGGCAGCAAGATGGTTCTCCACAGCCGGAATGTCCTGTGGTGAGAACCTCTCAGGTAATACCGCGGGTTGAAACCCATAGTTGGCCATGAAGGGAGACATCCCGGTGGAGGAGTTGACCGCCGAGTTCCTGGCAAACTCTGCCCACGGCAGGAGTACGGCCCAATCATCCTGATGGTCTGAAATATAACACCGAAGGAATTGTTCTAAGGCCTGATTGGAACGCTCCGCAGCCCCATTGGACTGCGGGTGGTAGGCTGATGAAAAGGAGAGACTAATACCCAACTGGGAGCAGAAGGCACGCCAGAATCTGGACACGAACTGACTCCCGCGGTCTGAGACAATCACCTTAGGTAACCCATGTAGGCGAAAAATCTCCCTGGAAAAGACCGTGGCCAGTTCCTGCGCTGTGGGTAATTTCCTGAGTGGAATGCAATGGCACATCTTGGAAAACCGATCGACGATCATGAGGATGACCGTATGACCCCGAGACACCGGGAGGTCTACAATAAAGTCCATCCCTAGATGTGACCAAGGACGCTCCCCATTGGGAATGGGTTGCAGAAGACCCAAAGGGAGATGCCGTGGAGACTTATTCTGGGCACAGATCGAACATGCCGCTACATAAGAGGCAATGTCGGCACGGAGGGTTGGCCACCAGAATAAGCGAGAGACGACCCAACACAGCTGGTTCTTCCCTGGATGCCCGGCAGTTTTGGCGTTATGGTAGGTACGCAGCAGGCGGGTGCGCAATCCCTCGGGTACGAAACATCTACCCTCTGGCCTCCCGGGAGGAGCATCAGTTTGAGCCGCCAAAATCTGCTCCCCAAGGGGAGAGGTCAGACTGGTGCGAATGGCAGCCAGGATCTGATCTGGAGGTATAAGTGAGATTGGCTCAGAGTCCTCCCTGGACAACTCAGAGTATTGCCGTGATAACGCATCAGCCCTGACATTCTTGGAACCAGGCAAATATGAAACCACATAGTTGAAGCGTGACAAGAACAGAGCCCATCTGGCCTGGCGGGGTGTCAATCTCTTGGCCTCCGAAAGATAAGTCAGGTTCTTGTGATCGGTAAGAATGAGGACCGGAACCGCGGAACCCTCGAGCAGGTGCCTCCATTCCTTGAGAGCCAGAATGATGACCAACAACTCCCGATCTCCAATCTGGTAGTTGCACTCAGCCGAGGAAAGCTTCCTGGAGTAGAACCCGCAGGGAAGTAGGGGTCCATCGGGCGACCGACGCTGAGACAGGAGAGCCCCTACTCCCGTCTCGGAAGCATCAACTTCGAGGACGAAGGGCAACCCAGGATTGGGATGCGAAAGAATCGGAGCCGAAGCAAAGGCAGCTTTCAGAGCCTCGAAAGCTCTGATGGCCTCGGATGGCCACTCGTGAGGGTTACTCCCCTTCTTGGTTAGGTCAGAGAGAGGCTTTGCCAATGTGGAGAAGTTCCTGACGAACTTCCGATAGTAGTTGGCAAAACCCAGAAAGCGCTGAATGGGCCGAAGACCATTGGGACGAGGCCACTGCAGAACTGCCGCAACCTTCTGAGGGTCCATGGAAAATCCCTCCGCGGAAATTATGTAGCCCAAAAAGGCAACCTGGGATCGATGGAACTCGCACTTCTCGAGTTTACAAAAGAGTCCGTTCTCACGCAATCGTTGCAGCACCTGCTTAACATCCTGGACATGGGACTCCATGGAGGTAGAGTAAACCAAGATGTCATCCAGGTAAACCACTACGCATTGCTGCAACAAATCACGAAGGACATCGTTTATGAATTCCTGAAAGACCGCGGGCGCGTTACACAATCCGAAGGGCATCACCAGGTATTCGTAGTGCCCAGTTCTAGTGTTAAACGCGGTCTTCCACTCATCCCCCTGTCTGATCCGTACGAGGTTGTACGCCGCCCTAAGGTCGAGTTTGGTAAAGACCGTTGCTCCCTTAAGGCGGTCGAATAACTCAGAAATCAAAGGAATAGGATATGCATTTTTAATGGTAATCCGATTGAGACCCCTATAATCGATGCAGGGCCTCAATTCCCCACCTTTCTTCTTTACAAAAAAAAACCCCGCTCCTGCTGGGGAAGTAGACTTACGAATGTGCCCCCGGGAAAGCGCATCCACCACGTACTCCTCCATGGCCTTATTCTCCGCAACCGAGAGAGGGTCAGATCAAAGGAGAACACAAAGAATAGTCAAGACAAGCCGAATCAGATACCAGGAGAGTCACGAGAGTCAGAACAGAGTAACAGCAACACAAAGACACAAGACACAAGTGCAAAGAGCATGTGCGGGCCACAGGCTTATATGTCATCAGCCACACCCCTCTGGAGGATGGACCACAGAAACCTGAAGGCATAAAAGGGCTCCCATCATGCACAGCAGAATCCAAGATGGACACCAGCACATGAAGTAACATAACCACAGGAAAAAGGTAGGACCTTGACACCTTGCGGCTAAGTTCCGGACTCCCTTGAGAGTGGGACAGGGGGAGTCTGGCCCAAAGTTGCACAGGTTGCCTGTAGGAGTGATGGTTGGTGGTCCACTAGGAAGCACAGCTGGTGTACGGGGATAGGTCTGCAGACAGGAGGCGCCTGTGTGTGGTATGCAAGCCCTTCCAGGATTTGGATGTTTACTGGGTAGTTGGTTCAAGCCAAGGTCAGGTACCAGGTGGGAATCAGAGGGGTTGTAGTCAGATGGGATAGCCGAGGTCATTCACAGAGGAGCGAGAGAGAGAGTATCCGTAAGCCAAGCCGAGGTCAGATCAGGGGTAAATCAGAGTAGACAGGTCCAGGAGCAAGCCAAGTCGGTAACAGGAAATCACAAGGGTACGGGGAGCTAGAGATCATCCAGCAACTAGAGGAAGTGATGAGCCTCCTTATAAATGCTGTCTGGCACCAGACTGAGGCTGATGTGTACTTCTGCGGCCATGTAGAGTATTGGCAAAAATGCCATATCTTCCAGAACACCTGCCGTGGACAGGACCCTGACAATAGGTAGTACTTACGTATACATGTGTATAGCCACATACAAATGTTGGCTTCTATAGGCACTGCCGATTTGCATGACCCTCTACTATGCGGTCGCTGTGATAACCAATCTCAACTATCACTCATGTAAACAGTGTAGTGTTTATATTGGTAAGACTGCCCTTTCTTCTTACAGTGAAGGAAAGGGGAGGAATGAGGAACTATTGAATGAAAAAATGGTGTAAAATGCTTAAAAAAACAATATATCAAAGCAGCTGGCATAAAAGGCGAACCTCTCAAACCTCCTAATCAATAAAACACAACAATATGCAGCGCTATGGTGTAAAATGCTTAAAAAAACAAATAAATAAATAGGTAAACACAAGTGAGATTCTACAGAGTGCCAAATAACACAATGAAGTGGATAAAACGTTCTGATATGATATATAAAGTGCTCAAGGTGATGAAATGAATTATATTAGAGTCCAAAACAGCAAAACGCCTTAAGGTGCAAATCCGTGATTCCTGTGATAGTAGATGTATATTGCACTAACCCTCAAGGTTAAGTTCCTGGTTATACTGCACCTCTGTGAGTGTTCCCCCCCCCCGCTGGATGGATGTCATGTCTCTGGAGATGTATGCTGAGTGTTGCCTGACATGCTGAGGTTTGCCAGATGACCCACAAAGTCCTGCTGTTCCAGATCCAGTTGACCAGGAGTGGTTTGAATTACTCAAATGCGCATTTTATTGCACATTCTGGTTAGTGCAATATACATCTACTATCACAGGAATCACGGATTTGCACCTTAAGGCGTTTTGCTGTTTTGGACTTTAATATAATTCATTTCATCACCTTGAGCACTTTATACGTCATATCAGGACGTTTTATCCACTTCATTGTGTTATTTGGCATTCTGTAGAGTCTCACTTGTGTTTACCTATTTAATTATTTGTTTTGTTTTTTTAAGCATTTTACACCATAGCGCTGCATATTGTTGTGTTTTATTGATTAGGAGGTTTGAGAGGTTCGCCTTTTATGCCAGCTGCTTTGATATATTGTTACCTTGCGCTCGTTTGTTTATTTTAGGTGCTATATAAGTACCTGTGATAAATAAATAATAAAAAAATTAGTTCCAGATCAGCAGCAGTTCATTCATCTTCATCATCCCACTGTATCGGACCTGTACAGTAACCCCTTCACTACCTCTGTGCACGCCCTTTACATTTATTGGATTAAGTGCACCAATACCAAGCTCCATGATTTAACCCCAACAATACCAGTATGTTTCTTTATTTACAAAAAAATTGTGGCAAAAATGAGGTCACCTTGGGGTGTCTACTTTCCAAAAAAGGGTCACTTTGGGGGGTTACATAGTTACATAGTTAGTCGGGCTGAAAAAAGACAAAAGTCCATCCAGTCCAGGTTTTGTACTGTCCTGGCATTTTTATTTGATATGTTTTTGTATCAGAAAATAAGGGAAACATTTTTTCAAAAAGTTTATCCTTTTATATAATAAAAAATAAAAAGCTTAGTGGTTATTATAAACCACCAAAAGAAAACTCTATCTGTCTAAAAAAAAGAGATATCTGTATTTGGGTACAGCATTCCACCAGTGAGTAACTGTCAAACAAGCTCAAACAAACTATCACATAACTGAAAAATGGCCTGGTAATGATGGGGTATTACAGGCTGATTCTCAAGCAGTTTAAGTGTAGGTTAGGGCGAAAAACATACATAGTAGCAGTACATATATGCAATACATGCAATTGCCTATGTTTTATCCCTTTAAAGGCCCTGCAAGTACAAAAAAAAACAAAAAATCTGTTGATCATCAAGAAATGACCTCTAGTTGTAGCCAACAACACACAGCATGTTTGTTCACAGAGTGGTGTCAGCCCTGCCCATTTGTCTCTTGCTAAATTATGGAATCTCCCCCCTTCCCCTTTTCATCTCCAAAACATAAAGAATCTTGGATCTATATGCCAAGATAACTAGAAGGACTAATTAGCCTCCTTGAGATAACCCAAAAGTGTGCATATGACAGCTTTAAAAGTCTGACATGATCCACTGGTGTTTTATTTTTTGGACAAATAAAAAACAAGAAAAAAAAAACACATCCAATAGTTGTTTGAATCTTGAATGAAAACACTGATAAACTAATTTTTGAAATGATACTGGATTAAATGGGGGCCTTTTATATCCACCTCTGCTTACATTTAAAAGGTTCACTCCCAATATATGTATCAGGGATATAACAGACCACTTCCTTAAAAAAAATAAAATAAACTAATAACTTTGGACTGAATTTGCTATATGTTTTGCTCTTATCACATTATCAATGATGCTTTTCTTTTTCTTAAACATTTCCTCGATGTTTTATCTTACTGTGTTTTAGGATGTAGCTATATTGACTAATACCAAGAGGAATGCCACAGTGGTGTGCCATGACACTGTCTCATTGCTTGCCATATCTAAACAGGTAAGTGTTTTTAATAAATTTTAGAGCTATAAAAACAGTATTCTACTGCCACACAAGTGAAGCCCATTTGGGGATCAGCGCTATATAGGTATCCACCACTGGAACTGAACACATGCCATAAGGTTCAAGTGTGGTCTTGAGTGGACTAACTAGTTTGGCATGGCCGACCATATCTCTCTGTTGACCGCAGTAGAATTTGGAACTTTCTATCAGAAGATTGAGCTAATGATCAAAAAAAGAGAAGGCTGGGCTAAGCTGCTCATTCTGCTGCTGCAGTGACCATCAGGGCTGCTGTTAGAAACCATGAGGCCCCATGTAGGCAACCTGACAAGGCCCCCCTCCCAAAAAACACATTTTACTATGCTTCAGTTATAAGTGGACACAGTGAGTGATCAGTACCGATCACTCATTGTGTTCATTCAGGAACCAAAGGGGCTGGTAAATGCGACATATTTACCAAATCTTTCCCCCACTCTACATCCTCAAAGATCCTATTGTGTGCTTAGAGCTGCCAGTGGAAAGAAGATGAGGGAAGCCGGCAGCACTGTGAGGGCACACAGGGGGGTCTGTTCTGCAGGGGGAAACGTATGGTGCACAGGGAGGGTGATGACGAAGTGGGGGAGAATTACTGCAAATGATGCCCTGTATGGCTCTCTCTGCAGAAGCTGAAAACCAGTGGGAGGGAGATGAGAAGAAGACGGTTTTCAGCTGCTGCAGAGAGAGCCATACAGGGGATCGGTTCCAGTAACTGCCCCTTGTTGTGCCAATCACCCTCCCTGCCCACATCCTATTCACCCAACTTCCTGGGCCCCCCTGCTGGTCTGGGCCCTGTACAGGAGGACTGGTGGTACTCCCTTTTCCACAGCCCTGGTGACCATTACTAGAATTACAATATTTAAAATCAAGATGATAATACAACATTATTGAGCTACTTGTAGAAAAAGAATAAAGTAACTGAATATGTATCCACACCACTGACTGCAGAATTAAACTAACACCAAAATAATTGCCTTTAAAGTACAAGATGAACTTCACTGCTATTAGTTACTTCTCAGAATTAGCATGTGGAAAGTCACCAGTAAATAAATGTCACTCGAGCTTGTCTGCAGATATCAATGACACGTGCTTCAGTATGTAGTTTTTTCAATTTTCTGACTGCACAGAAATAAATCACACAGCGTGTAATGAAACCCTCCTTCGTTTACATTGAGTAATATACGAGCCCGGTAATTCACAGCATAATTTTAATATGATGTTCTGATTATACATTATAGTACCAATTTCAGTCCTGCCAAGTGATTAATGGTAAAATATATTCAGAACGAAGGAATCATTTCTGCAAATGTTGTAGAATATGAGAGATTGATTAGAACCATAATGTTATACAATTGACTTAGCTCATCATTTTATTTTCTTCTACAAAAAAGAGGATTTTTTTGGGAAAAAAAAAACTTCAGTTCCAGGAACTCTTGTCCTTCATGGGAGCTGAGGCTGTTTTTTTCTAAATCTGTTCATTTTATAGTAGTATATAATCATTAAATAGATGGTCTAATTCTTGCAGGAAAGACCTTCGTTATTTTTCCAGTAGAAGCTAATAGTGTACTTATACATATTCTATATTACTTTTCGACTTTTCTACAAAAAAGCATTTATTTATATAGCATCTACAAACTGTTCACTTCTTTACAAACTAGACAGTGTGTTCATACAGACTAGACAGTTATACAGTGGAGCTTCAAATGTCATGTACCAACTACAATTTTACAAATATATCCTTGGACCAAATTTTGGGTAAGGCTAGGTTCATATCTATGCAGGCTGCAGTTGATGCATTTTTCTGGTGTGTTTTGCATTTTTGAATATGCGTTTTTGATTGGGGTTTTTTTTTGGCTAATAGGGAAACATGACAGTTCTTTTCATGTAGTGAGACTTTGATGCGACTTTACAATCTCTGGCACTCAAGTAGCATCAAAGTAGCATCAAAGTAGTGTGGGAACCTTTATGTGTCCTCAGGTAGGGTTAAGGGCTAGGGTTAGGGTAAATGTTAGGCTTGGGTTACGGGATAGGGTTAGGGTTACATGTTAGGGTTAAGGACTAAGGTTGGGGTTAAGGGCTAGGGTTAGGATTAAATGTTAGGGTTAAGGGCTAGGATTAAATGTTAGGGTCAGGGTTAGCAGAAAACATTAGGGTTAGTGGTAATTATTAGGGCTAGCTGTAATTGTTAGGGTTAGCATTCTAGCCCTAACAATTACTGTAAACCCTAACAATTACTGCTAACCCTGACTTTATCTTTAACATTTAACCCTAACCCTTACCTTTAACCCTAGCCCTTAACCCTAACCCAAGTCCTATACCCTAACCCTAACATTTAACCCTAATACTAGCCCTTAACCCTAACCCAAGTCCTATACCCTAACCCTAACATTTAACCCTAATTCTAGCCCTTAACCCTAACCCAAGTCCTATACCCTAACCCTAACATTTAACCCTAATCCTAGCCCTTAACCCTAACTTTGGACACATAAAGGCTCCTGTACTACTTTGATGCGACTTTGATGCTACTTTGATACTACTTGAGTGCCAGTGAGTGTAAAGTAGCATTAAAGTCACATCAAAGTCACACTACATTAACAGAACTGTCATACTTTCCTATTAGCCAAAAAAAATGCATCAAAAACTCAACGCTTACGTTTGTGGTGCAGGTCCATTGAAGTCTATTACATGCAAAACGCAGTCTTCTGCTGGAAAAAATGTCCCTGACCCATCAGCAAAAAATGAACAGATGTGAACTAGATCCATAGGAAACAATGTTAAATGGGCTGTAGTGCGTTTCTGCAAAATGTAAAATGCACTAAAAAATGCATAGGTATGAACCAAGGGTAAAAGTTGATAAAGCTAAAGTTTAATCTCCTTATACTTTTTCCTTCCTTCATTTCCCCCTGATTAGCATACTAACGAAATGCTTAAATAAAATCTTTCCATTTTAATTACATACCTTATATTTGATCCAATTGAAGGCTGGGCGACGGGCAGGTGGAACATTCCTCCATGTTTCATTGGGTACCTAGTCTGGGTCACACAAGAGGATTGCCCCTGTCATAGGTTCTTCTGAGCTATGCTAGACACCTTAACAGGATCACTCTATTTTAGACATGGGGTACCTTTATTCTGCCGTTTTCATCAATGCCATGGGACAAGGCTGAGGCCACCATCAAGGAATAATCAACTGTAAAGTAGGCCTCTGCTCTTAGGCATGATTGTACACCATGTACACTTGCATGACAACTGTCTTCTGGTAGCAGAATGGGGCCCCACCGTGCACCTAGCGTGGCTTAGTATGTGCACTTAAATTAGACCTTAAATTGTTACTAAAGCCACAACAGTAAAATCAGTCTATATATGCAGTAAAGCATGTCTTCTCTGATCCTCCCCTCCTTCCAGTGTCCCCCTCTTATCTCCTGATAAGACATATCGTGTGGAGACACTCTGCACATGCTTAGTTTGGTGTGTATTAATAGGTTTTTTTTTCTTGGGAGAGTGCATGTGATTAGCACAGGGCCAATCAGCACTGTCCAGACAGTGGGTTAGGGGTTCTGCATCCTTCTAGAGCAGAAAGAAAACTCATCCTACAAGATTAACCAGTACTCTGCTAAACACTGATAGAAGTCACAAGACTGCTCTAACTGCTGATGAGAAAAGGAATTTAGAAGTTTATATTTAGTAAAATAATTGCATTTCCATTTTCTGTGTACTTTGGGAGACCAGATATAGTGAATGCAGGGTCCTGGGTTTAGTAACACTTTAAGCTTCCGTACCCCTGTACAGGGTGGGAACCTCAGCGGTGCAGATCCGCTCTCATTGCTATGAGATACAGACCAATGGTGGAAGGAGTGCCAACAACATCTCCCTCGATGCTAGAGGCCATACCACCTGCAACAGGCACACGGCAATGACAGGCTGCTGGACTGACTGTTAGCCTCCTCTATCCTTGGTAACCACTTTTTATATTGCACCAGGATGACTCTTTAAGTGCTATCTTCATACCCCAATGTGACTAGTGACCCGCAGCAGTGAACTAAGTGTAAAATATGCTGGTTACTTGCATTGCACACCTTTAAGAACTTCAGACTAGGCAGAAAGCAAAGTCTCAATGTTCTACATAGAAAAATTAAACATACACAAGAGCAGTTCTTCCCTACATTCATAAACCCTAATTCAGGCTTGTGTGCTGCCTCAGCATACCTGCAAAAGTGGTAAGTCTGTTGGTATTGGCATAGTCCAGCAGCTGGTGACTTTGGGGTGAACCCCAGATTTCCTGGGTGCTTCCTACATTGCTACAGGTTCCAGGATGTCTGGAAAGGTGTAACAGTATGCTCTTTCAGGCCAGGAATTCACAGCAAGACTCTTGGCTCTGGATCACTGTCCCTTTTTATAACCCCAGGATCAGTGGGTCAGACCCAAAAAGCTCACTAAACAGCAAACCTGGGAACCTAGGTTAACCCTAACCCTCCCATCTGGGGCAGCACATAGCTAGCTTTAAAAAAGGGTTGGGTGCAGACCCAAATCACTGTTATGGCCATTAGTTAGACAATAGAAATTGCAGCCATAAACCAACTTAGCATAACAAAGAAAAATAAATATATGGTTACATTTCGCTGACTGATTAAAATTTTACTGATTGACTTGTTTTGGGAAGTGCAAGCTCTGCAGCTGTCCTTCTCATACTTTCTTCACTACTTGGCGAGTCACTGACCTGGAATAAGTATGTGTATATCAGTTGTCCTTACCCTTTACTGACCTCATGTTTGTAGTAGGAAATTACCCTCTATATAGCGCTGGTCCCCAAATGTTTTGATATGAGGGCCACACTGTATATTATTTTAGGGCAAAAAAATATCTAAATATTTGTAAATGAGTGAATAAAATTTAATTGTATAAATAAGTTTTACTCTGAGCTTTTTTTTGCAATCAGCATGATATGATTCAGAAAAACATAGAATTAAATTCAGTAAAACAAAAGAAAAACATTTCAAATAAGCTTGAAATATTAAAAAAGGTAGAAGAAAATACATTCAGACTGCACCGTTCTCATTTTAATGGGTCCCCGTCATCAGGGTCCCTATCAAAGTCCACCTTATATCATAGAAATCATAGAAACATTTTTGTCTGAGTATAGATCTCTGTTTGTCCCAAGCATGGGTAACGCCATTTACTGTTGACTGGCTCACTACCTCTGCTGAAAGTTTATTCCAGACACCAACTACCCTTTCAGTAAAATAATACTTTTAAAGGTTAGATTTGAACTTTCCTCCAGTTCCATCAGGTTCCCTCCTTTCATCAGGGTCCCAATTAGGGTCTTCTTTACATCAGGGACCACAGCAGAGTCATTCCACACATCAGGGTCCCCATCAGAATCCCCCTTACATATGAGTTCCCATCAGAGTCCCTTCTTACAGCAGGGTCTCCGTCAGAGCAGAGACTGTGCATATCAGCTGTGGGCTGGATAAAATCTTGTAGTGCGCCACATGTGGCCTATGGGCCGTAGATTGGAGACCCCTGCTATACATTCTGCTATACATTATAGAAAGAGATAACTATGACAACCTTGGGACTTGCACCTTCAAAAACAAGTCAGTTCTCCATTCCTCCACCAATCAAAAGATCATCAACTCCAATGAGATTGTGAACTCTTTTACAGAGTATATAGTGCCTTATATATCTTTAAGGAAGACCTCCAAACCCCTCAGCCCACTCCCCAGGCTGTTGATGACTTCTTGGCTCGGTTACAGCTTCCATCCTTCTCAGATGAACACCTACCAACGCTGAACACCTCATTCTCTGAGTCTGAGATCATTAGAATTATTGACTCCTTGCCAATCGGGAAAGCTCCTGGCTCCTCTCCAACCCCCATACACAAAGGCATTTCTTTAATTTACAATACTCTTTAGGAAAAGCTGACCTTTGCAAATCTAAACCTTTCCTACAATGGGAGGAGGACTTAGCTGTAAAATAAACTGTCGCACAATGGAGTGATGTCCTTAAGGTGGTCTACACAGCTGCACACAGTGTTCAATACTGGGAGTTGACCCAAAAAATGTTCCTTTCGCTGATATTTAACTCCCTACCACTTAGCCCAGAATTCTTTCTCTCAGTCACCGCTGTGTTGGTGTGGCTGCAGCCAAACGGGCATCCTATTGCATATCCTATGGTCTTGTAAATGCATTGTTAGCTACTGGAAGAAAATATTCCAAATAATTTCAGAGGTGACAGGAGTATGGATATCACATAACTCTGCCTTGGCCATCTTGAATCTGGAAATTGATAGCTGCCAGACTCAAGATTGCCAAGCAATGGAAATCCCAGCATGCTTCTAACCCTTCGGAGGTTAATACCCTCACTAAACTTCATCGTTCCTATGAACACAGTCTGGCGCTGTGGAATAATAAAGTATTGGCCTTTGACTCCTAATTGGAATCATGGACCACCTGGATGAATAAATGATAAACAGTGACCGTAGACATATTGTAACATCTATTATTACTGTATAACTTGAATTCTGAATTCCTATGGACTACCATCACTTGTGCTGCTTTGTTCTCTGTATCTTGTTTAACATGCTATAGCTATCTTATTATGTCTCTGCTTTGCTGGAACACTTTGTATGCTTTGAAAAATCAATAAAAATCTATTGACAAAAAACAAAACAAAACAAGTTTAGCGGCCTAACAATTCTGGATTAAAAGAAGAAATCATTGTTGTTTCTGTGAAGACCAAAGAAATACCTATTCAGTCAATGTATTTCCTCATTTGTTTATCTCACCTACAGATTCCAAAGTTTCAAACTTCATGAAATTCATTCAACAACCTTTTTTTTTTTTCAGGATTTTTTAAACATATTCCTGAGCAACGAATCCCAGGAAGGTCCAGATCATATGCAACTGTTGCAGAGCATTGATTTGCTTAGTGGTTGGCCCATTGATAAACTTCCTTACAACAATCCCAGAATCTGTGTCCACACCTTCTACAGGTACCTGTCACCTTTACACTCTTAGATATTCCAAACACCAAATTATTTAAATGGCATTTGTCACTTTATCCATTTAGAACAATGTGATGGGTTGTCTTGTAAGAAGCCCATACCTGTTTAATACCCGCTTTCCTCACACTTGCCTGCCACTCATGTGTACCTGCAACAGTTTCATTATTAGATTACTGAGTCTTTAGATGAATATTAAATGCCAAACTTTTTTTTATTTTGGATAAAGTAGGGAAGGGTTAAAACCCCCAGGTTTTTGAATCTGTTTCCCATTGGCAAGATTTCTCCTAATTTCCTGTGGACAGAGCAGAAAGTGAGTGGAAATCTCTCTAAAGCCAGGGAAAATTACCTTTTAGACAAATGTTACCAGAATATGTGTCCCCATTGGAAGATTTCTACTGAGAACTCAAATTTTGGGATTTTCCCTCTTCTCCATAAAGGAGACGCAGACACCAATAAAAACATGTAAGAAGCATTAAGGGTGCCATACTATTGGTCAAGGAGTCACTTTTTTATTAGATAATCAATAGAAGAAGAGCCAGTGTTTTTCAGTTGTTCAGGCACTCTTTCACCAAGGCTTATTGGATGCACTAGGTGGACTATATATAAAGTAACCTCAAAATTAAAAATAATGATAAAGCGAGCACTGGTAAAATTATATAGACTACTAAAATGGTATTACACAAGATAAATATAAATATAGGTATAGATATGAAGGTAGCAGCTAGCACTCAGGGTATTGGCAACAGTCCCAGAATAAAAATATGTTAAAGTAAAAGTGCAGCGCTATAAATGCATGTTATCAATCATAAACTCATCTAAAGTCAAAAAAGTGCAAATAAGTGCAATAATGATGTAAAATGGTAAATGGTGCTAAAAAAGGTTCATATAATCATTCCTGAATAATGTTAAAGTAATATGTTAAAGTAATAGTGCAGCGCTATAAATGAATGTTAACAATCATAGACGCATGTAAAGTCAACAAAGTGCAAATAAGAGCAATAATGATGTAAACTGGTAAATGGTGCTAAAAAGTTCATATAATCATTCCTGAATAATGGAATGTCCTTCTTGTGAGAGTACCAACTCAGAGAGTGCCTATGAATGGCACATGTGGTTTATCCGTGACGAATAGTAGTGCATGAACTCGTGAAAGGTAAACCACCCTTGGGACGGGTGTACACTCACCAGAACAAAAGTATTAATGCACATGGGTTATACACATCACACATCTGGGGGTGCAGCAGTATGCTGGCAGCTATGGGTTAGTCCAGGGGCACCTGAGAACGTGTTGGTACACGAACCGCGTTGGGTGGAGCCCTATTACTGATGCCACGCTGCTGCCATTGAGGTGCGGCGGCCATCTTGCTGAGCTAATTCCTCCACAGGACCATTTTGGCACCCACCCTGATGGATGGATGGATGAAGCAGGATGACTAACCCATAGCTGCCAGCTTACCGCTGCACCCCCAGATGTGTGATGAGTATAACCCATGCGCATTAATAATTTTGTTCTGGTGAGTGCACACCCGTCCCAAGGGTGGATTACCTTTCACGAGTTCATGCACTACTGTTCGTCACGGATAAACCACACGTGCCATTCATAGGCACTCTCTGAGTTGGTACTCTCACACAAAGGACATTCCATTATTCAGGAATGATTATATGATTTTTTTCTTAGCACCATTTACCAGTTTACATCATTATTGCACTTATTTGCACTTTGTTGACTTTACATGCATTTATGATTGTTAACATGCATTTATAGCGCTGCACTATTACTTTAACATATTACTTTAACATTATTCAGGAATGATTATATGAACCATTTTTTAGCACCATTTACCAGTTTACATCATTATTGCACTTATTTGCACTTTTTTGACTTTACAATAGTTTATGATTGACAACATGCATTTATAGCGCTGCACTATTACTTTAACATAACCTCAAAATTAATTGGCGTCACTAGGATTGTAATAATATTTGTATGCTTAAAATCTGATCCTACTATTAGCAGTTTGTGCAGCATGGAGCACGGGGTGCTGTTATTTAGACTGTGTGAAATGTGAATCAAACATATATAAAAATCTCTTTTTTTTTTCGGAAAATTGATTAATAAAAAAATGGACGCTTTGACCATTGGTGTGGCTTCCTTGCTGCCTCTTGCATATTTGGATTTCTCTGAAGACTCATAATCTCTTGGGGTGCTCTGGTATATGTGAGCAACCTCCCCAAAGCGAGGCAGCTTAATCAATGAGACAGGTTTTCACAACACTGGTTATTATAATAGGAAATCCTAGCATGTACCAGCAACAAAAACCTGAGAGCTGTTCTAAAATTTCTACTCTAAACTAAAGATTTGGTCTTTAGATACGCTTTAACGATGAGTTGGATGGATGGAGTTATGTGTTAGGCAAAAAAGTATAAAAGGTGTTTGATATTATAATTTTTATTCCCACTTTTTTCTGCTCTGCCCAGAAAAGTGTATACTATGCCATGGCAGCTAAATCCTGCCAGGATTTGGACAAGTCACGGTAAATAGATGTAGATGCAAATATCTCTCTGTCCTCATTCTTTGAAACGTTTGACTATGGTTGTTCAAAGATTCCATGTATGGAACTACCAGGTGTGAATTTCAGTTCTGGCTCTAATGCACGTCTTACTGCTTCCATATTTCCGCTGTCAGTGTATAAAGTGAAAATAAAGCTAAGTAATGACTCCAATAAACGTTGATAACTCGTTAGCAGCCAGAACTGCGAGTGATGAATTAAAGTCTATCCACATTATGTTGTAGGGCATTATATTGGCAATAGACTTTCCTTATAGCAGTAGTTATGGCTTTCTATTTTCCTGTTTCGCGAGAAGGAAGCCAGCGGAGATAAAATGTTTGTGTCTGTAGAACTTTGAATAAACTTTAGCTTTTATTTTGTCTTTGCAGGGCATAAACCCTGATGAAATCTATCATAACAGATATAAACTTTGCTCCACTCTATTTTTATCTTTTTTTAATAGGCCAGGAACAGTTATTACAAAAGACTCGAAGGCCTCTTCGAAAATCTATGTAATCAAAAGTGTAAGTGAATACAAATATATTTATCACTAGCCATGGTGCATCCGCAATATAACTCTACCCCTTGTTTTTGATTTATTGTTCAATATGTAATTATCGGTTGCCCGTTTACAAGAAACACGACGAAAGCGAAGTGAAAATAGCTGATTTGCAGGAAATACATTCCAGAGCTTTACAGAGCATTGTCTTAAATCAGTATTATCACACATGGAATGCGGCCAAGGGCATGTCCCAGAAGTTTTGTGCAAGCTTTGAAAGCTGCTGTGCTTAAGGGATGGTAGATCGATGACCAGTCCTGCTAGGATTCAACACATTTGCAACTATAACAATTAGTGCTCATGGTAACAACTGTCTTAAAGGATAAATGCAGTTGATCTATGAAAAAGCAGTCTTTGTCCCTAGTAATCAAAAAATTATGTAATACATAGAAGGTCAACTTTTTTAATTTTTCCTCGGTAAGGGCAAATGTTTTGATCTGAGATAAAAGGTGTATTGCTTTTTTTATTAGGTTATTCTTTTAGCAGTCACTCCCTGAGCTGCTGGATTTTTTTTAAGATTTCCTGCCTTCTTAATGGTTCCTTTAGGCCAGTGTTTCTCAACTCCAGTCCTCATGGACCCCCAACAGGTCATGTTTTCAGGATTTCCATTATTTTGCACAGGTGATTTGATCAGTTTCACTGCCTTAGTAATTACCACAGCTGTTTCATCTGAGGGAAATCCTGAAAACATGACCTGTTGGGGGTCCATGAGGACTGGAGTTGAGAAACACTGCTTTAGGCCCATACTGGCCGATGTCTTATAGTTTCTAAGGGCTCTATCTCAGGTCAGCATAGATTCCTTTAGGCCCAGACTGGCCACTATCTTCTAGTTTCCAAGGCCTCTGCCTAAGTCTAGCTTGGGTCCCTTTGGACCCAGACTCCTTGCTATCTTCTAGTTTCTAAGGCCAGCATAGATCCCTTTGGGCCCAGACTGACAGCTATCTTTTAGTTTCTTTGGTGCAGGTCATCTTTGGATTCCTTAGTCCCAAGTTCAGGCTCTTTATAGAGCAAGACCCTATTTCTATAGACCCAGATCCAGAGAACAAACATTTCTTTACTCTGGCTAGCTCCAAAAGGGCAAAGGTCTGGTAGGAAAAGATTGGACCCTCACAGATACATCCTCACAAGGCAGCAGCCTGAGAGACAAGAACCCTTATAGAAGGTCACTCCAAATATGTGTCTTCTTCCTTAGCCTGCACCACTGAAATAAACCTCTCAGAGATTGGCAAAAGCAGAATAAATATTCATAACCCAATACATTGTAACTTTTAACTACTGAACAATAATCAGCAGCAGCAGGCAAAAGAAATAGGATAAACATATTGGATTGGACTGATTGGTACTCAAGACACCACATTCCTTGCTCATATAGAAATATATATGTATATACACATACACTATACATATATTTGTATATCGGACTTTATTGGAAAAATATGTTAAAACCTAAAAGTTCATATGAATTATTAAAATGTCATCAGTTGTGGTAAACCTCCATAACTAGATATCTTTTTAATTGTTCTAGTTCATTTAAAACCTGTGCAAAATTAACATATGCATATTTTAATAAGTAAAGATTATACAGGGATCATTCTTGATTTAAAATATCTCCTATTGCAGACAGTTGAGTCAACATGTGGGGTAGAGATTGCAATCGGCTTCATCAGGAAGAAAGGGGCTGTCTAAGAAGTCACATAAACATACTTACTATTGTTTGCCACAACTGATGAAATTTTAATAATTAATATAAAAGTTTGTTCTAACGTGTTTTTACAATAAGTACCATGACTTTAAACATTATTATTATTATTATACAGTATTTATAAAGCGCCAATAGTTCGCTCAGCGCTGTACATTACAAAGGGGGACCGAACATGTGTCAGAACAATACCAATACAATGCAAAACATGAGGGGATTGAGGGCATAAAATTAAGTTATTTTCCAATCGTTAGGCACTGATAAAGTCCCAATTTTTGTTGATTTTCTAGCTGGCAGAGGAAATCAAAGTGCTGGGCTCAGGATCTTCTTTTTTAAGTATTGGATACAATAGGGAAAGGTTAGAATTCCTGTCAGGTTGTAATAATGTCCAAGGCTCCGTTAGAGAGATTTTGCCTTACTTTCTGTTCTGGGGATAACCTTTTACCAAACAGAAAATTAAAGGAAAATCTACAAAGAGGAAACAGACAAAAATAAAAAATGACAAAGGTTCCAGTGTTCCCCTACTTATCCTAGGAAAAATACAATACTTTCTGTGTTGCTTTTGGAGAATAGGGTTGTGTGAAGAGAAGGGATTGAATGTTTTGAAGACTTCCTGACACAGGATGGGATTACATCAGTGGAACAGAGCAGTTCCACAACTTTCATACTTCCAGCCATGTTCTTAGACAATCAACATCTTCCTTGACACATTTTATGTGATTGGATTGTGGTGATTGGGTTTTCCTGTGTGGATATGAATGCTGGATTATGTTTCTGACACTTATCAGAAGTAAACAAGTGGCTTGAAGAAGCTACTAAATGTCTTCAACATTATAGAACAAGCCCAGGTGAATATGACCATCTACTATTAGATATATCATGACCTGGGTAAATGAGAACCTTCACAGATATGCCATTAGAGAGATTCCTTCATTTCCTGTCTAATAGAGCCTCTGATGGCAGTATAAACTTCACAAACACCTGTCATACTCAGCCCATACATTGCAGTGACAGACAGACGGATGGTGGCTGCAGCTATTTGTGACTGTTTACACAATCCACAATTACCTGCAGTGAGCATGACTAGACACAGCAAGACTGCATCCAGCCACAGTTGTCTGTCTCTAACCACAGGAAATCACTGGCTGGAGTTCTTAGGGTGTTCTAAACGCCCATCTGTATGTTACTGCAACATTTCATATTCCTGATGTGTCTATGTTTCAATGAACTTGCATGAAAAAGTATCTTATTTTCTTTGCATTGCTGTCTTTGTGTGAAATACCTGGTGACCAGAAGTCCTTCTGGTCTCCTATTGCAAACAAACCGTGCTGGGCATGGAAGCACATCCATCTCCATATGGTCAATTGTCTTCTTCTTTGCATTCTAATAGGGAGCAAAGCCTGCCTGTCCTCCAGTAGTCAGACTTGTGCTGACACGCCCCTTTTAACAGCTAACCAATGCGAAGGTCAGCGTATTGCTGTTTCTCTGCCTCCTGCAGACACGCCCCCTGCAGTTTCCACCCCCAGCTCACTAAACCACTTAGACGCCATGTGACCACTGGGAAAAGGAAAAAAAAAGTATTTATAATTATATTTATATATATACTGTATGTATATATATATATATATATATATATATATATATACACACGATATTGTCAAAAGTATTGGGACACCCCTCCAAATCATTGGATTCAGGGGTTCCAGTCACCTCCATGGCTACAGGTGTATAACATTAAGCACCTAGGCATGCAGACTGCTTCTACAAACATTTGTGAAAGAATGGGTCGCTCTCAGGAGCTCAGTGAATTCAAGGTACTGTGATAGGTTGTCACCTGTGCAATAAGTCCATCCATGAAATTTCCTTGCTACTAAATATTCCACGCTCAACTGTTAGTGGTATTATAACAAAGTGGAAGCAACTGGGAACAACAACAACTCAGCCTCAAAGTGGTAGGCCACGTAAAATGACAGAGGGGGGTCAGCGCATGCTAAAGCACTCAGTGCGCATAAGTCACCATCTGTCTGACCTCCAAACTTAATGTGGCCTTCAGATTAGCGCAACAACAGTGCATAGAGAGCTTCATGGAATAGGTTTCCATGGCCGAGCAGCTGCATCCAAGCCTTATACCACCAAGTGCAATGCAAAGTGTTGGATGCAGTGCTGTAAAGCACACCGCCACTGGACTCTAGAGCAGTGGAGACATGTTCTCTGGAGTGACAAATCACGCTTTTCTGTCTGACAATCCGATGGACATGTCTGAGTTTGGCCTTTGCCAGGAGAACGGTACTTGCCTGACTGCATTGTGCCAAGTGTAAAGTTTGGTGGAGGGGGGATTATGGTGTGGGGTTGTTTTTCAGGGGTTGGGCTTAGCCCCTTAGTTCCAGTGAAGGAAACTCTTAAGGTGTCAACATACCAAGACATTTTGGACAATTTCATGCTCCCAAATTTGCGGGAACAGTTTGGGGATGGCCCCTTCCTGTTCCAACATGACTGTGGATCAGTGCACAAAGCAAGGTCCATAAAGACATGCATGAGCAAGTTTGGAGTGGAGAAACTTGACTGGACTGCACAGAGTCTCGACTTCAACACAATAGAACACCTTTGGGATGAATTAGAGACTGTGACCCAGGCCTTCTCATCTGACATCAGTGCCTGACCTCACAAATGCACTTCTGGAAGAATGGTCAAACATTCCCATAGACACACTCCTAAACCTTGTGGACAGCCTTCCCAGAAGAGTTGAAGCTGTTACAGCTGGAAAGGGCGGGCCAACTCAATTTTGAACCCTACGGACTAAGACATCATTAAAGTTCATGTGTAAGTAAAGGCAGGCGGCTCAATCCTTTTGGCAAGATAGTGTGTGTGTGTACACAGTATATATAACATTTCTGTCTTAAACTGAGTGGGTTGTTTGACAAAGTAAGGGTTTACACATACTTTAGGCTGGCTACACACTAGTAGATTTTGAAACGAACATTCATACAAAAATTCTCAGTACATTTGACTACTTTTTGATGTTGATTGAAAGTTCGTTTGCTTTCAATTTTCGATTTTGGGAATGAATGTCATTATCTGAACGAAAACCTCATACACTGTTATATATTTGTTAGTTCAAAAAAACATTTTTCCATTCTGCTCAAAAATGAATGTTGATATGACCACATTAATCATTCGAAAATCAAACAAATGTTCCCAAAACTAAAAATATTCAAACAAAATTCTACTAGTGTATGGCCAACTTTCCTATAATAGGCCATTAAAAATCACATCGGCCTGCAAATTGAAATGGAAAGGTAATTGTTTGTGGTGTTCTACAACATGACATTTGTTGTAATTGCATACATTATATCCATTTGTTAATTGAAAGTTGATTTTTCCTTTAAAATGACATATATTTTCTTTTAAGGGATCAGTGCGTGTATTGAAAGCTGTGCCAACGCAGAAAACACTGCCTTTTCTAAGTGCCAGTAAGTATAAACAACCGGGCCAGCATTCCTAATGGAAAGACTAGAATGACATTATAATTCTATCACAGCGTGGATCATCATCATACAGAGACGGTTAGATTGAAACCTCATTACATTTTAAATGATTTTCTTGCGGTTTATTAGCAGGATGCATCTTACTTTGAGTGCCGGGATGTGTTTTTCTCCTATATTCTAATTGATTTAAACAGACACATTAAGAAAATCAATAAATATTAGAGGACAGGAACGAAAGATATTGCATAGCTTATTCTACAGAGGTGAGTAGGTTCTTGCCAGTTAGTTTTTCAAAATTAAAGAGCAACTCTAGGTATACAATTTTAATTGAAGTGAACCTGTCAGTAAATAATTGGCTCCTGTATAAATTGGGTTTGGCATGTAAATCTGAGTTAGGGACCTTAGATTGTAAGCTGCTTGAAGGCTGGGACTGATGCGAATGTACACTACATACAGTAGGTAAAGCTCTGTGTAAATTGTCAGTGCTATATACAGTGCTCAGCATAAATGAGTACACTCCAATAGACTTGTCAGAAAACCTTTACTTTCCTTTCAGAATCAACAATTTCTATGGGACACTAGACTACAAAATACTCCCACAAATGTGGGCCATTGATTACAAACAAGATTTGTTTATTTGCACACACAAAAAAGTATTTTTCCTAACAAATTCATCCAAGACCATGTTGCAAAAATGAATACACCCCAATAAAAGTCCTAGGAGCAAAGCTAAATTTTAGACAACAAAATCCTAATTAACAAGAATTCAACTACAGGTGAGTCTAATTATTCATTAAACAGGTGTCCAGCAGACAGATGATTTTAAAAGGATGTCATTTAACAAGCAAAACCCCTTCCCATTTCATGCTGTCAGCAATGGTACCGCATAAGGTGTCACAATGTGTCGCAAGGCCTGAGAAAGAAAATAATGAAGGTGAAGGTTACAAAAAGATTGGTAAAGCTTTACTTATCAGTCAGAATATTGTAGCATAAGTGATACAAAAATTTAACAAAGATGGAACTGCAACAATGTCAGAAACTTCCAGGCCGTCCATGGATGTTAACACCTCATCAGGAGTATTTTCTGATGAGAAGGGTTGAAGAAAATCCCAATGCAAGTTCACTGCTGTTAGCTAAAGGAGTAGAAAGCCAAACTGGGGTGATTGTTTTCCATGATACAATACAGCTTACACTGTAGGGGAATGGCATGCATGGGTGTTGTCCACAAAGGAAGCCTCTCCTAAAGCCCATGCACAAAAAACCCGCCTAGTATTTGCCAGGGCCCATGCTGAAAAAGAAGAAGACTACTGGGACTCTGTACTCTGGAGTAATGAGACCAAGATAAATGTTATTGGAACTGATGGCTTCAAAACTGTATGGTGTCACAAAAGTGAGGCGTGCAAAGAAAAATGCATGTTTCCTACAGTGAAACATGGTGGTGGCAGTGTCCTTCTGTGGGGCTGCATGAGTGCTGCTGGTGTCAGGGAGCTGCATTTCATTGATGGTATCATGAATTCACAGATGTACTGCTCTGTATTGAAAGAGAAGATGTTACCGTCACTCCATGCCCTTGGTTGTCGTGCACTTTTCCAACATGACAATGATCCAAAACACACATCTAAGGCCACTGTTGGATTTCTGGAGAAGAACAGGGTGAAAGTGATTCAGTGGCCAAGTATGTCTCCTGATCTGAACCAAATCGAACACCTATGGGGAATTCTGAAGAGACAAGTTGAGCATCAACCTCCATCCAGCATCCAGGCTCTAAAAGAGGTCGTTCTTGAAGAATGGAAAAAGATAGATGCTGCAATATGTCGCCAACTTGTTCATTCCATGCCTGGAAGACTTGGTGCTGTCCTTACAAATCATGGAGGCCATACAAAATACTAGATGTAATAATTTTTGTTGTGGGGTGTATTCATTTTTGCATCAACTAATTTTAATACAACTGAAGATTTTGTAATCTAAGTTATATTTATAACCTTACGTTCATGTAATTAGCTAAACAAATGTTCTATAAAATTCAGTTTTGTCAAAATTTTGGAACTTTTTCCTGTGTTCATTGAGATATTGATTAAAATCTTACTTCTCGAAAGCGATGTACTCATTTATGCTGAGCACTGTTTGTAGCACTACCCCCATAGGAGTTGCTGAGTTTTGGGTCCCCCTATAGTTCTGCACAGCCAGGCAACATGTATTTTCTTCATTCAGACTTGCATCCAGGAGACAGTGACCAGTTCTTGAGCTTTGTTTTGAAGTTTTATCAGGGGTTTGAACTTGGATGGGGTGAGGGGTGTATGGGATGCCCAAGGGTAATGGTAACAGAGGACAAACTATGTACAATTCTTTACTGCAAATATTTTTCTTCTGGAGAGCTAGCCAGGATCTTCTATTGTACCACCACAGACCCTAGATGCATCCTTCCCTCATCCAGCTGTACTGGTTGAATCCCTGGACAAGGGATTCAGTGCCTGCCACTACAGTGTGAATCAGTCCTGGGTAAGAAAGCTAATCCACTTTCCCACTAGAATGCATCTTTCCCATTTCTTACCCAAGGGGTGCAGGTCTACTCACTCAGTCCTTCTCCTGTGTTGCTGATGGGTCGGTCGATGGCTGCTACCAGGCCTTCTCACTTAACTGCTCCTTCCCTGCTGCACAAATGGTCCTCGCTCTGGGGCTGGTGAAGTTCTGATATTTCCTCCCTTCAAGCTTCTCTATCTGTAGGTGAGCCCCTCTCCATCTGGACCCCCTCCCAGGCTTTCTTATCATGTACCTGGTGATCGAGGCTAATGGAGAGAGGGTTTCCCTTGCGGCTAAGTTCCGGACTCCCCTGAGAGTGGGACAGCTGGAGTCAGGCCCAAAGTTGCACAGGTCGCCTGTAGGAGTGCTGGTTGGTGGTCCACTCAGAAGCACAGCTGGTGCACAGAGATAGGTCTGCAGACAGGAGGCGCCTGTGCATGGTTTGCAAGCCCTTCCGGGATGTGGATGTTTGCTGGGTAGTCGGTTCAAGCCAAGGTCAGGTACCAGGTGGGAATCAGAGCGGGCGTAGTCAGATGGGAAAGCCGAGGTCATTCACAGAGGAGCGAGAGAGAGTATCCGTAAGCCAAGCCGAGGTCAGATAAGGGGTAAATCAGAGTACACAGGTCCAGGAGCAAGCCGAGTCGGTAACAGGAAATCACAAGTCAGAGACATAGGAAACAGGAACAGGGCACGGGGAGCTAGAGAACATCCAGCAACCAGAGGAAGTGATGAGCCTCCTTATAAAGGCCGCCTGGCACCAGACTGAGGCTGATGTGTACATTTGCGGCCATGTAGAGTATTGGCAGAAATGCCAGATCTTCCAGAACTCCTGCCATGGAGAGGATCCTGACACTCCTGCTCTCCATCCTCACTTCCTCTCCATTTTCCTCCCAAACTCTCCTGCTGCTGAGCAGGCTCTGTCACTTTTAACAGCTGTCCTTACCCCATGAAAAGCCTCCTGTTGGAGATTGGCCAGGATCCCTCAAAAGTGCAGGACAGCCACTCCTCACCTCCGTCAACTGCTCCTAGAACTTTCTCCAAAGTTCCAGAACAGGGGGAAGTCTTAGAGAGCTGGTCTGCAGAGCCTATGAGCCATGACCTGAATTTGACTTCCCTCTGACTATTATACAGCCTCTGCCTAACAACTGAACGTTTAGCTCCCCCTAGCTACCTAGGAGGGTGCGCGCGCGCACACACACACACACACACACACCTCTCAAATAAGGATAAAATCAAATTATCACATTTAATTAAAATTTAACTAAACTCCAGGCAATCACATAAATACATTCATGGGAGCTGTTTTACTTACCAAAGGATCTGTCTTTTCGTCCACTCAGTCATGAGATTTACACGGCCCTGCCATATAAAGCAGTCAGCTTGGTGACTTGACTTTTCTCTGTTGCAGTTAAGCAGCACAGTGAGGTCTTCTTTCCACCCTTGACCTGTGACTAGATGGTGAAGGAGCAGCAGCAAACTGATGAACTATCTTCTCTGCCCTCTCCTCCCTCTCAGCACATGCTCATGTAGCAGACCCTGATTAGGCAGTAGTATTGCCCCTCCTATTCCCTGTCTGAGTGCTGCTGTACCTGGGTTTACAAGAAGCTGACTTCAAGCCACATGCAGGTAATACTAGTTGCAATTAACATAAATGACTTAAAGGTCACCACAAAGGACAATGGGGGCACTCTTTACGTTTGGTGGAAAAAGAGATATAACCTTCACATACGGAAAGGCTTCTTCACAGTAAGAGCTGTGAAAGCGTGAAATATAACTGGATATAACGGGACACTAACATTTATATGTAATAACACCCGGGGTAGTTGATCCAGGGAATATCCAATTGCCTCTCCTGGGGATCAAAAAGGAATCCCCCCCACTGAAGCTTTTTTCCTTCCTCTAGATCAGGGGTCTGCAACCTTTACGACATAAAGAGCCACTTGGACCCGATTCCGAAGGGGAAAAAAAGACTGGGAGCCGCAAAACCATTGCAACATTTAAAACAAATCCGACACTGCATATATTGCCAAAAGCGCTATGGTCATGAAGGGGGTTTAAGGGCCCAGTAAGCAAAGGGTTAATCAGGGCCACAGTGTATTGTCATAATCACAATCATAGCCTTAGGTCAGTGGTAGGCAACCTTTTTTTTCAACTGAGCCAAATCTCGCCTAAACCACGATTGAAATTTATTTTGAGAGACACATTTTTAAAACTGAAAATACATCCCCCATATAATAATTCATCCCCCATAGTAATTCATCCCCCATAGTAATTCATCCCCCATATAGTAATTCATCCCCCATAGTAATTCATCCCCCATATAGTAATTCATCCCCTATAGTAATTCATCCCCCATATAGTAATTCATCCTCCCTATAGTAATTCATCCCCCATATAGTAATTCATCCCCCATATAGTAATTCATCCCCCATAGTAATTCATCCCCCATATAGTAATTCATCCCCCATATAGTAATTCATCCCCCATAGTAATTCATCCCCCATATAGTAATTCATCCCCCATAGTAATTCATCCCCCATAGTAATTCATCCCCCATAGTAATTCATCCCCCATATAGTAATTCATTCCCCATATAGTAATTCATCCCCCATAGTAATTCATCCCCCATAGTAATTCATCCCTCATAGTAATTCATCCCCCACATAGTAATTCATCCCCCATAGTAATTAATCCCCCATATAGTAATTCATCCCCCATATAGTAATTCATCCCCCATAGTAATTCATCCCCCATATAGTAATTCATCCCCCATATAGTAATTCATCCCCCATATAGTAATTCATTTCCCATATAGTAATTCATCCCCCATAGTAATTCATCCCCCATAGTAATTCATCCCTCATAGTAATTCATCCCCCACATAGTAATTCATCCCCCATAGTAATTAATCCCCCATATAGTAATTCATCCCCCATAGTAATTCATCCCCCATATAGTAATTCATCCCCCATAGTAATTCATCCCCCATATAGTAATTCATCCCCCATAGTAATTCATCCCCCACATAGTAATTCATCCCACATAGTAATGAATCCCCCATATAGTAATTCATCCCCCATATAGTAATTCATCCCCCATAGTAATTCATCCCCCATATAGTAATTCATCCCCCATAGTAATTCATCCCCCATATAGTAATTCATCCCCCCATATAGTAATTCATCCCCCATAGTAATTCATCCCCCATAGGAATTCATCCCCCATAGGAATTAATCCCCCATATAGTAATTCATCCCCCATAGTAATTCATCCCTCATATAGTAATTCATCCCCCATATAGTAATTCATCCCCCCATATAGTAATTCATCCCCCATAGTAATTCATCCCCCCATATAGTAATTCATCCCCCATAGTAATTCATCCCCCACATAGTAATTCATCCCCCATAGTAATTTATCCCCCATATAGTAATTCATCCCCCATAGTAATTCATCCCCCACATAGTAATTCATCCCCCATATAGTAATTCATCCCCCATATAGTAATTCATCCCCCATAGTAATTCATCCCCCATAGTAATTCATCCCCCACATAGTAATTCATCCCCCATAGTAATTAATCCCCCATATAGTAATTCATCCCCCATATAGTAATTCATCCCCCATAGTAATTCATCCCCCATATAGTAATTCATCCCCCATATAGTAATTCATCCCCCATAGTAATTCATCCCCCATATAGTAATTCATCCCCCATAGTAATTCATCCCCCATATAGTAATTCACCCCCCATATAGTAATTCATCCCCCATAGTAATTCATCCCCCATATAGTAATTCATCCCCCATAGTAATTCATCCCCCATAGTAATTCATCCCCCATATAGTAATTCATTCCCCATATAGTAATTCATCCCCCATATAGTAATTCATCCCCCATAGTAATTCATCCCCCATATAGTAATTCATCCCCCATAATAATTCATCCCCCATATAGTAATTCATCCCCCATAGTAATTAATCCCCCATATAGTAATTCATCCCCCATAGTAATTCATCCCCCATATAGTAATTCATCCCCTCTATAGTGTCAATTTACTTACCTTTGCTCCGCGCGTTCCTCTCGCCGTGTTCCCACGCCGTTCGGGTCTTCAGGGCGGACTGTGAGAGGAGAGGAGTTCGTCACGCTGCCCCGCCTACATCCTGACAGCCAATGTTTGGAGGAGGGAGGGGAGCGGGCGCCTGGCACACAGAAGAGCCGCATTAAACTGTGTAAATAGCCGCGGCTTGCTGACCACTGAGCTACGGCAACCCTGTTGCCTGTCACCTGGTGGGCAGTGTGCTCCGGAGCCGCAGCAAAGTTGAAAAAGAGCCGCATGCGGCTCTGGAGCCGCGGTTTGCCGACACCCGCTCTAGATCAATTGTGGGTATTGTGTATATAGGGGAGGTTTTCTGTTTGTTTGTTTTTTTTTCCTGCTGGTTGAACTAGATGGAATTTCTTCTCTTTTCAACCTGACTATGTTACTATGTGATCTTTATAAATAAATACACAACTGCATTCATTGGTGTTCCTACTGTTTGCCTGGAGTTCATCTTTAAACTTTTATGTCCTGTCCCTTTAACATGGACATTCTATCAGTCCATTTTTGCACCTTGAATAAACAGTTAACAATGGACTGCAATGCATCTCCATGGTCGGCCAGATGTAAGTGGACTTGAGTCCACCTATATCTGCTCACATCTCGGTCCATTCTGTCTTGTAAAAACCGTCTTAAAAGTTTGCATCCAGGTCTGTTTTTACTGACATGTCCAAACAGGGCAGTGGATAAGGGGGTACCACCAGTCCTCCTGTATGGGGCCCAGGCCAGCAGGTGGCCCCAGGCAGCTTGGTAAAGCAGATGTAGGCAGGGAGGTAGTTCGGCATGATGGGGGGGGCAATTACTGGAACCAATCCCCTGTATGGCTCTCTCTGCAGCAGCTGAAAGCTGGCTTCTTCTCCTCTCCCTCCTGATGGCTGCAGAGAGAGCCATGCAGGGGATCGGTTCCAGTAATTGCCCCTCCATCATGCTGATCCCTCTCCCTGTGCACCATATGTTTCCCCCTGCTGCTCAGGCCCCCCTGTGTGCCCCCACCCCCACAGTGCTTCCGGCTTACCCACCAGCAGCTGAAAGCACTCAATAGAATCCTTCATAATGAAGAGTGGAGATATGTCACATTTACCAGGTCCCTCCTTTCCTGAATGAACATAATGAGTGATCACTACTGATCACTCACTGTGTTCATTCATAACTGAAGCCTAGTAAACTGTGTAAAAGCCCTCTCAGGTTGGCTGTATGGGGGCTTGTGGTTTCTAACAGCAGCCCTGTGTCCAAATGTGGGCAGGTATAGGTGGAATTAAGTCCCTTCATTTTCCAGGATTGTATGGGTTCATATTTCCTCTATCTTGGGATATAACTGTCTCTGTTCTGACCTAACCCAGCAAGGGGCCAATCAGGGATCTATTGCTGAGATGGAACGGGTGGTGTACATGTGAAAGGGGCCTTAGAGTAGACATCACAAAATGTCTACAAATCTCATTGTCATCCAGAAAAAAGTGCGTTCTTCTGAACGTGTTTCACTTTGTTACTATGGGCTGGACCTCCTTGTCTTTGTGAATGACCTCAACCTTTTGGAGTAAACATCATCCACCTATTCTCTCTCTGTCTAACAATGCATCCTTATTGGTCAATGAGGTGACTTAATTGGACACAGGGAATGCATATGGAGAGGGCTTGAAGCCAATGGATAATCATTTTTAGTCACATAGAGGAGGATGTCAAGTCCTCAGCAAAAAATTTAAACCAAGATCCTGGGCTGGTTTTAGTGAGCAGTGAGTGTATAAATTTGATGAGTGAAGATGGTAGAGCTAAGATTAGTCTATAAAATGAGCACAAGCACTAGCCTGATGCTAGGTAGTTAGGTTTATGACATGTGAGTGCCATGGTCAGGGTTGCTTCGAGTGTCAGAGTCAGGTGCGGACTGACAACTCATGGGGCCCCCGGACAATAGGGGATCATGGGGCCCCTGTGTCCTTGCCCAAACTCAAAAAAGCCTATGAAAAAGGTACCAGGGACATCTCATGGGGCACCCTACTAGGGGTTGAAGTGATTTGTGTTATGGAATCAAATTTCCCTGGCGTTCTGATTTTGAGCTGATTGCTTACCATTATAGTGCATGCAGCTGATTCAACTCAGAATAAATGCTGGCTTCCACTGTAAACCCCAATATCAGATATAATGGTACTGTAATGTGGATAATTTTTTTTATCCTTTTTCTTGCATCTCAGCACTGCTGATCTCCTCCAACCAATTTCAGACATTTCCTGCCTATGTGCACTTGCTCCACCATTGCTCATCATTGGACTGGCTTCCTGCTGGACCATTCCAGAGAAAAGTTTGTCACAGAGCTTCTTGTAGTTTCAGGCAATGGGTACATGTAAGAGGGAGACAACTAGTAGACAGTTGTCACTCCATAACAGAAAGTGCCTGAACAAGATCTTGGCAGGATCCCCAGGTTTCTTTTAATTGAAACTGCGGACTTAAAGCTTACCTCTGAAAGTCCCACCTGAAAATCTTTGCACTGCATGGGTCAACTGCTCATTTAGTCCAGCAAGAAGAGAAGATCATTTACTTATCCGATCCTCCGCTTCCTGGCAGATGGCATTAGTCAATGGACTGTTCCTCAACGTCCCCATATCTAGTGCAGAGCTATTTACCCTGTTTTGGTCTTGAAAATCTAAGGACTTTAGATCACTGGAGCATATGGGTGAAGAAACAGTGGAAATTGTACCCTAGACCTAAACAAGGTGATAATGTTTAAGTTTCTCGGAGTTGAGCTTTAAAAATATTGAAAATTACTTTTTAAATTATATTAAGATGTTAAAGCTCTTGTGAAACTTTATTGATTTTGGTTTGGATCTACTTCAATCGTTTTATGAGGATCTGGAACATAGTGTTTAAATTTTGAAATGGATGGCATAGGATAATGTAAACTTGTGTTTATTGCTGTCTTACCCATTCATCACTTTGTGTCATGTTTTCATAAACACAGCATGTCTTATTCCACTGTATTTTAGCTGCTTTTACTCCTTCCTACAAATCAATGGGAATGCAGTGTGCACAGATGGTAAAAACACAGCAATTGCACAGTAAATGTATAATAAACTTATTTCAGAAACAATCCATTGTTCCCTGAAAGCAACTAAAAGCATTGCATTCTCTTTCAGACATTTGCTTCTCAGTCTGATCCAATGTAAACAAGCCTTAAATAAGGCCAGTGGGCTGCCTGTATTACCCCATTAACAACCAACCAAAGCACCCGCGGTCTGACATCTCTGTCAGGTGAACAGCTGGGGTGCTCGGTGAGGTGGAACCCCTTCCAGCAAAGGTTTCAAATAATAAAATAAAGTAAAGCAAGCCGAACTTGAAGCAATGTGTACAATTGTGAATTCTTTAGGTGTGATAAAACAAATTTGCCTTACGAACCTTGTCTGGTAAATGCCGGATTTATTCTTCCTGTCTCCTAGACCATTGGTTGTCAACGTACAAGGTATAGGGAGCCTCGAAAGTGGTCCCTGATATCTCCAAAGGGCCGCACATAATATATATTTTATGTGATGCTACAGAAGACTGTCATAGACTGGAGACTTACTACTAGAATAAATGGTCAGAGATAGTTCTACAGGAATGGCTGGAGACTGAAGTCATGCTGTAGGAGGCAGTCAGAGACTCTCACTAATGACTGCTTGGGCCCAAGGGCCACACTTCAAACACCAAAAGGCCATGTATGGCTCTCAGGCAGCAGGTTGGACAGCAAGCTCTAGATCCTCTCTTGCGCTGCCCCTTTCTTCACCAATGGACTAGCTAGCCTAATGGTCTCTGTCAACAGACTTTGTTCATGTCAGATGGGCTTTGTACCCTTTACAAGTCTATTGGACTGAATAACCTGCTTGAAGCAGGCCAATTGCAAGTCAAATGCACCTGTCAATGAATTTTGAATGATCTTAGAAGTATGTCATATTGATGTCCAACTGATTCCACTGACACATGACCAAAGCCCATTGATAAAGCCTTTTCTGAAATACTAATAAGACATCGTAGTCTCACATAGCACACAGAGACTAGGGGAATAGACATAGAAAGAAATAGTTTGTCCAATCTGGGACTTACAGTATTTATAGTGAATACTCCTATTTGCTCTCCACTGAACACAGTGGTTCCTTACACTTACATGGTGTCTATAATATAGATGCCATTTATTACAATACTGTAGCTGCTGCCTTTTAATAAGCACGTACCAGTTCAGGGATCCAGCGCTGTCATCACCCATGCCAGTCAACAGAATTACCACAGCAGTGTGTGTTTTTCTGAGTTCCCCTCTAACCTAGTTTTATTACCTGTTGATCCTGCCAGCAGATGTTTTATTTAATTTGCTTCCTCTAACAGACCAAGCTGTCCTTAAAAAGTGTTAGTTACAGTTACAGGAAGTCCCAATCTCCGCTGCTAAATAGTCAGAGTAGCAGTCAGTCAATCACCAGGGAGTATTATTTTCAGTGGAATGGATGAAAGCACCGGGTGACCACCATCCTGTAGAGTTGGACGCTGGTGACCCTATTGAAGTAAGCCTTAGAGAAAAAACAAAGTCATGTGATTTTTTTTTAAAGCAAATTTCTCCTGAGTAGGCCGCATGGCAAAATGTGAACCTACATTGGTGATTATGCTAAAATCACTCTACTTGTCCATACTGGTGCCCAGATACCAGTAGGTATACCAGATCATTTCCTAAGATAAGAAATACATACTACGAGGGGAGTACCAAAAATAATGCAAAACTGGGCATAATTTTATTATTAAAGTGGAAGTAAACCCACTTTTGTATCTTTTACCTACAAGTAAGTCTATAATAAAGCTTACCTGTAGGTAAAATGAATATCTCCTAAATGGGCACCATTTAGGAGATATCTGCTCTTATTGACAGCTGGCACATGTGCTCTGAAGGACTGGCATACCCGTGCTGTTCCATCAGAGCACTGTGCTGTGGCATGCATGCGGGAGTGACCTCATCGCGGCTCGGCCAGTCAGACAACCGGAGCTTGTGAACCTGGAAGCAAGACCGGGGGAAGATAGAAGCCTCTGCAGCGAGGACAATGCACTGCTGGAGAGCTTCATTTTAAGGTAAGTCCTTCATATTGTGCTAGTATGTGATGTATACTAGCACATTATGCCATTGCCTTGCAGGGCATTTTACATGTTGGTTGAGTAACTCTTCTATAGAAGCTCTTCTTATTCATTGCTGGTAAACAATGAATTCCAAGCAGAAGCAACTTGCTGTCTTTGAGTTCTTGATGAAGGAGGGGTGCAGGCTCAGAGATGACACCACTGACAAGAGCAATGTCTTGTCCTTGTTGTCTCTTGTCAATGGTGTCATCTCCGTAAACATTCTGTAGCCTTCTGAGAGTGTTGGACAACTTGCACCCCTCCTTCATCAAGAAATCAATGATGGCATGTTGCTTGTGCTTGGAATCCATGATTTACCTACAACAAAAAGAAGAAAAAAAAAGAGTTACTCTACCCACATGCAAAATTTTAACAACCTATGTAAAGTAATAAAAAAGTTATGCCCACTTTTACATTACTTTTAGTACAGCCCTCATATAAGCAGGATATACAGTTTAACTGCAAACCTATGACAAATACTAAAATGAATCAGGAATTAACAATGTGCCACCAACCCACACATATGCCAAAGAAGATATAAGCAACCCTGTCATTTCTATAAAGCAACATATCTGGCAACAACTTCCCAGCTGTACCAATTGCTTAAAGAATTGTAACATTTGCTTGAAGAAATAACACACATTGTCGTTGTTGCCAAGATATCACAGTATGAGTTTGCAGAAAGCATCTCAGATTAACTGATTCATTCAAGCCCTGCAGGGATATGGTGTTCAAATGCCTAATCCATAAAGTCTCTCTGCAGTAGCACTTTAGTGCAATCATCACCCCGCAGGGACACTGACGCCCGATTCAACACTTGCCATCTGAGTTTTGCCACGTTGTGACTTGCTTAGGCAAAGTGCTGTGACACAAATGGGTTATGTCATCTTCCCAGGGACAATGCTTAAAATGTTTTTTATGTTCCTGAATTTTTACTTTAACTGATCTAATAGTTTTGCCAGTGTAAGTGAATCCACTGAGATATTTTAAGTGTATTTCAATGCTTTGCAATCAAATTTGAAAACATCTCACTATATGTTTGTTATAAGTTCCCACATACACAGTATACTATAAAAAAGAAAAGAAAAAATATTTCCTGACAGACTCCATGGCAGCATACGTATGGGTTAGTCCCACCCTCTCCTCTCCTATAGAACCCCACTCCCATAAATCTTTGCTCCTTGCCAGATGCCGTGTTCCTTTTTTGTCCTCCTCCTATGGACCTAGTGCAAGTCTTACGTGGTTCCTGCATACAAGATGGTCCGTGACCAAGGTCTGGCTAGCCTCCCCAGGAGATGTGAGGTGATGAGTCACTTGTTAGTTCCATGGGACCCCAGCTAAAGGCGGGGTATTGGACGCAGCGGATGGAGGCGTTGCTGGGAGTGGCAAAGATGTGTCCCCTCATCAATTTCAGCGTTCCCTAGCTAATAGCAGGGTCGAAATGGGTGAGCAGGAGACTATGCCTGGAAGAGCTCAGATCTGTGAATGGCTAGTGAGCGGAATCTTGGACCAGATAGCCTGATAGCAGTGGTGGCCATGTAGTGCCCTAAACAGGAGGTCTCCAAGGCAGGCAGTTGTGGCTGTGCAGGCTTCTTTACTTTTACCTGGTGATACTGGGTGGCTGGAGCACATTGCTGCACTCCAAGCCACTGCTTCCTGGTCCAAGTGATCCTCTGGCGCACAGTGTATGCGTGAGCCAGCCTCAGAATGAGGCTTGGCTTCGCGCTTGCGCAGTTCGGTAAGATGGCGGCACTCGTGCTTGTGCGCGGATGTTTCGGAGGTTCCAGCGCATGTGCAGTATGGCGATGGTGACATCATAGCACTGGCAGCAGATTTAAACAGCTGTCAAAGCTGTTTGCATTGGGAACTCCTGTGGTCTGAATGCAGCAGCTTCCCTAAGTGCTTTGGTTCACTGTGAAGGCAATTAGGACTAGTCACACCAGCAGTCCATCAGTCGGGGTGTGCTCCCTTCCCAAAGATCCCCAAGAGGGATTGCAGTCTTCACAACCTAGCCACCTGTCAGCCAGAGCCTCAGACAATGAGGCAGCGAGTGAGGATTTGTGTGTGGGCTTCGACTTTGCTTTGGTCTCGCCCTTAGTCAAAGCAGTCAAAGAGTTCCTGAAGTGGGAAGAAGCCATGGAGTCTCCTCCTAAACACAGGAAATTCTTCAAACATCTAAGGAAGGATCATCCAAACTTTCTGTTCCTGGAGGAACTCGAGGACGTTTTCACCGAGGAATGGAGCAATGTAGATTAGAGGGCTTCGTTGCTGAACAAAGCCGCCAAGCTTTATCCATTAAAAATAAGAGGACATTCAACATTTAGAATCGACACCTCTGGTGGATGCGGCCTTGAGGAGACTAGCCAAGCACGTTACCCTCCCTCTCAAGGATTCGGTGCCCTTCAAGGACAACCTGGAAAGGAGAATCGATTCCAATCTCAAATGATTCTACACTACGGCAGGGATGGGATGCAAGTCGACACTTTCGTTAGCCGCCTTACCTAAATCGATGGTAGTGTGGTCGGATAATGTGGATGCGGCCCTCAGAGAAGTTCTGGAAGAGAGAGGTGGCCAGGAATTCAGCTATCCAGGAGCTGAGGTTGGCATCTGCCCTTCTGGGGGAGGCCATGATCGCCTTACCCATCTGTTGGCTCAGGTTATGCTGTCCTTGGTGACAGCCAAGCGTGCATTGTGGCTTCGGCAATGGTTGACCGATCTGGCCTCTAAGCAGGCATGACGCAAGATACCCTTTGAGGGTTCCTCTCTGTTTGGGAACAAACTGGACAGCGGATCTGTGTCTGATAGGCCAGAAGAGGGCTCAGCCCAGAAGTCAAGGCTCGGAATGAGCTAGGGACAAGCGCCTCTACAGGCCATGAAATTCAAGATAAGCTGGAGGAGAAGTCCTCCAAGGGCTCGACCTCTGGAGGTCGTGAGGCCACAATGTCCTTTTGAGATTGGGCCCACTCAGGCAGGCCAGGTGGGGGCATGCCTTCGCCATTTTCAGCATGTCTTGGCGGTTTCAATCCGGGACATCTGGGCAGCCAGCACGGTATCTTTAGGGCATGCTTGTGCTCCTCATCTCTAGTTCACTCCTACGGCCCTTCCACATTCAGGAGAAAGGAGGTGAATCCTGCTGTCCTACGTGGACTTTCTGCTACCGCAGGGTGCTGTCGTGCCGGTTCCGGAGGGCAAAGAATTTCAGGGCATGTATTCACCCCTCTTTTTGGTCCAGAAAAGAAATGGGGCCTGGAGGCCGGTCATAGATCACACCCATCTAAACTCCTTTGTCAGGAAGTCAAAATTCAAGATTGAGACGCTGTTCACAATTCAACAAGCAATTCAACCAGGCAACTGGCTCTTGTCTATACAGTTGTGGCCAAAATTATTCAACCCCCAATGCTGTAAAGGGGTTTAGGGACTATAGTGTACATTTGGAATTGTATTCAGAATCAAATCCTACAAGGACGTTGTAACTACCCAAATGCAACTAAAATGACATCAATTGTTTATGTAATACAGTAGTAAATGGTTCTTATGTGGTTTCTTCATTGCCACAATTATTCAACCCCTTAAAGACTACCACTCTGAAGAACAGAGGTTCATACAGGTGCTTTCCATCAGGTATTGAAAACACCTGTGGATGTCACCGAGCAGCAATCAAGCATAATAAGCACCAATTAGGCAGCTTTAAAATGACTGTGATACTCAGCTCCTTCTAGACATTTACTGGTGTGGTTACAAACATGGTGAAGGCAAGAGAATGGTCCAGGAAGACAAGAGAAGAGGTGATTTCTCTTCACAGGAAGGGCAATGGCTATAAGAAGATTGCAAAGATGTTAAACATACCAAGAGACACCTTAGGAAGCATCATTCGCAAATTCAAGGCAAAGGGCACTGTTGAAACGCTACCTGGTCGTGGCAGAAAGAAGATGCTGACTTCGACTGCTGTGCGCTACCTGAAGCGTAGAGTGGAGAGAAGTCCCCGTGTGACTGCTGAGGAACTGAGAAAAGATTTGTCAGATGTGGGTACAGAAGTTTCAGCCCAGACAATAAGACGCACACTGCGTAATGAAGGCCTCCGTGCCAGAACTCCCAGGCGTACCCCCTTGCTGTCTCCAAAGAATAAGAAGAGTCGACTGCAGTATGCCAAAAGCCATGTGGACAAACCACAAAAGTTGTGGGATAGTGTTCTGTGGACTGATGAAACAAAATTAGAACTGTTTGGGCCCATGGATCAACGCTATGTTTGGAGGAGGAAGAACAAGGCCTATGATGAAAAGAACACCTTGCCTACTGTGAAGCATGGTGGAGGGTCAATCATGCTTTGGGGCTGTTTTGCTTCTGCAGGTACAGGGAAGCTTCAGCGTGTGCAAGGTACCATGAATTCTCTTCAGTACCAGGAGATATTGGATGGAAACGTGATGCAGTCCGTCACACACCTGAGGCTTGGGAGACGTTGGACCTTTCAACAGGACAATGATCCCAAGCATACCTCCAAGTCCACTAGAGCATGGTTGCAGAGGAAAGGCTGGAACATTTTGGAGTGGCCATCGCAGTCACCAGACTTAAATCCGATTGAGAACCTCTGGTGGGACTTAAAGAAAGCAGTTGCAGTGCGCAAGCCTAAGAATGTGACTGAACTGGAGGCCTTTGCCCATGAAGAATGGGCGAAGATACCCGTAGATCGCTGCAAGACACTTGTGTCAAGCTATGCTTCACGTTTAAAAGCTGTTATAACTGTAAAAGGATGCTGTACTAAGTACTAAGATTGAATGTCACTTGGGGGTTGAATAAAACTGATAATGCTGTGAGCACAGAAAAGACATTTGTGGTTATTTCATTATAACTGTTATGTTATATTTGTCTGACCTACAAGTGCCTCTTTAATGTAAATGTAAGCAAGATGACTGAATGATCAAAAGCAATGTCAAACTGGCCAAAACACTCAATTTCAGTGGGGGTTGAATAATTTTGGCCACAACTGTAGATCTGAAGGACGCCTACTTTCATATGCCCATTGCAAGAGATTTTCAGAGATTCCTGCGGTTTACTGTGGACCATCGGCATCTCCAGTTTGTGTGTCTCCCCTTTGGGCTTTCGACGTTGCCTCGTGTGTTTTCAAAAGTCTTGTTGGCAGTCATGGCCCTGATCAGAACCAGAGGCATTTGCCCACACCATTACCTAGACTACCTGCTTCTACTATCCCAGGACAGAGAACAGCTACTATAGCACAGGGCCCATGTCATCTCGACCATTCTTGAGTTTGGGTGGCTACTGGATATGGAGAAGAGCCAGTTTGAGCCCACACAGTCTCTATTATTCCTCGGGGCTCAATATGATAAGCACCACCATCTCCCTGCTCGTGAAGAAGATTCCGGTGATCCAGAGCCAAATAATACCTGCCCTGTCCTTCTCGCATCTTCAGGCCCTCCAATGCCTGAAAATCATTGGCACCATGGTGTCAACAGCACCGATGGTGAAGTGGTCACAGTGAAGAAAGCCCTTCTGGAAAGGTTACATTCTCCAACAGTGGAATCCAGCCAACATAGGCCAGGTCTTTTACATGTCATCATTATTCTTTGTACTGTATACATCATATACACTTATTAAATGGTTACTCCATCTATCTAACCACCATTATGCATCTGTACTACACATAGTTCATTATGTTACAGCATCATTGATGTCCTCCTAGGAGGAGAGTTTCTGTTGAGAGGAGGTCTGTTTATCTGGAGTTATGCCTATTCCTTTTGGGGGCACATGTGAGTACATTTCTGGTACATTATATGAACCATTTGCTTGTTAGTGTTTTGTTTGGTGACTATTGTGGTCTCTGTGTGGAATGTAGATGTATAGGTGTATGTGTGTTTATGTGTGTGTATGTATATATGTGTGTATATATATATTGCATGCACTTCATTGGCCTCTCTGTGCAAATATATATGTAGTTTCCTTTTTTTTTTTTTTTTTGTGTGTGTGGCAGGTCAGCCCATTTTTTGTGATTGGGCCGTTGATTCTTTGGTATATAAGCTTGGGACCAGCAGGCATACACTTTAGCTCAGAGGAAGGGGGTTTGTCTCCCTAAACGTGTCAGCTTATTCCTATCAAGGGCACAGCATTATTGACTGTCTTTGCGGTCTACATCATTTGCTTTTTATTTCCTTTGGTATGTGAGTATATATCTATTTGTCTACACAATAAATACGTGGTGTACCACGGTAATGCACGATGATAGTGCGCCCTTGTCTGCTTTTGTCCACCAGTGTCCAGATTCCCCGATCTTTGAAGAGCAGCACCTCTTCATTTGGCATACAGAATTGTCTTTGGTCTGCATGAGGATTTGAGCACTGGTTTCATTTTTTTGTCTTTGGATTAGATCTGGACCTGCCCCTGTCAGTCAGCACCCTCAGGGTTCAAGTGTCAGCCATCTTGGCCTTCACTGGAGTATCATGGGTCGACCACTCTCTGGTCCGGCAATTTTTCAAAGGGACAGTAAGAATGAGGCCCCAGAGGAAACTGATGTTCCCGAAATGGAGCCTTCTGCTTGTCTTCGACTTCTTCTCTGGAGGTGTTCATGAATCTGCTGGTCCACCCATAGTGAGGGAGCTCTCCATCAAGGCAGCCTTTCTGGGGATGGTTACATCTGCAAAAATAGTCTCTGAAATTGGGAACCGTGGCTGCAAAGAACTGTTTGGTCCAGATCCCTGTACTAGGTTATAATCCTAAAGTGACCTCGGTCTTCCACGAGAACCATGAGATTGTCCTGCCAACATTTAGAGCCTCGGGAGTCGATGATGTTCACCCCCTGGGCACAGGTGAGACCTTAAGGCTATACTTGCAGGTCACAGCATCCTTCCATAGGTCAGACCATCTATTCATTCTTTTCCATGAGAAGAGTAAAGGAGACTGGGCTTCTCCCAGGTCAATCGTGGCCTGGATCGTCCAGGCCATCCAAATGGCCTACAGAGCTAAGGGCTTGGTGCCTCCAGAGGCGATGACCGCACACACAACCAGACGTGTGGCTAAATCCTGGGTGGCTTCCCGTCAATTTGCCCCTGAGATGATCTGCAGTGCGGCCTCATGGTCCTCAATCAACACTTTTATGGCTCATTACTGTGTAGATCCTGCCTCCTTATCCTCTGTTAATTTTGGTTTGAAAGTCCTGTCGGTTGATGGGGCAAATTAAAGCCTTTGTTTGAGTAACTGCCCACCCGTGTGTGTATGTCTAGTTATTTCCCATATGTATGCTGCCATGGAGTCTGTCAGGAAAACAAAAAATTTCCTATCAAATACTTACCATAATTTTCCTTGCCTGATGGACTCCATGGCAGCAGGAGTACCATGAGTAGGCTAGTTATGGAACAGGGCTTCTGGTGAGGAGCAAAGATTTATGAGTGGGGTCTTATAGGAGAGGAGAGGGCAGGACTAACCCATACGTATGCTGCCATTTTCCGTTATTTCTACCATTTAGATGTCTCTTCGAGGAGGGTATCATGGCAAACTGAAAGAAACTCTCAAAAAATTCACTGCGATCTGTCCCAGTAGAAAGTCTGACGATGGGCTGTATCCAGTTCTCAGCATACAATGGAGTAGCCTAGTTTTTAAATGTTGAACCCCTTGTTTGGACTTGTAGTGCTCAAATTTAGATTGCAGCTGATGAAATATGCCAGTACAGGACAGACAGGGTTAATTATTTTAAACACTGTTCCCTCATCCCCCTCTTAACAAACAGAACTAGCATAATTTGCTTGATTTTCCAGAAAAGCGCTCCTAAATAAGATAAGCTGCATTTTTTTAAGTTATGCTATGTGAATAGGGACATGTAACAAAATAAGTGTTATTCCAATTTGGCTACAAAAGTGCAAATACACTTTAAGCATACACTCCAGACAGCATTAAAATGAAGTCTTTAACCTCTTCCTGACCGTGCTAAAGCCAAATGACGGCTACAGCTCAGTTGTCCAGTTCTGGGAGGGCCTCAATGATCACGCCCCCTGCATACCCCCAGATGTGTGCACCCAGCTTTCTCTGTGTCCTTTGACATGGTAAAGGGCCAATCACAGCGGCTTTTTACCACGTGATCAGCTGTGTTCAATCACATCTGATCACCATGTAAATACACTTGCCAGTTATCGGCAGTGCTTTCTTCACGCTGTCACAGCTCTCTTGAAATCATAGCTAGAAGTTCTAGAAAAGGGGTCAGAGCTGCTCTGTTTGTAATTTAAACAAGATAAAGAAAATAACAAACACAAGTCATGGATTTCTTATTGGAGTGCTGAACAACATGGTTGGCTATTTGGAGTGCCCAGTCTGCATTATTATCAAATTCTGCCATCAGAATACAGTGATCAGCACTGCAGTCTATAGCCTGCAGTGCTGATCAAGTGAAGATTTTCCAACAGGGTGGTTGAACATCAGCAGATCAACTTCTGTTCAGCTGTAGAGGTGAGATGTTAATTAGAATTTAGCAAGTCCATGCTGAACTGGCCAAATTTCAATCTATGTATGGCCAGCTTGAGTCTTGAAATTCATTAGAATATGCACTCAAAGTGAGGGAAAATCCAACATTTTGAATTGTCACTGGAAAAGGAATAGAAGGAAAATCTTCAAATGGTGGAACTTTGGAGAGATACCTTGTTGTGTTTTCAGAACAGGCAGAACGAAAACATGTACTGTATATGCGAATGTATACAGGGAACATTGTTCTCCTGCTAGGTTTTTGTTCAGTCTATGTTGTATCGAAGAAATACACTCCCATTTGTCAGTAATATTGGGATCTGGAAACTCTTTTTAATAGGAGAACAAGGTAGTACTGAGTGTAGTATAGTGTATGGTTTATTCAGCAAAGGTAAGTAAAACTCACAAGAGAGTAGAAAAGTGATCGCTTGTCATCAGTATTGCACAGGTTCAGTGCAAAAGTCCAGGGATGGAGTCCCACTTCCATGGATGGTGAGGAACGACGTCACCACAGTCCCAGTATGGGAACGCTGACCAGAAGTGAAGGAACCAGCGTGGAAAGCATCTGCGAGCGGACGTGACCAGGGTTGTGCAGGCAGGCTATGCGCTCAGATCTCTCCGGCTCCTTTTACAGGCCCTGTGAGTGTAGAATAAACCATACACTAATACTACACTCAGTGGTCCTCCCTTGTTCTCCTATTTGTCTTTCCACACACAGCCCGAATACTGTAAGGAACAGCTGCCACAGTGGATGAGGGTATCCCCCTCCACACATATGGACTTATGAACTGCACCCTGGGACATTCCATCCATTTTAGTGTCCATTCCTGTATGTCCCATTGCTTGTAGTTCCACTTGTTGTGCCTCTGCCCACCCTGTTTAGGGAACTCTTTTTAGTTATCTGTCTGCAATGCAATAGACCATTTCCAAAATATACCCATCGCAGGCTGCTTGTTGCTGCATACTTGCTTCAACTTCAACACACATTAGAGCGCCTACTGCTTCAATATACTTTTTTGATGTGTTTTGATGCTTTGGTGGTGCATTTTTGTAGCTTTAATGAAGCTTAGCAGATGCCCTGTGTGTGTGTTGATATGCTGAATAAAAGCCCCTCAAAAGCTGCAGGTGCTGTAAGTGAGCTTTGTCATAGACTTCTATGGATTCTTTGATGACACTTTGAAGCAGTAGTAAAGCGACATGGGATATACTTTTTGAAACAAAACAAAGCAAAGCAAAGGCAATGAGTAAACAGGACTGTAAGCTAACCATTTTATGTAGTGGCGGGTGCATTGATTGGCATTCAGAGTGCTTTAAAAAAGCGTGTCCAATGCCATTTTTTGAAGCTAGTGTAAACGAGTCCATAGAGAGTCTAATTTATTACATTTTAGTAAAGCAAAGGCTCTTTACAACCAGTTAGATTCAACCGTGCATTGGAGGTAAATATAAACAGTCCATTAGGCTAGTCCAGCCAATTTACAAAAGTACTTAATACAACAATGACCGTTATTCCATTACAGCATTTGATCCAAAACTGGCCTGCAAAATGACAACTGAGCAAAGAAAGCTGATTGGCTGTCATTCCTAATTTTTGATTAACATTCCTAATTTTAGATAATCTTGATGAATGAGGTTGGCTAATGCATTATATTTTTCATCTGAATATATCCATTGAATGGCTTTAACATTATATTTTTATATATTTCAGATCGAAGTCAGAGTAGAAGCACAGCCATTGAGGAATCCAGGATGAGCTCATCAATGCAGGTACAGTTTATAAAGAATCATCCAGAAGAGGTGGCTTCTCTAAGAATTTATAGCAAATGGGTAAAGTGAGAGAATACTCACAACAACACATCAAATGTTGACACTGTCATCACTTTATGGAAAGTCTACACATGTGGAAGATTTGTAAATAGCTACCGTAGCACTAAGCACTAATTTCTGCCATACTATCTTTATTCTAACCACTTATCTGCTTCATTAAAGTTGCAGAGAATCAACAACTAGTGTTTACTATTTGATAAGTTCCAGTATTTTGCGATTTTTCGCACATTTTGTAAGCAGCCCAGAAATAATAGGATTCGGCACTTAAGGAAGTGTCGATTTTCTGCAAGTTTAAGGCCCCTTCCCAACAGGGCTGGCACTGTTGGAGTCTACTTGTTCAGTGGGCATCTGTCTGCTGATTTAACACTTTTATTTATATCTCAGATCTGAAAATGCTTTGATACTTTAGTAAAGGGTATACGGAATCTTAGATATCAAAAGTAAAGCCGACATTAAGTAAAGCTTATCTAAATAAACTAGTCCTTTGCTATGGAATCTGCATTTGTTTTCTTTCTTTTTAAAGTTTCCTTTGCTTTTCACCTGGTAAACCTACAAATAACACACTCCCTTTCCCTGAGTGGCTACATTACTCCTCCACTGTATCTGTGGAGAGAGCCATGGTTGTCACCCTAGGCTGCCCTCCTGATATGAACTACAAACGTGTTTATCTTTTCATCCACATTATGTGGGAGGCAGATGGCTACAACAAATGATATTCTTTGTTGCAGCTCACAGAAAGGGTAAGTTCTAGCAAGCACAACAGGTATGTTCTGTATTTGCTGAAAATTTGCATAGCCGGGTGCTTTGCTTGTTAGAGGAGCACTGGACTCTGAGGACAGAGCAGGTTGTGTATTCCTCAAACTGTTTTTCTCCTCTTCCCCCGCTGATGCACTGAGGGCAGAGTGCCTGTGTGTGAAATCCATCACCCATTACTACCCCTCCCTCCTGGCAGCAGCTGCGGTGAGCCAGTCTGTGGCAAGAAGATAATGCTGTAATTTGGGACACTGGAACATGTAGTTTATGTGGAGCCTCTGCACTGTGGAGGTGCATGGGGCTACAAACTACAAGGGAAAGAATACCCTCCAGTAGGAAGTGGAGAGAGCAGAGTCTTTCCAGGCTTTGAGCAATTGCATGGGGTCTTGCAGTGCAGGTCTTGGACTGGAGCAGTAGATACCTATTACCTGTATGTTTTTGTGCCTACACCACAGTGAGAGAGAACAACTGTGGACCAGAAAGCTGAGAGCTGAGCCTGTAAGGACTTGATTGATAGGACTGAGTTAGCAGGGGGCAAGTTAATAAGGGCAGCAGACTGACCAAAGCCCAGGACAAAGTTAGTTGTGTGTCCAGACTGGTGAGCAGTTCTAGCTGTGCTTACTTCACCACAGTTAGCAGCTCAGTACAACAGATGACTGCCTATTTGCCTAGCAGTCCCAAAATAAATCACTGTATGCAGTGACAGAATTAGGTGCACCACCATACAAATTGGGCCCCACCGCTAACCGGCTGTAGTTTACAAGTCCGGTACCAAATACTGTACAACTGCCTCACAGGGGTGCTCTTTTTTTCAGGAAAATATACACATACTTATACTGTTGGGGATATACACAGAGTTCACTCTGGGACACTGTCTAATCACTTTTTGCAGGGGGATACTGTGAGATTTTCCTTGCTGTTCATGTGGTTCATTTTTTCATATAGTTCACTGTTTATGCTGTCATTTACCAGTAATGCTGATACAAGTAAAATTTTGCTTTCTACCGCTGTGGTCTAGATTAACTGCCATATCAAAGCCTGGTAGTCACGTTAGTTTATTTATTGCTTTCAAAGGGAATCCTTTACCTGTTTATTGCTTGTGTGTATTGCCATTTATTTGGCCTTGCACTAATATACTTACTTTATTTACAATCAAGTAGTCTGATGCCTGTTTCCAATGTGCTAACATAGTTGTGGTAGTGTGCCAGTACTTAAACTAATACGTGTCTGTAGCATCCAGAGCAGGGACAAAGTAGTTTCACAGTGTTGTAGCAGAACAGAGAACCTGTCATATCAAGAGGCTTATCCGGGAGAAAGCTCTATAATCTAAGAGCTGAAAGCTGCAATATATCACATTTTAGTTCTTGGATTTTGTTATCCCTCTATACTGTATGTATTTATTAATGCATAATTACTTGTATGTTTAAATGTAGCTTGGGTAAGTACCTCAGTTGATTTGGCATTAGCCTGTCTCATGTTAAAGTGCACGATACTGTATATTAACATGTGAAATGAAATGGACAGGTGTGAAGGGGTCCCAAGTCCCAACACAAAGCAAAACTTTTTATTCGGTTTTGGAAAGATCAGGGAAAGGGGTGCCTTCATTTGTGCCCTTATTGGGAAGATTCTGGACAGGAGGTGACATAAATTTAACAGATGAATTTTAGTAGCACAGGATAAAATTAGAATTACTCATGATTACTTTATTAATGTCTGTGTCTTCATGTTTCAGTAATGGACACACCCCTCATTTAGGGTATGGACATTAAAAGGACAGGGAAAGATGTAGAATGTCCACAACAGTGAAAGAAATAGAAATGTATTTATTTTTTTTGATAACTGACTTTTTAAAAAATTTCCACATTAAATACAAGATAAGATTAGATGTCAAGTATACAAGCCATAGATAGCATGTTGCATCAAGGAAAGAGTATCATAGATCTCACAGAAGCAAGATTGTCAAAGAAGTTTAAACTTATCTAGGTACTTGTAGAAATGTTAACTTTTTCCCACATAAACATAAAGCAAAAAAAAAATATTTTTGGCAGGAGTTGGCTTTTTTTAAAAATTGGAGCCATCAACTTTCACTTTAAATTACCATGCCTATAAAGCTACCCAGAATCTCTATATTATTAATGATAATATTGAGCACTAAAATATCCGTGCAATTATCTATCTATTTAATCTAATGCTGCTCAATATGCTTTCCTGATGTGTAGTAAAAGTGGAATATTTGTCCAGGATATAATAAAACAAATGAAAAAAGAAAGTTTGTGCAGTTTGTTTTATGACTAGACAATTACATTTCAAGCAATGTTTATTGATTAGCTCTTTTGTGTTTAATTCGATAAACAAGACAGCGTAGTTTTGCTGACACATATTCAATAATGGAATATAAAGGATCCCGTTATCTCTTGTCTGCTTGTAATATATACAAACATCACCAAAGTATTCTCACAGCCTAATGTTCTGTGAGTTCTTTGCGTCGATCTTCGCTCTGCTAGATTAAACTATTTCTTAAAGTTTTGGTGAAAAGAAATTTAAAGTAAACCCGGTCATCACAAACCTGAGCAATCAAAAGCAGAAATATTATGAGAAAATACATATACATTTTTGTGAAATACACTTGTCAAAATAACCAGTAGATGTGGATATACACAGATCAGTCATATCTTTATGACCACTGGCAGGTTAAGTGAAAAACATTAAATATCTAATTACAGCCGATGTTGGTAGTCTGGAAGAGGATCAGTGGAACAATGCCCTGGAAGCTATACCATCTTGTTCTCTAAACACAACCCAAAGACTTTTACAATTATACATTGTGCTGCAGGCCCATCATACCCCTCTTAAGCTCTGCCAGATTGGCGTTTTGCAATCTCCTTTGTGTGCTAAGTGTTGGGCACGCAGGGTGATCCCATACTCTTGATGTGGCGCTGCCCCAGGCTTCATTAGTTCCGGGAGGCAATAGTAAACACCATAAATAGGGTTTTTCAAAGCACAATTCCACTTGAACCCATCTACTGTGCACTGGGAATCTTTGACGAGCTTGCCCTGGCTGACGTGCAGAAAATGGCTATTAAGCGAGCGCTTTTTCAGGCTAGGAGACTTCTTCCAAAATATTGGAAGTCTGACCAAGCTCCAACCCATGGAGAATGGATCAATGTTATGGGGGACATGTTGGAAGAATTTGTATTTCAGCATAGAGTATGTCTGAGGAAGTTTGAGCGCTTGTGGAGAGACTGGTTAGCTGTTCCTGGACTTACCCCAACTGATCTTATTTTGGACAGACTCCTACTGTAGAACTGACTGATGCTATTGGAGTGCTCGACCCCCATGTAGAACTGTCAGGAGGGATTGCAGGGCCACGCTGTAATGATAATGGACACTTGGGGATGTGTACTATTTATATTGGTTTCACTCACTGGCTGAGGTTGTGTTGCCATGGTGTGTTTTCTATACCTAATGCCTTCTGACTTGTATATGTGTTAATGCTGGAGTAATAGTTTTGATTTGTAGTTGGAGATTTCTCTCCTGTTCTGCTGTCATTGTTATTTCCTTTGATTTGTGTTCAATAAACCTATTTCTGAGTTACAAAAAAAAGTTGGTGGGATGTATTAGGCGGCAAATAAAGATGCTGTTTCTGATTTTATGCTGAAAGCAGGAAAAAATGGGCATTGCAGTTTGTTGTGTATGGGACTGCAAAGATGCAGACTATTCAGGGTACCCATGCTGACCCATGTCCACAACCAAAGGTGCCTACAATGGGCATGTGAGCATCAGAACTGGACCATGGAGCAGTGTAAGAAGGTGGCCTTGTCTGAAAAATCAAGTTTCATTTATATCAAGTGGATGGCTGGATGCGTATGCATTGCTTACCTGGAAAAGAGATGACACAGGATGCAGTATGGAAAGAATGAAAGCCAGTAAAGGCAGTGCCAATGTTATTCTGGAAAACCTTGGTCCTGCCATTTATGTGTATGTTACTTTGGCTTTTTCCACCTAGCTAAACATTCTTGCTGACAAAGTACACCCATTCATAGAAATGGTATTCCCTAATGGCTGTGGCCTCTTTCAGCAGAATAATGCTCCCTACCACACTGCAAAAATAGTTCAAGAATGGTTTGAGGAACACAACAATGAGTTTGAGGTGTTGGTTTGGCCATCAAATTCTCCAGATCTCAATCCAATTGAGCATCTGTGGGATGTGCTGGGAAAACAAGTCCAAACCATGGAGGCCCCATCTCGCAACTTTCAGGACTTAAAGAATCTGCTACTGAAGGCTTGGTGGCAGATACCATAGCATATCTTCAGAGGTTTAGTGGGGTCCATGCCTGGACGGGTCAGGATTATTTTGGTGACAAAAGGGGCTGTTTTGGCAGCAAAGGGGAACCTACTCAATATTAAGTAGATGATCATAAAGCTATGGTTGATTGGTGTATAAGCAGCTAAACCTATAGGCAGATGTCAACTTTTTCTGTGAATGTCAAAACTGGCCACTGCCCCTCATACCTCCAGAACCTTATGATTGGCCAGTCAAGGCTCCCTTTTCGTTTAGAGGAGGATCCGGAAGGCTTGAAGGTGAAAGAGGTAGAAGAGGAACTCTAAGAATTATATTTCTTGCCAATTTATGTTGGTCCATGTTTTGTACAGGGGAAGTCAAGATTTGCACCTAAAGCTGAAGTTTATGTGTAGCAAATTTTTGTGCCCTATTAATGCCAGCTGTGGGTGCAGCCCAGCAGTTTGGGTATGGGAACAGGTCATTCCTAACCAACATCATGTAGGTCTGTGGATTGTAGGACTGTGGAGAGCCCTCTGAGCTGCCAGGAGGACTAGCTTGGACACGCTGAGGAGAAGATGGAAGAACCCTGTTCCCCTTGACCTTCACTTAACAGGTGTGTGGCTTGGTTAAGGATGGCCTCAGGGTCTTGGATTTAGAAACCACCTATGGGGAACTGAATGGAAACATCTGTGAAAATGACTGCTTGCGATGGGACTGTGTAAAATATTGCGTGTTCTGCACTGTGACTGTTTACCATGTGGAAGATGCATTGTTGAATGTGCCTGGCTCGATGTAGTAAAGTGTTGACATTTGGTGCATTGTCAAAGATGGTCCATGCCTCACCACACATTAGCATGTGCCCAGTGGGCTGCACTGCAGTGCACATCCATCTGAAAATGCATTGAAGTACCATTGAAAATGAATGGCGCCAAACTGAACCAGCACACTCATTGTGATTTGCCATGCATCTTTGTAAAGCACACAATATCACACACATTAAGGCAAAAACACACATTGAACAGAATTGGGATTTCTGCCTTTTGCACAGCTATAGTGTCTGAAGAGTTAGTAGTTTCTTGGCATTCTGGTTTCTATAGATATATCCTTGGTATATACCCTCTGACCATTGTCTGACATTGCTCTTTACATTAGCAGTGTCCAAATACTATCTGTCTATCTCACGTTACTGGTTTTCCACCCACAACATTTAAGCTTTCCATGCAAACACAAAAACATCCAGCATCTCCGTGGTCACATCCATCTATAAATCTGATCATTAAAAACACTGGAGCCAGAACACAGTGACTCTGCTTGCTGTGCACCTCTTGCACTGATGTGGAATAATTTATTTCTTGAATGATGATGGCAGGCTCTTTGTGTTTGGAGATATGTGTCCTGGAAAGAGAGAAACTGAGCTGGAGGCAATCAATTTTACAACTGTATCATGTAACTACATTAGTGAACGCAAACAATGGCTTTCTGCAGTCAGTTTGTGAAATGTCATATGATGTTAACTTAGAGAGAGCTGGTACTGGAAAAACAATGCACAACTCTTTAATCCATGTCATCTATTACTGCTGGCAAAGAAATCATACGTCAAAAAACACTTATGACATTCAACACTTAGGTCAGCGTAATATGAATAAGAACACTTTAGACAATGCTTTTTTGGAAATGTACAAACAGGTACATCCTTGGGCCCCATGCACACTGGGCATTAGGTCACAGCGCATGAAACTCTAGAATTCAAGTGTGGGCGGAGGGCAGAGGTGCACCATCCTGCCTCCCTGTCGGCAGTCTGTCAAATTCTACGAAAGGCTGACAGCTGCTGTGGCTGGATGGAGCTGGACAGTGCACCTATCGGTACCTACATTTAGGGCAGTATGCACCCAGGGGCAAATGCCAGGAATACAGCCAGCCTGGGTTTCTGGGCATTTGTCCCTGGGCGTATACTGCCTTAAACGTAAGTCCTGCCCAGTGTGGATGGGGTCCTAAAAGGGGCAGGGCAAAGTAAAAGTCACTTAAACTCCCTCAGCCCCCCCGACAACTTATCAACGAGACCTTGTCACCAGACCATACCTTTCAATAAAAATCTTCACAAAAGGTTATATCTGCATTTAATGTATTTTAGGCATGTTACTTACCTGTAAAAGGTTCCCTTGGGTAGATATTGAATAGCTCCACCCTCCCCTGGGTGTCGCCAACTTGGATGTGATATCATAAGCCTCAGCAGACTCAGAGCTATCACTCAAGTAATATCCCTCCCGACAGCTACATATGAAGGGTGGGACAGAGAAGTGGGGCCAGCACAGAGTGTTATTTGGGAAGGGGCAGAGGAGCTGGGCCAGCATAAGGTGTTATTGGGAGGGGGCAGAGAAGCTGGGCCAGCACAGACTTTGATTAGGAAGGGGGAGAGGAACTGGGCCAGCATAAAGTGTAATTGGGGGGGGGGGCAGAAAGCAGAGCTGGCACAGACAGTAACTGGACATACCCAGAAGAGGTGGGACACTCCATAATATTTCCCTTCATTCCTCTCCTGGCAGCCACATATGAAGGGTGGGACGGAGAAGCTGGGCCAGCATATACTGTCATTCAGCTTTAAATACTTGATGACATCGTTTGCATTTGTTCATTTATAATTTAGAGTAGAAGAAACGTTCCTGCCTAAAAATGTTTACACTTTTTTTGAAAGATTTACTTTTTTTGAAAGATAACTTGTATTTGGCATGTACATTTTTTAATACAGTCCCTATTATGTAAGAATTAGAAAATTATTTTGTGTCAGATTAATGACAATTTATTGACAAATTTTTGACATTTATTCATTTTTTTGGATATGTGTCTTGCTTTAATAGCCAGAGACAGCTGACTGCTTCTATGAAAGTGCCTCTCTTTGGCCTTTTATCACATTGGCGGCCAGGGGGAGGTAAAAACAGACAGCTGAGCTACCATTTGACCACTTGTTTAAAGTGTTAAATACAGTCGTAGGAGACTGTTTACAAACTGTGACTATTATGCTTTGTGTGGTGCCTCTGGCAAATTAAATGCAGCATGCTGAGTTAACAGGCAGCACTGCCTGTCAAACCTGGCCATTTAAGTCAATGGGGGCGTGCCGCAACCACCGGCGAAACAAATGGCTTGCATGTGTGACACATTAGTCCTATTGTAAATTGCCATTTAGCAAATTAAAAAAAGAAGGGGGGAGGCATTCAGAAGGCAACAAGATCACCTCCTGATTGCCTGACACAGCATGGGCTAGTATGAACCTGGCCTTAGAGAGAGGCACAAAGACAGTTTTGCCGGCTTGTTTGTGAACAAATTTAGTCGTGTGGTCACTACGACATCGCCATGATCATATGAATTGAAACTGTTCCAGATCACTGTATAGGATGGCATGGCTAGTGCATATATATCTATTATGTGGACATGTATGAGCTCCAGCCCTTGGCCTCTAGTGGGCCAATGCAAACCATACCCTTTGCTGAACTTTTTACCATCTGTTTTAAGGTTATGTCTGTTGTGGCCCCATTGAGGTGTCCTGGTGAACCTCTTACTGGGGTTACATACCTGAAGTACTTGTGCCTTATTTTGTATCTGAATACTCATTTCTGTCTGTGCCCTACTTACTTACATAGTTAGTCTGGCTGAAAAAAGACAAAAGTCCATCCAGTTCAACCATTAAAAAAAAAAAGTTATAATCTTATACCCACCGTTGATCCAGCTGTGCTGGTATATTTGATAATTTGCATGAATAAAGATTTATAAAAAAAAAAAGAAACTTGTCTGTAGCATGCTATAGAACAGGTGGGCAGGGGTTAAAACCGAGCTCAATAAGACGGCAAATTGTTTGCTGGTTTGGATTTTACCATTCTACTATCATTATGTTCCTGACCTTGGTTGCACTGTCAGTTCTGCTGAGATTTCCCGAATCCCCATGCCACATTATTATTACCGTCTGTGTCTACAAATGTGTAAAAATCCATAAAATTCAGTGCACTCCTTACAGGCATAAACCTTTACAATAACCGGTGATATGGTGAAGCACTGACGGATGGCGCCGTTAAAAGAGTCCAACAAACAGCGAAATGTCACCAGCACAACATGTAGAATACAAAACGAGACATTTATTTTGTTGCAGACCAAAGCGTATGCAAAGTGAATGTGTAAAGACAATAATATCAAGCTTGTCTATACATTTGTCAGTTTACATGTATGGATGTAATGTGACATTAGAAATTAAACCTATACTGTATGTATACCTCCAAAAGACTTTCATTTCCATCTGTCCAATGGACGGCCAAAAGAAATGTGGAAAATCAGCTTTTTCTCCCATATAGAAAGTTAGTAAATTGGGTCTAGGGCAGTCAGTTTTTCAGGAACACTAAATGAACTAAAGTCTCACTCAAAGTTCTCCATTCCTTAAAAGAGAACTCCAACTAAAAATAAAATATAAATCATAGTGCATTAAAGGATAAAAAGCCTTGAGCCTTTGACTGGAAAACTGAAAGGAGAGACAACACGGTGATGACCTAATCTCTCGGACACGCATCTCTCTCCTCCTATCAGCATGCTTCTTATCAGCATGTGAATTGATTGGCTCTTTGTACTACTTCTTCCTCTCACACGCAAGCTCTGCTGTACACTGATTACATTAAAAAACTTTTAGATGTATTGATGATTTTAGAGCTGTATTAATTTCCTTATTTTACAGCTGCCTAGAGTAGTATTTCTCAACCTTCTTACCACAAACGAACACCTAAGATAGTTTTCAGGTCTCAGGAAACACTTATTAAAACCAAATCAATGGAAGCAAGGGAAAAAAATGCCTCTTACACTTGTGATCAGTAGGAAGAATAAATCCCTTACAGTGGTCGCCAGTACGAAGAATGAAACCCTTTAAGAGGTGGTCAGTAGAAAGAATGAAACTCTTACAGTGCTAGTCAGTGAGAAGAATGAAACCCTTAAAGAGGTGGTCAGTAGAAAGAATGAAACTCTTACAGTGCTAGTCAGTGAGAAGAATGAAACCCTTAAAGAGGTGGTCAGTAGAAAGAATGAAACTCTTACAGTGTTGGTCAGTGAGAAGAATGAAACCCTTAAAGTGTTACTTAAAGGTAATTTTTTTAAAATTAAAATAACAAACATGTTATACTCACCTACTTTGTGTAATGGTATTGCACAGAATAGCCCCAAACCTCCTCTTATGGGGTTTCCTCGCCGGCGATCTTGATTCCTCCTCTTGTTCATATGCCTCCATAGTAAGCCGCTTACTAAGGGGGCACACTGTGCATGCTCGCTGCTGATCTGTGTGCGTATATGGAGCTCTCATAGACACACACAGCAGGGCTTAGCCCAGCCCCCATGTCCTCCTTATTGCATTTGATCAACATCAGCAGGAGCAAATGGATCCTGCTGCAGTTCAACTCCCTGTGTAAAGAGGAAGGAAGGGGAGAAGTGATGCACTCGTGCACAGTGCTGGACGTCTTCTACTCTCTCTTTACACAGGGAAGGGGGAGGACAGAAACATAAAAAAAAGGTTTTTTTACCTTAATGCAAGGAATGCATTGAGGGAAAAACTATTTTGGGCTTAGAATCACTTTAAAGAGGTGGTTAATGGGGAGAATGAATCTCTTATCATGGTGGTCAGTGGGAAGAATGAAGTCCTCAAAGTGGTGGTCAGTAGGAAGAATTAAACCTTTACAGCGGTTGTCAGTGGGAAAGTAATAAACCTTTAAAGCAATGGTCAGTGGGAAGTCTGAAACCCTTACTGTGGTGGTCAGCGAGAAGAATGAAATCCTTTAGAACCCACTTTAAAGTGGTGGTTAGTGGGAAGAATAAAACCTTTACCATGGTGGTCAGTGGTAAGAATGAAATCTTTAAAGTGGTGATCAGTGAGGAAGAATGAAACACTTACAGTGGTGGTCAGTGGGAGGAATGAAACTCTTACAAAGGTGGTCAATAGGAAGAATGAAACTGCTACAGCAGTGGTCAGTGGGAGGAATAAAACCCTTACAGTGGTGGTCAGTGGGAAGAACAAAATCCTTACAGTGGTGGTCAGTAGGATGAATGAAACTCTTAAAGTAGTGGGCAGTAGGATGAATGAAACCCGTACAGTGGTGGTGAGTAGTGATGGGCTGAACATCCCTCTGTTCAGTTTGCAGCCAAACATTAAAACGAACGTTTGACCACGATCTTCGAACCAGGACAAATCATAAGTGGTATCTTAAAGCATCCGAGTATGCAGTAAGACACCGCACAGCTACTAAAATACTGCATGAGTTATATTATTAAGTCATGCAGTATTTTAGTAGTAAAAACATTCTTTAATATCTCCCCACTGACAGCTGAATGTAAAAAGAATTTCCGACAATTAAAAAATTACCAAAAAAAAGTGTGGGGTCCCCCCCATCCATACCAAGCCCTTTGGGTCTGGTATATATTTTGAATATTGTTTTAAAAAAATGGCGTGGGGATCCCCTCTAAAATCCTTACCAGACCCTTATCCGAGCACACAGCCTGGCAGGTCAGGAAGGGGGGCACACCACCTCCTGAACCAAACCAGGCCACATGCCCTCAACATGGTGGGGGGGGGGGGTTGTCCCAATGTTGAAGGGATCAAGAGCCTCCCCACAACCGTGGCTGGTTGTTGTGGGGATCTGTGGGTGGGGGGCTTATCGGAATCTGGAAGTCCCCTTTAACTAGGGGGCCCCCAGATCCCGGCCCCCCCATGTGAATGAGTATGGGGTACATGGTACAGCTACTCATTCACATAAAGTGTAGTTTAAAAAATTACAAAAGACAGTCTTTGAGTCCTTTATTAAAAACAAAAATAAAAATAAAAAAATGCCTCCCCAAGTTGATCCAACGTCAATCGCAATGCTTGCCACCACTGCCGACCCCAAAAACATAAACAATAAAAAAATGCTCCACTCTCAACGCTGGCGTCTGCCGCCTGACAGCTGTGCTGGCCTGAAAGTTCTTAAATATCTAAGGGGTGGGGCAATCCAGTGACATAACATCATCATGCGGTGTGATTGGCCAAAGCATTGCTCCTGACCTGTCAGGGCGCACTGTGCACTGTGGGGTGAATGCCCTTACCGTTTGTGTGTTTGCTGAGCACAGGAAGTGCCGATGTTCGAGTTAAACTTACGTTCGACTCAAACATCAAGCCCAATTTAGTGATGAGTGGGAAAAATGCCCTCCTTACAGTAGTCATCAGAATGCCACCTTTACAGGCAGCTAATGGCTCTTCCCCTTCCCTGAGTGTTTACATGGATATCTCAGAATCTGATCAGGTTTCCCTCTCCTCGCTGCCTGTTATGGGATCCCAGTGCTGCTAGTTCGCAGGATGGTACTTTGTAGGGGTATTTGTCCAGGCCAGGTGGCAGAATTGAGAATCCAAAGAGATGGCCACTACTTCACAGTTGACATCGTGTCTCGGTGGGACAGACAAAGGTGAAGTCCAATAGGTAAAAGACCAGCACCAGATACTTCCCTTGAAAAGCCTAGTTTGACCTGTTTTTTTTTTAATAGGTCAACACCCTAAGGTGAGGGTCCATTTCAGATATGCGAGTATGGTTGTGCACTGATAGTTTATTTAACAGCTCCGGGGAAGCAGGTTTGCTTACAAGCAGAAGGATCACAGAAGTGTGTCTTCATATTATTACCCACTGGAAGATTTAAATTTGCACTTTGTGGATGTTGATTGGTACGCTGCATACTGCAAGAGACATTGTATGTGTATATATATATATATATATATATATATATATATATACTGTATATGGTCTCACATGTTTATTGATTTGAATTTATGAACTGTATATATGTAAGGTGATTAACTTGCATTAACAGCAGTGCAACACAATTTAATTGTTTATATAGCTAAAAAGATCAGGCTTGCCATGCTTCCGACTTTGCCAAGTGGTGTTGATCCTAGAACTATGAAGACACCATCCAATGGGAAGTCAATCAGTTACAGCTCAAGGAACCCTTAGCAACCTTTTGAGTAACCCTGGGGTCCCACGGAACCCAGCTTGAGAATAGCTGGCCTGGAGTTTAGCTTTAACCCTTTGAGGACCAAGGGACGTATTTGTCCCATGTTTGTAATTGCGTGTATCATCTGATTAAGAACTTAAAACTCTTTTTTTTTTTGGTTTGAGTCAAAATATTAGTTCTTCTCAACAAACAACAAATGGATCTAGCTTTTTGCCAATTATTTCATGAAATGGCTTAGTTACAGCAACTGAAGTGTACGAACTTTAAAAACAAAAAAAAATATTATTTTGGCATTCCAAAACCTTACGGTCCTCAAAGGGTTAAAGAGGAAATGACCAGAGACTGCAGATATAGTACAGGAGATGACCAGAGACTGCAGACATGGTAAAGGAGATGACCAGAGACTGCGGACACAGTACAGGAGATGACCAGAGACTGCAGACATGGTACAGGAGATGACCAGAGACAGCGGGCACAGTACAGGAGATGACCAGAGACTGCAGACATGGTACAGGAGATGACCAGAGACTGCGGACATAGTACAGGAGATGACCAGAGACTGCGGACACAGTACAGGAGATGACCAGAGACTCCGGACACAGTACAGGTGTCAGGAATGGACTCAGCACTGGTGGTGGGACTCACCTGCCGTGTGGGCTGCAGTACCAGAGCTGACCAGCGGGTGCTCTCAGCAGCCAGAAGCTCACTTCTGCAATCAGCCAAACCTGGGGCTGATTGCAGAAGGTGTATTTAAGGGATGACCAGGCCTGTGATCTGGGCCTTGGTGTATGTTTTCCCATGAGCCCCTGTACCTGGTATCTTGTGTTCCTGCCTCGTTGCTGACCCTGCTTGATCCTGACCTCTGCTGATCGTCTCCTGTTGAACCCGGCTTGTGACCCTGACCATTCTCTGCCTGATCCTTTGTACCGCGCTGCCCGTGAGTTACTGAACCCAGCTTGTTACCCTGACCATTCTCTGCCTGCTCCTTTGGTACCTTGCTGCCCGCACATTGCTGACCTGGCCTGTCTGACCACGCTAACTACTCTGCCATCCATCCATCCTGCACGGATCCAGCCGTCCCTGCTCACACCTTCTGCCTCTTCACATCAGGCTTTCTACCTGCGCATACCTCTGGCGGATTCCTCTACCACTAGCAGGTGTACTCAGGGGCCGCGACCTGGTTCCTGTCTGCTCCAAGTCCATCCCCACCATCAGGGGCCCTGGTGAATAAGCAGACTGGGACTTAGACTCCGCGCCCTGGGGAATCCTGCCCTGAGGACCACTAGAGGTACCACCAGGCAGTCGTTACAGAACCCTACGGCCGGCCTGGCCATTCCACCTCTCCAGCCCTGACTACGCCTGTGTTCCTGCACCTACTAAGATTAGTGGAAGGTTAGTTTGTTCACTGTGCGTTTATATGCATATATATCTGGGTGGCTAATAATAAACTGTATTATTATACTATACCTGAAGCCAGCGTTTCCCTGTGTCAGTCCACACCTTTCTGGTCATTCCTAGATTGCTGACAACAGGAGATGACCAGAGACTGCGATCATAGTACAGGAGATGACCAGAGACTGCGGATATAATACAGGAGATCACCAGAGACCGCGATCATAGTACAGGATATGACCAGAGACTGTGGACATACTACAGGAGATGACCAGAGACTGTGGACATACTACAGGAGATGACCAGAGACTGCGGACATAGTACAGGAGATGACCAGAGACTGCGATCATTGTACAGGATATGACCAGAGACTACAGACACAGTACAGTAGATGACCAGAGACTGCGGACACAGTACAGGAGATGACCAGAGACTGCGAACATAATACAGGAGATGACCAGAGACTGCGATCATTGTACAGGATATGACCAGAGACTACAGACACAGTACAGGAGATGACCAGAGACTGCGGACACAGTACAGGAGATGACCAGAGACTGCGGACATACTACAGGAGATGACCAGAGACTGCAGACCTTTGGGGAGGGGCATCTACCCAAATTTGACAGGTACCCGCTCTAACTTCCGCAAAGTTGACCTCCCCCCTTCCTCCCCATAGTCTTCTGGGACACATGACAGGTCTCACAAGACTACAGGGCCATTCACAAAGCGCAGCGCTTCTTGCGCATGTGCAGTGGGCACCTGGCTGTGAAGCCGCAAGTTGTCACAGCCGGGTGCCCACAATGAAGATGCCGGGGAGAGAAGACAGCCGATGGAATCAGGACACACAGTACAGCCTAGCGGCCAACCCGGTATTCTAACACGGTGCCGGCGATGGGGGAAATACCGGGCCAGCCGCTCCAAATTTGCTCCATAAGACACACAGACATTTCCCCCCATTTTTTGGGGGAAATAGTGCGTCTTATGGAGCGAAAGATACCGTATATGTGGTATGTTCTATTCACTTTTATTTAGGTGCAACTTTCCTTTAAAAGACCTCTCTTATCTGTATGGTTTCTCAGACAGAAGTTACTGGCCATTAGAATTATGCAATCTCAAGTCAATTATTTGCGCATGTAAAATATATATATATTTAAATAAAGTGATATTTATTTTAAAAAATTCTCCGTCTATGGCATATAAATCTTTTTGCATGAGTGTTTTTTTCATATTTTAGCTAGTGGTAGACCTAGTAAAGTGAGTCACTTCCAACTTTCTTATATTTTTTTAATACAACAATGAGATCTTCCTGCTTCAATACTCCATCCTGTATTTTAGCTTCTTCTGTCACATTCTCTATAATATAAAATAAATAAAAAATCCAACAGGGAGAGGGGGAACCCAACATAATAGGCAAAGTGTGTAGACTCAGGAATTTAAGTTATAAGAAATTGTCCGTGGTGTAAAGTGTATATCAAGGCCAATCCACATAAGGAAAAGGATTAGAACACATGGGATTTTTGCTGCAATGTTGGGCTTCCTTAAAGCTGAACTATAGTCACCTTGAATTCAGCGAATGAATGTACTCGGAAATTACTACTGACTGATTGGGTCTCAATCGCCGACCCCTGACATTGGCTGGGCTGAGATGACATCACTCCTACGCATGCTCGAGAGTTCTATCAGATTCGCCATTGTCAAATTTGTACAGTGAGCTGTGCTCACTGATGTCTCTTTTGTATTATAAAGTTTGCCTGTCTGCCCATTTTCATTGTGAAGCCTACAGTAAAGTTCCACTTTAAAGGGATTTGCTCTCACTTCCTGTCACAATGACAATGGTTTCAGCAGACACGAAGTGAGGACAAATGTACATAGACACAGACAACAATAAAACCTTGACTAGGGTTTTAGACTATCAAGACTTAACAGAAAAAGCATTTTATTGCTGTATGCATTGCTGTTTTTGCAGATTTTTTTGTCACTTCCCTTACTTTCTGTTGTCAACAGGACAGAAAAAGAGGAAAAATCTCTCTTAAGGAACCCCAGATAGCAATAAAACCCTGACAGGGGTTCTAACACTTTCCTATTTTGTCCAAAGCTAAAGAAAAAGTTTTGGCTAGACACACTTTAAATGAACACTAGTCAATATCCTTATTCTCCAAAAATAATCCATACACATCCATTATTTAGTGGATTGTTTTATATATTTTGTTAAATTGTTTCTTACTGTGTTTTCTGCCTCCTTATAACATCCCCCCTGAGCTCCTGAATCACTGCTTTTCTCCTCACTTCTGATTGTTTGAAAAAAAGCAGGGCACATTAGATGTGGTCATGTGCACAGCTCTATGCACACTACAAATCCAGCCCATAGTCCATCTCAGGAGTGAGCAAAAGATGGCTACATTCCAACATACTGTGGGACCATGGAGAACGAGTGTAGTCACCTTCTAACAGGAAGTCAAGTTACAGCAGCAAAACCATAGAATATAATTTTCTCTTTACTGGTGTCCTTTGTTTTTCTGGTGAACTTTGTTTTTCTGGCGGCACATCAGACGTTGGCCAAAGCTTATCAAAATCAGTTCCTTACTCTTGCTGAAGTAAAAAAATGGCTCAGGGGACTATGGTACATGAGATGCTCACTTCTATACTGAATGACACCCACGCCAAGTTGTTGAAGGTCTGGGACTTGTGGATTGCATATAATGACAGCTTGAACCTTGTTCTCACCTTGCTTTCAGCCTGATAGGTTCCTCCAAGGATCTTTACTGCACATAGAGGACAGGATCCTGCAGGACCTTCCCCTCCCTTCTCCCCCTGCTCATTTCTCCCCTTCTTCTTCTTACTCCATTTCTTCCCTCCCCTTCCAGGTTAGTCTCCATCCCTTCTTTCTTCCTTTCTACCCCCGTATCTCTTCTTTTACCCCCAAGTCTCCCTAGTCCTTTTTACTGCCTTTTGGCTTAATCAGCACTACTTTTCCCCATTTGGAGGTCACTATTGCCATTGGCAGGAGCAGGCCAGGCGAAGAGGGGCTAATACTTTTTACTGGAAATTTAGCAGATCTATTGTATCATGTATTTTTAACATTGTTATTAGTATGACCTCCCTTTCCTCAGTATCGTTTTTTATGAGCACTTGGCTTATGTCCTGTCCAAGCTATTACATCTTTGTACCATGTTCTTGTGTTGTGTTAAAAAAACAAAAATCTTTAGTAAATCTTTTGTAAAATGAACCAGAGTGTAGTGTCATTTTAACTCCTTAGCATCCTCCAGAACTATCACTGATTGATTCTTTAGCAATGCGCTCTGAAAACATTATTCCAACATTATGTGGCTCTGTTGTGTACTTTTAGCAAGAGGGAAACAAATAGGAATACTTCACCGTTTAGACTTTCTTTAGTCCATCATTTAAAATATTTCATTTATAAATACAGAAAATGTGGTCATATATATCTGAGCCACAAAAATGTTTTGCTCTTTTTCCTACAGCATAAAATACTCCTTGTGCCTGCCTATGTCTGAATCCGTTCTAAATCTACCAGCCCATTGCTTGCCGGACTCTCAACAATTCTTAACAAAGTTGACATTGTAATAGTTTTGTCATATTTCACTAGCTGGCCCGGTCCGCTGGAGCTCCACTTGTTTTATTACTCCCCTTTGCAAGAGCACAAATCCCCTGGTTTTTCCTCAAGAACATTCTGTATTTTGGCCTCATGCCTCTAAGTCCAGGTATTGAATGTTTGTGTAATGCCAAAGATAAATGAAGCTGCTGAGTGCCAAAGACTTTTTTTCTTCCTTTAATATCCATGAAACCAAACAGATCCTGTGCTTGGTTTGTGTTTGTTCATTATCTAATAGAGAACATAGATCTTTAACACTGCTTCTTTTTTAATAATGAACAATCTTCCGTCTCCCAAAAAAAAAGTGTCTCTAATAATCTACTTGTTCTGTAAATGCCGAGCTGTTTCTATCGTGAATTGGGACCCTGGCCTTGGGAAGTCCCCTTGCTAGGAGTGCCAGTGATGTTGGTTTTATCTCACCCATAGCAATGAGCAAACAAGCCTTAGCTTGGATCGCAAACAGTTTGGAGAATCTGGATTGAAGTTTGAAGTTTGCAAGCTTAGCAGTGAACCTCTATGAGGACCAAATCTTGTTAAATTCTGGCTATTTGTAAGGCTAATAATCACGCTATTGTAAAAAAGAAAATGGGAAGCCAGGCACTGCCTTGGGGGACATGTACTAACACCAGCATTACAAAATGTTAAAAACAAAAAAAAAATCTGGTACAGTGCCTTGAAAAAGTATTCATACCCCTTGAAATTTTTCACATTTAGTCATGTTACAACCAAAAACGTAAATGTATTTTATTGAGTTTTTATGTGATAGACCAACACAAAGTGGTACATAATTGTGAAGTGGAAGGAAAATGAAAAATAGTTTACAAATTGCTTCACAAATAGCTTTACAAATCTACCTTGATGTTTGCAAACCTCACATCAAACCTCTTTAATGTCTATGATAAGCAAATCTTTTTGTTAATTTAGTATTAAACTAAAAAAACAAACATTTGTTATATTGCAGCTTACCATTTCTTAGATATGATAGTTACGTTCATTTTCTTTTTTTAGGCCCTCTTTCTTCTATTTTTACCTGAAAATACAGCCAGCAAGTCTGTAATTTTTCAAAAGAATAAGCTCTACAGCAGAATGTATCAGTTATAAAATGAGACCCACCATTTATCGGTCACAGGGTTGCTTACAATGATCAGCTTTTATTTAGTTATGTAAATCCTGTATCCCAAAAGACAAAAACTGTTTTCTGTAACTGCTTATAAAGTGTTAGCTGGAGTTTGGCTTCAATTTGTTAATGTATTTAAATCTGGTAGTACATCTAACACTCTCCTTATACCAGACTGACAATGCTGCTATCCAAAGGTGTCCCCTGTGTCCTTTCATCCAGAGTGGGGGAACTCTAATACAGGAGGAGTGTTACTGGCCAGACCACCAAGTGAAAACAGAGGGGGAAAGAATAAAAAAGAAAAATTCTGGCCATTTGTAGGGCTAATAATCAAGCTAATTTAAAAAAAATGGGAAGCCAGGCACTGCCATAGAGGACATATACCAACGCCAACATTAAAAAACAATTTTACATTGACTTAAATTACATGGTAAGGCCTTGCACTGCTTTGTGGTTAGTTCCTTATTTCTGGTGGCAAACTTCATGACTTGAGAAATTCTCAAATCCTGAGGATTTGGCCATAAATCCATGGTAGCCATGAACCCAAACCTCATCTCTACTCCCCCTGAACCTTAGATGGTTACCTCCTTTTGTTTAAACAAAACATTCATAAAATATGCCAACAAATTTCATTGGTCTTAAAATGTGTCTTGGTTTAATCTTCAGGTATACAATTTTTCAGGCTTAGTATTACCTGCACCACCTGCAAATTCTGTGACCACTGTGTGCAGGATCCCTTGTTTGTGACCATTGTGTACAGGAGCACTTGTGAGTGTTAGCACTATGCGCAGGATCCATTATGAGTGTTACCACAGTGTACATGAGCCCTTGTGAGTGTGACCACTGTGCATGGAAGCCCTTGTGAGTGTGACCACTATGCATGGAAGCCCTTGTGAGTTTTTGTTCCAATTTTCTACAATCAGAAACCACAAGAAATGTAATATTACCCTGTATTCCCTTTCACAAGAGGTGGTATCCAATTTTATCTGGTTTGATCAGTGGGGGATCTGTCCACTGATCCCTCACTGAGTAGAACAGAGTGGGAGGATGGCCTGTCCATGTCCGCTCCGCTTATACAGGGCAGACACAATACAGCCCACTCTGCTTTATGTGTAGTCGGATGTAAATGGACCAGCTGTAAGTTTACACTTGTCTGCCCTTCGATCCAATCCGGCTAGATGTAGGGTAACGGATCCCCTTCCGTTTTTTGCCTTATCAGATTGGAGACAGCCAGATGTAAATGAACACAAGTCCGTTTACATCTGACTGTCCATAGAGGAGAATCGAGGGTCCTATCGGGTCTGCTTGAGAAATGGACAGACGAACCTGATTGGACTGAAAGGGGCCTTATTTTTCCAATACAAGATCATATGTCCTGTTTTATTAGAGCTTTACTTTCCATGGCACAGTGGCTCTGACAACTATGATTCTGCTGTTCAATGAAACTGTCTCAGTGGCCATCTTGGGCAATCTCATTAAGCAGTGGAATGGCAGCTGGTGTAGTTTAGCCACAAGTGAGGGAAAGTCAGTAAAAACAACTTTGTTAAAAAGAAATGGATATTGTGACCCTTCCAGAGTGCACTAAGATTGAACACAGAGGTTGTGGAAAGGCATCCCTTTATTGCTTGAACAGTCTCACGGATGTGCCCCTCTGCAAAATTGTGGCACAAATCTGAGTTGGGCACAGATTATATATTTTTTTGGCTAATAAAGGTAGTAGTAGTCATCTAGTGGTATCTGCTTAGAAGAGAGTAGAAGATGTTTTTGAAAGCTTGCTTCCATCCAGAGAGGAATCAGTCTGGCCAAAATATTCCAATAAGGTTTAAAACATATGTGAGCATTGTTGAGTGCTTCAAGACATAACAATGTGACAGTCAGTGGTCTCATATTTAGGCTACAAAAAAGAAAATTATTTATCATGAATGATTTACTGAAATGTGAGCAACCAAGGGTGCATGAGTAAAATGGAGCATAGATTCAAAGGGATTCTTTCAGGTCATCTGGTATCTTGTAAAAGGGCCGTTCCCATTTAGCGCTAGAGGATCTTGTTGCCTATTTATCCAGGGCAAGCATGTAAGTCTTGATAAATAAGAGCTGCATCCTCACATTACTCAAAGAGTAACAGCAATCCCTGAGCATGAGGAAATGCCTTAGCTCCATGTCAGTTGAGCCACCATTGTGTTTCCTAACCAAAAGCTGTTCCCTTACTAGCAAGCCAGATGTTTCAGCTTTGTTCATCAACGAGGAAGTGATAAGCTTGGGTTTGATTCAAGGGCAGGTTAGGTGAACACCTCCAAAAATCAACAAATTGGGAACTTTAATGTGAAATCAGTAGGAGGCCAATCTTAAAATTTAATTCTCTCCATTTTAAGACTAATAGGCAAAGGATTTTCAAACAAAAGGCATAGAGATGTGGGGAGTGCCAGGGGGCACATATGCCAATGCAATGGTCTGCTATGGATTGTAAGGGGGACCACACAAACAAAACAAAAGAGTTGGTGTAGGGTTCCCCCTAAAAATCTATACTAGACCCTTACCCTTGATGAGGCTTTAGTATAAATCTAAAAGGGGACCCCACACCAAAAAAAAGGTGGAAAACATGTGTACTATCACTACAAGGAATGACTTCTGGCTGCACCAGTTTGCCAATTGTCAAACCCCCAAATAGTGATTCTTGGCTTTTGGTGAACGAAAACCCCTTCCCTATGGGAAGTGACACCCATTCAGATAAGTGGCTGCTTCTGGTGAGAGTCACAAAGACAGTAAAAGCACATTTACTTAGTAAAATTGGGAAAGGTTAGAACATTTGTTAGGTTTTCATTATTGGCAATGTCTTTCTGACACCCTCACCCTTTTATTTCTTGTCCTTGAGTCATCAGGACAGGAAATGAGTAGAGATCTCCCATTAATGAAATATTGGAGGAAGATCTGACTCTTACCCACTCTTATCAAAAACAACAAAAAAAACCCCTTTTTGCTGGAGTTGACCTTCAATAGTAGGGTTTCTGTTTGGAAATGCTTTTAACTCTTGCAGGAATGGCTGACTTTAACATGCTGTCTTCCATAGTAGTGCAGATATTGCTACACTAATTAACAAGCTTAGAGGGCTTTCATTATTAGAGACTGTCAGCTCCCATGATGTAGTAGGCATTGTGCTGCTAATAGTCATGCTATAGTGGAGGTGGTAGGCCCTGTCACAACATTTTTCAGAGTTTCAGTACTTTGGGTTGACATTTTGTAATTTAAACTGCAAATGACCTCACCCTCCCTTTAAATTGGGAAAAAGTCAAATTGATAATTTCTTGTATTTAGTTTTCTTTTCAATGGCTCCTTGTTTTAGAACAATGTTCCATTTAACAGGAGTTCTGTGGACCCCATATATTACAGCATATGAATATTCTATGGAGCAGAAAATTTCTGTAGTGCATTAATAAAAAACACGAACAATCTACTGAATGAAATCCAGTGCATGAGCCACATAAAATTTATATATGGTGATGATGGGGTATTCAAGTTTTATAGAGATATAATGATCCTTGCACTGAATGCACAATTTGTTAAACCAAGCCAAGAAGGAAGTACAATAATACTCGCCTGGCATCCACGCTGAACGTTAGAGGGTGCTGATATTAACTGCTGAAGGTTATTATGGATTTATGGCAGACATATCACATCAAACACATCTAATTGAATTGGGTTGACTGGGCACGCTCCATATTTTATGAGCTAGAAGCAGTAGTTTATGGTTATGGGTTTGGCATTGGCTTGCTACATTCATGACTTACAGTAGTTTGGATTGGCTTGAGAAGCCTAGCCTTACATATTTAAAGTGTTGGAGAAGAAAGGTACAGACGTTATCCAATCAGAGCCTGTATTTTCTTATGTATGACTACTTTGGCATTAAAGAGACCCTGTCACCCTCTTTTGGCATTGAGAAAATTTTGTCAACACAGTGCTTGGTGAGCCAACTTCTGTCGTCTCTAAAAATGTGCACTTACATTAGCTCTCTCTCCACCAGAAATATGTTTTCTTACAGAAATCTACTTTTTCTAGTAGTGTTGGCAATTCCCACAGCCACCTTGGCCATTGATGGAAGTGTCTTGCTGGAAATGACTTTCCTTGCATCTTGCCTGATGCAATGGAGTGCCTGTTAATAAGCTACCTTCTGTCTTTTGGTTAAGTCATGAACTTGTCATTACTGTCCCCCTAGGGTAGTACTGAGTCAAGAGTAGGATTGGGCTGTTCATGACCCATCTAAAACTACTGTAAAAAGTTCTTAGTTTCCACCAATTCATTAGCCATGATAAATACATTTTTAGTGCAATTGTTGTTTTCCTTTAAAAACTATATTTGCTTTCTGAATAGAACACAAAAATGAAGACAGGAAAATGGTAAAGTAATTGTCTAGTAAAAACAAGTGATTGATTTGTTCAAAGTGTTTTGACAACTTTTTTCTCCCTAACTAGGAAGCATCTTCAGGCAATTAAATGTAATGAAAGCTAATTAAAAGAAATCATTTGTCCCTTCACTGTGAACTGAAAGTGAACTGAAAGGCAGCAGGAGATAACAGTTGACTGCAGGCAAATGCAGCCCTTGAAACTAGAGAGCAGAGGAATGGAAGAAAGTTTGAAAGTTATGCTCAACCAGAGGAGTTTTGTCACAAGATAGATGAATGAACTTTGTTTCTCATACTCTCTATGGCCAAAAATTTGTGGACACCCTTCCCAATACTGAGTTCAAGTGTTTCCACTGAAAGGTACTGTTAACTTTACCATTTGGAGAAGTCCCTTTTTTGAAATTTCAGCATGACTGTGCCGCTGAGTACAAAGCAGGTTCCAAAAAGACAATGGGGATTTACTAAAATTGGAGACTGCAAAGTTTGCTTTAAAAATCAGCTTCCATTCTTTTGTCTAAGCTTAATTGAACAAGCTGAAGTTAAAAGCTAATTGGTTACCATGCACAGCTGCACCAGATTTTGCACTCTCCAGTTTTAGTAAATCAACCCCAGTCCTTAATGAGTTTGGTTTGGAGGAACCTGAATGGCTTGAATAGATTCCTGACCTCAACAGTACAGTACACATGTGGGATTATTTGGAATGCTGATTGTGAGCCAGGTCTGCTCACTCAAAATAAAGTACCTGACGTCACAAATATATATATATTGTTTTGCTATAGGGACCAGATTTTTACAGATACACTTCAACATCTCATTAAAAATGCTTGCCATAAGAATAAGGGTTGAGAAGAAAAAGCAGGGGGGGGGGGGGGCATCTCTAGATTTATGCCCATGATTTTGAAATAGGATGTCCTCTGTAGATATGGTGGTCAGGTGTCCATACGTTTTTGCTATTATTTGCAGAAGGAACTCACCAATCTACCATTGTAAACATGGAATAAATCAGCTTCACTGGACTGCTATATTTGTAATTAAAAAGGTTTCTCTTCTGCAGTTATAGTGGAAACATGAAAGATGTCACCAAAACCATGACAGTTGTCATTACTGGAGGTCTCCCCTGGGGGCAAGTTGCCAATCTGACTAATTTCCATCAAAACTGGAATAATCCTAAAAGCTGTTTGTTTTTTGTGTTTTTTAAACCAGTCAAAATGTTCATCATAATGAAACGTAACACAAAACAAGGTTTAACAGCAACAGTGTCTGCTGTTAAAATGGTCTTTTAGATAAGTAAATGTATTGTGGGGATGAGGAGGCCTTGGTTGTTGCCTCCTGCTACAGGGACTTTTGACCTACAACCTCCCAGAGTTGAGAGACACATGTATTGTGATGGCAGCTATCTCTTCTGCAAAGGGCAACTGTTACAGCATGGCCTCCGTGTAGATTCTGGTTGAAGAGCCTCAATAAAGGACAATCTTTGGAAATTTAAAGACTATCTGTAAGGAAAAAAAATGATTTTTTTTTTTTTTAACATTTGGATGGAGTGGGAAAGGGTTAAGTTTTTGTTGCTGTATTTGTTCCCTCTGGAGAGATTCACCCCTTTATTTGTACTTGTGATTATTGTTACTGATAAAGAAAGTGAGGGAAATCTACAAATTTAGAGCTCACCCATGAACAAGATCTAAGAGTAAGTCTAATGGAGGACACGTGTTCCAGGGACATCTGGATAAGATGGGAATTCTCACTTAAGGAGTGTGGGGGCATCAACAGAATGGTCATTGTGTCCTCCTGCCTTCTGACCTGGCCACATGCAAAGATAAAAAAGCAACAGGACAATGATCTAAAAATACCAATAGATAAAGCCACAGAGACATGGCCATAAGTGGACACCTAAAAACATCCATTCAAAATCAGTCTCATGGAAAAAATGCAAAGAACAAAAAAACAAAGGGCTCAAATGCCTAGTGTGTTATATCTAACACTTTATTAAAAGATAAGATTACAAATTATACTCACAAACCCAGTGTGGGTATAGGTGTATCACAAAATTAAAAAAAACAGTATCCAGCCCCATAACGAGCCTCATAGAATGAGATGCATGAAACTACCAGCTGACGTTTTTCGGGGGACAATCCCCCTTCTTCAGAACAAATCTGGTGTGTCCCATTCATCCACCTCCTTTTAACTATCAGACTGTTAGTAGGTTCCACCTACCCCAAAAAAAGGGGGAGGGAGGAGAGGGAGAGGGAGGTCAGGAGGTTTGTTCTGATCTAGATGGTTTCTATTGACAACTACAACCACAATACAGTAGAATTATTAGTGGCACAGGAGTTTAAACAATAGCACAAAATCTACAATCCAAAATACAAATCACATATGTTTAAATGTAAAATCACAACGTTGCATGTACCTTTTGACCATCTCAATGTGCTTTAAATTTCTCCATGCAGTGTACCTAAATAGTATGTAAATTTAGTTATAGTAAAGCATAGACCCATTGAAATACATCAGAAAAGGTACAGTATATACTGTATATAGATCAATAGGTGAAATAAGTAAATGAATGAATATTGGAAACGCAAATACAACTGCTGCTAATCCCTTACCTTACCAATTAGTATAAAACAGAACAGATTTCATAAATCACAATTAATAATTGTTGTTAAAATTATTCAATTTCTGTGCCACTGTATAAAAATAAAATAAATAAATACATATATCATGGGACATACTGATGGGAATAAATAGGAACCCTATACCCAAGTTCCATATACGATTTCCATACACGACCAGTTGTGTCTATAAAATAAACAAATTGTCACATGAGACTAAGAATTATACAAATACAGTATGATGTATATATTAAAAATACATAAAATGACTTTATAATAAAATAATAGATTAATCCACCTCAATCTATGGGGCTCGTTACAAGGTTGAATTTTAGTTTTTGGATTTCGTGATATGCATTTACCCACACTGGGTTTATGAGTATAATTTGTTATCTTATCTTGTAATAAAATGTTGAAGATAATGCACTAGGCATCTGCACCCCTTGTTTTTTTGTTTTTTGCATAGTTTGCAGTCTGGTGGGAGCTGTTAGTTCTAAGGTGTCAAGTTCTTAGTCCTTAAAGTCATGGGAAAAAAATGATCAGTTATTAAAATACCGGGGTGCCCAGGAGTGGGTTTTTTGGGGTGAGATATTTCAGCAATACTATTGTTTGTACATAGCTGACTTCCAGCTGAGGCATAGGGGTGGCTAAAAAGAAAAACTCTACTTGTAAAAAATAAAATCCTTAATCTGCTATGCATGATTAGCAAGATTTATGATAGATTATTAAGTGTTCTTGCATGGCAAGACCACTTCCTGTTATCTCACATATATATTCTTATTATTATAGCCAAATTTACCACCCTAACTCCTCCCACAGTTTTTACACTACATAGACAGTAATTTACCAAAACATGCAGATTGTTCCCGATTGGTGTGCTATTACTTTGGGGAACTTTTCGCTGAATGGTTCATGAAATATCGGCGTTTTTTTGGTGAAATTCGTCTCATAGGAATGAATGGCGGAGTGTTCAAAACTAGAGTGTGAGCTGACAAAAGCTAGAGTGTGAGCTGAAAAATCAGGACATGATTTCTAAACTGCCATCACTCCCTCATTTTCAAGCCCACCTACACAAATCTTATATCAAGACGTTCAGCTATCCCTGCTGCCACTAAAAATGTCCACGGCTAAACCATAGTCCTGATAGTTTTCACAATATGACCATTTGTTTGCAACTCATGCCACCCATTGACATTCATTAAAACTCCACTCTAGCCACCTCAAATTTGAAGGGCAATTTCTAAACTGCGACTGTGCCTTCATTTTTAATATTTCAGAGACATACTATGCATCAAAATGTAGGTCTGAGTCTTGTAATTCTCACAATATAAAGCTCTTCAGTGTAGGATTTATAATTTTTAAACTACAACCGTTTGAAGATGGCAACCGCCCATGAAGTGAGCAAGTTGGAGTAGTTTGTTTTTAACCGCTCTTCTCTGCCCTTGCTGTAGAGTAAATTGTCATAGGAACCCAGGTGTGTGAGCAGGCAGCAGAGTGACAAAAGCTAGAGTGTGAGCTGAAAAATTATAGTTGAAATGCATTTCTCACTCTATCAAGCTTGCCATGTGCATTTTTTAAATTTGATCAATCAATTGGTTAGTGTAATGTTTACTATCTTTACTCACTCCAAACACTCAAAACAGTTACTCTGCCCACTCCATAAAGTTACTCTGCCCAGTCCAACCTTTTCACAGTTACTCCAGCCACTCCAACCACACAATAGTTACTCCAGCCACTCCAACCACACAATAGTTACTCAAGCCACTCCACCCAGTTACTCCGCCCACTCCATTTGTAGACTACTGGTGGAGGCAAGAACACTTCACACAATTTCCCCAGAAATTGTAGCTTTTCTAGTTACAATGTGCCTTTGCAATTTAATCTGTAGCCTGTTATTTCCTTTGAACCATGTTGACAATATTGTGCACAGAGCTTCCCCTTCTGCTAATGTGGCTGGCTTCTCTATTTTACACAAAATGGGCACAGGGCTTGAAGGTGAATTTCAAGCATCCCCTGCAACAGAAGGGTGTTGTGTGTGTGTGCGTGTATTGGTGTGTGAGTGATACTTTCTCTTGATAAGCATTAACAATAAGGCTGTAAATTGGTGGCCATAAACCAGCAACCATAGGAGCTAGTGGTTTTTTTTATTGGCTTCTGGGCAGTAGTGTATTTAGGTTTTGTGCTGCCCCTAGACAACACAAAAATCGGCGCCCCCCCCCCTCTTGCAGAAAGAGCCTGACATTGACCAAGAGCACCCCTGTCCTCCACTTGAGCCTTCCACTACCACTGCCCCCCATACACCAGCCACCATCCCCCATGGCAAGAAAGAGAAAGACACCTCACCTTCACAGCTCCAGACAATCCCAGGAAAGAAAGTCGGGCTGTGCATACACCATCATGAAACCCACAACATTTCTCGGAACCCACCTGGTCCCCATGCCATGTGTGTCCCTTCTTCTGTCCCTTCTTCCAAGGGGCAGTGCTGCCCCCCCTGAAAAATGATGCCCTAGGCAAATGCCTTGTTTGCCTTGTGGTAAATACACCCCTGCTTCTGGGTCTAGAACATGAAAAGTGATGTCCAGGCAGCTGTACCTAGCTATTATGTACCAATTTCCTACTATAGCTGTTTTTTTTTTAAAGATGAGTTCCAGGTATGTCAATTTTTGCTTAATTACCTTGGTCTGCCTTGGACTAATGTAAGCATGTATTTGCCACACCTGTGATATGCTCGTGGAAGCTGAAAATCACTGTAGTAGGCACCACTACTACAGTGATCTCCACTTGCTATATATATATATATATATATATATATATATATATGTATAAATCTTGGCATTCCTTAGAAGAATGAAAAGTGATCTTGAAATTCCAGGTCTCTCAACACCCCGCTGGGATGACAGATGGAAGATATAGTAGAGCAGTGAGTGCCCGGGCTGTGTTAGGATAGATTGTAGATACACACAACTGTGCCATTAGGGAGCACATATGTTAAGACATCTTCTATATATTAATTATCATGACTAATGCCCTGGATATAGAAATGATAAAGATTAATGGGAGGAATGTATGGCCTGGTTACCAGCTGGGAGCTCTGTTAAATCTGTTATGTGGCATGGTAAATTATAAGTGTAATTAAGAAACATTCCTTTATATAATTAGAACTAGCCATAGGATTGCAACCCAGATATTATATTGCATGTCAGAATATTGTAGTATATTTAGTTACATTCACATATTTGTGTTTTAGTGCATTGCATTAATAACAAATCTGATCCCTGTATCTTTGGTACAGTTTCCAACAAAAAGCATGGGGAATGTATGAAAATGCATCTAAAATATACCGTACTGTGACTTCCCACAGGAAAACGCAAATGTATGAATGTTGCCTGGTTGCAGATAGATATTCCATTTAATGGGTATTTCTATGCTGCTTAGCTTTAAATAAAAAAAATTGAGAAAGAAAGCAAGAAAGAAAGAAAGAAAGAAAGAAAAAAAGAAAGAAAAAAAGAAAGAAAGAAAGAACCAGGTCAGGTGTTCTGCTGTGCAGGTAGAAAACATATAGAGATCAGAGGTTTGAGCTCAACAGTACGTGTCTTATTTGTCCCTTTGAGAATGGGGTCCAGCAAGACCTTGAAACATGCATTTCACCTTGCCCACTGTGACTTGGTCACAGAGGTCATAGCTATCTGATAAGTTTTCCAGCATGGTGGTGGTGCACAGTGGTGGAGTGAAGCACTGAAGGAAGTATTGACATAAAGAACTGTTTTGTTGTTATCCACAAGTATACTTTGCACTATTTTGCTTGGAGCACTTTATATACAGTATTACATGAAAGAAGAGAAGTTATATTTTTATGGACTTTTGAACTAAGCAGCCTCATTTTATATAATTTGATTTATTTGTATGTGATTTGTTATAGGAGCTCTGTATATTGTGAGGAATAATGATCCATCTGCTCCCCCCACTATCATGTCACTCTTTGCTTAAAGTAGCTGTAAACCTCAGGTATGAAATATGAACAAAGCACATCTCCCTATGGTGTGTACTTCGTGTAATTTCTGTCTGCTGTCTCATTCCTCTGTTATCAGCATGAATCACTTCTGACATGTTTTCCTGACACCAAGAGATAAATGGTGACAGGGGAGGGGCATCCAGCAGATTGACAGCCTCAGTTCTGTTCTTGTGAGCTGTGTGGAAGAGAGGGGGTCCCTTCTCTCCAATCAGCTCAAATAACTCTCCTCACTGAGCTCTGTATAGTGTAACTTCAGCTCTCCACCCCCTTGTTCTGAACTCTCAGACAAGCTTTATAAATCCAGCACTTTTAATGGATGTACAGATGAGAAGTCTACAGATAAACAGGTACAGATTATGTAGGAGGATCTGTTTCATCTCTGTGTATCACCTGAGGCCAGTCACTTCACTGGGTATTTTTTAGGTTTTACAACCACTTTAACTGCTTCCCGTCTGGCCCATGTATATAAATGGCCGGACGGGAACAGTACAGGGGCGGGTTGCCGTTCATAAACAGTGCCCGATATTTCAGCCTGTGCGCGCTCCCTAGGAATGCGTGGCACCGCGATCCGGTGCCCGCTGTGTCCTCCAGAACACAGATCACTGTACGGGACCTCTGTGTGAGGTCCCGATCATGTGATCACTGTTTGGCCAATCAGTGATCACATGAATAGTAGTAAGCAAGATGTCATTTCTGACATGTGAATAATCAAAGAGGTCACATGGTACAAGGCTATTCACAACAGCCTTGTAACATGTGACAAGCTGTGACCAATCACAGCTCTCACAGTATTTCTCAATGGCTGCAAGAATGCAGCCAGAGAGAAAGATAAATGGTTGCTTTTCAAGCCTTTATGGGTGTAAAAGCAATCAGTGTAAAAAAAAGTGAATACATTTTGGCCAAGATTTATGAATAAAGATTATTTATTTGCAAAATTTTAGAAGAAAAACACTTTTTTTCAAACTTTTTGGACCTTTTCATTTATATAGCAAAAAAATGCCAGTGCTGAATAAATACCACCAAAATAAAGTTTTATCTGTCTCCAAAAATGCTAAAAAATTCATATGGGTATAGTGTTGCATGCCCGCACAATTGTCATTCAAAGTGTGACAGCGCTGAAAGCTGAAAATTGGCCTGGGCAGGAAGGGGGTAAAAGTGTCCGGACTTGAAGTGGTTAAAGGCACAGCGTGATCCTGGCAGTGTGTCACTAGCCAAATTACCAGATTAAAACAGAGGGACAAAAGCCTCAAAAAAGAAAACTAATGCAGCCATCACATCTAATGATTGGTAAAGTGCAATATATTACATTTTTGGTTTTGGGTTTAATACCACTTTAAGGATTAACTGATAGCAAGGACACAGGAAGCAATGAAAGTATTGTTCCTATTCTCACTAGATAATACACTGATATTTGTCTCCACTTTGCCCGTTGCAATGCTTTTATCAGCCTTGGGATATCTCTCAATAAATATAATCCTTTTTCTTCACCTAGAACAGAGATGAATATGAGGACCCGCCATATAATTTTACTGAAGAGGAACATCTCCTGCCTCTTTTACACAAAGAGAAGAGATTGAATGAGACCGCCAGAACCAGCGCACAGATTACCAGGGGTGTTACATCCAACAGACCCTCGCTATTTTCTAAAACACAGGAAGATGAAAAAATTCCACAAATCTTTATCCATATTCAAACTCTCAGGGCTGGGGATGTATTTGTGAGTATAAATATTTTTTCCTTATGGGTAGATTGGAGTTGAGGGCAAATAAAGCTGAACTCTGGAAAATATTGTCAAAATACATTCATCTTGTGTATTCTTCCTTGATCTCGGTGTGCTTTATGTAATTCTTCCAATCCGTGCAGTAATCCAGTGTGACATTGTACCTCTGTGCAAAAGCTTCCTGTAATAAAGACCGCTCACTGCTGCTCTCTCTCCTTGTGCAGGGTGTCTGGTCTTGTATCCACTCCCCGCTGTAGTTTCTGCAGGCAGCCTGTAATGGGTGGAGCCTGCTGGATCCCTCCCACAGCTCTGGTCTCTGTACAGGCTATGTACTGCACAGTGATGATGTAAGTGCTACTTATACAAGGTAATATCTGGGTTTGTAAAGGTTTTTGTTGCATACAACGTAGATTAAGGCTCCGGTCACACCAATGCGTTTTTTAGTGCTTTTTGCAGAAATGCACTACAGTCCACTTAACCAGTTGCCAACCGCAGATAGCTGAATGACGGCCAATTCTGGGAGGGCATCATATGACATCCTCCCAGAACGCGCTCTTCTGCGCGCCCCCCAGGATGCGCACCTGGCGATCTCCGTGATCGCTGTGTCCTAAGGACACAGCTGATCACGTGATGTGGTAAAAGGCCAATCACAGTGGCTTTTTACCACGTGATCAGCCGTGTCCAATGACACGCTGATCACAGGGAAATGCAATTGCCGGTTCTCAGCTACACTTACCTCACGCTGTCAGAACGTGGGGAAAGTACTGCCGAGAACCGGCAGTTGTCAGAGCAGGGATTGGCACTGATCATCAGGGCACCGATGATCAGTGCCCTAATGATCGGTGCCCAGCAGTGCCACCCACCAGTTCCACCCACCTGTGCCGCCCACCTGTGCCCAGCAGTGCCACCCACCAGTGTCCAGCAGTGCCACCCACCTGTGCCCAGCAGTACCGCCCACCAGTGCCCAGCAGTGCCACCCACCAGTGTCCAGCAGTGCCACCCACCTGTGTCACCCACCTGTGCCCATCAGTGCCACCCACCTGTGTCACCCAACTCTGCCCATCAGTGCCACCCACCAGTTCCACCCACCTGTGCCGCCCATCTGTGCCCAGCAGTGCTGCCCATCTGTGCCCAGCAGTGCCACCCACCTGTGTCCATCAGTGCCACCCACCTGTGTCACCCACCTGTGCCCATCAGTGCCACCCACCTGTGTCACCCAACTCTGCCCATCAGTGCCACCCACCTGTGCCCATCAGTGCCACCCACTAGTGCCCATCAGTGCAGCCCAGCAGTTGTGCCAGTCAGTGCCCAGCAGTTGTGCCAGTCAGTGCCCAGCAGTGCCACCAGTCAGTGCCGCCTATCAGTGCTGACTATCAGTACCCATCATCAGTTCCACCTATCAGTGCCGCCTATCCGTGCCACCTCATTAGTGCTGCCTCTAAGTGCCGCCTATCAGTGTCCTTCAGTGCTGCCTATAATAGAAACAAAGAAACTTTTTTTTTCAAATTTTTTGCACTATTTTGTTTATAACGCAAAAAATAAAAAACCCCGCGGCAAGTAAATACCACCAAAAGAAAGCTCTATTTGTGAGAAAAAAAATTATAAAAATTTCATATGGGTACAGTGTTGCATGACCACACAATTGTCATTCAAAGTGCGACAGTGCTGAAAGCTGAAAATTGGCCTGGACAGGAAGGGGTATAAGTGCCCAGTAAGCAAGTGGTTAACATGGTTTCCTATGGAACATATCCACATCTATGCTTTTTTGAGCTACTTTGTTTTTGGAAAGGGTCACAGATTTTTGCTACAATAGAGTTCAATGGAGAAGATGCTGAAATGCATGGTAGTGTATCTTTGCCGTGTTTTGCATTTTTATTCTGCCCAGCAACAAAAAAAATTCCACTTTAACAAAAAAAGAGCTGAACAAAACGCAAAACGCCACAAAAATGCATCAAAAACACATGTAGAAAAATACAAAACGAACTGTGAAAAGCACTACAAGACGGTAAAAATGCAAACTGCATAGGTGTGAACGGAGCCTCTTGCCTCCTCTGTGGCTATTAAAGTAGTAGTTAAGTTTTTTTTTTATGTGTACCTACAGGTAGGTCTATAATAATGGTTATCTGTAGGTACCGTGAATGTCTCCTAAACTTGCACTGACATTCACACTGCATGCATCTGGTGACCTCACCGGCTCATGCGCACTGAAGGGACAGCGTATCTGTGCCATTCCTTCAGAGCTCTGTGCTGCGGCCTAATCGTGATGTCATTGCGGCATGGCCAGCCAGAAGGCCGGAGCATGTGAACCCAGAAGGAAGACCGCTGGAGGGCTTTGTTCTAAGGCAAGTACTTCATAATGTGCCATTGTCTTGCAGGTTTAAAAAAAGAAAAAGGCTGCGGTTTACTACCACTTGAAAGTATTTATTAACCTCCCTGGCGGTATTCCCGAGTGTAGCTCGGGGTAAAATGTCAGTACCAAAAGCGGTAACCCCGAGCTACACTCGGGCTTACCATGCGGTGCTGCATAGGGAGTCCCTGCACAGCTTACCTTGTCCTTCGCTCCCGCGATGTGTCCCCTGCAGCTTCCCCGGCCATCTCCTCCAGCCGATGCTGGCATCCGGCTTCTGTGTTCCGGTCCCTGTGACGTCGGGATGTACGGGCACCACCAGCGGTGGGAAATTTGAAAATTTAAAAAAATGTCATTTTTTTCCAAACAAATTTTACATAGCAAAACATTGCTGTTTCAACCCATTTCACATACATTTTGTCCCGAGTGCTTTGTCCTGTGCCCTGCCTGCATTTTGTCTGTTCTTTCTGCCTGGAAACTGAGAAAAGTCCATGGCGTCCAAAAAGTGTCCCTTTAGGTCAAAAGCGGGTTTAGATCAGCTAGAGGTCAGTGATAGTAAATCAGAACCACTTGCAGAATTGAGTGATAATGATTTGTGGGGAAATTTGTCATCAGACACTGAAAACGATTTTGCGACTTTGCTCAGCGATGTGCGAACTTGGTGCTCTATTTAAAATTTCAGTGTTTTTGGTTTGATTATTTTATTGAATTAAATGTATTATTATTATATTATTATTTTTTATGATTATTTATTAAATTATAATTTATGATTTCGTGTTTCAAAATTTATCATACCCGGGATGTTTACTAGACTCTTGTTCGGACAGATTTCAGTGAGTTATTCCTAAAAATTATAGGCCTACAATAAAAAACTACATATTTCCATGCAAAATAATGGTACCTTTTTCAGCACCAAAAATCTGAAATAATCAGACCGCTAGGGAGGTTAAAAGCAGAACTCCAGGCAAAATTTTAATTTCATGTAATTGTTGCTGCCTTTCTACCTTAACCCAATATGTTCTTCTTTCTATTCACCAGTCTGTTGTCACTGGCAAATCCATTAAGCATTGACTGGCAAACCCCAGTTTCCTTAACATCCGTGTTGCAAGACCAATGGCCACTATTCCTACTCTTCCCACCGGTCTTGTCACTTCCCCTCCATAGTCCTTTGTAGTGAGCAGTGACGTAACTATCTCTCTTCTCTCTATAGTGGGCAGATCCGGGCTCCCGGTCTGAACCGTCCACTGTTGCATCATTATTTGATTGACAGGCTAGGAGTCTTCCAGTCTGTCAAAGCTCTCAATCCCTGTGAATGGTAGGCTGTGCAAAGATGGTAGGCTCTCCTAACACTCAAATACAATATTGGACTGCAAGGAGCAACTGGGAAAAGCAAAGAAAATAAAAATGTATTTATTGCTAGTCCAGCTGTAGATGGCAGAGCAGTGGGTGAGGACAAATGTGGGTGTATAGTCTCAAAATGTGTCCTGAAGACGATTACACAAGTCCACAATCCTGCCCTTTCACTATAATTTCCATAGAATTATGGGAACTGTAGTTTCCCATACCTGTGCGGTGAGAATGCAGGAGGTGACATTATTATTATTATACAGGATTTATATAGCGCCAACAGTTTGCTCAGCGCTTTACAATATAACGGGAGACAATACAGCAACAATACAGTTCAATACAAGAGGGTTAGGAGGGCCTTGCTCCTTGGAGCTTACAATCTAAGACATCTATACCTACTTTACTCCTCCTCCCGGGACCGGCAGAATCTGCTGATTTTTAATTGGAGATGTGATGTAACAGAGATTTCTTTCAATTCATTGTCTAAATGGTGAGGTTTATATCTAACTTGATCAAAGTTGATAGGTTTACATAGGCACAGGGGCAGACTGACAACTCATGAGGCCCCCGGGCAATAGGGGATCATGGGGCCCCTGTGTCCTTGCCCACACTCAAAAAAACCCTGTAAAAGGTACCAGGGGCATTTCATGGGTCCCCCTACTGACCCCGGGCCCTCGGGCAGTGCCCGAGTGCTTGAATGGTCAGTCCGCCCCTGCATAGGCAATAATACTGATTGCTAGTTTCAATATGTATTCCAGAGCTGAATGTTTTTGTGCCTGGACCAGGGGCGCACTGACCATTTGGAAACTCAGGCACTGCCTGAGGGCCCGGGTTCAGTAGGGGGCCCCATGAGATGCCCCTGGTACCTTTTTAATAGGCTTTTTTGAGTTTAGGCAAGGATACAGGGGCCCCATGATCCCCTATTGCCCGGGGGCCCCATGAGTTGTCAGTCCGCCCCTGGCCTGGACTTCAACTTTAGTGCACCATTTTTTTAATGCACTGAGGCTTTGTTAGGCAACCTATTCATCTTGAATGGGCTGGCAGTGCACCGCAGCACATGAAAAAATAGGTTCTGCTCTATTTTTTAAAACGCAGCACATCACAACCTACAGAGCATTTACATGTGTACATTGCGGTGTGCTAGAGTGCACTATATGTGTGCATTGGGGTACACATAACAATTAATGGCAGTGGATCGCACAACACATAGACAGTGCATCACTGTGCATTTCCATGTGCCTAGTGTGAATAGGATCTTTCTGACATTGTAAAGCACAAATCAAATGTAACTGATATTCACTTGTTTGTAAGTTCATTAGCAAAATCTTTACAATGGCAATGCATATACTGTACATCGGCAATAGACATGCTGATCCATAGTCATGACTGCAGGATTCAACAATTACTGGGCCCATGCAGGGGCGGACTGACAACTCATGGGGCCCCCGGGCAATAGGGGATCATGGGGCCCCTGTGTCCTTGCCCAAACTCAAAAAAACCTATGAAAAAGGTACCAGGGGCATCTCATGGGGCCCCCTACTGACCCCGGGCCCTCGGGCAGTGCCCGAGTTTCCAAATGGTCAGTCTGCCCCTGGGCCCATGTTTCTTTATCCTGAACAGACACAGACTGTGTGTCATGGGTTTAAGGCCTGGTTCACACCTATGCATTTTTCAGTGCTTTTTGCGTTTTGCAAAAACTCACTACAATCCATTTAATACGGTTTGCTATGGGACACATTCACATCTATGCATTTTCAGTCTCTGTTTTTGGATAGGGTCAGGAACTTTTTTTTTCTCACATCAGATTGCAACACGCATAGGTGTGATCATTCATCTTGTAAAACAACCCATTCAGTTTAAAATAAAAATGAAAGGCAAAACTTTTGTGTATAGATATAAGTGATCACATACCCTCTGTTCTCAGCTGCACAGAGACTTGGGGGAGGAGAAACAGCAGGACACTGGTCTTCCCAGTGAATGTCTGTGCAGGCAGGAGGGTGGGGTGTCAGGACAAATCTGATCTTTGGAGGAGAGCAGGCTGAGTTCCAGCACAGGTAGAAAACTGAACATGCTGTGCTCTCCTGCCTAGTGTGGTCAGTTTGTAATAGGAAAGCAGAGGGACTGGCAGAAACACCAGGAATTTTACACAAAGGAAGCAATACAAAGAGATCAGGATACTTTTTCATACAAGTACATGCTACAGCAGGCATGTGTCAGCAATATAAAATGTTGGGTTTACACGTTCTTTCAGGCCCCTTGCACACAAGGGTGTCTAGCTGATGTATGTCCTTCCAGGAATTTTTTAAAATTGTAAGTTATGCAACATAAACAATTGTAAGCAGATTCCAGCAATGCTGTTCATCTGTAGTAGAGCCTGGGTTTTTATATCTGAAGGAATGGAAGAAGCTCAGCATTCTCCCCTGGGGAATAGCCCAGGTCATGGGACACATCCCAAGGCATATAATAGCACTGCAGGCAAATAATATTGGAGTAGCAAGAGTGATCAGCTTTAGATGAACAGAAGGAGAGCAAAGGCGGTCATACATGGACTGAAATTCAGTAGGTTCAGCAGGGGCCAGCCAAATTTTGACTATATATGGGCAGACCGGTTGTACAGAAGTCCATCTACCGTCTACAACAACTATATCCGGCAGCACAGATCAGTGTATTCTAACAGTGGGGAAGTCTCCTTGCTGTCAGAGTACAATGGCTCAGTGGAAAGGATTCCCCTATCCACATCAAGTGTTTGTTTGTTTAACCTGCTGGTTGAAGAAAAGAAAATGAATAATGTATGGCCTGCCCTAGTCTGGAAACTAGGTCCAGACCCAATCAAAATGAACAAGTGATGTGCATTACGTTTTAAAACAAAGAAAGAACACACACTAGTAGAAATAGCAAGGCCAGTCTGCAGTCAATGGTATGGTGTAGTACTATCAGTTAGACATATTGGTTGGGGGTGGTAAACCCTATGGAGAGCAGTCACAGGGTGTCCATATTTTATTAAAAAGCTCTAATATACCCCAGACTTTGACCATAAGATGTTCCATCCTTTGGATGCTAGCTATATTCTCAAGTAGCTAAATCTGATAGGGGACATAAGTAGAGTACCAATTTAGTGACATAATCTTCTGGCAGCCATTAAAATGTGAGTAACTAATTTTTTGGAGTGTTCAGATATACCTATAAATGATAGACTGAGGATGTAGAGCAGGGTTTCTCAGCCAAGGTTCCATAGAACCCTGGGGTTCCTCCAGAGGTTGCAAGGGGTTGCTTGTGAAATGACCAACTTCTACCTCTCAGATAAGTTCCCACTGACACCATTGATCTTTTTACCTATCTGTAAGTGTAAAGAGCATTCTTCCCACTGACCATCACACTAATGTATCACGAGTTGTAGATATAGTAATTTTTTTCAGGGGTTCCCTGAGACCCCAATGTTATTTCAAGGGTTTATCTGTTTTGAAGGTTAAGAAAGGCTGGTCTAGAAAAAGGGAAACTTCAAGGACTTTTCCCAGGAGTGATATGACAGAGGTCCAAAAGTGTTGAATCTGAGAGCAAAGCCAGAATATGTGAAGTAACGTTCCCTTTTCTTGTTTGCATCTCCAACGGGACTCCAACAGGTTTAATTTGGTTCTGCAATAAGGTCACCTCATGTAGGCAATTTATAGATAGATTGCTAATCAAAGATTTAGCTTTGCACACTTGTTATAGCAACATAGATTGGTTGGAGTGGTGTCTTGCTTCAGTCTGGTGCCCGCCCATCAGTCTGATGTAGTCAATCCTAGATCTGTTGTGCATATTAGCTAAGAGGACTTCTTTACTGTCATAATAGTGGAATCTCTCTATAATGTCCCTTGGTCGAGCACCCACTGGTGGTTTGAGTGACCTCTCTCCCCGATACAAGCATCAGTTTATATGTGGGATGTTGGGGGGGGGGGGGAATGTGAATAAGCCCACAAGACATGGGTGTAGATCTGCATCTCCTACTGTCTCTGAGATTCTCCTGGTATGGAGATTTTGGTGTCTCTCCCTTTTTTCCAGATCTTCCTGTTGGAACTAGAGTTGGGAGACATAGGGGTTGATTTACTAAAACTGGTGCACTCAGAATCTGGTACAGCTGTGCATGGTAGCCTTGGCAATAAAACCTAGAAGCTGACTAGTTCCCTATGTAGAGCTGTACAAGAGTTTGCACTCTCCAGGTTTAGTAAATAACCCCCATTATGTTTCAGGAAGAGATATTCTTCTTCTAATACATGGACAGATTGCACCAAGTCATCAAACTTGGACTTTAGGTGGTCTGTGCTTTCCCCAAATTTCCCCAGGGAGATATCATGTAATATTCTGTAAAAGTACCTGCAGCTTTTCATCCAGAACATTAAATGATTAAGTAAGGAACTTGAGATGGGTGGTGTGGGTGCTGCACTGTCTTTCTCTCCCATGGCAAGTATCGGATCAGAAGGCTCTGCCGGGCAGTCCAGTGTAATTGAGTCTGGGGGTTCAGGCTGCATAGAGAAGCACTCTATAGAGAGATGCTGCCCTTCCTGGGAAGGAAATGAGGATTGTTTCAGACAGCCAATGTTACCCATTGGGAACAATGAGAGATGCTGAGTAAGTGGTGGGTGTAACTCACTGTGAAGCTGAGCAGGAGCCTAGAAAACAGAGTGGCAATGCAGTTCCGGTATTATAGTGGTATTAAACCCTAAACCAAAAATGTAACAATCATTAGATGTGGTGGCTGCAATAGGTTCCTTTTTTGGGCTTTTTTCCCCTGTCTTCACTTGGTGATCTGGGCAGTAACACACTTCCTGTATTAGAGTGCCCCCACTCTGGATGAATGAGCACAGGGGGAATCTTTGGACAACAGTCATCGTCAGTCTGGAGGGAGGGGAGCGTTACTAGCAGTTTTAGATTTACACTAACAAATTGTTGCCAAATTCCAGATAATACCTTATAAGCAGTTACAGCAAACAACCTTTTTTCCGAAAAGTGTGTCATTGAAAGCACCCCACCCCTGTGTGTTAAATGGTTTGTCTCACTGTAACTGCAAGAGAGCTTGTTCTTTTGAAAAACAACAGCCTTACTAGCTGGCTCATCAGATGAAAACAGAAGAAAGAAAGACTAATACAGAACATTGATATGGCCATCACATCTAAGAATTGGATGTTAATTTTTTGGGTTTGATACTACTTTAAGCATCTTCTATGTTCTGCTGCTGCGCATGCCCCTCTTCTTCCCAGCACTTAAGTGTGCCCAGGAGGCACAGGTGCATCATCCAGCCCTGCTGCCTACAACCTTTCAAAGTTTATCAAAGGCTGCTGCTGGGTGGGACTGAATACTTTTCAATGTGGTACTAGCATTTAGGACCCCTATGCATTCAGGAACAAATGCCAACAATTCAGACCTTCTGCATAGGGTCCTAAACATGAGTACCACATGGTACAGGGTTAAGTGCCACCCAGCCACAGCCTGCCATAGACTTTTAACCCAGGAGGGACTAATGCAGCTAGATGGTGGAGTGTGTGCAAGGGGCCCTAATTGCCTCAGCTGCCATTATTTTAAGTGAATGCAATAACAAACAAAATATACAGTACAAAAACAGCATCACGTTACCATTGGAAAAAAACAGGGAGGAGTGGGCCTTTGGCCCCAATATCTTTTTAAACTGGACTGTACCCAACTCTGTCTTTAGCTGCACCTTACCTAATTTCAGGCCCCCTTATTTAAACCATCATACAATAAGAGAAATAAAAAAAGTGTCAAGTGGACCACCACGAACACCAAAGGGTTTCATGCAGACAAGTGTACCTCCTTTCACCAAATCTTCCTACTGATTTTTCCAATACCTAAGATCCACCTCACCCACTGCCTGCCATGACAAGTGACTTCCCTAAATGGATTATTTTTTCTTAAAGGGTAGTCAGGCAGAACAACTTTCCAGCTCTGCAGATTTGTTTGGAAATGTTGGCTCCTCTCTTGCTAAACTGACCACCTTTTAGAGGTAAGCCTCCTCTACTATGCAACCTAAACCCTACACCCACAACACATTCCTAACCCCTCATCTATTACCTCCCAATGCATTGACTTCTATTTTAAATGCTGTTTCATGCATTGATATACCTTAGAGACAGTCTGTGAGGACTGTATGGTCGCCTGCTGTCTTGGCATCATCTACAGGCAGCTTATCTCTTTAACAGGATGCAGAAGTTGTCCACATACCAATTTTACTTAACCTAATTACAGTATGGAGGATGTTTTTCCAGTCTTTTGAAGTGTAAGAAGACAATGACTTTCCTAAGCCCTGTCTCAGCAAGGTACTAACACTGTCTGAGGATACATGGAAGAAATGGGGAGGGTCTACCTAGGACTGAACAAATTAGAACTAAACAGGAGGAGAGAACAGAGGGGAAAAAACAAAACACATAGCAAACAAGTGGTTTGTAGGGGCCCAACTACAACACTAACACTAGCTGACAGCATACTACTAAACAATAATAACCTGATGCAATTCAATATAACAAATACAAAATCCATGTAATTGGGACAGGACCACTTCTCCCTGTATTGTGCCTTTGACCTTTACTGAAATAAAATGGAATTTTGAACAGTGGTGCGGCACATTAATTCTTCTTCTTGCTAATTTGAACTACAAACCAAGAAAATTGTAAGGATCCACTGGGGTGCAGAATCTGCCTGCCTAGTACCCAGTTCACTTACACCAACATCATTACAATACTATTGGATAGCAACGCCAATCAGACAACCTTGCGGGCTTAGTGCTGTCTTTCCTCTTTCCCATGAATATAGTCTGTGCTGGAGATCCTTGCTGTGAGTGTGGATGGTGGAATCTATTGATTTGAGGCTTGCATGGCAGATTTTACTTTTTTTATTCCTGTTTTCTTTTACATGGTTCTGTCATAGTGATAAAGGATGGAAGTGGTCATTTGGGGATCATGTCGGCATTTGTTACATTGATTTGGTCATTTTATCCGTCTACAGCTGACAATGGAATTCTAACGTTATCACATTTGTAACCAATGTGGAGAGAGGCAAATGATTGATTTCATCCATTCATCTCAATTGCACATCCTTCTAATAAAAATCTATTTTCACTCCAGGAATTCTGCGAACAGTCATTCTCTCATCAGCAGTTACAGCTTGTGATCTAATGTATAAAAAGAGAAAGTCCTAAAATAAATACGCCTGGGCGAGGATCTGTCATGTCATTATAAAAGTAACCTGTGTTCATAGCATGTAGTGCAATGTGCAAAGCTGTAAGGCGTTATGTGTACCTTCTGCTTGGCAGGAAAGTTCCCAAGTATCTGGAAACATATGGACGGTTCTTCAGATCTGACATTTCAGTAATTTTACAAGCCTGCCAGAAAAAAAATATGGATATGCCACAATATAGAAACAGTATAAAAATGATTAAAAAGCCCTCCTTGAGCTCCACTGACTGGCTCCAGCTGACTATGCCTAGGCTGAGATGGTGCTGTCAGTCTTCTGTAGACAACATAAAGAATTTGCTCAGTCTCCTCTCCCCCGGTGATTAGACTGCCAAATTGTAACTTTCTAGTAAGTCACAAGTTAGATGAGGAATAAGGTGTGTATCCAGGTGCTGGACTACACAAATATGTGCAGCAGCGTCTAGTGTGCTTCTAGAATAGTATAGTGTATTGCAGGCAAAATCATTGATGTTATGCTGTAGTATATCCTCCAGCCAGCAGGGGGAGAGCCATAACAAAGCCAGCCCATAGACTTCTATGCCGTGCGTTGAGCTGTAGTTCAAAATAGCAGCCATATAATGGAGCTTATAGACCCTTTTCACTGTAATTCCAAAGAGACATGGAAAATAGGAGCAGTGGAGCTGCTTTTCTGAGACTGTTCCGCTAGGCTCTTTCTCTTGGCATGAGGGAACTGATGAGAGCAAATCTACTGCATACTGACCAGAGCTCCAAGAGGACAGACCAGCAGAGACACAAGAGGCAGCTCAGTATAGACTGCAGCAATCACATCTGCACCATTGCCACAGGGAGACCAGAGCATCCTCTCACCCTCTACTTCCCACTGCTGAATCTCCAGAGGCATTCTGTGGGCAGATTGAGGGGGCCCCCTTTCTACACTGCGAGTTCACAGCCGCTTTGCATGGACTATTGAGAGGGCTCATTGTCCACTGTTCACGGAGTTGCTGGAGACAGGACCTTAAGTATATTGCATCTATACTGCACCTGTATTACACTTATACCGCACTTTTACTGTATCTTTACCTACCTGCATGCTGGTTTATTAAAACTGTCATTAGGCACACCAATGCTTCTTAAAGGGCCCCAGCAGAAGAACAACATAAATAATTCCTGAAAAACTATCCTGCAAGTTCCCTTTGTTATTTTCTCCCATTCCCTTAATTTCTGTGGACAGTGCACATCTAGTTGGTCTGGATGTACTTTGGCAGTATAGTTCCTGTGTTCAGTGAATCAAGCTTTACTTCTGCTCACTGATGCACTTTATGTGAACTTGCTACTGTTTAGGCTAATCTGGATGCCAAGTGTCATCTTACGCTTTGTTCTTATTACTGATTACATTATATATGTTAAATTGTGTTATTACCATCGTGGATCCATATCTATGCTTACTTTGTTGCCAACCATATCAGGTGACAATATATTAAGTTTGCCTTTACTAACTGGGTCAGTGCCTCTTTTATTTGATATAGTACTACTACTGGGTACTAAGTATTACTTTCAGTGATTTTTTTGTGATATTGCATGCTTTGTATAGTCAACCTAGCGTGGGGCTGAAGTTATTAAGGAAGTTGAGGTAAGGAACAGAGGATCTATCATAACCAGTGGCTCTTGTGGGGGTAGCACTACAGTGCATTACTTTACTTGCACCTCACCCTGACAGGATCCGGTGTTCTTCTGTGCTCAGACTTGTGGGCAATCCCTCACTGCCCTCCCATACAATGCAAGGCTATTGCCCCTGCATTGTACTTGATGATGTCATCATGCGACTACAGTCTGAAACACCTTTCAGAAGAGGCTTCAGGGGACTGGTCACCTAGAATGAGGGAACCTGTTGAAGCAAGGAGTAAGGTAAGTATTACAATGTATTCCTCATCCCCTACACTTAATCATCTTTTTCAATTGTCTTTCATCAGCCGATGCAGTTGGAAAATTGAAGGCCAGCATCCAATCATATGCAGTTTGGGTATTCTGAGTCAGAGCTAAAACTCTCCAATCAGCAGGGACAATGAGCTTTCCTAATTGGGCAGCTAGTCAGAGGTCACGTCTGACTCCTGTAGAGAGACTGCTGCTTCCACACACAGAGAGCAAGTTTGCGTACTGTATGTGCAGCATGCTGCCAGGGAGCAGACTTTTCTACTCAGGCTGTGGCTGCTTTCTAAAGAAAACAACCTGTAAAACTTTGCACATCTTTTGTTTTGATGCACCTGGAATGTATTTAGCTGATATAAAGTGGAAGTTTAGTTTGGCTTTAAAGTAAACCTGCCAAAAAAGAAATATGGGGGCTGCCATTGCTGCTGCTTTCTGAAAATATTAACTTCATGGCTGTTATTTTCTGAGTTACTGACCAGGAACAAGTATGCAGATCAGGAAAGTTGGAGCCAGATCACACAGACATACTGTAAATCTGTCTACCTGTTTTGGGTTAGTTCAGCATTGAAGAAGGAGCATAAGAGCGAGACAACAAGCATTTTTTGAATGAGATGTCAAAAATGGTAACCTACATATTTTGTTTATGATTTTTTGGAGTTGATAAGAATAATTTGTTTGCTTGTAGGAGGTGTAAGGGATTCCCCATCCCTTTTGATTAAACTTATGAGCTATAGGGGGACTGAAATGCAGCCCCTGACATCACCAAAGGGCCGCACATAATATTCAATATATGTAATACTTGAGAGGACTGTCAGAAACTGCAGACCTAATAGAGGAAATGAGGGTCAGAGATTATAGACATGCTACATTTTTTGATGGTGATACGCTGCAGAAGACAATACAAAACTGGGAACACGCTACCTGAAGCTAGTAGAGACCAATGCTAGTACCCTAATCAATGTTCCCTCTACAGACTGCTGAGGTCTGAGGACCCTCAAGCCACAGGTTAGGCACTAGGGCTCTAGCATATGGAACACTTAACTTATATTTTGAAATCTAATTTATCTTGATTTCTGGAAAAATTCATATAGAAACTTTCATAAGGTCAGAATCAGTATCCAGGATAGGGTGACCAGTCACCCCTGGTTTCCGGGGACAATCCCTGATTTTAGGGTGCTTCCCCCATTAAAATAATTTCCCTGATTTTGTCCCCCAGTTAAAAGAATGAGTACCTGATTTCTTTCCACCTTTTATAATGGCATCCCTGGCCCTGGCAGCTGCAGGGTAATCCATTTTATCTGTGACTGGCCTGGAACAAGAGGAGGGAGGGCAGAAGTGTATATCGGCTCCTGGCTGTGTGGGTTATTAATGATCTCACATACTGCTATTATGCAGTTTTCCCAGACCCCCCCTTTGTTGTGCAGACTTTTGACAGGAGATAAGGCTATAGATAATTTGACAACTTGCTCTTGCTTGTGATGGTCACCAGCAGTGCAAACCTGGGCCTGCACTCTTGACCCAGAGCAAAGTAGGCTCAGGTGTTAATAAACATTATTTATTTAGGCCCCTCCCACTGTTAGCAAAATTTGGTCACACTCAACGTTTGGCGTGGCCCGCTTCACATGCTGATATTGTTCCCACTCCTACCATACCCTCAATAAAAGTGGACATGATCAGTAGAGTGTCCCCGGATTGCTTTTTTAATATCTGGTCATCCTAAATCAAGACAAAATAGGAGGTGTTCACTAGGCAGGACTTCTTCTCCTACAGTCATGAAGTTTTTCTTTTATCCGCTTGTGAAACTGCTCTGAATGGCAGATTGTATACTTATCTTTACACATAGCCATGCAGAGGGCCAAATTACCCCCACTAAAGCCTGTAGCCACAAACTTTGGCTTCCAGACCAACACTGTTTCATAACTATTCACGGGAAAGCTGTCCCTAAGACTCTGTTACCTATAGAACCAAGCCTGCTGTGGCAAAGCATAAATCCAGCCCTAGCAATTTTAACCACAAGCTTTTTGTAGAATAGAAAATAAATAAACAAATAATTACTGTGACAGACAACAGTGTAAGGGGAACAGTCAATTCCCAAAACCAGCAAACTGGTTCCCAGAACCTGCTACACGTAAAGTATGAGAAACACAAACCAGCAGTTCACCGATTGATGTTATAAGTAAACCATACATTACATAAATAATTTGTCTCATTTCCTTTTTTGACAGTGTTCTGTCCCTCAAGTGGCACAGTACATGTAGTAATTTGTCCCATTTTCCTATGTGCTACAGAATGCTAGCTGTGTGCACAGATAGGACACCCCCCCCCCCCCGGCAATTTGACAACACGGTTATCAAGGAGATGGCCATATTAATAGCCAGCACATATTCTCAGGATTCAAGCACTTTCCTGAGACACCTCCCCTTCCTCTGCATTCTTCTTGCCAGTGCTTGTCCCAGGCAAGTACTTGGAGCTGGAGGCAAGGTCCAGTTATCAAAGAGGCTGTCTCCTTACCAGCTGCTTTGGTGGATGGCCGGGGAGAGGAGGGGAGTTGTATCCATGTAGCTAGCCTTCTACAGTACATGGTTAAATAGTATAAAATACAAAATGCTCTTTGTCTCCTGGAGGACAAAACATAGTAATACAAAAATTAAATGAGACTTCTGACCTGAAGTTGTAGTCTGCTACAGCTTACTGGAAAAGTTTTACTTTCACTTGGAATGAAACACAGGTCAAGCAGAGATCTTTTATTCCTTTTTTGGCATTCACAGCTATGAGGACATTTTCAGCACTGTTACTCCACCTGGGTAAAGGACGCTTATGTGGTCCACTCCTAGGGCACTCAAGGACATCTGGCACTTTCACCAAAAACGTCTACTTTTGCTCTGCAGTTGGTCTGCAAAGTACAAGTACAAAAGAAAAAAACAAGTTAAATGTGGATTTCATTAGTTTGGAATGAATTAGTTTGAAATGAATTCTAGAAGAGCATGAGTTTGTCCTATTTAAGGATCGTGCTGTTTACCTCTGTGCTTTTCATATTGTATTGTTTAGTAGGTACTATAATAATATTGCTGGGCATGGCATTTTGTTAGTGTAGCACCCTCCTAATTAGGTTCCATGATTGGACACATTTAGTTCTGGCTCACTGTAATCAGTTTAGCTGCATGTGATTATTTTAGTTTGTTCTGTGGTTCACTGGCTGCAGGGATGACTGCTTTCCCCTGTTTGTCTGGAAATGTTCTGGAAGATAGAGGGCTAAAAGAGTCAAATCAGCAGCTGCATATTTATACAGTCCTGGCCAATCCCTTGGGAGAGGTGCCCAGATGGTTGATGGGAGGGTGTATAAATAATCATGAGACCTGGAACAGTGGGGTCTTGTCCTAGAGGAAGAGATCACAGCCTGGAGGGAGAGCTGTGTTCCCCAAAGGCAAGCCTGCCATGTGTCAGCTGTTCATCAAGATCCAAGCTAGGCTAGATGAGGAGCCTATTCTGAAATTTGCTGGAGCTGACTGAGGGACTTTTTGTCTGGGGATCTAGTCTGGTATCACTGAAAAAGTGTCTGGAAGATTTCGGAGTGAGGCAACCAATTATGCAAGGCAGCCTTTTTCAAACACAGAGCAACCCTTGAAATAATTTTCCAGTCTCAGGGAACCCCTGCCAAAAACTACTATAGCTACAACTCATGATACTGTGCAATAAGTGTGATGGTCAGTGGGAAGAATGCTTCTTACAGTTGTGGTCATTGGAAAAAATGACCCCCTCACAGATAGCCTAATAGATCAATGGTGTCAGTGGGAACTTATCTGAGAGGCAGAAATTGCTAATTGCTTAAAGAAAGAACTCCTAGCAACCTTTGGAGGAACCCTAGGGTTCCATAGAACCCTGATTAAGAAACCCTGATCCAAGGTGTGCTGCTGCCATCCCTCTTCTGTTAGAGCCAGTTTTGTTCAAAGTGTCTGGTGTTTTGATAAGCCGAGTCCATTAATTGCTTCCGCAAGGACTCTGCTCACATTTTAGGAAGGTAATTTAGTATCCTCAAGCTGCTGTTACAATGATCAGTCCCCTATTCACTTGTGCAAGAACTCTGCACCTATTTCTACAATAAAGCATTAGAAAAGCATACCCCTAAACTGTTCATTGAGCCAAAGGAGTGACTGTAACTGTGTGCCTGGCTGCAAGACAATTATGGGAAAAGACCCTGGGGACCTTAAAACTGTGGGCTCCTGCGGGAGTGAGCTACATTAGCATTAGTTTTATGAATCTGCAACAAAACTTTTGTTGTACCTTGTCTTTTTATATTTCTGGAAACATTTTAAAGTGCACATAAAGTAGTTGTAAACATGGTAAGCGCTATCATAAGATAATAGCAGGCCTGTAAGGTGAAAATGTCTACGATGGTCTACAAGGTCTACAACAGGGGTGGGCAAACTTTTTGACTTGAGGGCCGCAATGGGTTCATATATTGGACCCGGGGGCCGGACTAAGAATAGATGAATGATGTGTATGTGTCATCCATAGTAAGTATAGTAATATTCCCCCATAGTAATTAATCCCCCATATAGTAATTCATTCCCCATAGTAATTCATCCCCCATACAGTAATTCATCCCCCATAGTAATTCATCCCCCCTATAGTAATTCATCCCCCATATAGTAATTCATCCCCCATAGTAATTCATCCCCCATATAGTAATTCATCCCCCATATAGTAATTCATCCCCCATATAGTAATTCATCCCCATAGTAATTCTTCCCTCATAGTAATTCATCCCCCATATAGTAATTCATCCCCCATAGTAATTCATCCCCCCTATAGTAATTCATCCCCCATAGTAATTCATCCCCTCTATAGTAATTCATCCCCCATATAGTAATTCATCCCCCATAGTAATTCATCCCCCATATAGTAATTCGTCCCCCATATAGTAATTTATCCCCCATAGTAATTTATCCCCCATAGTAATCCATCCCCCATATAGTAATTCATCCCCCATATAGTAATTCATCCCCCATATAGTAATTCACCCCCCATAATAATTCATCCCCCATAGTAATTCATCCCCCATAGTAATTCATCCCCCATATAGTAATTCATCCCCCATATAGTAATTCATCCCCCATAGTAATTCATCCCCCATAGTAATTAATCCTCCATATAGTAATTCATCCCCCATATAGTAATTCATCCCCCATAGTAATTCATCCCCCATATAGTAATTCATCCCCCCTATAGTAATTCATCCCCCATATTAATTCATCCCCCATATTAAGTCCCCAAGTCCCCCCTGTGTCAATTCACTTACCTTTGCTCCGCGCGTTCCTCTCGCCGTGTTCCTGCGCCGTTCCGGTGTAGCATGAAAATCTGTCTCCTATGAGGATCTGTCCCCCTCGACGTATCTGCGCATGTGCCAGTTTCAGGCATTAGCAGCCGATTGGCGATCTCCGGCACATGCGCAGATAGGTCGAGGGGGACAGATCCTCATAGGAGACAGATTTTCATGCTACACCGGTCTTCAGGGCCGGATTAAAAGGTCTGCCGGGCCGTATACGGCCCGCGGGCCGTAGTTTGCCCATTGCTGGTCTACAATGTCAGTGTAAACACTGAAGGCTCAGACTATGCAGAACACTTAAAAAGCATCCACAGAGCAAGTCATGAATGAATGTGATCACATACTGTAAAGGCACCTTTGATATTAACTTACTATGAACAGACCAATTTTTTTCCACAAATTGAGCTTGTTGAGTATATCAACACATGCAAATAAAATAAAACAAGATAAATTATTCAAAAATCCAAAAAAAAACCCCACATTTATTGGCCATATATCAAAATCCTATAAACCGGGACTGTAGAACCACTACCCTATGCATTAAAACCATTAACATTTTTAGAGTTTTTTGGATACATAACTATCCTCATAACTGTACATCAGATACATGATGGTACCAAAATATCATATGAATAAAAAATAACCACAATACATAATGTACATGATTACAACAAGGTATCCCAATTGCCAATTTATGAGTAGTTTATGGGATAATATGGACAGAAACACACAGCAGAGCAGTGACTGGCATGTGTAGCAATGGTGAAAGCATATACATAATTACAATGGCAATTTTGTACAATTTTATGAGTAAAAAAATAAAGCCTTTCAAACTATTGTACATATATTGCAACTTTTTTGCAGTTACAGTGTATGCATATATCTCCCTCTGTTCTGAAGAAGTTGCAGTTTGTTTTAACATGTCCTTTCTCACACTGATTTCTGAAAGGGAGGACTCGCCTTCATTGTAATCACTTGAGCAATGAGAAAATTTTGGGGAGTTATCTGCCCAAGTATGACCATCTTGAAGTTTTAGGCCTTATGCACACTGGACATTTTTGATGGGCATCTGGTGTTTCTTTTTTCTGCCTATAGATGCCCCTGCATGTTAGCCTTAGGGTCCATTCACACATAGGCATTTAGAGGAGTTCAGAAGCAGAAAAAAAAACCACTGGCAGTGCATTTAGGAGCTGTGGCTTTTTGGCAGAAAAAAAGCTTGACGCTTGTAAATGCGTCTGTGAAATGAAATGAAAAAAAGAAGATGCAAGAAATAAACCTGGTCCAATGACCTGTCAATGTCATGTGACTCCTCTCTCCTCCAATTAGAGAGCTGTGTTGCAGTGTTCAGTTGAAAAAACTCCACAGGGTGTCACAAACGTCCTACCATGGCTTGAATTTTAAAATATAGGCCTCAGTGTGGTGTAAAACTCCATAGAGTGTCACAAACGTCCTGCCATAGCTTGAATTTTAAAATATAGGCCTCAGTGTGGTGTAAAACTCCATAGAGTGTCACAAACTTCCTACCATGGCCTGAATTTTAAAATATAGGCCACAGCGTGGGGTAATACTGCATCGTTCGGTGGAGATCAGAGAGTAGCATCTGCTCTTTGTTTTAAATTGGCCCCACAGTGCTTTATGCAACTTGTATGTCTTCAAGCTTTAATCCTTTTAGGTTTCCATCAGGCCTTCCGGCTTACTTCCTGGTCCGCCCCGTCAGATATGACAGATACTCTTGAACCTCCTTGGACACAATGAGATTACATCTATTTAAAACTCATTCTACAATATGGGATTGAAATGTAGTTAAGACATCTTTCTGTTCCACTTTCTTCAGGGCAAAAACTTGTATAATATAATGCAGCCAAATAAAGATTAGTAAGTTGGATATAAATTAGCCGGCTCGGCGTGAGTGCCGTCTGATGTGCAGTTTCCAATTAAAGGCAGTTATTGCTTCTTCATTGCGGGTTTTTGGAATATTTTATCCCTGATCTTTAACTTTGCTATGACTAGATAATTATAATTGTATGTGTCCATTAAATTGCATCAGTCTGCATGTTTGACGTTCAGATACTTTTATCGCAAGACGGAGCATGATTAAAGGATGAGCCAGATACGGATGTTTTGGAAATTGTCTTTACCTTGCCGTGCCCTCGTGATGTACTTTGGAGAACATTTGCAGTCACTGAAAATAGACATTTCTACCCAAACAAGGAAGAATTAATTGTCTTTACAATGGCTTGACATTAGTACTTTACTTACTTTAAAGTGTATCTAAATATATCTAACAAAGATTTTCTTCAGAGTCATACTTTGAATACTTTGTCTTAAAGTATTACTCAAGGCAAAACTTTTTTTTTGAGTTTTGGATAGAGTGGAGAGGGATTAGAAGACCAGTCAGGTTTTTTTGCTGTCTGTGCTCTCATTAGGCAGATTCACCCTCTCTATTTGTCCTGGTGCCAATTATCAATGAGAGTAAAATTGAAAACAAAATGCTAAATTTTGAGTCGTCGCCACAATAGGAACAGAGGAGAAATCTAACCAAACATGGAAGTGAAAGAAAATCTCAAATTTTGGGTTGTCACCAGAAAAGGAATAGAGGGGAAATATTCCAATGGGGACACTAGTTCTAGTGACAACCAGGGATTCCCTCATTTTAGGGTTATTTCCTATCACTTGATTTTGTAACTATGGGACAGGAAGAGAAGGGACATCTCCCCAATGGGACACAGGTTATAACTCTCCCTTAAAGAAAAAAAGGAGAAATTGGTGCAAGAGATTTACTGTATTAATTTAGTACAGCAAGCTAATGGCCCAAGTGTTGGGTAGTTCATATAAGGTGAAATAGGCCATTTAAATTAACAAAAATCTCGATACACATATGGCAGCACCTAAAAATAGACTGAAGAACTCTTTGTAACAATAAGAAAAAAACCCAGTTTAATGGTGAAAAAAACCCAATAGGCAGCACACAAAGATAGCAGAATATGGCGTCTTTCATAAACAAATCCTAGTACAGATCCCGTATAGGCAGGTAGTAGCTCACTCCATTCCAGGATATATGACATCCATTGCATGACAAGTTGCACCCTATTTGTGCCTATGGAACTTTTCAAATCAGTGCAACACCGTTTTTGGAAAAAGTTCCTGCACTATTGTTGCCAATTTCATGTGCAACTTGCATAGACATCCGTGCATGAGGTCGCACAGATGTCAGGCAAGCTGCAAATGACATCCCACTGACCAGCGGCTTTGAAAGTGTGCTGCTTCAAGGGCAGCATGCTATCAATGAACATTGCCACACTTTGCTTTCTCCTCCTATAAGCCTGTATGCGGGTATTGGGCTTCAGTATTTCTGCCATCCTGAAGGCGGAGCTGTGACATTTCTTTAGGCTGGCAGGAGACCATTGAGGACTATTCTGTCTCCTACTATGGACTCCAAGGGGCCATCTTGGGGAGGCCATGTGCAGGCAAATCTAGCTGCTTGCATTTATAGATTGTTAGTTACTTCTTGACCCTCTACCCAAACTTGGCATGGTGCATGCCAAATATCTGTGATTTTTGGTATACTGTATTGTGCTTTTTTTTTCCTGCGCACCTGACCTGAAGCAGATCACTAAGCTGTTGTTTTGTACAACAGAGGCAGGATGATTACTCTTGCACCTCAGCTATGTCAAAACATTATTGTATTACCGGCACTATTATTTGCACAGTTGGACTCTAGAACTTTTTTTCTTGAACTCTCTTTGTTGCCCCATCACATTTTTACGAGGGCCTTCAAGGTCTTCACCCTGTCAGAGCTGAGGGTGCCTTGCATCTAGAGCAGCAATGGGCAAACTATGGCCCGCGGGCCGTATACGGCCCAGCGGACCTTTTAATCCGGCCCGCGGAGCTAGGCTCCCGCTAGGCTCCTCTCACAGTCCGCCCTGAAGACCGGTGTAGCATGAAAATCTGTCTCCTATGAGGATCTGTCCCCCTCGACGTATCTGCGCATGTGCCGGAGATCGCCGATCGGCTGCTAATGCCTGAAACTGGCACATGCGCAGATACGTCGAGGGGGACAGATCCTCATAGGAGACAGATTTTCATGCTACACCGGAATGGCGCGGGAACACGGCGAGAGGAACGCGTGGAGCAAAGGTAAGTGAATTGACACAGGGGGGACTTGGGGACTTAATATGGGGGATGAATTAATATGGGGGATGAATTACTATAGGGGGGATGAATTACTATATGGGGGATGAATTACTATGGGGGATGAATTACTCTATGGGGGATGAATTACTATATGGGGGATGAATTACTATGGGAGATGAATTACTATGGGGGATGAATTACTATATGGGGGATGAATTACTATATGGGGGATTAATTACTATGGGGGATGAATTACTATGGGGGATGAATTACTATGGGGGATGAATTACTATATGGGGGATGAATTACTATGGGGGATGAATTACTATGGGGGATGAATTACTATATGGGGGATGAATTACTATGGGGGATGAATTACTATATGGGGGATGAATTACTATGGGGGATGAATTACTATATGGGGGATGAATTCCTATGGGGGATGAATTACTATGGGGGACGAATTACTATATGGGGGACGAATTACTATATGGGGGATGAATTACTATGGAGGATGAATTACTATATGGGGGATGAATTACTATGGGGGATGAATTACTATATGGGGGATGAATTACTATGGGGATGAATTACTATGGGGGATGAATTACTATATGGGGGATTAATTACTATGCTTACTATGGGGGAATATTACTATACTTACTATGGATGACACATACACATCATTCATCTACTCTTGGTCCGGCCCTCGGGTCCAATATATGAACCCATTGCGGCCCTCAAGTCAAAAAGTTTGCCCACCCCTGATCTAGAGACATTGATGCAGAGCTCCCTTTGGGATCCAGTGGAAAAGTACCAGTGGTGTCAGTGTACATTAGGAAACTGCTTCTGCACAGGGTGACAGTGCTGCATTCAACCCACTGCAGGCAAAGTGTATTGTCACAAACTGTGGAATTGCAGGATTACCAAGAATTCATTCTTTGGAAGACAAAACTCATGTTACCTTGGTAATTTTATATTTTGGGTAGTAGTGCACTTTAAATGAACCCCTTCTGACTCACTGTGTACAGTGTATATTAATGAGGCATCTTGTTGGGTACACAATAATAAATATCCTTCCTTTGAGAGCCACCATATGACAATATGTGCTGCTGGTGTCCTTCAATCCTCGCAGTTACTGACATCTCTGTTCCGCACTGATGATCAGGAACCACGTCGAGTGTTTCCGGAGCATGTATTCATGGAAGCTATGATATAGTAATCACATGTAAGCTGGAGGCTTCATTCACAAAATAATCACTGCAGATACTATGCCAACCTGAAGATAGCAGGACTCAACTATTTAATACTGTAATTGTCAGGTTCAAGTGCAGCAATGACAACATTAAAAAAAGGTAATAAATAGAATAAAACCTACATTTTGTTGTTTTATTGTTTACAAATGTGTCAGCTCAGAATAAAAGTTAAAAAAAGTGTGGTTTTATTAACCCCTCCATGACAGAGGGTAAAACAAATCCTAATTTCTGAACACAGCGTTTACCAAAGGTGTTCTATTGGGTTGAGGTCAGGACTCTGGGCAGGCCAGTCAAGTTCCTTCACCCCAAACTCCCTCATCCATGTCTATATGGACCTTACTTTGTGCACTGGTGCGCAGTCATGTTGGAACAGGAAGGGGCCATCCCCAAACTGTTCCCACAAAGTTGGGAGCATGAAATTGGCCAAAATGTCTTGGTATGCTGACACCTTAGGAGTTCCCTTCACTGGAACTTAGGGGCCAAGCCCAACCCTTGAAAAACAACCCCACACCATAATCCTCCCTCCACCAACCTTGACACTTGGCACAATGCAGTCAGGCAAGTACCGTTCTCCTAGCAACCGCCAAACCCAGAAATGTCCATCAGATTTCCAGACAGAGAAGCATGATTCATTACTCCAAAGAACACGTCTCCACTGCTCTAGAGTCCAGTGGCTGCGTGTTTTTGGTGATGGCGGTGATTGGAACACCTGAATCCAAAGATTTGGAAGGGTGTCCCAATACTTTTGGCAATATTATAAATATATGGTATGCACATTAGTCATTAGTGTTATTGTCAAGTTAATCAATGCATGCCAAATTTGGTTTGGGCATGTAGGCATCAATAACCTCTGATCAGAAAAGAATTAAAGAAAAGGCAGCAAGAAGAAAGAAACACCAATTGACTTCTTAATAGCCTCCTAGTGGTAAAAAAAGCATAGCAATGCTAGACTACTAATATATTTTGAGGTGAATATTTACAAATAAGACGCTTCAAGACTAAAGTAAGAGTAAAAAGTTTCTAGGTCATTTCCATTCTCTAAAGGTACAGAAATAGTCATTCCACCGGGTCTGTATAATAATAGTGTCTTGTTACACCAGATAAGTAGATAGTCATCAGTGCTTTCTATGTGTAATAAAATAGATGTTAGAGAAGGAATCGGATAGTGCCACAGTTCAAAGACCTTATCATAGCATAAAAAGCTGCTGGGCAAAGTTGATGAAGATAGGGAGGAAAAAAAAGTGAGGGTGTTAAAATTTGTATCTGATCTGTTTGTGCCCTGTGTTCATATTTGGGATGTAAGCGGAAATCAATGTTTGGAAATACTCAGCCTCGACTTTCAGATGCTTATCTGGCAGTCTATTCAATTGATCTTTCACATACTAAAAGAGAGCCCTGGAATTAAAACAAGCTCCTGAGTCCTGTAAGAGTCTGCCAAGCAGAATAACTCCAATTTGCTGTCTGTGGTTCCCATAAATCTATACATTTTTATGAACTAGTTAATGTGACATTCACCAGACATTCACTGCAAGTGCATCTTCATGGTGCATGTGTTTTAAACTACAGTTATTGATCTACAACAGTAGTCTCTGAACTGTGCCCCTCTGCTTGCATTTATCCTTCCTTTAGGGCGCTATTCCTCTCACTGATATGGGGCACTAATCTTCCCACTGTAACCAACAATGAGGCATCATTCTTCCCAATGACACTAATGATGGGGAATAATTCCTCCCACTGATATAAACTATGGGCCACTATTCCTCCCACTGATACCAATGATGGGGCACTAATCCATCCCTGAAATCAACAATAGGGCACTATTCTTTTCACTGACACCATTGATGGGGCACTTTTCTTTCCACTGACACCAACAATGGGGCACTATTCCTCCTATTCACACCAAAAATACGACATTATTTCTCTCACTGATACCAAAGATGGGGCACTATACCGTCCACTGACACCGACGATGGGGCATAATTCCTCCCACTGATATAAATGATAGAACACTATTTCTCCCATTGATACCAATGATGGGGCATTATTCCACCCACTGACACCAAAGACGGCACTATGCCTTACACTGACACCAATAATAGGGTACTATTCCTTAAACCGACACCAGTGATGGGGCACAATTCCTCCTCTCACTGACCACCAAACCTGAGGCATTTTTTTACTCCCACGGAGGCTGGAACATTTTCTTCTTCCACTGACTACAGTCTGACCCCCTAAGGTCTGAAGGACAGTACACTGTTTAGAGAGTTGGAGATCCCTGATCTACAGTGACTGTTTTATGAATGTCATTTAACTAGTTCCCGACTGCGCTATAGCCAAAAGACGGCTACAGTGCAGTTGTCTAGTTGTGGGAGGGTGTCCATGGACATCCTCCCAGAACACACCCCCTGCGCACCTCCAGAGGCGCACACCCTGTGCCGCCAGTGATCGCTGTGTCCTATGGACACAGCTGATCACGTGATACAGTAGACGGCCAATCACAGCGTCCTTTTACCACGTGATCAACTGTGTCCAATGACACAGCAGATCACTGGGTAAATACAGTTGCCGGTTATCGGCTGCGCTGTCCTCACGCTGTCGGCAATTGTCAGAGAAGTGATCGGCACTGATCATCAGGGCACTGATCATCAGTGTCCTGATGATCAGTGCCCAGCAGTTCCGGCTACCTGTGCCACCCATCAGTGCCACCCACCTGTGCCCATCAGTGCCACCTATCTGTGCCAATCAGTGCCATCCACCTGTGCCCTGCAGTGCCACCCTCCTGTGCCCAGCAGTGCCACTCACCTGTGCCCAGCAGTGCCACCCATCAGTGCTGCCCATCAGTATTCAGCAGTGCTGTCAGTCAGTGCCACCCATCCGTGCCACCTATCAGAGCCCATCAGTACCACCTATCAGTGCCTCTTATCAGTACCCACCAGTGCTGCCTATTTGTGCCATCTCATCAGTGCCACCTATCAGTGCCCATCAGTGCTGCCTATCAGTGCCTATCAGTGCTGCCTTTGTGCAGCCACATCAACGCACATCAGTGAAGGAGAAAAATTACCTATTTGCAAAATATTATAATAGAAACAAAGAAACTTTTTTTTTTCAAATTTTTTGCTCTTTTTTTGTTTATAGCGCAAAACATAAAACACCTAGTGGTGATTAAATAACACAAAAATAAAGCTCTATTTGTGTGAAAAAATTGTAAATATTTCATATGGGTACAGTGTTGCATGACCGTGCAATTTTCATGCAAAGTGCGACAGCGCTGAAACCTGAAAATTGGCCTTGGCAGGAAGGGGGTATAAGTGGTTAATAAACAGGGGCGGACTGATCATTTGGAAACTCGGGCACTGCCCAAGGACCTAGAGTCAATAGGGGGCTCCATGAGATGCCCCTGGTACCTTTTTCATAGGCTTTTTTGAGTTTGGGCAAGGATGCAGGGGCCCCATGATCCCCTATTGCCCGGGGGCCCCATGAGTTGTCATTCCACCCCTGTTAATAAACATGCCCTATGAAATGTATGCTAGGGAAAAAACATGTAAGTTACATCATGCTTTATCCCTTTAATTACTGCAAGTGCAGAAAAATAACTAATAACAGAAAAATTTAAATGAACTGCAATTTGTGCTACCCTTTGATTATTATTAATACAAATGAAGCTATAACTAACCATGTGTCAAAAAATACTCAAAAACATGTGAAACCAATTGATATAGAGTACTCTAAAGGAAATTAAATCTTAACAGTGGAACATAACCTCCAAACTAATACATGAGACATATGTAGCACCCTCCTAGTCAGCTAACGGTAGATAGATCCCAATGGTTAGATAGAGGCTGAGTAGCTGCTCATGTGTACTAGTCAGAGTGGTCAAATTTCTGTTGGAAGTCTCTGCAGACTCAGACCTTGGAGACTGCCCCCTGCCTAGAACTTTGAATTTCTAGAAGCAGTGGGTGGATGTAAGGAGTGGCTGATCTGCATATTCAAGGGACTCTGACCAATCCCCAACAGAAGGCTTGGCAAGGGGTCAGAAAAGCCACTAAATATGAGTGAGGCTGTCCAGTGGGGGGAGAGTTGAAGGGAGAGTTCGGGTGGAAGATGTGAGGCTGAGAAGGGGCCCAGTGGGATAGGGCCTACCTGCAGGGCTGGAGCTGGAGAGTAGAAAACCTCAGAGCTCACTGGCCTGTATGGCAGGAAAGGAGCGGCCCAGCTGATAGACCTGGTAGCAGCCACCAACCCACAAGCAGTACAGGAGAGGATCTGAGTGAGTACACCTACACTCCCTGCGTGGATAGGGGAAAGAGCACTCTGGTGGAAAACCAGATTAACCACCTACCAGTGACTGTTTCATCTCGTAAAGTGACACAAGATTCCCTGTTCAGGGATACCTCCAGGGGAAGTTCATCTAGGATCTGGGATTGTACATTAGGAAGATGCTGGTTATAACACACCATCAAAGCAGACCAATAATAGTGACCCTGTAGAAACTGCTCAAAGGAAACAAATGTGTGTGCTTTGGGAGGATGGCAGAACTAGCTTTGTATGTTGCACAATATTTGAACAGTAGTTTATTAAATCAAGATTTTTAATAAAAAATGTTTTTTTTGTGCAAAAAAACTCACAATCTCCTCATGGTCCATTAAATCTAAAGGATTGCCCTTAAAGTGTTACTAAACTCAGGACTCTGCATTCACTATATCTGTTCTCCCACAGTACACAGAACATGGAAATGCAATTAGTTTAGTATATATAAGTTGCTAAATACCTTTCATCAGCAGTTAGAGCAGTCTTGTGACTTCTATCAGTGTCCAGCAGAGCACTAGTTAAAGCATGTAGGAGGAGTTTTCATTCTCCCCTGATTGTCCTATGAGGCTCCCGGACCCCTGGCCCTCTGTCTGGACAGCACTGATTGGCCCTGTGCTGATCACATGCACTCTCCCAAGAAAAAAAACGAACTCTCTCACAATACACACCAAGCTGAGCATGTGCAGCTTGCCCTGAAGGCTCTGTTCTATCAACAGATAGATATTGGACAGTAGAAGAAGGGGAGGATCAGAGAAGACACGATCAAACATCCTTTTTAAACAATGTCGAGAATTAACCTCTTAAGTTCCACAGTGAGTATAACAAGCATGCTTTACTGCATATACAGACTGATTTTACTGTTGTGGTTTTAGTAACACTTTAAGGGTTCATTCAAATGTGCAGCCAGGGTGTGGTAAAAGCAGGCAGGTGAGCCACTGTTTTACCACCTCCCAACCACCCACCTGAACAAAGACATGCAGGGCTGTACACCTGCCACGACCACGTCAAAAATTAAACTCCCTATCAAATTTGATGGCCACTGATCGCAACTTACTAAAGTTAATGGAGTTGTGCAGCAACTACATGCAATGCATGGGTCTCATCACGGTGGTTTGGCGTTTTTAGGGATTAAAACAGGTAAAAGGGAGGTGACATATTGCCTTCCAACTGCCTATCGACCACCCTTTGAAAAGCAATCCACCGTAGATTGCTTTTCACAGCAGAAAGGGCTGCCACACGTGGGGCAGAAAGGGCTGCCACACGTGAGAATGAAACCTTAATGAGACATCAGGGTTTAGTAGTCCTTTGATGCCTCCTTTGCCTACAGTGCGCTGATCTGCAGCTATGTATACACCATGCCTGTGGGATCCCTGTAGAAGCAGAAAATCACTGTAGTAAACACCGCTACTCCAGTGATCTCCATTAGATTCTGGACACAGGAGGTCAGTGGCTTGGTATGGGCACCATTCAGAGAATACTTCTCAGTGAATGCAAAACGTTTTCTGATAGGATGGGGTGGACAAGTGAGATGGTAATGTCACACTCATCCAATCAAAGAACACTTTTCCGATGCCTAACAGCCGACCTACGTTGTTCAGAATGCTTCATGGCAGCTGCTTGGCATGGGACCTGGCAGCTAGTGGAGATCACTGAGGTAGTGGTGTCTACTACAGTGATTTCCAGCTTCAGGAGGGATCTCACAGGTATGAAATGGGACCAGGGGCGGACTGACCATTTGGAAACTTGGGCACTGCCTGAGGGCCCGGGGTCAGTAGGAGGCCCCATGAGATGCCCCTGGTACCTTTTTCATAGGCTTTTTTGAGTTTGGGCAAGGACACAGGGGCCCCATGATCCCCTATTGCCCGGGGGCCCCATGAGTTGTCAGTCCGCCCCTGAATGGGACCATACCTGGAATTCTTCTTTAATGCAACTCTATAGTTATTGTTGCATTAATAGATGTATTCTTTTGAATGGGGGCATGGTGGGCATCTGGGTATGAATTGGTGTCAGCCTTCTGCAGGGATTGGGCTGAGGAATGGAGGGGCCAATCAATTTTGTTTCAGAGCTTACAATATGTGCAGGTGTTCAATTCCTGTATTCATTTTTTTTTTTCTGTTGGTTTAAGTTGATGGACTTTTTTTCAACCTTTGTAACCAGAAAGACTCTTCCCCCAATTCCTTCTGGAATATATTTCATGGCATGTTCTATGTGTGTATGTTCGTACAATTGTCTTTCACTTGTAATCAAAAATTATTCAATAAAATCCACTGAACAAGAAAGAAAGAAAGAGAAAGATAGTATCTAGTGAAAGTTGTTTTTATGTTTCCAATGTTTGGACCGCTCTAATTAAAGAGCAGGCTTTGTTAAGAAGGGGAAGGCCTTGTTGACCTCATTACGGCAATAAGGTCATACATGTGGCTTATGGGTTACTGTGGCGCCTTGCGGATAAATATTGCAGAGTTAACCTTATTAAAAATAAGCAATGTTTTCTCTTAGCCGAATTGGGAAAGTTGGTTTGAGTTATTGGATACTGAACAAAGGAACAAAGATCACACCACTAGGAAAGGCTGATAAGATTAACATCTACAGAATGGAGACTTTTAAATGAAATAAGATTCACACGGGTTTTATTTTATACAGAAGAGTCACTGTGAGTCTACAGGAGGAGGTATGTCATCACATTTGTTTTTATTCTCTTTTTGTAGAGGATAATAGCAAAATGCAAGCCCTGGATACAAGGATACCTACAGGCATTATGATGAAAAGGCATGAATTAAAGTATAACTAAAGGCACAATTTTTGATTTTAGTTTTGAATTTATTGTAGATGGATTAGAACACCTATTAGGTTTTTGTCTGTATCTCCGTTTGAGAGATTCACCCTCTCTATTTGTCATGTTTACCATTATTACCAAAGGTGAAAGCAAACGAACATCCCAACATTTGGGTTGTCCCCTGAACAGGAATAGAGGAGAAATTTTCCAATGGAGACTGTAGTTCTGATGACACTGGTGACACCCTGGGATTCCTTCATTTTGGAGGGATTTCCTCATACTTCCTGACTATGGGACAGGAGGTGAAGGGAAAACTCCCTAATGGGACACAGCTGGCAAAAAAACCTCCCTTACGCTAGCCAAAATGTAAAAAAAAATCCTGTTACTACCGTTATCATTTAAAGTAGAAGTCTTGGCAAAAACTGGATTGAAAAAAGCATTTTCCAGCTTAAATAACAAACATATAATACATGGCCCCAAGCCTCCTCTTCTGGCATCCCCCGTTGGTGCTCTTTGCTCCTCCTCTTCTGTGTCTGTCCCCATGCTTGCTATGGGGGCAGATTTGCAGGCTCAATCATGAGCCACACTGTGTGCATCTATTGACATACACAGTAAGGCTGGGCCACACACCCCTGTTCCCTTCTCACTGACTTTGACTGACAGCAGCAGAAGCCAATGGCTCCCATTGCTTTCTGTCAAGCCCTGTGTGAAGAAGGAAAAAGGAGAAAAAACTGCAGCCAGGCACAGCGCTGAATCAAACCAGGAGTTAGGTAAGTGTTTAGAGAGCGAAGCGGGGCACAGAAAGTCCTAAAACATTTCTAACTTCATGAAGAGGATACATTAAGGTAAAAGAAGTTTTAACTTTAGAACCACATTAAACCTGCTCCCACCCCCATTTTAAGCCCTATACTAACTTGTAGAGGAAAGATGCTTATACTTACTTATTCTGAGGGTGTTCCAGTCTGGCCAGGTGGTCTTTAAAGCAGCCAGCTTCAGTGAAGAAGAAAGATCACCAATAGAGATGAGCGAAGTATTCAAAAATTCGATTCGACTGATTCGGCGAATTCGTGGAAAAATTTTGATTCGAGTCGAATATATTCGCTGCGAATTTAACTTATAAAAGGGTGTTTCTAGGCTTCAGAGAGCCTTTATATTAGTGCAGAACACTGTACCTTTAATTTAAATGCCCTTGGAGTCTGCTGGGGAAGAGAAATAATACTGACAGTCAGTATGACATGCAGATGAGTGCCGTCGATCTTAGAATCACCGCACACTTCACTCATTTGGGCAGTCACGGGGCCAAAACCAGAGTGTGGAGCCACAGTGTGGCGGTGGAGGCAGCAGCAATGGGAGGCCATACAGCACCCTATGACAAAAATGGAAACCACCAGCAGTGTGAGGAGACCTGAAAGTGGCACATGGCAGAGTGTAGCGATGGAGACAGCAGCAATGGGAGGCCGTACAGGGACCCATGACACACTCTGGACCTGGCAGCAGCATGAGGAGGCGGTACAGGGGCCCATGACAGATTACGGGCCTGGCAGCAGCATGAGGAGTTGGTACGGGGGCCCATGGCAGATTACGGGCCTGGCAGCAGCAATGGGAGGCCGTACAGGGACCCATGACACACTCTGGACCTGGCAGCAGCATGAGGAGGCGGTACAGGGGCGCATGGCAGATTACGAGCCTGGCAGCAGCAACTTGGACAGGAGGACATTCAGCTTCTGCACCGTCGGGTGCGTGCTCGCAAACTGTTGTCTCTTGGAAACGGATTCCAAGAAAGACTGCTGACGGAATCCGTGAAGAGGAGTAGCAGGAGAAGGAGCATCTGAACAAGCGGAATATGCCAACAAGCGACAACAGGGGCCCATGACAGATTACGGGCCTGGCAGCAGCAATGGGAGGCCCGTAATCTGCCAGCACCATATGACAAAAAATGGAACACACCAGCAGTGTGAGGAGACCTGAAAGTGGCACATGGCATGAGACACTGTGGACCTGGCAGCAGCATGAGGAGGCGGTACAGGGGCCCATGGCAGATTAGGGGCCTGGCAGCAGCAATGGGAGGCCCGTAATCTGCCAGCACCCTATGACAAAAAATGGAACACACCAGCAGTGTGAGGAGACCTGAAAGTGGCACATGGCATGAGACACTGTGGACCTGGCAGCAGCATGAGGAGGCGGTAAAGGGGCCCATGGCAGATTACGGGCCTGACAGCAGCAATGGGAGGCCCGTAATCTGCCAGCACCCTATGACAAAAAATGGAACACACCAGCAGTGTGTGAGGAGACCTGAAAGTGGCACATGGCAGAGTGTGGCGATGGAGACAGCAGCAATGGGAGGCCGTACAGGGACCCATGAGAGACTCTGGACCTGGCAGCAGCATGAGGAGGCGGTATAGGGGCCCATGGCAGATTAGGTGCCTGGCAGCAGCTATGGGAGGCCCGTAATCTGCCAGCACCCTATGACAAAAAATGGAACACACCAGCAGTGTGAGGAGACCTGAAAGTGGCACATGGCATGAGACACTGTGGACCTGGCAGCAGCAAGAGGAGGCGATACAGGGGCCCATGGCAGATTAGGGGCCTGGCAGCAGCTATGGGAGGCCCGTAATCTGCCAGCACCCTATGACAAAAAATGGAACACACCAGCAGTGTGAGGAGACCTGAAAGTGGCACATGGCAGAGTGTGGCGATGGAGACAGCAGCAATGGGAGGCCGTACAGGGACCCATGAGAGACTCTGGACCTGGCAGCAGCATGAGGAGGCGGTACAGGGGCCCATGGCAGATTAGGGGCCTGGCAGCAGCAATGGGAGGCCCGTAATCTGCCAGCACCCTATGACAAAAAATGGAACACACCAGCAGTGTGTGAGGAGACCTGAAAGTGGCACATGGCAGAGTGTGGCGATGGAGACAGCAGCAATGGGAGGCCGTACAGGGACCCATGAGAGACTCTGGACCTGGCAGCAGCATGAGGAGGTGGTATAGGGGCCCATGGCAGATTAGGGGCCTGGCAGCAGCTATGGGAGGCCCGTAATCTGCCAGCACCCTATGACAAAAAATGGAACACACCAGCAGTGTGAGGAGACCTGAAAGTGGCACATGGCATGAGACACTGTGGACCTGGCAGCAGCATGAGGAGGCGGTACAGGGGCCCATGGCAGATTAGGGGCCTGGCAGCAGCTATGGGATTCCCGTAATCTGCCAGCACCTTATGACAAAAAATGTAACACACCAGCAGTGTGAGGAGACCTGAAAGTGGCACATGGCAGAGTGTGGCGATGGAGACAGCAGCAATGGGAGGCCGTACAGGGACCCATGAGAGACTCTGGACCTGGCAGCAGCATGAGGAGGCGGTACAGGGGCCCATGGCAGATTAGGGGCCTGGCAGCAGCTATGGGAGGCCCGTAATCTGCCAGCACCCTATGACAAAAAATGGAACACACCAGCAGTGTGTGAGGAGACCTGAAAGTGGCACATGGCAGAGTGTCGCGATGGAGACAGCAGCAATGGGAGGCCGTACAGGGACCCATGAGACACTGTGGACCTGGCAGCAGCATGAGGAGGCGGTACAGGGGCCCATGGCAGATTAGGGGCCTGGCAGCAGCAATGGGAGGCCCGTAATCTGCCAGCACCCTATGACAAAAAATGGAACACACCAGCAGTGTGAGGAGACCTGAAAGTGGCACATGGCATGAGACACTGTGGACCTGGCAGCAGCATGAGGAGGCGGTACAGGGGCCCATGGCAGATTAGGGGCCTGGCAGCAGCTATGGGAGGCCCGTAATCTGCCAGCACCCTATGACAAAAAATGGAACACACCAGCAGTGTGTGAGGAGACCTGAAATTGGCACATGGCAGAGTGTGGCGATGGAGACAGCAGCAATGGGAGGCCGTACAGGGACCCATGAGAGACTCTGGACCTGACAGCAGCATGAGGAGGCGGTACAGGGGCCCATGGCAGATTACGGGACTGGCAGCAGCAATGGGAGGCCCGTAATCTGCCAGCACCCTATGACAAAAAATGGAACACACCAGCAGTGTGAGGAAACCTGAAAGTGGCACATGGCATGAGACACTGTGGACCTGGCAGAAGCATGAGGAGGCGGTACAGGGGCCCATGGCAGATTAGGGGCCTGGCAGCAGCAATGGGAGGCCCGTAATCTGCCAGCACCCTATGACAAAAAATGGAACACACCAGCAGTGTGAGGAGACCTGAAAGTGGCACATGGCATGAGACACTGTGGACCTGGCAGCAGCATGAGGAGGCAGTACAGGGGCCCATGGCAGATTAGGGGCCTGGCAGCAGCTATGGGAGGCCCGTAATCTGCCAGCACCCTATGACAAAAAATGGAACACACCAGCAGTGTGTGAGGAGACCTGAAAGTGGCACATGGCAGAGTGTGGCGATGGAGACAGCAGCAATGGGAGGCCGTACAGGGACCCATGAGAGACTCCGGACCTGGCAGCAGCATGAGGAGGCTGTACAGGGGCCCATGGCAGATTACGGGCCGGGCAGCAGCAATGGGGGGCCCGTAATCTGCCAGCACCCTATGACAAAAAATGGAACACACCAGCAGTGTGAGGAGACCTGAAAGTGGCACATGGCATGAGACACTGTGGACCTGGCAGCAGCATGAGGAGGCGGTACAGGGGCCCTTGGCAGATTAGGGGCCTGGCAGCAGCTATGGGAGGCCCGTAATCTGCCAGCACCCTATGACAAAAAATGGAACACACCAGCAGTGTGTGAGGAGACCTGAAAGTGGCATATGGCAGAGTGTGGCCATGGAGACAGCAGCAATGGGAGGCCGTACAGGGACCCATGAGAGACTCTGGACCTGGCAGCAGCATGAGGAGGCGGTACAGGGGCCCATGGCAGATTACGGGCCTGGCAGCAGCAATGGGAGGCCCGTAATCTGCCAGCACCCTATGACAAAAAATGGAACACACCAGCAATGTGAGGAGACCTGAAAGTGGCACATGGCATGAGACACTGTGGACCTGGCAGCAGCATGAGGAGTCGGTACAGGGGCCCATGGCAGATTAGGGGCCTGGCAGCAGCTATGGGAGGCCCGTAATCTGCCAGCACCCTATGACAAAAAATGGAACACACCAGCAGTGTGTGAGGAGACCTGAAAGTGGCACATGGCAGAGTGTGGCGATGGAGACAGCAGCAATGGGAGGCCGTACAGGGACCCATGAGAGACTCTGGTCCTGGCAGTAGCATGAGGAGGCGGTACAGGGGCCCATGGCAGATTAGGGGCCTGGCAGCAGCAATGGGAGGCCCGTAATCTGCCAGCACCCTATGACAAAAAATGGAACACACCAGCAGTGTGAGGAGACCTGAAAGTGGCACATGTTTGGGGCATAATTCATGGCGGATTTATTCAGTTGTGTCAGGAACTGGTGGTTTGAAATCCAGACTAATCCACGCCTGATTCATTTTCACAAACGTGAGTCTCTCCACACTTTGGGTGGACAGTCGTGTCCTCCGCGGAGTTACAATACCTCCTGCCGCACTAAACACGCGCTCCGATGCCACGCTACTGGCCGGGCATGACAGCCTTTCAAGGGCAAATTCAGCTAGTTGGGGCCAAAGGTCAAGTTTCGTTGCCCAGTAGTCAAGGGAATTGTCTACCTCGGTTGGCAGGGTGCTGTCCAAGTAGGCCTAAGCCTGTTGTTTGAGGTCCTGCTCCAGGTCCACCTGATGCTGCTGCTGCTGCGGCTGGTTACTAGTTTCCTCACTGCGCTGGTGAAGAAAGCTACTCATCATCGACTGCAGACTGAGGCAGCCGCTGCTGGTGGAGCTGCCACTGCTTCTACCACCCCACCCCTCCCCTGCTGCCATGGCAGCGGAACGCGAGCGCACAGGGCCCACAGTGTCTGAGGATGGACGTTGGCGCAGAAAGGCAGAGACCAGCTGACTACATAGGTGGTTTTTATAGTACGTTATTTTGGCCTCCCTCTCAGCAGGTGTGAAAAAGGCCACCATTTTTGAACGGTAGCGAGGGTCCATCAAGGTGGACAGCCAAAAGTCATCCCTCTGTCTGATGGTTAATATTCGGCTGTCGCTACGCAAGCAAGTGAGCATGCTATGGGCCATTTGTGCCAAGGAATGCGAGGGACTCCCTGCCTCCATCTCCACAGCATACTGCCACGGTGCGTCTGGGTCCTCTGTCTCCTCCTCCTCCTCCTCTACCAGATGCTCCTGCTCCTCCACTCCTGTCCGCTGAGTGGAAAAACCACCCATTTCACTCAATAATTCCTGAGCACCAATGTCCTCCTCTACCTCCTCCTCTTCTTCCTGTCCTGCCCCCACAGGGGTCATGTGGCGTTGAGATCTGTGCGCCACGTCTACCGCACCCTGACCAGCCATTGTTAACAGCATTTGTTCCAGGACGTGCAACAGAGGAATGACGTCGTTCATCCCATAGTCCTGCCGACTCACGAATAGCGTGGCCTCCTCAAAGGGCCTGAGCAAGCGCAGGTGTCACGCATGAGCTGCCAATGGCTGACATCTAAGTTACACAGGGAGTACCTTTATCTGCTTGTAACATCAGGAAATCTGTGATGGCCTTTCGCTGTTCGTAAAGGCGGTCTAACATATGTAGGGTTGAATTCCACCTAGTTGCAACGTCACAGCATGAGGAGTCGGTACGGAAGCCCATGGCAGATTACGGGCCTGGCAGCAGCAATGGGAGGCCCGTAATCTGCCAGCACCCTATGACAAAAAATGTAACACACCAGCAGTGTGTGAGGAGACCTGAAAGTGGCACATGGCAGAGTGTGGCGATGGAGACAGCAGCAATGGGAGGCCGTACAGGGACCCATGAGAGACTCTGGACCTGGCAGCAGCATGAGGAGGCGGTATAGGGGCCCATGGAAGATTAGGGGCCTGGCAGCAGCTATGGGAGGCCCGTAATCTGCCAGCACCCTATGACAAAAAATGGAACACACCAGCAGTGTGAGGAGACCTGAAAGTGGCACATGGCATGAGACACTGTGGACCTGGCAGCAGCATGAGGAGGCGGTACAGGGGCCCATGGCAGATTAAGGGCCTGGCAGCAGCTATGGGAGGCCCGTAATCTGCCAGCACCCTATGACAAAAAATGGAACAAACCAGCAGTGTGAGGAGACCTGAAAGTGGCACATGGCAGAGTGTGGCCATGGAGACAGCAGCAATGGGAGGCCTTACAGGGACCCATGAGACACTGTGGACCTGGCAGCAGCATGAGGAGGCGGTACAGGGGCCCATGGCAGATTAGGGGCCTGGCAGCAGCTATGGGAGGCCCGTAATCTGCCAGCACCCTATGACAAAAAATGGAACACACCAGCAGTGTGAGGAGACCTGAAAGTGGCACATGGCAGAGTGTGGCGATGGAGACAGCAGCAATGGGAGGCCGTACAGGGACCCATGAAGCACTCTGGACCTGGCAGCAGCATGAGGAGGCGGTATAGGGGCCCATGGCAGATTAGGGGCCTGGCAGCAGCTATGGGAGGCCCGTAATCTGCCAGCACCCTATGTCAAAAAATTGAACACACCAGCAGTGTGTGAGGAGACCTGAAAGTGGCACATGGCAGAGTGTGGCGATGGAGACAGCAGCAATGGGAGGCCGTACAGGGACCCATGAGACACTCTGGACCTGGCAGCAGCATGAGGAGGCGCTATAGGGGCCCATGGCAGATTAGGGGCCTGGCAGCAGCTATGGGAGGCCCGTAATCTGCCAGCACCCTATGACAAAAAATGGAACACACCAGCAGTGTGTGAGGAGACCTGAAAGTGGCACATGGCAGAGTGTGGCGATGGAGACAGCAGCAATGGGAGGCCGTACAGGGACCCATGAGAGACTCTGGTCCTGGCAGTAGCATGAGGAGGCGGTACAGGGGCCCATGGCAGATTAGGGGCCTGGCAGCAGCAATGGGAGGCCCGTAATCTGCCAGCACCCTATGACAAAAAATGGAACACACCAGCAGTGTGAGGAGACCTGAAAGTGGCACATGTTTGGGGCATAATTCATGGCGGATTTATTCAGTTGTGTCAGGAACTGGTGGTTTGAAATCCAGACTAATCCACGCCTGATTCATTTTCACAAACGTGAGTCTCTCCACACTTTGGGTGGACAGTCGTGTCCTCCGCGGAGTTACAATACCTCCTGCCGCACTAAACACGCGCTCCGATGCCACGCTACTGGCCGGGCATGACAGCCTTTCAAGGGCAAATTCAGCTAGTTGGGGCCAAAGGTCAAGTTTCGTTGCCCAGTAGTCAAGGGAATTGTCTACCTCGGTTGGCAGGGTGCTGTCCAAGTAGGCCTAAGCCTGTTGTTTGAGGTCCTGCTCCAGGTCCACCTGATGCTGCTGCTGCTGCGGCTGGTTACTAGTTTCCTCACTGCGCTGGTGAAGAAAGCTACTCATCATCGACTGCAGACTGAGGCAGCCGCTGCTGGTGGAGCTGCCACTGCTTCTACCACCCCACCCCTCCCCTGCTGCCATGGCAGCGGAACGCGAGCGCACAGGGCCCACAGTGTCTGAGGATGGACGTTGGCGCAGAAAGGCAGAGACCAGCTGACTACATAGGTGGTTTTTATAGTACGTTATTTTGGCCTCCCTCTCAGCAGGTGTGAAAAAGGCCACCATTTTTGAACGGTAGCGAGGGTCCATCAAGGTGGACAGCCAAAAGTCATCCCTCTGTCTGATGGTTAATATTCGGCTGTCGCTACGCAAGCAAGTGAGCATGCTATGGGCCATTTGTGCCAAGGAATGCGAGGGACTCCCTGCCTCCATCTCCACAGCATACTGCCACGGTGCGTCTGGGTCCTCTGTCTCCTCCTCCTCCTCCTCTACCAGATGCTCCTGCTCCTCCACTCCTGTCCGCTGAGTGGAAAAACCACCCATTTCACTCAATAATTCCTGAGCACCAATGTCCTCCTCTACCTCCTCCTCTTCTTCCTGTCCTGCCCCCACAGGGGTCATGTGGCGTTGAGATCTGTGCGCCACGTCTACCGCACCCTGACCAGCCATTGTTAACAGCATTTGTTCCAGGACGTGCAACAGAGGAATGACGTCGTTCATCCCATAGTCCTGCCGACTCACGAATAGCGTGGCCTCCTCAAAGGGCCTGAGCAAGCGCAGGTGTCACGCATGAGCTGCCAATGGCTGACATCTAAGTTACACAGGGAGTACCTTTATCTGCTTGTAACATCAGGAAATCTGTGATGGCCTTTCGCTGTTCGTAAAGGCGGTCTAACATATGTAGGGTTGAATTCCACCTAGTTGCAACGTCACAGCATGAGGAGTCGGTACGGAAGCCCATGGCAGATTACGGGCCTGGCAGCAGCAATGGGAGGCCCGTAATCTGCCAGCACCCTATGACAAAAAATGTAACACACCAGCAGTGTGTGAGGAGACCTGAAAGTGGCACATGGCAGAGTGTGGCGATGGAGACAGCAGCAATGGGAGGCCGTACAGGGACCCATGAGAGACTCTGGACCTGGCAGCAGCATGAGGAGGCGGTATAGGGGCCCATGGAAGATTAGGGGCCTGGCAGCAGCTATGGGAGGCCCGTAATCTGCCAGCACCCTATGACAAAAAATGGAACACACCAGCAGTGTGAGGAGACCTGAAAGTGGCACATGGCATGAGACACTGTGGACCTGGCAGCAGCATGAGGAGGCGGTACAGGGGCCCATGGCAGATTAAGGGCCTGGCAGCAGCTATGGGAGGCCCGTAATCTGCCAGCACCCTATGACAAAAAATGGAACAAACCAGCAGTGTGAGGAGACCTGAAAGTGGCACATGGCAGAGTGTGGCCATGGAGACAGCAGCAATGGGAGGCCTTACAGGGACCCATGAGACACTGTGGACCTGGCAGCAGCATGAGGAGGCGGTACAGGGGCCCATGGCAGATTAGGGGCCTGGCAGCAGCTATGGGAGGCCCGTAATCTGCCAGCACCCTATGACAAAAAATGGAACACACCAGCAGTGTGAGGAGACCTGAAAGTGGCACATGGCAGAGTGTGGCGATGGAGACAGCAGCAATGGGAGGCCGTACAGGGACCCATGAAGCACTCTGGACCTGGCAGCAGCATGAGGAGGCGGTATAGGGGCCCATGGCAGATTAGGGGCCTGGCAGCAGCTATGGGAGGCCCGTAATCTGCCAGCACCCTATGTCAAAAAATTGAACACACCAGCAGTGTGTGAGGAGACCTGAAAGTGGCACATGGCAGAGTGTGGCGATGGAGACAGCAGCAATGGGAGGCCGTACAGGGACCCATGAGACACTCTGGACCTGGCAGCAGCATGAGGAGGCGCTATAGGGGCCCATGGCAGATTAGGGGCCTGGCAGCAGCTATGGGAGGCCCGTAATCTGCCAGCACCCTATGACAAAAAATGGAACACACCAGCAGTGTGTGAGGAGACCTGAAAGTGGCACATGGCAGAGTGTGGCGATGGAGACAGCAGCAATGGGAGGCCGTACAGGGACCCATGAGAGACTCTGGACCTGGCAGCAGCATGAGGAGGCGGTATAGGGGCCCATGGCAGATTAGGGGCCTGGCAGCAGCTATGGGAGGCCCGTAATCTGCAAGCACCCTATGTCAAAAAAATTGAACACACCAGCAGTGTGTGAGGAGACCTGAAAGTGGCACATGGCAGAGTGTGGCGATGGAGACAGCAGCAATGGGAGGCCGTACAGGGACCCATGAGACACTCTGGACCTGGCAGCAGCATGAGGAGGCGCTATAGGGGCCCATGGCAGATTAGGGGCCTGGCAGCAGCTATGGGAGGCCCGTAATCTGCCAGCACCCTATGTCAAAAAATGGAACACACCAGCAGTGTGTGAGGAGACCTGAAAGTGGCACATGGCAGAGTGTGGCGATGGAGACAGCAGCAATGGGAGGCCGTACAGGGACCCATGAGAGACTCTGGACTTCGCAGCAGCATGAGGAGGCGGTATAGGGGCCCACGGCAGATTAGGGGCCTGGCAGCAGCTATGGGAGGCCCGTAATCTGCCAGCACCCTATGACAAAAAATTGAACACACCAGCAGTGTGAGGAGACCTGAAAGTGGCACATGGCATGAGACACTGTGGACCTGGCAGCAGCATGAGGAGTCGGTACAGGGGCCCATGGCAGATTAGGGGCCTGGCAGCAGCTATGGGAGGCCCGTAATCTGCCAGCACCCTATGACAAAAAATGGAACACACCAGGAGTTTGAGGAGACCTGAAAGTGGCACATGGCAGAGTGTGGCGATGGAGACAACCCACCGACTGTTTTGCTCGCTGCCAAGCTGCCACCCTCTTCTCCTGATGATGCGGAAGCAATAGCCTGATGACGACGAGGCTGCCAAGTGCGATCAGGCTCATCATCATTAATTAGGGTCTCCGCCTCACTACTAGGCCCCTCGGCTGCGTGTGGGTCAGGAGACAGACCTGTCTCTAGACCGGCTACCGAGCCACTCTCCTCGCCAGTACTTCTTCGCCTGGCTGCTGAAGAGGCGGATGTCTCCCCCCGTTCCTGACCGCCCACTGTTAGCTCTTCCTCACTGTACTGGATGACACCGGGAGCACTGGCCTCTGGCTGCGAATAGTGCTGCCTCGACCCCTTCCTCTGCTGCCACGTCTGCTCGCTCCTAAAACATTGCCTCCTCTGCCACTCCTCTGCATGTTGTCTGACATACTCTTTAATTCAACGATTCTGTGTCCCTGAGTAACAATTCTGTGTCTGTCCCTGGGTAACAATTCTGTGTCCCTGAGTAACGTTTCTGTGGCCCTAAGTAACAGTTCTGTGGCCCTCAGTAACAATTCTGTGTCCCTCAGTAACAATTCTGTGTCTGTCCCTGAGTAACAATTCTGTGTCCCTGAGTAACAATTCTGTGTCCCTGAGTAACAATTCTGTGTCCCTCAGTAACAATTCTGTGTCCCTGAGTAACAATTCTGTGTCTGTCCCTGAGTAAGAATTCTGTGTCTGTCCCTGAGTAACAATTCTGTGTCCCTAAGTAACGTTTCTGTGGCCCTAAGTAACGTTTCTATGGCCCTAATTAACGTTTCTGTGGCCCTAAGTAACGATTCTGTGGCCCTAAGTAACGTTTCTGTGGCCCTAAGTAACGTTTCTGTGTCCCTCAGTAACAATTCTGTATCCCTCAGTAACAATTCTGTGTCCCTCAGTAACAATTCTGTGTCCCTCAGTAACAATTCTGTGTCCCTGAGTAACAATTCTGTGTCTGTCCCTGAGTAAGAATTCTGTGTCTGTCCCTGATTAACAATTCTGTGTCCCTGAGTAACGTTTCTGTGGCCCTAAGTAACAGTTCTGTGGCCCTCAGTAACAATTCTGTGTCCCTCAGTAACAATTCTGTGTCCCTCAGTAACAATTCTGTGTCCCTCAGTAACAATTCTGTGTCTGTCCCTGAGTAACAATTCTGTGTCTGTCCCTGAGTAACAATTCTGTGTACCTCAGTAACAATTCTGTGTCCCTCAGTAACAATTCTGTGTCCCTGAGTAACAATTCTGTGTCCCTCAGTAACAATTCTGTGTCCCTCAGTAACAATTCTGTGTCCCTGAGTAACAATTCTGTGTCTGTCCCTGAGTAACAATTCTGTGTCTGTCCCTGAGTAACAATTCTGTGTCCCTAAGTAACGTTTCTGTGGCCCTAAGTAACGTTTCTGTGGCCCTAAGTAACGATTCTGTGGCCCTAAGTAACGTTTCTGTGGCCCTAAGTAACGATTCTGTGGCCCTAAGTAACTTTTCTGTAGCCCTAAGTAACGTTTCTGTAGCCCTAAGTAACGTTTCTGTGGCCCTAAGTAACGTTTCTGTGGCCCTAAGTAACGGTTCTGTGGCCCTCAGTAACAATTCTGTGGCCCTCAGTAACAATTCTGTGTCTGTCCCTAAGTAACAATTCTGTGGCCCTAAGTAACGTTTCTGTGGCCCTAAGTAACGTTTCTGTGGCCCTAAGTAACGATTCTGTGGCCCTAAGTAACGTTTCTGTGGCCCTAAGTAACGTTTATGTGGCCCTCAGTAACAAATCTGTGGCCCTCAGTAACAATTCTGTGTCTGTCCCTAAATAACAATTCTGTGGCCCTAAGTAACGTTTCTGTGGCCCTAAGTAACGGTTCTGTGGCCCTCAGTAACAATTCTGTGTCCCTCAATAACAATTCTGTGTCTGTCCCTAAGTAACAATTCTGTGGCCCTAAGTAACGTTTCTGTGGCCCTAAGTAACGATTCTGTGGCCCTAAGTAACGTTTCTGTGGCCCTAAGTAACGTTTCTGTGGCCCTAAGTAACGTTTCTGTGGCCCTAAGTAACGGTTCTGTGGCCCTCAGTAACAATTCTGTGGCCCTCAGTAACAATTCTGTGTCTGTCCCTAAGTAACAATTCTGTGGCCCTAATTAACGTTTCTGTGGCCCTAAGTAACGTTTCTGTGGCCCTAAGTAACGATTCTGTGGCGCTAAGTAACGTTTCTGTGGCCCTAAGTAACGTTTCTGTGGCCCTCAGTAACAAATCTGTGTCCCTCAGTAACAATTCTGTGTCTGTCCCTAAGTAACAATTCTGTGGCCCTAAGTAACGTTTCTGTGGCCCTAAGTAACGGTTCTGTGGCCCTCACTAACAATTCTGTGTCCCTCAATAACAATTCTGTGTCTGTCCCTAAGTAACAATTCTGTGGCCCTAAGTAACGTTTCTGTGGCCCTAAGTAACGTTTCTGTGGCCCTAATTAATGATTCTGTGTCCCTCAGTAACTAATCTGTGTCCCTCAGTAACAATTCTGTGTCTGTCCCTAAGTAACAATTCTGTGGCCCTAAGTAACGTTTCTGTGGCCCTAAGTAACGATTCTGTGGCCCTAAGTAACGTTTCTGTGGCCCTAAGTAACGTTTCTGTGGCCCTAAGTTTCGATTCTGTGGCCCTAAGTAACTTTTCTGTAGCCCTAAGTAACGTTTCTGTAGCCCTAAGTAACGTTTATGTGGCCCTAAGTAACGTTTCTGTGGCCCTAAGTAACGATTCTGTGGCCCTCAGTAACAATTCTGTGGCCCTCAGTAACAATTCTGTGTCTGTCCCTAAGTAACAATTCTGTGGCCCTAAGTAACGTTTCTGTGGCCCTAAGTAACGTTTCTGTGGCCCTAAGTAACGATTCTGTGGCCCTAAGTAACGTTTCTGTGGCCCTAAGTAACGTTTATGTGGCCCTCAGTAACAAATCTGTGTCCCTCAGTAACAATTCTGTGTCTGTCCCTAAATAACAATTCTGTGGCCCTAAGTAACGTTTCTGTGGCCCTAAGTAACGGTTCTGTGGCCCTCAGTAACAATTCTGTGTCCCTCAATAACAATTCTGTGTCTGTCCCTAAGTAACGATTCTGTGGCCCTATGTAACGTTTCTGTGGCCCTAAGTAACGTTTCTGTGGCCCTAAGTAACGTTTCTGTGGCCCTAAGTAACGATTCTGTGGCCCTAAGTAACGTTTCTGTGGCCCTAAGTAACGGTTCTGTGGCCCTCAGTAACAATTCTGTGGCCCTCAGTAACAATTCTGTGTCTGTCCCTAAGTAACAATTCTGTGGCCCTAATTAACGTTTCTGTGGCCCTAAGTAACATTTCTGTGGCCCTAAGTAACGATTCTGTGGCGCTAAGTAACGTTTCTGTGGCCCTAAGTAACGTTTCTGTGGCCCTCAGTAACAAATCTGTGTCCCTCAGTAACAATTCTGTGTCTGTCCCTAAGTAACAATTCTGTGGCCCTAAGTAACGTTTCTGTGGCCCTAAGTAAGGATTCTGTGGCCCTAAGTAACGTTTCTGTGTCCCTAAGTAACGGTTCTGTGGCCCTCAGTAACAATTCTGTGTCCCTCAATAACAATTCTGTGTCTGTCCCTAAGTAACAATTCTGTGGCCCTAAGTAACGTTTCTGTGGCCCTAAGTAACGATTCTGTGGCCCTAAGTAACATTTCTGTGGCCCTATGTAACGTTTCTGTGGCCCTAAGTAATGATTCTGTGGCCCTAAGTAACGCTTCTGTGGCCCTAAGTAACGTTTCTGTGGCCCTAAGTAACGTTTCTGTGGCCCTAAGTAATGATTCTGTGGCCCTAAGTAACGTTTCTGTGGCCCTAAGTAACGATTCTGTGGCCCTAAGTAACGTTTCTGTGGCCCTCAGTAACAAATCTGTGTCCCTCAGTAACAATTCTGTGTCTGTCCCTAAGTAACAATTCTGTGGCCCTAAGTAACGTTTCTGTGGCCCTAACTAAGGATTCTGTGGCCCTAAGTAATGTTTCTGTGGCCCTAAGTAACGTTTCTGTGGCCCTCAGTAACAAATCTGTGTCCCTCAGTAACAATTCTGTGTCTGTCCCTAAGTAACAATTCTGTGGCCCTAAGTAACGTTTCTGTGGCCCTAAGTAACGGTTCTGTGGCCCTCAGTAACAATTCTGTGTCCCTCAATAACAATTCTGTGTCTGTCCCTAAGTAACAATTCTGTGGCCCTAAGTAACGTTTCTGTGGCCCTAAGTAACGTTTCTGTGGCCCTAAGTAACGATTCTGTGGCCCTCAGTAACAATTCTGTATCCCTCAGTAACAATTCTGTGTCTGTCCCTGAGTAACAATTCTGTGTCCCTAAGTAACGTTTCTGTGGCCCTAAGTAAGGATTATGTGGCCCTAAGTAATGTTTCTGTGGCCCTAAGTAACGTTTCTGTGGCCCTCAGTAACAAATCTGTGTCCCTCAGTAACAATTCTGTGTCTGTCCCTAAGTAACAATTCTGTGGCCCTAAGTAACGTTTCTGTGGCCCTAAGTAACGGTTCTGTGGCCCTCAGTAACAATTCTGTGACCCTCAATAACAATTCTGTGTCTGTCCCTAAGTAACAATTCTGTGGCCCTAAGTAACGTTTCTGTGGCCCTAAGTAACGTTTCTGTGGCCCTAAGTAACGATTCTGTGGCCCTCAGTAACAATTCTGTATCCCTCAGTAACAATTCTGTGTCTGTCCCTGAGTAACAATTCTGTGTCCCTAAGTAACGTTTCTGTGGCCCTAACTAACGATTCTATGGCCCTAAGTAACGTTTCTGTGGCCCTAAGTAACGTTTCTGTGGCCCTCAGTAACAAATCTGTGTCCCTCAGTAACAATTCTGTGTCTGTCCCTAAGTAACAATTCTGTGGCCCTAAGTAACGTTTCTGTGGCCCTAAGTAACGGTTCTGTGGCCCTCACTAACAATTCTGTGTCCCTCAATAACAATTCTGTGTCTGTCCCTAAGTAACAATTCTGTGGCCCTAAGTAACGTTTCTGTGGCCCTAAGTAACGTTTCTTTGGCCCTAATTAACGATTCTGTGTCCCTCAGTAACAAATCTGTGTCCCTCAGTAACAATTCTGTGTCTGTCCCTAAGTAACAATTCTGTGTCCCTAAGTAACGTTTCTGTGGCCCTAAGTAACGATTCTGTGGCCCTCAGTAACAATTCTGTATCCCTCAGTAACAATTCTGTCTGTCCCTGAGTAACAATTCTGTGTCCCTAAGTAACGTTTCTGTGGCCCTAACTAACGATTCTGTGGCCCTAAGTAACGTTTCTGTGGCCCTAAGTAACGTTTCTGTGGCCCTAAGTAACGATTCTGTGGCCCTAACTAACGTTTCTGTGGCCCTAAGTAACGTTTCTGTGGCCCTCAGTAACAAATCTGTGTCCCTCAGTAACAATTCTGTGTCTGTCCCTAAGTAATAATTCTGTGGCCCTAAGTAACGTTTCTGTGGCCCTAACTAAGGATTCTGTGGCCCTAAGTAATGTTTCTGTGGCCCTAAGTAACGTTTCTGTGGCCCTCAGTAACAAATCTGTGTCCCTCAGTAACAATTCTGTGTCTGTCCCTAAGTAACAATTCTGTGGCCCTAAGTAACGTTTCTGTGGCCCTAAGTAACGGTTCTGTGGCCCTCAGTAACAATTCTGTGTCCCTCAATAACAATTCTGTGTCTGTCCCTAAGTAACAATTCTGTGGCCCTAAGTAACGTTTCTGTGGCCCTAAGTAACGATTCTGTGTCCCTGAGTAACAATTCTGTATCCCTCAGTAACAATTCTGTGTCTGTCCCTGAGTAACAATTCTGTGTCCCTAAGTAACGTTTCTGTGGCCCTAAGTAAGGATTCTGTGGCCCTAAGTAATGTTTCTGTGGCCCTAAGTAACGTTTCTGTGGCCCTCTGTAACAAATCTGTGTCCCTCAGTAACAATTCTGTGTCTGTCCCTAAGTAACAATTCTGTGGCCCTAAGTAACGTTTCTGTGGCCCTAAGTAACGGTTCTGTGGCCCTCAGTAACAATTCTGTGTCCCTCAATAACAATTCTGTGTCTGTCCCTAAGTAACAATTCTGTGGCCCTAAGTAACGTTTCTGTGGCCCTAAGTAACGATTCTGTGGCCCTCAGTAACAATTCTGTATCCCTCAGTAACAATTCTGTGTCTGTCCCTGAGTAACAATTCTGTGTCCCTAAGTAACGTTTCTGTGGCCCTAACTAACGATTCTATGGCCCTAAGTAACGTTTCTGTGGCCCTAAGTAACGTTTCTGTGGCCCTCAGTAACAAATCTGTGTCCCTCAGTAACAATTCTGTGTCTGTCCCTAAGTAACAATTCTGTGGCCCTAAGTAACGTTTCTGTGGCCCTAAGTAACGGTTCTGTGGCCCTCACTAACAATTCTGTGTCCCTCAATAACAATTCTGTGTCTGTCCCTAAGTAACAATTCTGTGGCCCTAAGTAACGTTTCTGTGGCCCTAAGTAACGTTTCTTTGGCCCTAATTAACGATTCTGTGTCCCTCAGTAACAAATCTGTGTCCCTCAGTAACAATTCTGTGTCTGTCCCTAAGTAACAATTCTGTGTCCCTAAGTAACGTTTCTGTGGCCCTAAGTAACGATTCTGTGGCCCTCAGTAACAATTCTGTATCCCTCAGTAACAATTCTGTCTGTCCCTGAGTAACAATTCTGTGTCCCTAAGTAACGTTTCTGTGGCCCTAACTAACGATTCTGTGGCCCTAAGTAACGTTTCTGTGGCCCTAAGTAACGTTTCTGTGGCCCTAAGTAACGATTCTGTGGCCCTAACTAACATTTCTGTGTCCCTAAGTAACGTTTCTCTGTCCCTAACTCTCTCCCTGAATACAGCCAGGTCTGCCTCTGTTGAATGACTGGAGGTAAATGGAGAATTCTAAAATGGCCGCCATTTATAGCTCGACCATTACACTGTGCTGGCTGGCTGCTGATTGGCTAATGCGATCACATGTCATGAATGAATGCATTATGGGTCAGCGCGCCTTGTCTGCGCGCCTTCCCAGACATCCCCGCTCCGTCGCCGCACATGTCGCCGCCATTTTAGGAAAAATTTCGATTCGCGCATTCGAAGTCTGCTTATTTTCGGATTCGACGCGAATCGAAATTTTCCTAATATTCGAAACGAATTCCACTTCGCCTACTTCGATTCGCTCATCTATAATCACCAACAATGACCACAATGGCTATGTGGTGACATCACCCATAGACTTACTTTAGGGCATCCATTCTTGGCTGTCTCTCCTCTACACTAAAGCCGGCGTTGTAAGCAGATTATGTGACCGGAATGGAGCACCCTCAAAATAGGTAAGTATCAGGGGTGGACTGACCATTTAGGCACCTGGCACTGCCCGAGGGCCCAGAGTCAGTAGGGGGCCCCATGAGATGCCCCTGGTACCTTTCATAGGCTTCTTTGGGTGTGGTTTAAGTGTGGGCGAGGACACAGGGGCCCCATGATTTCCTATTGCCCGGGGGCCCCATGAGTTGTCAGTCCACCCCTGGTAAGTATAAGCATCTTTTCTCAATGGGTGGTTAGCATAGGGCTTAAAATGGGGTGGGAGAAGGTAGGCATTGGCTGTGCGGACAACTGCGAATAGCTGCTCCCAACAGCGACCTGTCATTATAGTAAATGGGGCTGGTGGCTGCACCTAGCTGCTCATAACAGCAACAGGAAGGTTCCTGCTGTGCAATTCGCACCTGCCTAAATTGCTAGTGTAAATGTAGCCTAAAGTTATCCTTTAAAGCCTTTTATTTAAAAAAAATTATTTAAGTAGATCTAAAGCCAAAACCTTTTTTTGTCATCAGTGTTCTATTGGGATTTTCTTTCACTTCCTGCTCTGTAAATACAATAGGAAGAAATTATTTCTGAAAGGTAAAGATTTGATACAAACACTGCTTCTTGGAAAATATGTGAATCCAAGCTACTAAAATCTCAAGGAAGCTAAAGTAGTACTTTTCTCAGTAAAAAAAAAAAAAAATGGAAAACATGAAAACATTTTATGTGCTTCTGCAGTAAAGTTCACCTTACCTGCCTGTTCCCAGACTTGTTCTGAAGGTACATTGAGCTGCATTTTCAGTAGCCTTGATGCAGGGATGAATTAACTCTCTGGCATATGCGTATCCCTGGCTGGCCTGCCAAGATGGTCAGAGATGCTGAACCAGAAAAACTATCAGGCAAATGTAGCGCTAGCCCCTGAATGAGTCGCTGTAATTTAACTTGGTTTTCCCAAGATTAGTGCAGAGGCAGCCAAGTACACCATAACAGTTCATTCACTCCGGCTCATTAAACAATGTGGGATTTTAATTGATTTATTGATTTTTATTGATGAACGTGGATGGGCCGTAAGGTGATATGGGACACTCCAGATTCACTGAATACCAACAGGAGGACACTCCAATTTCCTAAACCACCCTGAACAGTCTGTATGCAGGAACATGTGAAAATGGCAGACCAAGTTCTCTTTCAGGCTAGGTTCACACTAGCTCGCACTTTGCGGGCTGGTTGCGGGTGCAGGAATAGATGCAATTCTCGTAACCGCAACCACCCTCAGCTACATTGCACCTCTCTTGCGATCTCATCCTGCATCTCATCCTGCAGCACAACTGGGGCACAATCGTGGGTGCGTGAACCACATGGAACCCCGTGGAAACCGCATGGTCAAAAAGACTACGCGGTTTCCTTGTGGATGCGTTTCAGAGAAGGTGCATGCACCTTTTCCTTGCGTGAACTTCAGATAAATGGGCTGCTGTGCCCACGTAAAAGCGAGCCGCATGGCCAGCACTAGTGTGAACCAGGTCTTAGAAGCTATCCTATTCATGACTACCATTGGTTCTGCCACACAGAGGAAAAACCACACAGTCACTTGGACCCTGAGCCCAGGCCTATACTCACAATGCCACAGGATCATGCCGCAGGATCACCAGATGCCTCCTTTCAGTGTCCACCAGATATTCTTTGGTGAGCACTCTAGACCAGGTCCTTAGGTGAGGGTTCCCTTGAACAGCACCAAAGAAAAAAAAAAGAGAATCTTAGAAGTAGGTCCCCTAGCTATGCCACAGCTGGGATCTTGATGAACATGCAGTAACACCAGCTTTCTATGTAGAGGGGCAGAACCCCCTCAGGCTGACGACTCCTCCTGCAGAGTAATGCTAGCCACACACTAGTCAAAAAATTGTTCAAACAGGTTTTCGAAAAACAAACACATGGTTGTGAGAGCAAAGATATTGTCATCATGTAATGACCAAAGTTCAAATGATAAATCATTCAATGGACATAAATGAATCAGTTTTTCATCCGTTTTTTTGTTTCTGGGTCACAAATGCACAGTACCAACAGTTTGATGTTTAACAGGCGAGCAACACAATAACCTTTCAATTTATCGTGCATTCTGTAGACGTTTTCAAAATTGTTCCTTCAATTTTTTGGCTCAGATACATCACTACCGATTTTTGATTTGTGTCCATTAACTGCACAAAAAAGAACAAACTGTCCAAATGACAGGTTTTCAAACAATTTTTCATCTAGTGTATGGGCACCATTAGACCCAGTACTAATACATGTCTGCTCCAGACCTCAGACTATTTATGTGCTCTTCAGCCACCTACTGGACATGCCCCCCACCCCACCCCCAGTGATTGGCTGCAGCACGATAAATATTCATGCCGCCAATTTACCTTGCTCATTCTCCTATGCTCCAGAAGTCTCCAGAAGGCAGGGTAGAGCAATCAAACTTGCTGCCTGTAAAACCAAGAACAGTCAAAATAAATCAGTAGATGCTCCAATGATTACACAGGAACCAAAAAGAAACATTTACCTAACATCCTAGCAGCCTATCTAAGAGGGTGCTACACAAAGTTGTTGGTAGTGGAAAGGGAGCTTCTAATGTCACATTACTGCTGTAGAGGTGAATATTGCAGACTTTAGTTCTGCTTCAATGTCCTACTGAAATTTCAACAGCAATAGTCTAGATTTTAAAGCTGCAGCTTTTATTTAAATAATCCCTGGTGATCCTGCCATAAACGCTCCTGTTTAGGCTCTTTATGATATTGAGTGACAACACTTTGTCTCTGTCTCCCAATGGTGCTCCTGAATTGTCACCTTGTCACACAGGCTTTTGATGGAGACTAGAAGCGGCTTTTTAAACCCACATTACAGAGCCATGGTCTGCTGTTGTCACCATCAGAAAACAGCCCTGAGATTCACTTTACAAAGGATACTTGGGTATGCTGGGTAGAACGGATGTGGCTGTAGGAGATAACACTGAAATGCAACAGAGGATGAAAAAAGGAGAAAACAAGTATCCATTTATACAAAAATGGCAGTTATTTATGTAGCGCTTACTCCTAAAAGGTCTGCTAATTGCCACAGGTTCTTCTCCCAAATTAGTACAGGGGCAGCCAGGCACACTATGAACAGGGGTTTGTCTTTTGGATGCTTTATTGTGAATTGAACTAGGATGGAGTGTGGGGAGCTGCAGGATACTCCAAAACGCTATACAGTAATATGAAGACACTTCATTTTGGCAAAGCTAATTCATTCCCTCCAGTATGCAGTTATGAGAATGAGTAACTCTTGAGATACCATTGGAACTGTCCCAATTTTAGCAAACACTGGCACTGATGCACAGGAGATAGTAGTAGCACACAGGATCCTACACTCAGGTCTGTACTCACAATGTCCCTGGATATTTGGATGCCTTCACCAATATCATCCAGACATTTCTCCCCTGAACTCTCCAGACCAGTTTCTCAGTGGAATCGTTTAATCAGTTACAGCAAGTTTCAGCAAACAGGCCCCCCCAGCTATAGCATATCTGGGACCTTTATTAGCTCCTGCAAGACTTTAGTTGCACTGCCCAGAAGGGCAGCAGCCCTGCAGGCTGGGATCTTCTCCTCCTTGACCAGAACCCCACTGCCTCAGGCTCCAGACTATTTATGCACTCACCAGCCACCTACTGAGTATCCCTTCCCAGGGATTGGCTGGATTCATATTAATATTCAGACTGGGGTTTGCCTCCTCCAGCCCACTACATTCTGCAACCTTCAAAAAATAAATGGGGGAGCAATCAAACCTGCAGCCAGTGAAGCCCAGAGCAGCCCAATGTAATCATGAACTGCTCCACTGATTACAAGGTAACCAAAAATATTAAATTTACCTAACCTTTCTAGCAACCTATTTGGGAGGGTGCAACATCTATTATACACAGTGCTTTAGAAAACGTATGTCCTTCTGTTAGGGTATACATAGCGAGGAAGAGAGTATGAAAGCTATAGATAGGAAAGGGACTCAGTCATCATTTCCCTACTGATCAAACAGCAATACAATTAAATGTGTGTTGCTGTTGTTCCTCTTTATTTCACAGCGGTTCACTTATTGATTGTACTTGTTGCCTGAAGCTTCTTTTTAATGGATACAATAACTGAATAAACATAGATGTGATTATTTTCTTGTAATATCATAATTTTCCTCTAGGGCCTGGTATACACCATTTATGAAGACACCCTGGGCATGGCTCTGGTTTCTGATGGAGCTGAGTGCATTGTAATATCCAAAGAGTTTTTCAAAAAACAGATGGATGACGCGTACCTCCATAAATTGTCCAGACACGTAAGTCTCTGTAATTTCTGCTGGTTAGTTATAGTGAGCCTGGGGATGTACATGGCACAACATATGGAAAAATGAGGCATTGGCAGGTCTGTACTGCATCCGATACTGGCCGCCACGCTAGATGGTTTGGAAAGATAATCGAAAACTTGCTGCACTTCCAAATGGAAATTATTGAGCCCATATGGAAAGAAAAAAAAACACACACAGAAACGTAATAATAAATGTCGAGAAAAAAATAAAGCCAGATTTGTTAGTAATGTCAGTACTGTGTTAAAACCCATTTGCATTTTCTGCCATATATAATTAATCTGTGTGGAGAAACTTAGAGTATTGGTTTCTTAAAGCTCAACTCTAAGTAGATTGTAAGAAAAAAACTTTTCATGCAGGTTTATTGAAAATAAAAAAATGTCAATGTCCATTCACGCCAGGTGTGGTGGGACTGTTGGGTGGCTATTCCACTGCAGTCTCACCGCACTTCTATCGCGGGACAAGGAAAAATACCTTGTCTCTGGTGTGGCCGGTTCACACCACTGTGTTGTGGTAGTGTGCTGGAAAAAAGTACTGTGTTTAGTACTTTTTTCCCAGGACTGTGCAGGTGACCGCATGCCAGTCCATATACGTAACTGTATGAAATGTCACTGTGTGACATTTCAATAAAGTTAATTAAAAAAAAAAAGTGAAAAGTGTGATGCAACATTATTGTTGCATCAACGCTGTGTTGGTCTGGCCGGACCAAACACCAGCAGCACCTAGCCTTAAGGCCCTGTTCACACTTTTGTTCCAAGCTCAAAAATGCTCAACAAGCAAAAACCTATTGTTTTCAATAACCCTTGTTCACATCTGAGCATTCTGTCACTTGTAGCAAAATTCCTGTCACCCCAAAAAAGTGCATGAGCTACTTTTCAGGCAGAATTAAGCATTTTTGTCCAGATATAGACCTCAATGGAAACGCCTGAAAAGCGCAACATGAGCATTTTTGTGCATTTTGTTGCATGGTTTCAGCTTAAACAACAGCTCTCTACGCCTTTATTATCTTTCCATTGGCTATGTTAGATAATCGCCTAGACACGTCTGACAAAAGTGCTTTTCTGCTCTAAAAAAAGTTCAAAAATGTTGCAAAATGCATGTGAATGTAGCCTTAACCACTTCCCGTCTGGCCCATGTACATAAACGACCGGACCGGAGCAGTGCAGGAGCGGGTTGCCGTTCATAAACGGCGCCCGCATTTTCAGCTTGTGCGCACTCCCTTGGAGCACGTGGCATCAATCGCTGTACGGGATCTCTGTGTGAGGTCCCGATCATGTGATCACTGATTGGCCAATCAGTGATCACATGAATAGTAGTAAGCAAGATGTCACTTCCTGACATAATTTCTTACTATGTGTGAAATCTGTGAATGATCACAGGGATCACATAGTACAAGGCTATTCACAACAGTCTTGTACCATGTGACAAGCTATGACCAATCACAGCTCTCACAGTATTTCTCAATGGCTGCAAGAATGCAGTCAGGGAGAAGGAGAAATTATTGCTTTTACAGCCTTTATGGGTGTAAAAGCAATCAGTGTAAAAAAAAAAAGAAAAAAATCTTCATCACCCCCCACAAGTAGTCACTGTAAATTTTGAAAAGTTATAATGTTTGGTTATAAACTAATTTGGGTTATTTTTTTTTACTAAAAAAGACAGTTGAATACATTTTGGCCATAATTTATGAAAAAGATTATTTATTTGCAAAATTGTATAAGAAAAACACTTTTTTTCAAAATTTTTGGACATTTTCATTTATAGCAAAAAAAAATAAAAATCCCAGTGGTGAATAAATGCCACCAAAATAAAGCTTTATCTGTCTCAAAAAATGCTAAAAAATTCATATGAGTACAGTGTTGCATGACCGCGCAATTGTCATTCAAAGTGTGACAGCGCTGAAAGCTGAAAATTGCCCTGGTCAGGAAGGGGGTAAAAGTGTCCGGACTTAAAGTGGTAAGCTAAATTCTGGGCAAACAGCTAAATATACCGATGAAATACAATGGCATATACTATACATTTCAGCTTCCAAAGGATTTGTATCTCTGTCTAACCAGACAGAAAAGTCACACTGTAAGTCGCTCGGCTTTCAGGTTGCAGTAGTGTAAACTGAGCCTTACCAGGGGTTCATCAAGGTCCTAGCTGTGCTAAGCTTTGGGGCATATTCCACTGTAAACTCTTTGGGAGCTAAAAGAGGGGTTGCATCGAGGATTCAGTCTGGAGGTTTCACTGAAGGGAATGGAGGGAGGAATCCAGGTACCAGGGACACTGTGAGTACAGACCTGAGAGAGGTATCCTAGAGATTGTTGCTGCTGTTAACCCCTGGTGCACTAATATTAAGGCTTGTCTGGCTTGGGACAGTGCTGATGATGTTCCAGTGCTGTCCACTTTATGTCCTACTGCTGAAGAGATTGTTCTGAGAAGTAGCTGCAAAGGGAAGTGTCCTCACATTCTTGTTCAGTGTTGTGGAGTATCCCACAGCTTCCCTAAGCCCCATCCAAGTTAATCTGCAATAAATTTATAAAAGGAAACCCTTAGACTGTTAACTGACCCGGAGGAGTAAAGGTTGCTGTTTGCCTGGCTGTCTCTACACTAGTGGTGAAAGGAAAAAATCAGCATCCCTTGTGATGGTTAGCGCTACCAAGGGCGGACTGACCATTTGGAAACTCGGGCACTGCCCGAGGGCCTGGGGTCAGTAGGGGGCCCCATGAGATGCCCCTGATACCTTTTTCATAGGCTTTTTTGAGTTTGGACAAGGACACAGGGGCCCCATGATCCCCTATTGCCTGGGGGCCCCATGAGTTGTCAGTCCGCCCCTGAGCGCTACACATACTTCATATACTCTGATCATAGTAAAGAGGCTTGTTCTGGCTGGGAGACTAGGTGACAGTTTTGACTTGGGTTATCCCTAGAGATGAGCGAATCGAACTTGGCGAAGTGGAATTCGTTTTGAATATTAGGAAAATTTCGAAATTTTTCCTAAAATGGCGGCGACATGTGCGGCGACGGAGCGGGGATCTCTGGGAAGGCGCGCAGACAAGGCGCGCTGACCCATTATGCATTCATTCATGACATGTGATCGCATTAGCCAATCAGCAGCCAGCCAGCACTGTGTAATGGTCGAGCTATAAATTGCGGCCATTTTAGAATTCTGCATTAGCCTCCAGTCATTCAAGAGAGGCAGAGCTGTCTGTATTCAGGGAGAGAGTTAGGGCCACAGAATCGTTACTTAGGGACACAGAATCAATACTTAGGGACACAGAACCGTTACTTAGGAACACAGAACCGTTACTTAGGGCCACAGAACTGTTACTTAGGGCCACAGAAACGTTACTTAGGGACACAGAACCGTTACTTAGGGCCACAGAATCGTTACTTAGGGACACAGAACCGTTACTTAGGGACACAGAATCGTTACTTAGGGCCACAGAACCGTTACTTAGGGCCACAGAAACGTTACTTAGGGACACAGAACCGTTACTTAGGGACACAGAACCGTTACTTAGGGACACAGAACCGTTACTTAGGGACACAGAACCGTTACTTAGGTACACAGAATTGTTACTTAGGGACACAGAACCGTTACTTAGGGCCACAGAACCGTTACTTAGGGCCACAGAACCGTTACTTAGGGACACAGAATTGTTACTTAGGGACACAGAATTGTTACTTAGGGCCACAGAACCGTTACTTAGGGCCACAGAACCATTACTTAGGGCCACAGAACCGTTACTTAGGGACACAGAACCGTTACTTAGGGACACAGAATTGTTACTTAGGGACACAGAATTGTTACTTAGGGACACAGAATTGTTACTCAGGGAAGACACAGAATTGTTACTGAGGGACACAGAATTGTTACTGAGGGACACAGAATTGTTACTGAGGGATACAGATTTGTTACTCAGGGACACAGAATTGTTACTCAGGGACACAGAATTGTTACTCAGGGACAGACACAGAATTGTTACTCAGGGACACAGAATTGTTACTGAGGGACACAGAATTGTTACTCAGGGACACAGAATTGTTACTCAGGGACAGATACAGAATTGTTACTGAGGGACACAGAATTGTTACTGAGGGACACAGAATTGTTACTCAGGGACAGACACAGAATTGTTACTCAGGGACAGACACAGAATTGTTACTGAGGGACACAGAATTGTTACTGAGGGACACAGAATTGTTACTGAGGGATACAGAATTGTTACTCAGGGACACAGAATTGTTACTCAGGGACAGACACAGAATTGTTACTGAGGGACACAGAATTGTTACTGAGGGACACAGAATTGTTACTCAGGGACAGACACAGAATTGTTACTCAGGGACAGACACAGAATTGTTACTGAGGGACACAGAATTGTTACTGAGGGACACAGAATTGTTACTGAGGGACACAGAATTGTTACTCAGGGACACAGAATTGTTACTCAGGGACAGACACAGAATTGTTACTGAGGGACACAGAATTGTTACTGAGGGACACAGAATTGTTACTCAGGGACACAGAATTGTTACTCAGGGACAGACACAGAATTGTTACTGAGGGACACAGAATTGTTACTCAGGGACACAGAATCGTTTAATTAAAGAGTATGTCAGACAACACGCAGAGTAGTGGCAGAGGAGGCAATGTTTTAGGAGCGAGCAGACGTGGCAGCAGAGGAAGGGGTGGAGGCAGCACTAGTCGCAGCCAGAGGCCAGTGCTCCCGGTGTCATCCAGCGGTCGTGTCTCCACCGACAACCCTGCCGTCATCGATTGGTTGGCTCGGTCGTCTTCCTCTTCCCAGGTCACCTCTGACACCTACAGCCAACGGTCGGTGGGTACGTCAGACACAACCGTTAGTTGGCATGGCCCGGGAGCAAGCCCACTGAAATCACGTGTCCTCTACCTGCCCCTGTCCTTTGGTGTTCCCTCACCAAGCGAAGAATCGCATGCTGTGGGCTCAGCCCCACTGTACAGTGAGGAAGAGCTAACAGAGGGCGGTCAGGAACGGGGGGAGACATCCGCCTCTTCAGCAGCCAGGCGAAGAAGTACTGGCGAGGAGAGTGGCTCGGTAGCCGGTCTAGAGACAGGTCTGTCTCCTGACCCACACGCAGCCGAGGGGGCTAGTAGTGAGGCGGAGACCCTAATTGATGATGATGAGGCTGATCGCACTTGGCAGCCTTGTCGTCATCAGGCTATTGCTTCCGCATCATCAGGAGAAGAGGGTGGCAGCTTGGCAGCGAGCAAAACAGTCGGTGGGTTGCCCAGGAGGCAGCAGGGTCGCAGCAGTGTCAGTGGAGGCAAACGGCCACGGAGTAGAGCACCAGCTCCACTGCAGCCTACCACCACGGCCAGTAGTGGTGCCGGTGTGCACGGAGGAAGTAGCAGTCAGCCAGTGAGGAGTATCGGGGGCAAAGTTACCTACTCGGCGGTGTGGCAATTTTTCGTCAAGCCGCCCGAGGAAGTAAACGTAGCCGTATGTCGACTATGTGGCCAGAAAGTCAAGCGTGGCCAGGGGGCCCATGTTGGGACTACAGCGTTGCGTCAGCATATGCAGCGTCGCCATTTGGTGGCCTGGGAAAACCGTGATAAAGATACGGCAGTTCTGCCCGCCCCAGCCCCCGCTCCATCACCCGCTCCGTTACTTGCTCCGTCACCCGACGTCAATCGCCCTCTATCAGCCAGTCAAGGCTCCAACACCTCTGCTGAGGGGAGTTGTCTCTCGTTGGCATCTTCCGCTCGTTCAGATGCTCCTTCTCCTGCTACTCCTCTTCACGGATTCCGTCAGCAGTCTTTCTTGGAATCCGTTTCCAAGAGACAACAGTTTGCGAGCACGCACCCGACGGTGCAAAAGCTGAACGTCCTCCTGTCCAAGTTGCTGGTGCTGCAGTCCCTCCCTTTCCAAGTGGTGGACTCAGCACCTTTCCGAGAAATGATGGCTTGTGCCGCGCCGCGGTGGAGAGTGCCAAGCCGGCATTTCTTTGCCAAAAAGGCAGTGCCAGCCCTGCATTCACATGTAGAAGAGATGGTGGGCCAGTCTTTGAGCATGTCGGTCTCTGCCAAAGTGCACGACAGCGCCGACGTGTGGAGCTGTAACTACGGTCAGGGACAGTACATGTCATTTACGGCCCACTGGGTGAACGTGGTGCCGGCACAGCCGCACCAGCAACTTGGACAGGTCACGCCGCTTTTGCCTCCACGTTTGCACGTCCTTGGTCCACAAAAGATGTCCGCCTCTACCACCTCTTCTTCCGCCGTGTCCTCAGCCGCCACCCCCGTGCCAAGTCCCATTACCCGACCGGCATATCACATGTGCAGGGCGCAACGGTGTCACGCTGTGCTGCACCTGGTATGCCTTGGCGAACGTAGTCACACAGGGGAGGAACTTCTGAGTGTAATGAACAGAGAAATCGACAGATGGCTGTCTCTGCGCAAACTGAAAATCGGAACCATGTTGACCGACAACGGAAAGAACATGGTGTCTGCTCTGCGTCAAGGAAGGTTGTGCCATGCGCCATGCATGGCTCACGTGTTCAATCTGGTTGTCAATCGGTTCCTAAAATCCACCATCCCACTGCAAGACATCCTTAAAATGTCACGTAAACTTTGCATGCATTTCAGCCATTCCTACACCGCAAAGCACACCCTCCTTGAGCTGCAGCGGCAGAACGGAATTCCACAGCATCGCCTGATCTGCGACGTTGCAACAAGGTGGAATTCAACCCTACACATGTTAGACCGCCTTTACGAACAGCGAAAGGCCATCACCGATTTCCTGATGTTACAAGCGGATAAAGGTACTCCCCTGTGTAACTTCGATGTCAGCCATTGGCAGCTCATGCGTGACACCTGCCGCTTGCTCAGGCCCTTTGAGGAGGCCACGCTATTCGTGAGTCGGCAGGACTATGGGATGAACGACGTCATTCCTCTGTTGCACGTCCTGGAACAAATGCTGTTAACAATGGCTGGTCAGGGTGCGGTAGATGTGGCGCACAGATCTCAACGCCACATGACCCCTGTGGGGGCAGGACAGGAAGAAGAGGAGGAGGTAGAGGAGGACATTTGTGCTCAGGAATTATTGAGTGAAATGGGTGGTTTTTCCACTCAGCGGACAGGAGTGGAGGAGCAGGAGCATCTGGTAGAGGAGGAGGAGGAGGAGACAGAGGACCCAGACGCACCGTGGCAGTATGCTGTGGAGATGGAGGTAGGGAGTCCCTCGCATTCCTTGGCACAAATGGCCCATAGCATGCTCGGTTGCTTGCGTAGCGACAGCCGAATAATAACCATCAGACAGAGGGATGACTTTTGGCTGTCCACCTTGTTGGACCCTCGCTACCGTTCAAAAATGGTGGCCTTTTTCACACCTGCTGAGAGGGAGGCCAAAATAACGTACTATAAAAACCACCTATGTAGTCAGTTGGTCTCTGCCTTTGTGCGCCAACGTCCATCCTCAGACACTGTGGGCCCTGTGTGCTCGCGTTCCGCTGCCATGGCAGCAGGGGAGGGGTGGGGTGGTAGGAGCAGTGGCAGCTCCACCAGCAGCGGCTGCCTCAGTCTGCAGTCGATGATGAGTAGCTTTCTTCACCAGCGCAGTGAGGAAACTACTAACCAGCCGCAGCAGCAGCAGCATCAGGTGGACCTGGAGCAGGACCTCAAACAATAGGCTTGGGCCTACTTGGACAGCACCCTGCCAACCGAGGTAGACAATCCCCTTGACTACTGGGCAACGAAACTTGACCTTTGGCCCCAACTAGCTGAATTTGCCCTTGAAAGGCTGTCATGCCCGGCCAGTAGCGGGGCATCGGAGCGCGTGTTTAGTGCGGCAGGAGGTATTGTAACTCCGCGGAGGACACGACTGTCCACCCAAAGTGTGGAGAGACTCACGTTTGTGAAAATGAATCAGGCGTGGATTAGTCTGGATTTCAAACCACCAGTTCCTGACACAACTGACTAAATCCACCATGAATCATGGCCCAAACATGTTAACTCTGCCATGTGCCACTTTCAGGTCTCCTCACACTGCTGGTGTGTTCCATTTTGTCATAGGGTGCTGGCAGATTACGTGCCTCCCATTGCTGCTGCCAGGCCCGTAATCTGACATGGGCCCCTGTACCGCCTCCTCATGCTGCTGCCAGGTCCAGAGTCTCTCATGGGTCCCTGTACGGCCTCCCATTGCTGCTGTCTCCATCGCCACACTGTGCCATGTGCCACTTTCAGGTCTCCTCACACTGCTGGTGTGTTCCATTTTGTCATAGGGTGCTGGCAGATTACGGGCCTCCCATTGCTGCTGCCAGGCCCGTAATCTGCCATGGGCCCCCGTACCGCCTCCTCATGCTGCTGCCAGGCCCGTAATCTGTCATGGGTCCCTGTACGGCCTCCCATTGCTGCTGTCTCCATCGCCACACTCTGCCATGTGCCACTTTCAGGTCTCCTCACACTGCTGGTGTGTTCCATTTTGTCATAGGGTGCTGGCCGATTACAGGCCTCCCATTGCTGCTGCCAGGCCCGTAATCTGCCATGGGCCCCCGTACCGCCTCCTCATGCTGCTGCCAGGTCCAGAGTCTCTCATGGGTCCCTGTACGGCCTCCCATTGCTGCTGTCTCCATCTCCACACTCTGCCATGTGCCACTTTCAGGTCTCCTCACACTGCTGGTGTGTTCCATTTTGTCATAGGGTGCTGGCAGATTACGGGCCTCCCATTGCTGCTGCCAGGCCTGTAATCTGCCATGGGCCCCTGTACCGCCTCCTCATGCTGCTGCCAGGTACAGAGTGTCTAATGGGTCCCTGTACGGCCTCCCATTGCTGCTGTCTCCATCGCCACACTCTGCCATGTGCCACTTTCAGGTCTCCTCACACTGCTGGTGTGTTCCATTTTGTCATAGGGTGCTGGCAGATTACGGGCCTCCCATTGCTGCTGCCAGGCCCGTAATCTGCCATGGGCCCCCGTACCGCCTCCTCATGCTGCTGCCAGGTCCAGAGTCTCTCATGGGTCCCTGTACGGCCTTCCATTGCTGCTGTCTCCATCGCCACACTCTGCCATGTGCCACTTTCAGGTCTCCACACACTGCTGGTGTGTTCCATTTTGTCATAGGGTCCTGGCAGATTACGGGCCTCCCATTGCTGCTGCCAGGCCCGTAATCTGCCATGGGCCCCTGTACCGCCTCCTCATGCTGCTGCCAGGTCCAGAGTCTCTCATGGGTCCCTGTACGGCCTCCCATTGCTGCTGTCTCCATCGCCACACTCTGCCATGTGCCACTTTCAGGTCTCCTCACACTGCTGGTGTGTTCCATTTTGTCATAGGGTGCTGGCAGATTACGGGCCTCCCATTGCTGCTGCCAGGCCCGTAATCTGCCATGGGCCCCTGTACCGCCTCCTCATGCTGCTGCCTGGTCCAGAGTTTCTCATGGGTCCCTGTACGGCCTCCCATTGCTGCTGCCTCCATCGCCACACTCTGCCATGTGCCACTTTCAGGTCTCCTCACACTGCTGGTGTGTTCCATTTTGTCATAGGGTGCTGGCAGATTACGGGCCTCCCATTGCTGCTGCCAGGCCCGTAATCTGCCATGGGCCCCTGTACCGCCTCCTCATGCTGCTGCCAGGTCCAGAGTCTCTCATGGGTCCCTGTACGGCCTCCCATTGCTGCTGCCTCCATCGCCACACTCTGCCATGTGCCACTTTCAGGTCTCCTCACACTGCTGGTGTGTTCCATTTTGTCATAGGGTGCTGGCAGATTACGGGCCTCCCATTGCTGCTGCCAGGCCCGTAATCTGCCATGGGCCCCCGTACCGCCTCCTCATGCTGCTGCCAGGTCCAGAGTCTCTCATGGGTCCCTGTACGGCCTCCCATTGCTGCTGTCTCCATCGCCACACTCTGCCATGTGCCACTTTCAGGTCTCCTCACACTGCTGGTGTGTTCCATTTTGTCATAGGGTGCTGGCAGATTACGGGCCTCCCATTGCTGCTGCCAGGCCCGTAATCTGCCATGGGCCCCTGTACCGCCTCCTCATGCTGCTGCCAGGTCCAGAGTCTCTCATGGGTCCCTGTACGGCCTCCCATTGCTGCTGTCTCCATCGCCACACTCTGCCATGTGCCATTTTCAGGTCTCCTCACACTGCTGGTGTGTTCCATTTTGTCATAGGGTGCTGGCAGATTACGGGCCTCCCATTGCTGCTGCCAGGCCCGTAATCTGCCATGGGCCCCCGTACCGCCTCCTCATGCTGCTGCCAGGTCCAGAGTCTCTCATTGGTCCCTGTACGGCCTCCCATTGCTGCTGTCTCCATCGCCACACTCTGCCATGTGCCACTTTCAGGTCTCCTCACACTGCTGGTGTGTTCCATTTTGTCATAGGGTGCTGGCAGATTACGGGCCTCCCATTGCTGCTGCCAGGCCCGTAATCTGCCATGGGCCCCTTACTGCCTCCTCATGCTGCTGCCAGGTCCAGAGTCTCTCATGGGTCCCTGTACGGCCTCCCATTGCTGCTGTCTCCATCGCCACACTCTGCCATGTGCCACTTTCAGGTCTCCTCACACTGCTGGTGTGTTCCATTTTGTCATAGGGTGCTGGCAGATTACGGGCCTCCCATTGCTGCTGCCAGGCCCATAATCTGCCATGGGCCCCCGTACCGACTCCTCATGCTGTGACGTTGCAACAAAGTGGAATTCAACCCTACATATGTTAACCGCCTTTACGAACAGCGAAAGGCCATCACCGATTTCCTGATGTTACAAGCGGATAAAGGTACTCCCCTGTGTAACTTAGATGTCAGCCATTGGCAGCTCATGCGTGACACCTGCCGCTTGCTCAGGCCCTTTGAGTAGGCCACGCTATTCGTGAGTCGGCAGGACTATGGGATGAACGACGTCATTCCTCTGTTGCACGTCCTGGAACAAATGCTGTTAACAATGGCTGGTCAGGGTGCGGTAGACGTGGCGCACAGATCTCAATGCCACATGACCCCTGTGGGGGCAGGACAGGAAGAAGAGGAGGAGGTAGAGGAGGACATTGGTGCTCAGGAATTATTGAGTGAAATGGGTGGTTTTTCCACTCAGCGGACAGGAGTGGAGGAGCAGGAGCATCTGGTAGAGGAGGAGGAGACAGAGGACCCAGACGCACCGTGGCAGTATGCTGTGGAGATGGAGGCAGGGAGTCCCTTGCATTCTTTGGCACAAATGGCCCATAGCATGCTCGGTTGCTTGCGTAGCGACAGCCGAATAATAACCATCAGACAGAGGGATGACTTTTGGCTGTCCACCTTGTTGGACCCTCGTACCGTTCAAAAATGGTGGCCTTTTCCACACCTGCTGAGAGGGAGCCCAAAATAACGTACTATAAAAACCACCTATGTAGTCAGTTGGTCTCTGCCTTTCTGCGCCAACGTCCATCCTCAGACACTGTGGGCCCTGTGCGCTCGCGTTCCGCTGCCATGGCAGCAGGGGAGGGGTGGGGTGGTAGGAGCAGTGGCAGCTCCACCAGCAGCAGCTGCCTCAGTCTGCAGTCGATGATGAGTAGCTTTCTTCACCAGCGCAGTGAGGAAACTAGTAACCAGCCGCAGCAGCAGCAGCATCAGGTGGACCTGGAGCAGGACCTCAAACAACAGGCTTGGGCCTACTTGGACAGCACCCTGCCAACCGAGGTAGACAATCCCCTTGACTACTGGGCAACGAAACTTGACCTTTGGCCCCAACTAGCTGAATTTGCCCTTGAAAGGCTGTCATGCCCGGCCAGTAGCGGGGCATCGGAGTGCGTGTTTAGTGCGGCAGGAGGTATTGTAACTCCGCGGAGGACACGACTGTCCACCCAAAGTGTGGAGAGACTCACGTTTGTGAAAATGAATCAGGCGTGGATTAGTCTGGATTTCAAACCACCAGTTCCTGACACAACTGACTAAATCCGCCATGAATCATGCCCCAAACATGTTATTATTTTTAACATAGGCCTCTGTATGGCCTTCAATTTAAGCTGCTTACGCTTCGCCACTCTGCCATGGGCCCCTGTACCGCCTCCTCTTGCTGCTGCCAGGTCCAGAGTGTGTCATGGGTCCCTGTACGGCCTCCCATTGCTGCTGACTTCATCGCCACACTCTGCCATGTGCCACTTTCAGGTCTCCTTACACTGTTGGTGGGTTCCATTTTGTCATAGGGTGCTGGCAGATTACGGGCCTCCCATTGCTGCTGCCAGGCCCGTAATCTGTCATGGGTCCCTGTACGGCCTCCCATTGCTGCTGTTTCCATCGCCACACTCTGCCATGTGCCACTTTCAGGTCTCCTCACACTGCTGGTGGGTTCCATTTTGTCATAGGGTGCTGTATGGCCTCCCATTGCTGCTGCCTCCACCGCCACACTGTGGCTCCACACTCTGGTTTTGGCCCCGTGACTGCCCAAATGAGTGAAGTGTGCGGTGATTCTAAGATCGACGGCACTCATCTGCATGTCATACTGACTGACAGTATTATTTCTCTTCCCCAGCAGACTCCAAGGGCATTTAAATTAAAGGTACAGTGTTCTGCACTAATATAAAGGCTCTCTGAAGCCTAGAAACACCTTTTTATAAGTTAAATTCGCAGCGAATATATTCGCATCAAATCAAATTTATTCCTCGAATTCGCCGAATCAGCCGAATCGAATTTTTGAATACTTCGCTCATCTCTAGTTATCCCCTATGATTGGATGATTACCTATGACAGTGGGGCTTGTTCAGGCTGGTTGACTAGGTGACAGTTTTGACTTAGGTTATCCCGGTGATTGGGTAATCACGTATGATGGCTAAACACCATTCTATGATTCCATTCTATAAGGCCCTTATGATGGACACTCCCTCTTGGTCCCTTAGCTGCCCCCATTTTACCATTGATATGGACATAGACCTCCTAATTATACTAACTTCAGATTTCGGTAGTAAAAGACACACAGCTGATGGAATATAAACTCAATGCATACAGTAACCTTAAATAAACCTGCCTTAAGCAAAAAAAATATTCCATTTCATAATTAAAATTTCCTGACCAAAACACAATCATTTCCAACCCATCTGGATTTCCTATCTTCCTTGTTGGTCCCAATACTGTTATTCCTTGATGGGATTTTTTTTAATGCTTTCGTTAATCATGCTTATTTTAACCTTTACACCTAAAGGCTTTTTACGAATTCACTTGTGGCATAATTATCTGTTTTGTATTCATTCTTTTTCCTAAAGTGGCTTAAATTTGGTAAATCTATTTTAATTACTACTTAGGCCGACTTTAGATAATGTGCTACAAGGCCTGGACAGTTGCCTCGTTGTAAGTGTCTCAAAATGCATAATCTGTTCTATAAGTATTCACTGCGAATAGCTAAAACAAATGACTGCCACCCGTATAACCTTCACATCTTTTTATTTTATCCTCAATTATCTTCTTTGTGAATTTAAGCATTCCAGTCAGAAAAGCCAGTTTCGCATTTCTTTAGGCTGAATTACATTTTCTTGGACACTTAATGAAGACATTTCAAGTGAAATGAAATATGCTGTAATATTTTTTTTTGTTCAAGGTGACAAAAAAAAAAGCTGAAAAGTTGATGAGGATCTAAGAATTTCTTTTTTTTACACATATAAAGATTTATCTCAGATTGATTTAAAGGGAAACGATTGCCTGCCATGTTGCTAGAAATATGTGTGAAAGCGACCAGTACAATGTTAATAATCTTATTGACGTCTGGTAAATTTGTGTTGCATAAATTTAAAAATAAATGTGGTGGTGACTATATTCACACTTGTGTGACTCGATTTCCACTGCGACTTTGGAGCGTGACGTTGATGCAACTTTGAGTGCGATTTTGACTTTACACTCTATAGCACTAAGACGCAGCAAAAGTTGCAGCAAAATAGTGCAGGCACTTTAGGGAGCTATGAGAGTCTTCCAGAACAAGGGTAGGGGCTAGGCAAATGAACAGCATAAATATGGATACAGCCCTGGTCAGCTGCAGGGGAAGGTGGCCCCATTGCATGCTGGGAGTGGTATTTATGTTCTGGGAGCCTTGGGTTCAGCATCTTTCCTGGGAGATGATTGAACAGCCAGGCTGGAGTCAGGCTACCTCACCTGGCACTGGCTGCCATGTGGCCTCAGGTGGGTCGACCTGAGGGTCTGAAGCTAGAGAGAGTGACCCTGATTCTACAGTAGCTGACTGAGGGGAGCTGTCTGCCAAAGCTCTGTCTGGTATCACTGGAGGGTTTTGCTTGAAAGTTTGGAAGGAGGCAATCATTCTGTCCTTGGGCCTTGTGAGTACAGACATTGAGGAGCTGGGGACTCCGTTTGCTTGCTACCCCACTGGTGCTTTATAGTCAGCGTGGGTCTGAAAAGGAAAGGGAACACTGGCTAGTGTTCTGATGAGCTTGTCCAATTGTTGCTACTGCAAAGGGCTTTGCTCAGCTATGTCACCTTTGGGCTTTTGCAGTCTGTCAAAACTGGCTTGTACCTGAGGAGCTCATCCCTGTAATTACTAATAATGCAAAAAGAGACTTTGCTCACTCCTCCAACTACGCAGTAAAGGGAAGTCTGCTATTGGCTTCAGCCAAGACTTCAAAAGTGCTCAACTAAGAGATAAGTTCAGATGTCCTCAGTGTGAATAGTTCCAAATTTGGAGTATCCTACTACAATTCCCCAATCCCTATCCTCAGTTCTACAATAAACTCCAAAAACAAACGTTCCCTAGACTGGTCATTGAAGACAACAAGCAGAAGTGTGTGTATTTGGCCAAAGAAATACATTGTGCTTGGCTGCGGGGCGAAGAAAGGGGAAACCAGGGGAGACATACAGTGGGGATCGAAAGTTTGGGCACCCCAGCTAAAAATTTGTATTAATGTGCATAAAGAAGCCAAGAAAAGATGGAAAAATCTCCAAAAGGCATCAAATTACAGATTAGACATTCTTATAATATGTCAACAAAAGTTAGATTTTATTTCCATCATTTACACTTTCAAAATAACAGAAAACAAAAAAATGGCGTCTGCAAAAGTTTGGGCACCCTGCAGAGTTAATATCTTGTAATGCCCCCTTTGGCAAGTATCACAGCTTGTAAACGCTTTTTGTAGCCAGCCAAGAGTCTTTCAATTCTTGTTTGAGGTATCTTTGCCCATTCTTCCTTACAAAAGTCTTCCAGTTCTTTGAGATTTCTGGGCTGTCTGTCACGCACTGCTCTTTTAAGGTCTATCCATAGATTTTCAATTATGTTGAGGTCAGGAGATTGTGAAAGCCATGGCAAAACCTTCAGTTTACGCCTCTTGATGTAATCCCCCGTGGATTTCGAGGTGTGTTTAGGATCATTATCCATTTGTAGAAGCCATCCTCTCTTTAACTTCAGTTTTTTCACAGAATTGCATCAAGTTACCATCCAAAATTTGCTGAAATTTTATTGAATCCATTTTTCCTTCTACTCGTGAGATGTTCCCTGTGCCACTGGCTGCAACACAACCCCAAAGCATGATTGATCCAACCCCATGCTTAACAGTTGGACAGAGGTTCTTTTCATTAAATTCTGTGCCCCTTCTTCTCCAAACGTACCTTTGCTCATTCCAGCCAAAAAGTTAAATTTTAACCTCATCGGTCCACAGAACTTGTTTCCAAAATGCATCAGGCTTGTCTATATGTTCATTTGCAAAGTTCAAACGATGATTTTTGTGGTGAGGATGTAGAAGAGGTTTTCTTCTGATGACTCTTCCATGAAGACCATATTTGTACAAGTATCTCTTTATAGTGGAATAGTGTACCACAACTCCAGTGTCTGCCAGATCTTTCTGGAGGGATCGTGCAGTCAAACGTGGGTTTTGAATAGTTTTTCTCACAATCCTGCGAGCTGTTCTGTCTGATATTTTTCTTGGTCTTCCAGATCTTGCTTTAACTTCCACTGTTCCTGATGACTGCCATTTCTTAATTACATTCCGAACAGAGGATATTGACATCTGAAAACACTTTGCTATCTTCTTACAGCCTTCTCCAGTTTTGTGAGCGTCAACTATTTTCAGTTTCAGGTTTCTAGACAACTGCTTAGAAGAACCCATGGTGCTGATTGTTGGGGCAAGGTCAGATGAGTCTGGGCATTTAAAACCTTTGAGATTGACATCACCTGGTCTTTGCAGACGATGATTGAGAACAATCCATGACACTGGCAGGTCTCAGCTTTGCAAAGGGGGCAGTGCATGCTATAAATTCTGCAGGGTGCCCAAACTTTTGCAGACGCCATTTTTTTGTTTTCTGTTATTTTGAAAGTGTAAATGATGGAAATAAAATCTAACTTTTGTTGACATATTATAAGAATGTCTAATCTGTAATTTGATGCCTTTTGGAGATTTTTCCATCTTTTCTTGGCTTCTTTATGCACATTAATACAAATTTTTAGCTGGCTTGCCCAAACTTTCGATCCCCACTGTACAAGCGGCCCTCACAAAGGTATCGCTACATACAGAATATTTTGTAAATGGATGAGGGAGAGGAAGAGGAGAGGTAATTACATGATCCTTGAACTGTACAATAGCCAGAACTGCCATTCGCAGCACTAAAGAAGAGCACTGTTTGTATTATCCAAGATGAACACAACTGTCATTTTTTTAATGCATACAGCACCTGGTATTTCCAGGCAGTCTCCCACCCAAGTTCTAACCAAGCCCCGACCCTGTCATTTGTACAGTAAACAGAGTAAACAGCAGCACTGCAGACTTAGAATATTCTTCATTAGATTTACCTTATTCTAATTAGGCTATTTACAAAAAATTACATTTCTTGCAGATCCTTGTTAATGCCTATTTATTAACACAACACAGATCATAGATCTCAATGGGTCGTTATAAACACGGATATTAGATCAAAATAGAAAAATCGTAAGAATGCAATGTGGATGTTAGCTCTGAATGTAGAGCATTCCAGTGCACTCACAAAAGTATGTTTTTAAGCTCCTGCCCAATTGTACTCATTAACAAAAATACTTTACACAAGGTTTCCCCTTTCAGGGATTGCTTAGCACCACACCGACACAAACAATGTTCAGGTTCCTAGCTATGGAGTTGTCCAGCTTGGCCAGTATTTATTTACTCGGTGTAACCTCATCTTTTATATTTTACCAAACAATTTGGTAATTTATTGTCTTTTTGTGCATTAAAATCCATTGTGTATTTTTTCCAAAAAAATTGCATTTGAAAAACCGCTGAGCAAGTACTGTGTGACATAAAAACTTGCAACACCGACCATTTTATTTTCTAGGGCATCTGCTTAAAAATATGTAATGTTTGGAGGGAAGAAATTTTCTACCAAAAAAAAATGCAGATTTTTAAATGTAGGAGAGGAATGTCAGAAATGGCCTAGGGTCAAGTAGTTAAAGTAATTCATGGTGCTATGCTGCTAAATAAAGGACAAAAAAATGGAACATTTATTTGTATGTTCTTATGCACAGACAATTACACATATAAATGTAGTGCTACCCTTGTGAGGGCCGCTGTGTTGTGTATATCTCTAAGCCTTTCTTTATTTTGCGCTACTGCTTGCATCCAAAGACAATGACCAGTCTATGGCTTGGTTTTTTTATTTTATTATTGACAATCAGTTTGGATGGGGGATAGCGATTACGGGATGCCTAATTTGACTTGAAACTATGGAAGAATAACACTTCCCTCCTATATACAAAGGCAGATCCTGGACTGTTCTTTTCCTGAAAGACGTCAGTCATTGCAGATCAGTAGCGGTTGCCCTTTACGGGCGAGGAGCTAGCAGCCCCTCAAAAATCACTTTACTTCTTATAGAGCTGCTCCCAGATCCACAGCCTGCAAGCACTACCAGCCCTCTTGGCTTTTCAGGAGATATCCCGGGACAAGGATTAAAGATTGAGCCCACTGCTGTCCTTAGAAAGCTTGCTACATGTGGCAGTCTGTCCCGTTGTAGATCCCAGAGTGAGCTGCTATACAAATGCTGTCCTCCTTGCTCTCTGCTGCTCCAGGCCTTGATCCTATCTCTCGACAGAATCTATCCTCCTGAGCCAGCCAGAGCCCAGCCTAGAGGCTGCCCCCCCCCCCCAGACATAGGGGACCCCTGCTAGGCACTGACAGTCTCCTCAGCACTCCACCTTCCACCCGACTCCTCTGTCAGCCTGACTCTCCCATATTTATAGAACAGTCCACCACTCTACTAGGGCCTCCAAACCTGGGATTGGCTGGACCCTCCATGAATATACAGATTAGGCCTCCACCCCTTCCATCTCACTGACTTCTGGAAGATTCTGTGGTCCTCCAGAGCCACAACCTGTTGAGTTATCCAGCAGTAATCTGACCATAATCACATGACTCCCACAACTACCATGACTCACAAACAATGATTTTGCCTATAATATTCTACACCAGGGGCGGACTGACCATTTGGAAACTCGGGCACTGCCCGAGGGCCCGGGGTCAGTAGGGGGCCCCATGAGATGCCCCTGGTACCTTTTTCATAGGCTTTTTTGAGTTTGGGCAAGGACACGGGGGCCCCATGATCCCCTATTGCCCGGGGGCCCCATGAGTTGTCAGTCCGCCCCTGTTCTACACTATTCTAGTAGCACACTAGAGCCTGCTACATAAAGTATAAAATGCATTATGTTAATATGTCCACATACAGTATGCTTACTGTACTGGTTCACTTTTTAGACTCAAGAATCTGGACTTTAAAAAGAAGTATTATTTTGCTCAGATTTGAATACATTTTTGAGGGGTGTGCATGTCTCGAATTTAGATCTTCAGATATGAAGTGTGCTTCTGCTTGGCATTGTGTAATATATTCCACCTGCAGCAAAAATATAACTTTATACTTAAAATACAGCAGTTGCAGAGAGTCCAGTTGGCTTTAAAAAAAAAAGAAAATATATAGAGCAATACTTAATTTACTGAGCAAAGCATAAAGCCAATAAAATATATATGATTTCTGCCCACACATTTCCTACAAACTACATTTCCACAGCAGGCAAAATTACAGGTGGAGAGCAAATCAATATATGTATATCTCTGTGTGAACATCGGGCAGCTACAGTAATTCAACGTATGCAAAAATAACAATATAAGATTGAAAATTCTGTAAAGCCTTGCAGAGGAGATCAGATGAGTTATTTATGGTCAGGGATAGTAAGGGAACAGACTGAAAAAGGCTCATGGCTGAATAAAATTTAAGGAGAACTCCAAATTACAGGGGAACTCTGTTTAAAACATAAACTCAAGATTAAAAAAATACAGATTGCAGTTTAGTAGTGTTTAGATCAGCCTTTCTCATCCTTTTTTACCCTGAAGGAACCCTTTAAGTAATTTTTAGGTAAACCAATGCTAAAATTAGTCGATTAGTGGTCATTGGGATAATGCCCCTTACATTGATGGTGGTCAGTTGGGAGAATTCTCCGTTTACAGTTATGATCAGAATGCCACCCTTACAGTCACTGGTGTAGCAATAGTGACCCCACCCCATGCTTGAGGGGGCCTACATGGCCTCCCTGTCAAATTCGTTTTACACCAAGACAGGAGAGGCAGCAGGGATGGCATATACAAGACCCAATCCTTTTCATTTTTCTCCTGCAGCCACTGAAATCTGGCTTCTCCTCCTCTTCCTCCGACCAGCATTTAGCGGCAGCAGGAGGAAAATTAAGGGGATTGGGTCTTGTATATGCCATCCCTGCCACCCCTCCTGTCCAGGTTACTCTTATTTATGCTGCCCAGGCTTCCCTGTCCCCCAAACCCTTGTTATCTTTGATTTTTTTTTCATGTTGTTCAGGTAGATCTCCATCTCTCAAAGGTTGCCCACCGCTGTTCCAGGGTATTCAAAGGTATTGCAGAGGTATGTCAAAATGTGGACAGTTTCTTCAAAATCCTTTGAAATACCCTCTCAATATGTAAATAAAGATCTGAAATAACTCTTCAGCCACCTGGAGTTTCTTGGCGTGCAGTGGAAGCGGCAGGTGGTAGTGGGGGGCCCCAGGTCAACTTTTGCACTGGGGCTTAGAAGCTTAGAAGTTTCAATCTATGCCTCAACTTACAGTCATGCCTCTGGTTCTACCAGTTGGTGTTGGACCTGGATCTGTGAAGGAGGCCAGATAGCCACAGCTCAAGGAACCCTAAGCCTCTTCTGGAAGAACTCTAGGGTTCTACTAAACCCTGATTGAGAATTGCTGCCTTGGATATTGTAGCTGCATTAGTTTTCTTTTTTCAGTTTCTTTTTCTTTATTTTTATGTAGGAATCCTGCCATTGACATTCTCCCTGTACTCTATCTATGGAAAAGTGGAATCGTCGCCCTGGGAGAGGTTTGTTAAGACTACAGGACCCCCCCTCCCATATCTCAAAAGTGGAGCTGTTCTGTGCAGTGATAGCTGAGAACAATGCTAATTGATAACAGGAATGCACAAGCAGAGTCCTCGGGTAGATATCAGCTCTGGCAGGATCAATGGGTATTTTTTTCAGCTTACCAAAAAGATGAAACAAAAGTCTCTCAAGAGCAGTGAGGTATTCAAGTGGAAATATTGCCACCTTCCAAATGTAATTGTTTTTCTACAGATGCATTTGTAATGTGAATCCTGCACTACAACTGGCACAGCACTTGTTTGGGCCATGTTTAGGGGTGGTGCAGCCTGTCAGACACAAAAGGTGGTATATTCTCTTCACTCCACAATTACAGCTACCACAGCTCAACCGCCTATTTTTACTGTCCCTCACCCGTCCATGTAAAAGAGGCCTTTTTGTAAGCCATGTACCGGTGTAGGCTCCCCAGGATACAGTGAAGTCACGAACGAGGAAAGCAACCCCAACACCAGCTTTTGCCACAACAGAATTTTACTTAGATGTGGCAAATAAGCACAACCACAAATGCAGGAAATATACAATAAATTTACATACACCCAGCCCAAAGGCTGAGACCCTTGTGCTGCACAGCACAGCGCCTTCTGATGGATGAAGGTAGAAAGTGAAGTAATTTACCTACTGGCGGGCACAACTAAGCTGCCACACCTTACCTGTTATTACCCTAAAAGAGCAGGAATCAGTGTATGGGTGTACGGTATGGGCTAGCCTGCGGTGCAGCACAACAGCTTACAATCTTACACAAATCTACAGTATTGCCCCTCCCATAATTGGTCCTGTAGCACATGCCTGAGTATTCCTTCTGAGCAAAACACCAGTCTGGCTTGAGTTTGTAGGATTTTATCAGCTCTCTAATGTGAAATGTCACTTTAAGTTGTGGAGTCCTTCCAATATCAGTAACAACACTTGTGGCCTGACACAAACAGAGACCCTAACTAACTAACTATAGGCCTGGACTCAGTCTCAAGGCGCCAACACTGAAATGAGGTGTGTGCACAATCTTACCGACCCGGGTCTGCTTTTCATCCGCTGGTGACTCTGAACAGAAAAAATGTCTCTCCAACAAGTATGCGGTCTTGCTGTATATTTTGCTTAGTTCCTCTGCTCTCATCAGCTTCCTGGCAGCAATCTCATCAGCATTCCTGGCAGCAATCTCTGGTTACTGAGGGACGCTTTCACACCTGGATGTCATCAGATTCTCAGCTCACACGGCCCCTTATTCGCCAAGCTCCAAAACATGGCTTCTCTCTCTCCTCTGTGTGCAAAACCCCACCTCTTCATGAATATACAAATATCTATGCAGTCTGAGGCTGTGCTAGAAAAACAGTGACATCTTGTGGCTAAACCGCAGAATGTCAGTCAAAACATTAATTTACTTCCACACAAACAGTGTTCAAACAATGAGAGCTGTTTCCCCATCTCACATGTACACAGATGACTTCTTAATAAGTCATTTGTGAAGCCTTCATATGTAATTTTTGGTAATGCTCTTAATACATTTTTTAGCATCAATGGAACTGGCCTAAATTTCTTGTTGGACCACTACTGTGGGTTGCAGAGGTGGGCCCTGGCCATGCTGTATTGATAGTAAGTGATAGGTGCTACTCTCTTTGTTTAGGAGGAATTTATTGGCCAGCCTATTTGTGGGGTTTTGGATGCCTTGGCCATTGGTTATTATCCACTTCTGGCTTACAGGCGTGGTGGGAGCATGTTGTCATGGTAAGAGGGAGGTCAGTGGGATCTTTTGGGATATACTTTTGGATATCTCTTTTTTTAACTGGTTTTTGGGGCACTGATTTTGAGGTATGTGGGATCTGATTGTTATTTAATCCTTGTGTCTGACCTGTCTTGCTGTCATTGTTGCCTAAAAAAGGGGTCCTCGGTGGCCCCAAAATGTTACCTATTCCTGACAATAAATGTTCCTATCTTTTTGCTACATAAAGTATGCTGGTGACATTTTGCACTTTTGATTTGGGCTTTGCGACAGTGCTATCTGTCCACTTGTTACCTTATCACTCACCCTGGTGAAAGTTTTTAGCCACGTAAGCAGTGCACTGGATGATAGTGATTTATGTCGATTTGTGTCACATGAAATGAGTAACAAACTTTCTTATACCATTATTCTTGATGGCTGAACATAGCACTGGCCAAGTAAAATAAAAAAAAGATAGTTCAGTAAAATTTATGACATTTAATTAACAATAATGTCCAGAATAGAAAAGCAGACAGAGAAAATTGTTGTGTCTCCACACATGTTGGCCAGTGGCCAGTGGAGAATTTCCTCTGATTTTGGGAGAGGTGCACCTTTTATTGGTGGTCAGTGGGAATGGTGCTCTTTTTATTGGAGGTAAGTACGAATGGTGACTTTTTACGTTAGGAGGCAGTGGAAAAATGCTCCTTCATGGTAAGTATAGTGTTCCCTTATAGTGGAGGTAAATGAGAGAGGTTCCTGGTTACATTGTTGATCAGCAGGAGACGGTTCCCATGCATTGGTAGTCAGTAAATAAATACTCACTCATAAATATGTTGTGAGTGTAATGCCCCCTTACAAGAGTAGCCAATGGGAGAGGTGCACTTTACATGGTGATCAGCGGCAGGAGGGTCCACTTACATTGGTGATCAGTAGGGGATGGATTCCTGTACATTGGTGGTGAGTAAAAGATGAGCCCTTGTACATTGGTGGTTAATGGGAGAAGGGCCCGCTTATTTGTTGATCAGTGGGAAAAAAGTACCAATTAAATATCTGACCACCAGTGAGAGGTGCCCCATCACATTAGGGTCAGTGGGAAGAATTGTCCTTTGCATTGAGGGTCCGTGAGAAGAAGAATTCCCTGTTACACTGATGATCAGTGGGAGTAACGTCCTCTTACATTGGGAGACAGTGGCAAGAAAGCGTCTTACATTAGAATTCAGTGGTAAATTTACTTGTCAGTAGCTAGCAGAATGTGCCTTACATTGGGGTTGAGAAGGAAGAATGCCATCCTTAATAGCTTAAAAAGATAATTTGTATCATTGGCTACTTACCTTGGGGACGAAGAGAGAGGTTCTTCGCCACTGGCTCTGTTCAGTGACATCACCTCCAAAACTAGGTAGAAACTAGAGATCAATCTGTTACTGTCCACTACAAAGAAAACGTCCAGCAAGATCTGAAGGAACCCTGAATGATAAAAACTGTGCTGAACAGTGAAGCTGAGCCAGGTCTGCAATCACTGCCCCGTAGCCTGCTTCCTTAAACCTGAACTCCAGGAATTCAACCAATCTATAAAATGTGCTGTCATACTATGAGTTAAGTCCATTGAGTTGAATGCCACCTTGTGAACTTATCTCTTTAATTTATATCTGACAGTTACACACTACACTCTATACAGCTACACTCCTGGAGCTCTGGAAGGAGAGACGCTGATCTCTCATAGGGTAGCAGCTCCTCCCACCCTCCCTTCTGCTTTTCATTCACAGGTATTGTATTTTGTACAGAGATTAATTTACTGCAAAGTACTTTGTGATTGGGCAAGAGGAGGGGAGGGGCAGGCAGAGAGGCTATATGAAACTCTACAGCTGCAGGAGCTGAGACCAGAGGTCCAGTATTAGAGCACCAGAAGTATAGAAATAGCTATGTTCCTGGCCGTCAGTAAAAATAAAAATTTTAAATTTAAGAGATACGTCCAGGAAGTTCAGCTTTAAAATTAAGTCAGTGATATCTTCCATGTTGACAGGGTCAAGTTATGGTTTTCTATTCTATAACTGTTACATCCAGCCATCCTTGTCTCATCTTTGGCTTTGCACTGCGGCTGTGGCTGAGCCTGTTGGATCAGTCAAAGACATTACTAGACAGAAACAAGCCTTCATTATATTTGCCGAGCATCTTAGAGACCAGAGCCAGAGGAAATTTCCATCTGCACTCCAGTAAATGATACTGAAGGTATTACTTTGAAATTACATGGCATAGAAGGTTAGATAAAAGACAGATCTGCAAGTGAAAGGCATTGAAACATTAAAATAAATCACCACAGAGAATGAGAAAATAATGATAGAGAAAGTTAGGGTTTGAGTCATATGAAAGACGGAGCAATTAAAGGAAAGCTGTCACAGAAGAAATATGTAATCTAAGATTGATGAACTCCTTCTAAAAATGCTAGGGGATTAGCTGTCACATTGATCCTCTGGACTCATTGCCTTCTAAATTACCATCCTGGAACTACTGTGTAGATCAGGAGTTTTGGGTTCACTCCGACCCAATCTGCATGTTTGTTCCAAGTCAACGATCCAGAATGTACAGAAGCCAGAGACAGACATGTATGTTCCAAGGGACGATACTAATGGCAGCCTTCATATTTCTTTCACTAAAGTTTTTGACTCTTCTTTTTCTGGAAAAAAAAACAATCCCCCTATACATTTGTTTCAGATTCCTGCATTTTTCTGAGGAAATAGCTGTTTGTTGTACCATATGTAGTGCCCTCCTCTAGTTAAGCTGCTAGGCTAAATATAATTTTTGGCTTCACTGCAGTCCCAGGAGCAGTAATCTGTTGTTTCTGCCTGGTTAAGCTGGGTGTTTGATTTCTCCCTCCTACGTCTGGGAGATTCTTCCAGAATATAGGGCAGGGAGAGTCAGATGTCCAGTATGAATATTTATCATGCCCCAGCCAATCTTTTGAAGGGGGGATCCAGAAGGTTTTCTTTTTTTTGGGGGGGGGGGTAGATAAATGTTTGAGAGGCCTTGCCAGAGTGTTTTTTCCTTGCCAGGGAGGTTCCAGCTCTCCAAAGGGCTGCTGCCCCTAGGAGATAGTGAGGCATGAAATAGTAGTCTGGCTCTCAGCAGGTTCTGTGCTGAGGGTCTGGAAAAGATTGCTAAATAATTATGTTTGCTGGAGGGTACTGTCCTGGAGTCCTGGTCTGGAGAAGGATCTTTTGTCTCGCTCACTGAGGAACTACATGTGGATGCTGGGTGACAGCCAGCTCCTGGGACATTGTGAGTAAATAATTTACTGGGGATTCTTGGGTATGCAAGAGCTAGAAGGGAACCAAATGCCAGAAGATGCTATATGGACTGGGACTGCGCTTATAGAATCCTAGATATACTGGTCATCCCCTGTTACCTCCAGGAAAGACTGCTTAAAGAAGATTAGTGAGACGCTGATCTGTTATTTTTGCTATTGTTTGGAATATCCTGATTCCTGAACCCCAACAACCCCTTGTTTCAACTTATTCAGCAATATAGTCTAAAAAGATATCCCCTAGAATGAGCATGTATTGTGGGTGTGCATGAAACTGTATATGTGGCAGGCAGCCTCTGCACTAGCAATTGAGACCTGGACCTTGAGATCTCAGCGGCCCCTCTGAAAGTGAGTGCTACACATGTCCTTTCCCAGCTGATAAGTGAACGTAGCCTTAATTATGACCAGATCTCAGTGTTCCAGTGAGGAAACATGTGATGCCTACATCCCTTTAGTAATTAAAATTGATCTCCACCTTTACTGTCACTTTAGTTTGTTTGGACCAAGCTGACCCAAATGAACTATTTTCTGCAACAGGTGTGCCTGCTGGACATGCTGTATAGACAATATATAGCCCCAGCTTCATACAGTATACAGCGTTGTGTTCTGGCAGAGGGACGAGAATGACTCTTCCCGCACCCAAAACACAATTGAGTTGGGCTGAACATTCATAGGCGGCTTTGTATTCTCTGAATAAGAAGCTTCATTTGATTGGCTGAATATCTTGTTTTTGCTGAAGACTGCGCTGGACTGACTAGATCAGTCACTGGTTGTAGGTGGGTGGTTGCGTGGGTGGGTGGGGAAATGTCCCCCCAGTCAGTTGTACCCAATGGTGGACATTGGTGGTAAACCCTGTGGCTGTTGCCTTTCTGGTAGGGCCTTGAGGTCATTTCCACATGTATACTTGGAATAATAGAAAAGAAGGAGCGCTTGATGTCCAAAAGAATGCACTTTTGATGGTAGATTAAAAAGCATTTATTGAGAGTAATGACAAGTACATGAAGCCAATGAGTTTTGGAAGAATAGACTCTCCCTTCTTCAGGGCTGTTGCTGCAGGCTAATAAATTGGAAAAATTCTCATGCCTGTTATATATATTTCCATGTTTCCAGGAACAAATGCCAGAGTGCCCGCTGTCATTCCAGGGGCAGAAATGAGAAAGGTGTTTGGCACCAGAGGTTTAAACCCTGAAACCTGGAAAATATATAACCAGAGAAGTGAGAGTCTTTTCTCCCGAAATGTGTGGGCTTGATGTACTTGTTACTCTCAATAAATGCTTCTTAACCACTTGCCAACCACACTATAGCTGAATGACGGCTACAGTCCATTTGTCCATTTCTGGGAGGGCATCATATGACATCCTCCCAGAATGCACTTTCCCAGAACGTACCCCCAGTGGAGTGCACCCAGCGATCTCCATGACCGCTGTGCTCTATGGACACAGCTGATCACGTGGTGAGGTAAAAGGCCAATCGCGGTGACCTTTTACCACATGATCAGCTATGTCCAATGACACAGCAGATCACCAGGTACATACAGTTGCCGATTATTGGCTGCACTTTCCTCACACTGTGACAGCTTGAGGAAAGTACTGCCGATAACCAGCAACTGTCACAGAGCAGATCGGCACTGATCATCAGAGCACTGATCATCAGTATTATGATGATCAGTGCCCAGCAGTGCCACCCATCAGTGCCCATCAATGCTGCCCAGCAGTGCCACCCAGCAGTGCCACCTATCAGTGCCCAGAAATGCTGCTAGTAAGTGCTGCCAGTCAGTGCTGTCAGTCAGTGCCGCCCATTCCATGTCACCTCATCAGTACCCATCAGTGCTGCTTATCAGTGCCCATCATTGCTGCATATCTGTGCAGCATCATCACTGCCTCCTCATCAATGCCCACCAGTGCTGCCTCATCAGTGCAAGCCTATCAGTGCCCATCAGTGCCGCCATTCCATGCCACCTCATCAGTGCCCATCAGTGCTGCTTATCAGTGCCCATCAGTGCTGCATATCAGTACAGCCTCATCAATGCACATCAGTGAAGGAGAAAAATTACCTGTTTGCAAAATTTTATAATAGAAATAAAGAAAAACTTTTTTTTTTTAAATTGTTTGCTTTTTTTTGTTTATAGTGCAAAAAATAAAACACCTAGTGGTGAGTAAATACCGCCAAAAGAAAGCTCTATTTGTGTGAAAAAAATTATGAAAATTTAATATGGGTACAATGTTGCATGATCACACAATTGTCATTCAAAGTGTGGGAGTGCTGAAAGCTTAAAACTGGCCTGGGCAGGAAGGGGGTAAAAGTGCCCAGTAGGCAAGTGGTTAATCTACCATCAAAAGTGCATTGTCTTGGACATCAGGTGCTCCTTCTCTTTCAATCTCTTCTTACAGGAGAAGTTCCCCATGACTGGTGGACAGCTAATTTTGTACCACAAGAAGGGCAGCAAGGTAGAAGCTGGCAATTACAGGCCAGTGAGTTTAACATCGGTTGTAGTCAAGTTAATGGAATCACTCCTGAAAAGAAAGGTCATTGATCACTTAGAAACACACAACTCGCTGGATCCAAAGCACCATGGCTTTACTGAGGGCAGATCATGTCAGACTAATCTGATAGGATTTTTGGACTATATTAGCAATGCTTTGGACCAGGGTGGTGCTATGGACATATCATATCTTGATTTCAGCATAAGGATTGATATCCATGGCGTGTTTGTAACATGGAACATGATTTGGCATTGCTGGAAGATTGGTCAAAAAAGTGGAAATTGCAGTTCAATGTTTCTAAATGGAAAATAACACATCTAGATAAAAATAACCCTTTGAGAGAGTACAACATTGAGGATACATTGTTCTCCAGCACTTCAGAGGAAAAGGACTTATTTCAGATGATTGCAATTATGAACAGTGTGGCCAGGCAGTGAGAAAAGCGAATAGAATTTTAGGATGCATCACAAGAGGGGTCACCAGCAGGAGGAAGGAGGTCCTGATTCCCCTATATAGACATTTAGTTATCACTAGAGGGGTCACCAGCAGGAGGAAGGAGGTCCTGATTCCCCTATATAGACATTTAGTTATCACTAGAGGGGTCAACAGCAGGAGGAAGGAGGTCCTGATTCCCCTATATAGAGCTTTAGTTAGACCTCATTTAGAATAGTGTGTCCAGTTGTGGAAACCTCACAAAAATATATTGATAAGATAGAACTAGTCCAGAGACGGGTAACAAAAAACGGTGAAAGGTCTGGGGGATAAAACATATCAAGAGCGACTTCAGGAACTTAACATGTACAGTCTGGAGGAAAGAAGGGAAATGGGGAAACATGAATGAAACCTTTAAATACATCAAGGGGGTGAATAAGGTTCAGGAGGGCAGTATTTTCAACCTGAAACCACGGGGACATGACCTTAAACTAACTGGAGGAACGTTCAAAACTCATTCCATAAAGTACTATTTCACTGAAAGAGTAGTTTATTCTTGGAATAAACCTCCAGCAGAGGTAGTGGGACAGTCAACAGTACATAGCATCATTCATGCATGGGACAAGCGTATATCTCTACTCAGACGAAAAAAGTTAGCAAAAGAACAAAAACAAAACAAAAACAACACCCCCCCCTCCAAAAAAAAAGGTCAGACTCGATTAACCTCTCGGTCTTTCTCTGCCGTCACTTTTCTATGTTTCTTAAGTTGGCCATTTACCCCTTTAATTCTTCAGTCTTTTGCTCCAGGTCCTACTTACTGTACTATTCAATTACTTTAGATACACAAAATCGTACCTGTTTGAAAAAGACACAATCTTGAATTCAAAGACTGTATTTCTTCACTTTTTTCATCTCCTAGAGCTGCTAGGTTTAATTAAAATGACTTTTCATAAGATTATAATTTCTTTTAAGTTCTAGGTATATTTCCCCTCTGATTGCCTGCGCTAGATAAATATCATTAAAATTCATAGCATAACATTTAACTTCCGATGACTTCTCAGCTCCGTTAAGGCAAACTAGTAACTTTGGCAATCTCGCTTTTCATTTTTGATTTGATTAAACAACCAAACCCAATTGAAGTCATTTACGTGTAATGCGGTTTTCATGGTAATGCACTCTTAGCGTTTTGTCTCAGTGGTCCACATAATTCCCAAGGGGGTGGGAAAGGGGTGAGTTGGACGTGCTGATTCCATTAAGGTTGACACCTGTCGAGTGGTTTTAGACATTGAGCTTGATTCCGGCATCGAGCCATTGATACGTCCGCCGTCTGAAAGTTTTTGAAATGTTTATGAAAACATTAAGGCGAAACAAGATTTACAGTGTAAGTGAAATATCATTAACGTTCGCGGAGTTTGCAGATTAAACATATGAATAATAAGTACGTATTTATTAAGTCTGAACACGTTCTGAGCAACTGAAAGTAAATTCTGTTAAATACAGGAAGCCATATTTTAAAAGCTATTTATTTCTAAGAAGACATTGTGTCTAATTAAATGTTGTTTTAAATGCCAACTCCACTCAACTGTGGATGCTGAACAATTGAAACAATCGCTGGCCTCCTGTATCTTTTAGGGAGCCCTATCAGGAGGTCACCACCAGAATGTTTTGCTCTACCCAACTGCTGAGTGAGGCTAAACTTCCCATATCAAAATCATTCTAAAAGTTGAAACTCCAGTCTTCCCTTCAATCTTGCACAGTTGTAAAGGCTTTTCTCCAGTACTAAAATTCCACTGCACAATTTGAGCGTCTCACAGTGTGCATTAGAAGGTGCAGCAAGATAGAGTCCACCTCATTTCTTGGCTGGAAAGGATCCAATATGCGATAAAAAGTTGTATTTAGAGATGTACACAATGAAAAAATGTGTTTAGTTTCAGATTAATGCGTTAAGTTAATTGTTTTTGTTTCATCATATTCCTTATGTTAGAATGATTCATTTTTTTGGAATTTGTTTTGTATATTTGATTCTTTTTGTATATTCCTTATTTTCAAATCAATTTTTAATTTGAATTTTGGAAGAAGGCTATATTTGTTCTATGTTATTCTATTCTATTCCATACTATTTTATTCTATTCTTTTATTTTCTATTCTATTTTACTTTCTATTCGTTTCTATTCTATTGTTTTATTCTAATATATACTTTTATTTTTTATTCTATTGTTTTATTCTATCTTATTCTTTTCTATTCTATTGTATTTCTTTAAATTATATTCTATTCTAATCTATTCTATTTTATTCCTTTCTGTTCTGTTCAATTTCTTTATATTCTATTCTGTTTTATTCTATTCTATTCTTTTCTGTTCAGCAGCCATAAGTAGGAATCTTCATCTTATTTCACTTTTATATCTTATTGTATTTATTGCAATATGTTTCAAATTCGATTTCATTTTCAAACTCAAATTAATTTTTTAATTCACATTCAGATAATTTGTTTTGTTATAATTTATTTCAGATTTGTTGAAATTCCTTACTGAATTCGGAAATTAGGATACATTTGAATCTCCGTATAACGAATATTTTGTTTGAATTCCGATTTGTAACGAAATGAATCACGCATTTCTAGTTTTATTAAAAAATGTCATTGGCATGTTGATGAGAGGGGAAAGGAGAAATCAGAAAGGCAAAATATAAGGAAAATAAACTCCAGCTTTAAGAATTCTTAAGATAACAATTTTCAGATGGTTTGGGTAGTGAAGTTTGGAAAGGTTAGAGCTTATGTCAGTTTTTTATCTGTTTTTATCTTTTCACCATTATGTTGATTTACCTTTACGTTCTCTCTTGATGCCCACACAGGAACTAGAGAAAAATCTCCCTAATGTGGACACAAGCATCAAATAAAATGCAGAATACACGATATTGCCAAAAATATTTGGACACCCCTCCAAATCATTGGATTCAGGTGTTCCAATCACCTCCATGGCCACAGGTGTATAAAATCAAGCACCTAGGCATGAAGACTGCATCTACAAACATTTGTGAAAGAATGGGTCACTCTCAGGAGTTCAGTGAATTTGTTTAATTCTAGTGAGCATAGCATGAATATTCTAATAGGATTCTTTTTGTATTGGGGATGAACCTAAGAGATCATTCCTTTATTTTGTATCTGCGTGACCCAACAAACAAAGTCAGTTGGGAATGGGGAAATTAATTAAATTAATTAAATTTAATAACGAATTAATACGTGTTAAATACCTACATTAGAATGAATATAGCCAGTCTTCCAAAAAAAAAAAAAAAAAAAGAATAACAGAACCTCTTTCAGCCAGTAACCTTGAAACTGTACTCCCCTGTAGCATCAAAACCCAGTTATTTTCCCTGTCTGTATCTCCGCTGTACTAACAGTACTCCCTTGTCACACAGCATCCTCTGCCCCTTGACCCCCCCCTCTCAGCCATCACCCATATGCCTGGCTAGGCTGGTGCAGCCTGTTTCCTCCAGTGTAGGTGGAGTTCGACTGGAGCAGTACTGCAGCTGGAGAAGCAGTCAGGAGAAACCTGGTTTCTCTATGGTTTCTTTGGCCCCTGGAGCAGAGTTCTGGTTGGCTATGCTGCTTCTAGGTGACCCTGATGGCCATCTTGTGTCTTTTTAAGTTCCTGCCCTGAGGCATTGGTGCGCTTTTTCCAAGTGGCTAGTGTAGGGAGAGTATACCCATCTGTCAGGGACAGCATGAGTGGTAGGGAAAGGCTCCCACTTGGGTTGGAGCAGCCACACTTCACTCCACCTCCTTTGGAAAGCGCTCTCTTCAGCTCTGGTCTACCACCGTTGGTAGACGTTGCATTACATTGGCTGTGAGTCCCTGAATGGGCATTCTACCCTGCTGGGCTGTTGTATTGTCCTGCTAATTCTTCGTTACACCATTTTCTGCACTTTGGGCCTCAGTATGATTACTGCCTCTGCACAACACTGCATCTACTCCACACCCTGAGTACCCCTCTACCTGTATCCCTTGTTACCAATCACCCTCCCACTCCAAAAATCAGTAATTACACTTTTGCTAACACAAGCCCATGGGAAAAGCAGAGGTGGGCAGAGGAAGAAAAGCACACTCTACAAACATCAAGTATGTCCTGTCGCAATACTTGCAGGCTTGGCCTACTACTCTGAGACTGCAGCTAGAAGTCTACCTTGGATGATGCAGAGGATCAAAGGATGTTCTGTACAGTGCCTATGAGAGAACCCTTAATAGCAGTTGACTCCTGAGTTACCCAGTTTACTTGAGATTACTTGATTTTTTCACTTCAACAATTCAAGGGAAAGTGACATGGTCTCTTTAAGTTAAATTTCTAGGAAAGAAAAAGCCCTAAAAAACCTAAAAATGGAATCTGATGACTCAAACGTCTCTTGACTTTCAGCGTGAGATGTTATAGGCCAAGTGTAGAGACATAACAACAGGATATAAATTAACTTTGTTTTTTCCTGTAATGCACATTAACATCCTATAAAGAGATCCATTAACTTCCCTGATTATGTTCTTCCTGATTTATTTCATATGTTTTCTTTCCTCCTGACATAAAAATATTGGACCTTTGGTTCCCAGAGAACTTTTTTTTTTCATTTACTAGACCCACCTGTCTGATATACAACTAATGTACACAACAGATACACTCAGCTGTATCAAACATAATAATTCAATGGAAAGACATACTTAGCTTTCTTCCATAAATCTGCTTTTATTTTACCCACCAGATTTGACTAAGTTTATAAGTAGGGAAGGGTTCATAAATTGCACATATGGCTTTCTTTTCTAGGAGGATTGGCAAAGCACAAAGGGATTGTGCTTAGATACACAAGCCGACAATTGCTAGGATTAATGCACATACAGGAAATGGAGAGTGAAAATATTGTTGCCTTTAGAATGAAAGAATATATAGTCACCCAAAAAGCCTAGTGGTGGTTAAATATGTTATATACATTTTCTGATTTTTGTTCCTTATTTTGAGTTCCCAGCACTACCTACAGTTTATAATTGGTTGCCTGTGCTGGCTGCTAAAGTGCAAAAGCTGGGTCAAAAAGGATTTTTGGATGGAATGGTGGGGTTTTTTTAAAGCCTATTAAGAGTTTATTGCTATCTGTGCCCCTGCTGGGGAGATTCACTCTGTTTAATTTAGTAAACAGGAGTGGTACCACCGTAGCATCCCCACCTAAAAAAAAATGGTATATAACAGGGCATTATACCCCGTTAACCTCTTCCTGCCTGCCCTGGTGTCCCCTTTAAAAGTTCTTAATGCTCAGGGAGCGGGAGAGATTGTCACAGTGGTCACATGGTCGGAAGCCAGTCCTGTCATCTACCAATGTGTAGATTGGACCAATAGATGTTTTTGGGCAGATCGGTCTTTGTGCTGGGAGCGTGCTCCAAGCATATAAACATTGCCCACCAAGCACGCATATGTGCAGCATGTGGGCTTTAAAGCCCGCCTTTTTGTCGCCACTGGAGTATAAAGTGGTTAGCAGGCCCTGCCATTCTGGATGTTTAGTCTCCTGTCTGTCAGCGTGGAGGATGTCCCAATTATAGGTAGGGAGAGAAGTTAGGAAATGGGTTCTTGCCAGTAAAGTGGAGATGGAGTAATAGAGCTCAGCAAGAGTAAACAATGGAGTTGGCCTCACCATTTTAAGATCTAGACATCAGCAGACGTCCCCCTTTAGGGAGTATGTAGGTAGGGCTCAGACCGGCAGAACAAAAAAGGGGAGAGTGAGTTATGAAGTGATCCTATTGATACAGCACCATAAGCATTGCAGCATCACTCCTAAGGCACCTGACCAATGGGAATTTTTGCTTGCTATATTTTTGGTAATTCTGCCATCTTTTTGGACTTTGTCTTTCCATGCTTTTGGAATGTAATGTAATGTGTAAAGCATATGTTGCCACTTACCCTGTAAACTGTGTTATTATACAGTAAAGAAACATAGATGAAGAAGTGTCTCATTGATATATTAATTCAAAATAATTATATGAGGTGAATGTCAACTGGGTAACTACCTTTCAGCAGCCAGGAATGGTTAGTGGTGCTGCAGTTCCTTGTGTTGGAATGGTCAGTCTCTGGGAGACTTGAATGCAAAGTCAATACCCTGGGAAAGTGACTTTAGCAGCCATTTTGGGTAAGAAGTGAGTGGTGGTTTAGTGATGAGGGATCCATCAGTGTCAAAAGCACCTGCCCACTATCTGGGGCTCCATTCCTATGGGCCTCAGGTATAACATGGGATCCCCTATGAACTAGGCCTGATACTGCAGGGAAGTTGAGGCCTCAGGAGCAAAATGTAATTAGTGATTCCTGAGCAGGCTTTGGGTTGAATAGGTACTAAGAACCTGAAAGTGTATAGAGCCAGTGTGGTAGATTTGGACCTGTTCCTGCAAAGCTGAACCAAGGGCCACTTACAAGTAGGTTTGTCTAAGACAGATGGTTACTGTTATGCTCTGCTGCCTACTGCAGAGCAATTATCCAGGGCACCATTGTCTTTAAGGGCCCCTACAATCATCAAACCCAATAGACAGCTACTTTGTGCTGTTTTCTATACTTTACGGCTCCTGTTGTAGCAAGAGTCCTCTGGTTTGCTGCTTCCTTGCAAGTTGCTCTAACGTGGTCACTGTACTTATCTCCAATTGTTCAGAAAGTCATTCAGCACAGCCAATACTAGTTTAAACTCTTCTTCAGCGCTCACTGCAGTTAGCTGTAACAGTTCAGATTGCACTGCCATCACTGAAAAGAAAGGTTAGGATAGTGATGGCATTCCCAGTTTTCAGGACAGGCTCCAGCAACACAGCAGCCACTTGATTACCAGCATAGTTGCAGGGACTGAGCCAAGCTATGGCCAAAAATGAATCCTCATAGAACGTACGGTACATTTAACTTAGTACACTATAAAGTACATTTCTCACTATGGGCTGCTTTATTCTGTATACTATGCTGTGGGTCACTTACTCTGGACCCTCTCACTCTGTATACCCTCTACCTCCTCTGTACATCACTTAATCTGTACTGCTTTACCCTCTACATTGTGCTGTATATCACTTACCATGCACTGCTTTACTCTCTGTGTTGTGCTGAACATCACTTACTTTGAATTGCTTTACTCTGTATGTTGTGCTACATATCACTTACCCTACAATTCATTACACCATTCCCCACCCTGTTCCTCAGTTGCTGTGGAGCTTTCTACTCTTTATACCACATTTTACGTTCCTTACTCTGGACTGCTTTACTATGTATGCCACACTGTACATTACTTCAGGGCTTGACAAATTTGCTTTGAATCCAGCATCCAGCTAAAAAAGTTAGAAGACAGTTTTCTTTTAGCAGTGTGGGCTATCAGCACCTGGGGCAAGGCAAGAAATTTGAGTCCCCCTAAGCCCCCTAATCCTAACTTACAGCAGAGTGGCCAGCCTATAACCCCAACATAACAGAGTTATAGGTTGGCAGGAAAGAGGAGGGGTGAGAGAGGGAGGCAAAGGTTGGGGGGGGGGTAATAGAGAGAGATGGGGTTGAGATAGAGTGGGGGTGCAAAAGAGTGGGAGTGCGAGAAAGTGGGGGTGCGAGAGAGTGGGGGTGAGAAAGAGGGGGTGATAGAGAGGGGGGGTGAGAGAGGTGTCACCAGAAGTCAGAGTGTCACCAGTGGTCAAATCACCAGTGAACCCCCAACACAGACCTGGTCGTGGGCACATCCCCCTATGCACCTGGGCTTTGCTCAAGTGTGCCCATTCAATATGATGGTCCTGCCCCCCCCCCCAGCTCTGTTTGCAGAAATAAGCAGAGGTAGGGCTACAATCACCTCCAGTAGACATCAGCATTGGCACCTTGGGGGAGTGGGGAGGGAGCGGGTACCCGAATTTGACAGGTATCCACTCCCACTTCCGCTGCGATCACCTAAGGCAATCAGAAGTAGAAGTTGTACCCCCCCCTCTCTCCCCATAGTCTTGTGGGACATGTGAAAGGTCCCAGAAGACTACGGGGCCATTCACAAAGCGCAGCGCTTCTCGTGCATATGCAGAGGGCACCCGGCTGTGAAGCTGCAAGCTGTCACAGCCGGGTACCCACACTGAAGATGCCAGCGCCAGGGAGAGAAGACAGCCGGTGAAACCAGCAGTGGTGAGGACACTGTGGAACCAAGGGACAGGTGAGTGGAGAAATCTCTGTGTGCAAGAGACAAGGCCAAAACACAATATTGGATGTCCATGATCCTCGGGCCCTCAGACCTCACTGCATTAAAAACAGGCCTGATTCAGTGATGGGCATCAATGGTTAGGCTCAGAAATACTTCCAAAAATCACTGTCTGTGACACACAGTTTGCTGTGCCATTCAGAAATGCAAGTTGATTCAGAAGCACTGCTGTCTTTTCTAGGCCAAAGTTCATTTAAAATGGTATGTTACAAAGTGGAAAACTGTTCTGTGGTCAGATGAATCATGATTGCATGCACTGTTTCCCCTCATGGAACATCTGTGCATCTCCATGTGGGAAAACACGGCCCTTGCATGGGCATACACTATAGTACACCCATGTGAATGAGGCCTAGGCATTTTGGGAAACAGTTAAATTGATGGGTTTAGTTTCGCTTTAAGGAGTTCCTGAGTGTGACACTTCATCATATATTATGTGTTGGTAATTATTTCCAATTACATAGTTCAATTTTGCTTGAGAATCCCACTGCAGATTATGTATTCATATAGCCTAGTACTTTAATATATGTTATAATCCAAACAAAATATATCTCTTCCATAGGCAATCCATAATCGAGTGGAAATAGTCGCATAGCATACAGCAGTTATCTAAATCCATGTCTTCAACCAGGCATCCTGTCACCACTTAGGGCAGATATAAATATATCAACAAGGGTTCCTCTAATCCATTAATCATGGCTTACGTGAGATATAGAAATTGCTTTATAAATGTCAAGTACCAGGCAAACATTTGAAAATCCTACAAAACTTGGAATATTCAAGATTACTTCAGATAAAAATGACCTTCTATTGCGGTTACACAGTTTCCCATGCAAATATTCCTATATAAAAACATCCATAATATGTATTTATGAGCCTGAACAATGCGATAGTAATGGTGTGAGGGGCTGAATAAAACCAGCATTTAAAACCTAGCAGATCCTCTAAACCTTCCCTGCACAAACCTTTGCTGGAGTTGGGTTTTAAGCTGATATTGTTCACATCTATCACTAGAAGTTTAGATTTTGAATCATACTATTTAATGGTTAACTAGAAAGATTGTAGAGCAAGCTTTTAAGGTACACTGGCCTCTTCTTCAGGCAAACTGTCAATGGCTAACACGGTACAACACTCTGATGCGACATCTATATCATAATACATTTGTTTCTGGAAAACACTACACGGAAACATGTTTTTTAAAATGCAAAAATCTTCTATTGCTGTCTGTGTTTCTATTGAAGAAATCTCCCAACTCTATCCAATACTAAAAAAAAAAAGTGTTAATATTTCAAAAAAATATTGAATGTAAGTTTCTGCCATCGTTTAGTTGTTCTTCCCTTTTCAACTGTCATTCTGTAGAAGCTGGAATCTACCATGTTATTCATCAACTGTTATTTGTCCTTAACAAATGTGTAACATTCTACTGAATGAAGCAGCTGATTAACTGACCTTTTTTTTTCTTTTACAGATTCAGCCATACCCTACCAAAGAAATACTGCAGCAGAAAATGCACGATTACATAAAATGGCAAGCTTATAAATCGCAGCTTATCAGAAAGCATCACTGACTCCGTGAGCAGCTTAGAACAACCTACAGTGATGGCTAATCCTTTCAGAATTTAAAACCGAGACACATGATATTTTCCACCCTCCATTTAACCTTCCTTGAAAAAGGTGTAATTTGCCTTCGATAACTATATCCCAAACTCTCCTTCCCTTTCTGAAGCTGTCCCAGTAAACTTTGGGCTGTTTGGACTGATGTTTTGTTACAGCTTTGGGGTGCTGAGTTTATTGGAGTTTATTTAGAAGGAATAGCCATAACTTCTCCTTGCTCTATTTTAAGAGACTCAGTCATTTTGCACATTCTGTTTTTCTATTGGAGCCCTAACCCTGTGTAAGCTTTGTTTGGTGTGTTGCTATAGCAATTTTAGTGATTTTTTTTATTGCATAAATAAATCTAATAAGACATTTTGGCTATCATCTAGAATTCATAAACTGGGCTTCCTCTAGTCAAGTGCTAATTAACTTGTTTAACTGGTTCATAAAGGCTAGTTAAACAGGATGTCATGTTAGCAGGAAAGGGGGGGAGGCAAGAAATAAGATAACACTGCCATGTGCTGAATTCAAGGCAGGGAGTCTGAAAAAAGACCTGAGTAGAAGGAAGAAGCTCCTTAGACTTAGGAAGACCAAAGAAGGAACTTCACCTGGGGATAAATCTGCACTAAGAGAGCACTGGTGTCCTGCCATTGCTGAGCAGATCCTGGAGTCCTGTTTGTTATGGGAATCATGAACTATAACCCAAGCTAAGTAACTTTTAAGTGTGTCCCTAGTGCAGCGTTTCTCAACCTTTTTTCAGTCAAGGCACCCTTTAAAATTATGGACAGTCCCGAGGCACCCTTTAAAATTATGGACAGCCCCAAGGCACCCCATTCTAAAATGGGGTGCCTCAATGCTGTCCATAATGTTAAAGGGGCACCCCATTTTAAAATGTGAAAAACTATTCTAATATATAACACAGCAACATCCACACATGTAGGACACCCAAAATTAGAGTTGATTTATTCTTCCAAAGAAAATACACTTTTGCACACTGGTACAGACTAGTATTCCAATTTTTCTCTTCTCCCTCAGTTTTTCTCCAGCACTGAGCTAAAGTGACCCCAGCATTGATGGAGAGTTGTGGGGGAGGGTCAAACTAGGATCCTGTGCAGGCAGCTGACATCCTCCTTATCAACTGATGATGTCATTGGTTGTCAGGATGCTGGCAGCTAGAAGGTCGTAATGGTGCACAATGAAAACCTGTGGCTTTGTGTAACTAAAAGGCAGGCTTGTTCCACCTGCTGGCTTGTATACAGGTTTTGGGCAATTTTTAGACGTTTTGCCAAGGCACCCCTGAAGAAACCTCAAGGCATCCCAGGAAGCCTGTGCACTCTGATTGAGAAAGGCTGCCCTAGTGTATACAGACCATTGTCAATGTTCATATGGTAGGAAGATTATATAGCGTGTGCATGTGTGTTGTATGCATATTTGTAATATTCTGTATGCCCTGTATTGTTTTTCTACAATTGTAAGGAGTTTGAAATGTGTGGCATTTTTGTTTAGTAAAGTATGTTACTATGCTACAGGGGATTCTGCTTCCTTGCTTTAACCTAAAAGATATAATCAAAACAGTTGGACAGTGTTGGAGTATATGCTATCTTCTTCCTCCACCTCATCAAGTGAGAGTGTTCTGGCTTGGTGATTAGGTACAGTGCTTGGGTCCGAAAACTGCATGCTGGGGGGAGGTAACATGCTGCCTTGTAGTCAAGAACCAATGGATATTTAATGAGGGCCTCCAAAGAACAAAGGAACATTGGGGTGATCAGCAGTGGTGGCCTTCAGTGTGTGTATGAGTGCAGGTGGGTCTTACAAGAGTGCATATATTTTTGCCCTGAATGGGTTAAAAAATTCTATTTATGCAATACTGTTCACTTTATTAGGTACACCTTGCTAGTACCTTGCTTGAACCTCCTTTTGTCTTCAGAAATGCCTTAAAGTGGAACTCCACCCAAATAGGGAAGTTCTGCTTCAAGTCTTTGTCCCCCACTCCCCATTAAGGATTGGCACCTTGGGGGAGTGGGGCGGAGCGAGTACCCGAATTTGACAGGTACCTGCTCCCACTTCCACTGCGATCACCTAAGGTGATCGGAAGTGGAAGTTGTCCTCCCCCTCTCTCCCTATAGTCTTGTGGGATATGTGAAAGAAGTCCCAGAAGACTACAGGGCCATTCACAAAGAGCAGCGCTTCTCGCGCATACGCAGTGGGCACCCAGCTGCGAAGTTGCAAGCTGTCACAGCCGGGTACCCACACTGAAGATGCCGGCACCAGGGAGAGAAGACAGCCAGTGAAACCAGTGGTAGTGAGGACACTGTGGAACCAAGGGACAGGTAAGTGGCTATATTTCAAAAGTCAGCAGCTACATTTTTTGTAGCTGCTGACTCTTATTTTTTTTTTTTTTCCAGGTGGAATTCTGCTTTAACGATAGACATGATAGCATCGCACAGTTGCTGCAAATTTGTCAGCTGCACATCCATGATGTGAATCTCCCAATTCACCACATCCCAAAGGTGCTCTATTGGATTGAAATCTGGTGACTGTGGAGGACATTGGAGTACAATTAACACATTGTCATGTTCAAGAAACCAGTTTGAGATGATTTGAGCTTTGTGACATGGTGCATTATCCTGCTGGAAGTAGCCATCAGAAGATGGGGACACTGTAGTCATAAAGGGGTGAACATGGTCAGCAGCAATACTCAGGTAGGATATGGTGTTAAAACGATGCTCAGTTGGTACTATTGGGCCCAAAGTGTGCCAAGGAAATCTCCCCCACACCATTACACCACCAGCCTGAACTGTTGATACAAGGTATGATGGATCCATGCTTTCATGTTGTTTATGCCAAATTCTGACCCTACCATCTGAATGTTGCAGCTGAAATTGAGACTCATCAGACCAGGCATTGTTTTTCCAATCTTCTATTGTCCAATTCTGGTGAGCCTGTGTAAAATGTAGCCTCCTTTTTCTGTTCTTAGCTGCCCGGAGTGGCACCTGGAGTGATCTTCTGCTACTGTAGCCCATCTGCTTCAAGCTCCAATGTGTCATGCATTCAGACATATTCTGCATACCTTGGTTGTAACGAGTGGTTATTTGAGTTACATTTTCAAATATACTGTATGTCTTTAAAAATACATTTAATCTAATTTTTTTAAATGCATTTACAAATATATTTAAAAATATATGTTAAAATTACTTTTTTATATGCTAAAAAAAATCTGGAATATATTTAAAAATATATATTTTGTAATATATAAAATTGCATTTCAACATACAGTATATATATCTTCAGTAAACTTTCACCAATGACCATCCTGAAATTCTGCAGCGAACCCAATTTTGATTAAGTTACTCTGCTCATCTCTATTTATGTGGAACCATTTTTATTACATTAGTGAGAGATAACATCTTGATCAGCAATTTTATTTATCGAATCACTCTTAGCATTAAATTAGAAAAGATAAGCCCTTGCTTGAGCTGTCAACCCACTCACATGCAGAAATAAAATAAACTTTCAGGAACATGGGTGTCAGAGAACTAAAAAAATGTTTATCCAAATGTTTGTTGATTTATTTCAACTATTAATAGAGGAAAAAATGCAACTCCAAGTAATTCAGAAATTAAGTTAAATAAGACACCCAACAAAGACATATGCCTCTTTGCTAGCACCCTGTGATATATTATTTACAATGCCCGGTATGAGTCTGTCCCTGGCTGTCATTATTGTACTATTATACCACCTTGTTCCATTTCCCAACTGTGCAGCCCTGTGTGAAATCTAATTTTACAGAAAATAAACTCACAGAGCTATTGGAACGTGTTCCTCATTAAGGTAGCCAGGACTGACTGTCATTCCCTTGTAGTTGTTAGTTTGAATATATAACACATTTGACTATCTGGATGTTCCCCAGAGTGATTTATTGACACAGAGCAGGAAAACAAGATCCCTCCATACATCTGCCACTCATAATTCACTTCCATCTGGTGATATAATCCTCTGCATCACATATCCTCAAAGATTTAAAGGTCAGCCTACCTGGCCCTGTGCAGGATTAGGCATCTATGGTTTGACAGGCCCAACACATCTGCAAGCAATCGGGAAACTTCTAATCAGACGATGATATGACAAGGGTGGCCTGGCGGGAAGGCAGCATTCGAAGGAGCTTATACGGTGCAGAAAATGTCTTAATCCTTTGATTAGGTGTGATGCGGAGATGTATCTTAATGATAACACACAGATGTTGAAAACAATTGTATTTGGTAAAGTCATTTGAAGAGAATAGCGGTTGGTCTGCCATACATCTGGCTGTTATGATTTCTAGAGGTATTCATAGGCTTTAGACCAGGAGTGCACAAATCCATCTACATAACATATGGCTGTATAGGTAGATGATGCATAAATTCTGAGTAAAAAAAATACTTAAAAAACAGGTACAATAATAACGAACAGAACTCAATGAATAGTAATGCCCACTGCCATTGGCACTATGCCACCACATTTATAGTCCTAGAAGCAACTAAAGAGGTAAATGAATGACAGCCAGTCTAGACACTTGGAGTCGGTTTGATACTGGACATCACACAGCTGGAAGTAGGGAGAAGACCATTAATAGTACTTATCATTTCTATGTGCTCTGAAAGGAAAAGATGGAGCATTCCAGCACTGCAAATGGGCATTTCAAGACACCTAGCTGTCCACTACTGCAGATGAGGGCATTTCAAGACACCTAGCTGTCCACTACTGCAGATGAGGGCATTTCCAGACACCTAAATGTCCACTACTGCAGATGAGGGCATTTCAAGAAACCTAGCTGTCCACTACTGCAGATGAGGGCATTTCAAGAAACCTAGCTGTCCACTACTGCAGATGAGGGCATTTCAAGACACCTAGCTGTCCACTACTGCAGATGAGGGCATTTCAAGACATCTAGCTGTCCACTACTGCAGATGAGGGCATTTCAACACACCTAGCTGTCCACTACTGCAGATGAGGGCATTTCAAGACACCTAGCTGTCCACTACTGCAGATGAGGGCATTTCAAGACACCTAGCTGTCCAGTACTGCAGATGAGGGCATTTAAAGACACCTAACTGTCCACTACTGCAGATGAGCTGTCCACTACTGCAGATGAGGGCATTTCAACACACCTAGCTGTCCACTACTGCAGATGAGGGCATTTCAAGACACCTAAATGTCCACTACTGCAGATGAGGGCATTTCAAGACACCTAACTGTCCACTACTGCAGATGAGCTGTCCACTACTGCAGATGAGTGCATTTCAAGACACCTAGCTGTCCACTACTGCAGATGAGGGCATTTCAACACACCTAGCTGTCCACTACTGCAGATGAGGGCATTTCAAGACACCTAAATGTCCACTACTGCAGATGAGGGCATTTCAAGACACCTAACTGTCCACTACTGCAGATGAGCTGTCCACTACTGCAGATGAGGGCATTTCAACACACCTAGCTGTCCACTACTGCAGATGAGGGCATTTCAACACACCTAGCTGTCCACTACTGCAGATGAGGGCATTTCAAGACACCTAAATGTCCACTACTGCAGATGAGGGCATTTCAAGACACCTAACTGTCCACTACTGCAGATGAGCTGTCCACTACTGCAGATGAGGGCATTTCAACACACCTAGCTGTCCACTACTGCAGATGAGGGCATTTCAAGACACCTAGCTGTCCACTACTGCAGATGAGGGCATTTCAAGACACCTAAATGTCCACTACTGCAGATGAGGGCATTTCAAGACACCTAACTGTCCACTACTGCAAATGAGGGCATTTCAAGAAACCTAGCTGTCCACTACTGCACATAAGGGCATTTCAAGACACCTAGCTGTCCACTACTGCAGGTGACTCCAAAGACATGCTGGTAGGTTAATTGGCTCCTGTCTAAATTAGCCCTAGTATGTGTATGTATGAATGGGAGTTAGGGACCTTAGACTGTACACCCCTTGAGGGTTAGGGACTGATGTGAATGTACAATATATATGTAAAGTGCTGCGTAAATTGATGGCACTATATAAGTAACTGAAATAATAATAATAATAAATAAGGGCATTTCAAGACACCTAGCTGTCTGCTACTACAGATGAGGGCATTTCAAGACACCTAGCTGTCTGCTACTGCAGATGAGGGCATTTCAAGACACCTAGCCATCTGCTACTGCAGATGAGGGCATTTCAAGACACCTAGCTGTCCACTACTGCAGATGAGGGCATTTCAAGACACCTAGCTGTCCACTACTGCAGATGGGCGCATTTCAAGACACCTAGCTGTCCACTACTGCAGATGAGGGCATTTCAAGACACCTAGCTGTCCACTACTGCAGATGAGGGCATTTCAAGACACCTAGCTGTCCACTACTGTAGATGAGGGCATTTCAAGACACCTAGCTGTCCACTACTGTAGATGAGGGCATTTCAAGACACCTAGCTGTCCACTACTGCAGATGAGGGCATTTCAAGACACCTAGCTGTCCACTACTGTAGATGAGGGCATTTCAAGACACCTAGCTGTCCACTACTGCAGATGAGGGCATTTCAAGACACCTAGCTGTCCACTACTACAGATAAGAAAAAAGTTGAGACTGGGCTAGCTGCCTCCAGGGATGCAGTCACTGATCAGCTGACAATTTTCTACTCGGCTCCTTAGATTTTTCAATAGAGGTTTGTCAAGCCAGGTTGTAGGCAGGTGCAGGTATACTTTCATCCTGTAGGTATTATTTCTCTCTGGGGAATCTGGTATCTGATTTGATGCCAAAGTCCCATGGGAGTTCAGACAGCCATCTTTCAGAGGGAGCCTTTAAATAGCAAACCCTATGTCATTTCGGTGTTCTTTTGTGCAAGTGGCAGGTCAGGGAGAGGAACCTGCTGGTAAGGGACAGTAGAACATTTTGAAGATCTCTTTCAGTGGGCTAGTATGAGGTGATTATATCACCATGCTTCCAGCAGTTGTCCTGTGGAAATAATACAGTGTACCAAGTATCAAAACCCAGTCTGAACTGCCTTGTACTATACAATGACAATTGTTTAATCTTTGTGACTGTTCTAACCCTGAACAACCACCATAAAGTGTCCACTATGCTAAAACCTGTGTATGTGTGTGTTTCCTCTCAAGCGGGGTTCCATAGTCAAGTCCCCTCCTACAACATGGTGCAAATAGGCCACCCACAGTTTAAATTTCAGTCAATTCAGCAGAAAGCCATGTATGTCCAGCTTAACAACCAGAAACTTAGCTTAGTTTTCACCTTTCTGAATGACTGGTGTTTAGAGACATGTTTATAGCAATAAAGTTATGTTGACTATGAATACCCCTGTAGCGCCCTCCTCTAGCTAGGCTGCTAGATACATTTAGATTTTGGGCTCCATTGTAGTGAGTGGTGAAGTGATTGATTGTGTTGGTCTGTTCAGGGTTTCCTGAGCTAAGAATTTCATAACTCCCACCTGCCTCTGAAAGAAGTTTCCAAAGCATAGGGCTGGGAAATTCAAATGATCAATGGAATATTTCTCAGATATCAGCCATTCCCTTGACAGAGACACCCAGAATGTGGCTGGGGAAGTGATACATGTGCAGTAGGACTAAACAGAGTTTTCTTTCCCTCCGGGGGGGTTCCAACTCTCTTGGGGCCGTTTACCTTGAGACAAGAAACTGCAGTCTGGGCCTCAGCAGCTGCTGGGCTGAGAAGCCTGGAGAAATTTGCCAGAGGATTACACTTGTTGGAGGGCACTGCACTGAAGTCTTGGTCTGGAGAAGGATCTTGTTAAGTGCGTCACTGAGGATCTACTTGCGGATGCTGGGTTGCAGACAGCTCCTGGGACACTGTGAATAAAGACCTTGCTGGGGACTAATAGTTGTGCAAGTGCCACAAGGGAACTAGGTGCCAGAAGTGGTTTTATGGACTGCTGCTGTGGAGTCCTAGATACACTGGCCATTCCATGCTACCTCCAAAAAGCTGCTTTTGGAAGATTAGACAGAGATGCTTGTTCTCCTATCATTGTTACTGATTGTTTTGGAGTATCTTGAGACCATAACCCCCTCTCCTGTTCTACAGCAATAAACAACTAAAAAGATATCCCCTAGACTGATCCTGAATTGTCCGTGTGTGCGGAACTGTGCTTGTGTGACTGGCAGCCTCTGTACTACTTGGGAGAGCCTGTCTATTCTCAGCGGCCCCTCTGGTGGGGAGTGCTAGAAAACTAGTTCCAAGTTAATATACAGTATGAACAAAAGAACAAAAATCCTCTATTACCTCATGTGTCCCCTATATTGTTCTCCACCGAAAAAAATTAACTATAAGCTCTTGGTCCATTGGTCCAGAGTTTAAACCCATCTTAATAGGTTTGGGCCTCATATATTTAACAAATACTGGGAAGGCTGTGACTTGCCTGCCACATTCCACCACTTGTGGTAGGATTGCACCATTAATCAGTCTTATTGGAGGATTATTTTATGATTCCTCAAAAAAATGATTGCAGAAAATCTACCCATGTATGCAGGAAAACAATAATTTCTTCTTACAAAGCAACCTAAGGGTACACAGTAATGATCTCTCACTCTGTTTCTGCTAAATGTAGCAAAAGGTATAATCTTACAACACTAGAAATGAGTTTTACTCCTTCTTTTAAGAAATGGCTTTTGAGAATTGACCTTGATTGCTAAAGCAGAACTAAACCTACTGATTTAACTGTTTCCGGAAACAGTTACCTTTGAGATATGCCTTCAATTATCACTGTTAAGTTCAACTGAACTGCACTTTTATTTAAGCATCCCAGCTGTGTTTTATTTAAAGTATAACTTAAGGCAAAACATTTTTTAGTTTTGGATAAAGTGGAGATGGATTAGAACACCTGCCAGGTTTGTATTGCTGTCTGTGCCCCTGTTAGGTAGATTCACCCTCTCTATTTGTCCTGTTTATCATTTTCACTGAAAGCGAAAGAAAATCCAAAATTTTGTATTGTCCCTAGAACAGTAATATAGAGAAAATATTCCAATTGGGGCTGGTGACCCTGTTGACGACCAGAGATTCCCTCACTTTGGAGCAATTTCCTCTCACTTTCAGTTTTGACTATAGGACAACAAGTGAGGGTTAATCTCCCCAATGGGACACAGATGGAGAAAAAAAGGTGTTATAAGTTTCCCTTACTGTCCCTTCCCACTGTAATTTTTTTTGGATTGTGCATATTTCCCCTTAACTAGCTGCCCAGAAACAGAGCAGCAAGTAAGAGGACATCTCTCCAAAAAGATGTCCCATCTTAAGTCATTTGCCCCCAGAACAGGCTTACCCATTGAAGATTTAGTCCCACCTAATGCTCCTGTGATAACTCAGAAATGTTGCATTCCCATCACTTTTGGGAGCAGAGTGATATAAAAGTTTTATTAAATCCAACAACAGGAAATTTTTTCACATGTGACTGGATGACTGAAGTGAAAACAACAAATTGATTAATTTACCGACAACGCCATTAATTAAATAATAGAATAGGATGGACAATCTTTTAAAGTGATATTTTCATTGCCAACATCTGGAGCAGCCATTGTGCCAAAACAAAATGATCTATCAATTCTTAACGCATCAAACTTTGCTTTTAAGTTTGACAGAATTTGTCTGCTGTGTATCTCCACTACATCAAAGTCGTCACTGATAGATGATGTCAATAATGATCAATAATACATGCACTCAATGATTTATGTCACTTATCAATTATGCAACATTTTAGCTATTTGATTATTTTTTGTTAACACAAAACCTTCTATACATTTATTTATTTAGCAGGTGCAACTACTTAAATAAAATATATTGTACTCTACTTTTTATGTGCTTGGAAGAGGGAAGAGTACATGGGTCTCTGGAAAAGTGAAAGCATTGCTATCTGAACTGAATCGAGTGGTGTACATTGTTACTTGATTCAGATGTCAGGAAAAGTTGTTTAATTTAATATGAACAATTTATTCTCAGAAGCTTTGCTGACAAAGAAAACTTTTGCTGGAAGAATCAAACTATGCGACTGTGTATTTTCTACATATGATATATTATATCTAGCAGAAAATTGAACATCATTTTTCTAGGGAAACTTTATTTTTTAATATTTACAATATATTTGTTTCTCTCCCTCTCTCTCTCTATGTGTATATATATATTTATATATACTGTATAACATGGAAACAAGTAAACAGATGAAATGACCCCGGTTTAAAAGTCTGCATACCCTTCATTCTTTATACTGTGTATTGCCCCCTTTAGCATCAATGACAGCATGCATCATTGACAGCATAGTTATGAGGCCCCAAATTTTTGCAGGTGGTATAACTGTCCATTCGTCCCGACAAAATGCCTCCAGGTCACGCAAAGTTTTTGGTGTTCTTGCATGATCTGCACATTTGAGATCTCCCGAGAGTGGCTTGATGATATTGAGCTCAGGAGACTGTGATGGCCACCCTAGAGCCTTCACCTTTTCTGATAAAACCACTGGAGGGTTAACTTGCCCTTATGCTTAGAGTCTTTTTCATACTGTAAAGTCCAAGAGCATCCCATGCACAGCTTTCGTGCAGAAGAATGCAAACTGTCTGCCAGTATTTTCTGATTACATGCTGCATTCATCTTGCCATCAAATTCGCAAGATCCCCCATGCCTTTAGAGCTCACACGCCCCTAAAACATCAGCGAGCTAACATCATGCTTCACATGGACCTTGCTTGCTCCTCTCCAAACACAGCGCTTATGGCTGTGACCATAAAGTTCTATTTTGGTCTTGTCACTCCAGTTTACAGTGTGTATTGTGACCGGACTTTTTTGGGGCATTGGCGCAGTAAGGCTTCTTTCTGTCAACTCGAACATGCAACTAATTTTTGTTCAAGTATTGTTGTATTGTGCTCTTGTCTGGGGCGGGATCCTGCTACTTAACCCCTTGGCGCCAGCGCCTCCCGGCCCTTTAAGGGTTTCAGAAGCCGGGAGGGGGGGCGGGGTTTAGGGTCATGTGACTGCCGTGACACACCATTACGGCGGTCACATGATCGGGAAAGGTCCCTATCATAAGAGGAGATTGAGACCTTTCCGTGAGTACCAGACATGTGTGCTGGGACTGTTTAATGGAACGCAAATGTGCGGCCGCTCGGCGTCTAGGCCCAGATGCCGGGAGGCTGCACATTTGCGTTCGGCCGGCGCCAAGAGGTTAAACAATAGCTCTTTTCTTTCAGTGCTCAGAAGCTGCTCAGCTTATGGTTAATTACCAGCTACTCATTGCCTCCACAGTGACTCACCTGGATACCATTGCTTGCCTCATTAGTCCAGCCTACAGCCAGCCCTTTTTGCTATTTTAGCAGCTTAGCTCATTTACTCCTTGCCCTTGCGTGGTCTATGATCTCTAGTGTGTTCCTGCTATTTTCCTGTCTACAACTCAGTCTGGCTGACTTCTCTTCTGATTCCTGTTTGTGATTTTTGGCACCTGACTACGTTGACTTCTAGTTTCCTTTCTCTGGCTCTGATAACCTGCTCTGGCATCCAAACCCTGGCTTCTGTTTTGAATACCTTCCTGATCTATGTTATATTTGCTATTTCATTAAAGGTATGAATTTAATTGCATTTTTTGTCTCCGCCTGGTTCATCGTCCTGACATTACGCAAGGACCATGAATTTAGAAGATGCCTGCAATCCACGTAGTCACAATATTATTTCCAGGCTGGACAAGCAGGACCACCACTTGGATCAGTTTATCATAGCATTACAAATGCTCCTAATCTGCTCATCTGGAGCCATCCCTGCTGCTGCTCCTATCTCGGTTCAGGCAGCCGCCTCTGATACTACCACTGTAAGAGCTATGACTGGTTCTGCTTCACTTCCCCAGTGGTTTGGGGGTGATCCAGCTCACTGGAGAGGGTTTCTCAACCATGTTGAAATATATTTTGAGATGCTGCCCCAGGCCTTCCCCATGGATAGAAGCAAAGTAGGCTTCATTATTTCTGTGCTTTCTGACAAAATCTTGGCTTGGGCAAACCCTCTATGGGAAACACAGAAACTTGTTGTCCAGAATTACCTTTAGTTTGTGGTCTCTTTTAAAACTGTATTTGATATTCCCGCTCGCTCCACCTCTGCTGCCAAGAGCCTCATGACCATTAAACAGAGTACGAGAATTCTTGCTATTGAATTCTGTACTCTGGGAGCAGAGATTGCTTGGAACAATGAGACTCTCGTGGCTGCTTTTTCCCTTGGTCTCTCTGATAATATTAAAGCTGAGTTTGCAGCTCGAAATACCTAAGAATCTTGAGGGGTTGATTTTGTTTGCCATTCTCATTGATACCAGACTCCGAGAGAGACCTTCCTATAAAGCCTCCCTCACCTCCCATGCCTCCTGGGCCTGAGTCCTCCAGTGAAATAGGGCCCATGCAGCTGGGCTTCACGAGTCTGTCTGCCGAAGAGAGGACCTTTAGAAGAAAGGAGAGATTGTGCCTTTACTGTGGCCAAGCAGTTCACTTATTGAAGTTTTGTCCAATCTGTCCAGGAAACTCCCACACCTGAAGTCCTGTAGGGGACAGACCTTAGGTGGCATCTTTGCGTCCACAGTTATCCTTAAATATAAACCTCTAGTTCCAGTTACCCTTTTCTGATCTGAGTTTTCCATCAACACCCAGGCACTAATCGATTCTGGAGCTGCAGGCTTGTTCATAGATAATGCCTTCCTGTTGAAGCACTCAATATCACTGCAGCCTCATGCCTAACCACTTGCCATTGAGGCTATTGATGGGAGACCTCTACAGCCTGCCCATGTGACCCATGAAAATGCTCCATTGACCATGGCTGTAGGGTCTCTTCACCATGAGATAATACAATTCAAATTCATTTCCTCATCTCATTACCCAATTGTCATTGGTTATCCTTTGTTACAGAAGCACAATTCTTCATTTGATTGGCATAGAGCCGAGGTTCTGTCATGGTCACCACAATGCACTAATACTTGTTTTCAGAAAATGAGTAGGGTCTTGTGCATGTCTACAGTCTCTTCCTTGTCAAAGGAGTATCAGGAATTCTCTGATGTCTTTGACAAAGGTCAGGATAGTATTTTGCCACCTCATCGGCCTTATGACTGCACAATTGATCTTCAACCTTGTCCCATTCCTCCTTGTGGCCGGGTTTACCCTCTATCTGTCATGGAGGATAAGGCTATGGGGAAGTATGATGTGTATCAATTATAAGGGGTCTCAATCGCATTACTATTAAAAATGCCTATCCGATCCCATTGATAACGGAATTATTTGACCACCTCAAGGAGCAACAATCTTCACTAAGCTCGATTTGAGGGGGGCATACAATCTTGTGAGGATTAAAGAGGGCAACAAATGGAAAACTGCATTTAATACTAGGAGCGGACACTACCAATACCTCATAATGCCCTTTGGTTTTTGCAACGCTCCTGCAGTTTTCCAGGAATTTATTAATGATGTCCTCCAAGATATGCTGCAGCAATGTATGGTGATTTAACTCGATGATATTCTCATATTATCAAAATCCACCACACAGACGTCTCCTGTGTGCTACAGAGGTTGGAAAAGTATGAGTTTCATTGTGAACAAGTTAACTTTTTGGGTTATGTCATATCTGCTGGTGGGTTTTCAAAGGACCCATAGAAACTGTCTGCAGTCTTATAGTGGCCCATAGGTCTACATCCTCCATTATCAGAAATGTATTCATAATTTCTCTTCTCTGGTTAAACCTCTGACTGATATGACCAGAAAGGAGGGCAACCCACAGAATTGGTCGGATTCCATTAAAGCCTTTGAATCCCTCAAAGACGCTTTTGCTGCAGCCCCAGTGCTGACACATCCTGATCATCTCAGAAAGGGGTAGCCAGCTTGTATCCAGGTTTTGGCAAACCTTTTGTGCACAGTTGGGAATTCAGCTTTCCTTCTCCTCGGCATATCACTTGCAGTTCAATGGGGCTGCAGAGCGGGCCAACCAAGCCTTGGAACAGTTCCTATGTTGCTATATTTCAGACCATCATAACAACTGGTTGGTCCTGTTACCTTGGGCGGACTTGTCTCACAATAACGCCATCAATGTCACCTCCCGATTATCTCCGTTTATGGAGAACTTTGGGTTCCAGCCATCCATGTTGCCTGATACATTTGTCCCACAGGGAATTCCTGCGTTAGAGGAACATCTCCGAAAACTCTATTTCACATGGGTGCTTGCAAGAATCCTTGCAACACTCCAGATAGAGGTACAAACTCACTGCTGACCGCTGGCACCTACCTGCACCCTCCAATGAAATTGGGGAAAGGGTCTGTCTGTCTTCTCATAACCTCCGACTCCATGCTCCCTCACTAAACCTGGTGCATCTGTATATTGGGCCTTATTAGGGTTAACCCAGTGGCATACACATTAAATCTTCCTTCCAACATGGGTTTTTCCAACACATTCCATGTTTCCTTATTAAAACCTTATGTGTGCAACCACCTTGGTACCTCACCCGCTTCAGGTTGACAACCATGAGGAATATGAGATGCAGTCTATCATTGACTCCCGTAGATTCGTGGACGCATACAATATCTAGTTCACTGGAGGGGCTACAGTCTGGAGGAACGCTCTTGGGTCTCATCCTCAGACGTACATTCTCCTAAACTCCTATGTGCTTTCCATTTACATTTTCCCCTCAAGCCTGGTGCCCCCCAAGGGGGAGGAGTCATTAAGGAGGGGTACTGTCAAGGCTGAGCTCCTGCTACTTAACAAGCAGTTCTTTTCTTTCAGTGCTCAAAAGCTGCTTAGCTGTCGGTTAATTACCAGCTACTCATTGTCTCTACAGTGACTCACCTGGATACCATTACCTGTCTCATTAGTCCAGCCTACAGCCAGCCCTTTTTACTATTTTAGCAGCTGAGCTCATTTCCTCCTTGCCCTTGAGTAGTCTATAATATCCAGTGTGTTCCTGCCTGTTCCTGTCTTCAACTCGGTCTGGCTGACTTCTCTTCCAATTCCTGTTTGTGATTTTTGGTTTCTGACTACACTGACATCTGGTTTCCTTACTCTGGCTCGTCTGATTACCCGCACTGGCATCCGAACCCTGGCTTCTATTTTGACTACCTATGCGATTCTCTTTGTATCCCAAAAAATGTTTCTGGCAGTTGTGGCTACAATCTTTCTTGCTCTACCTGACTTTGGTTTGGTATTAAGAGATACCCAAATTTTCCACTTCTTAAAAAGTGAACAGTACTGGCTGGCATATTCAAGGCTTTGGATATCTTTTTATAACCTTTTCTATCTTTATAAAGTTCCATTATCTTGTTATGCTGGTCTTTTGACAGTTCTTTTCTTCTCCCCATGGCTCAGTATCTAGCCTGCTCAGTGCATCCACATGAGAGCTAACAAACTCATTGTTTATTGATACACAGACACTAATTGCAGTTTAAAAAGCCTCAGATGTGGGAAATTACCCTTTAATTGCCATTTTAACCAGTTGTGTCACCTTGCATGTCTTTACCAAGGCCAAACATTCCAGGGTATGTAAATTTTTGATCAGGGCCATTTGATTTCTGTTATCATTATGATTTAAAAAGGAACCAACTATGTGGTAAATGACTTCATATTATCACTATTCTTAAATAAAAAATTTTTTGGCATGATCAATCACATTTTCAATATCAATGCCAAAATTTCACGATTTCAAACTTTTAAGCATAACTGTACACACACACATATATATATATATATATATATATATATACACATTTTAATATTTGTTGAAATCTTTATTTTACATATATACATTTATTATAGCACATACCAATAATATTGTTGTTGAAATGTATGCTGGCCCTTCTACAGAGAAAGACCGGTACTATCTTTTTTTTTCTGGCTAAACGTGTTCCTCTATTACATAAGATATTCTCAACCTTGCCAGCACAGAGTAAAGGGTTATGTATCTTTTGTCAAACACATTTAGATCTTGCTGGCTGCAAGCAGTAAATGTCAAACATTCACAAGCAACATTTAATTAATTAGTTACCTCATTTAAAAGTAATAAAAAAGTATAGTTTACATTTTTAGCATTAAACATAAATTAAAAAAAAAAATCTAAAAAAGCTACCCTAACCTTTATTCTATTCCGGGGGGATTTTATCACAAAATGTGGTTGAATCTCCAGTGTCTTGCCTTGACAAGATTCTGACTATCCCCATTAAAGATGCTCCATACGTTAGTGACAAAAAGTTGAAAGTACCCTCTGGATACATCTACTCCTTAGTGGGATAGGCTCTTTAACATTAACTTACCACCATTCTTATTTCCCAAGCTTTAACTAATTGGTTTAAATTGCTAACTAAAGATCAAGCGTTTATTGCTGGGGAGTCTCACTTTTTTGATTGTACTGGATGCTAGCTGAGTTTTGCCTCAAGCAAAACTTTGGTTCAACTCAGAGGTCTCCCAACTTTCAAAACAAAGGGACAGTGCACTGCCCTTCAAATTTTAGGGGTCTGGACTGTGGCAAGTAGAGTAGAAAATGCCCTGGCATCAGTGGAAGTTAACAATACTATAGACTTGGTGATCAGTGGGAGAAGTCATTAGTGTCCCATCATTAGTGTCAGTGGGAGTATTAGTACCCCATCTCTGGTGTCAATGGGAGGAATAGTACCCCACCACTAGTGTCAGTGGGAGGTATAGTGCCTCGCATCACTGGAAGAAAAAGTGCCCCAAGGGCCAGATAAAGGCAAGCAAAGGGCCACGTCCAGCCCATGGGCCACAGTTTGGAGACCCCTAGTTTAGATTCACAGAGCGTTCCGGCTGGCAAAGCAACAGTGTAAGACCTTGTTATGACTCTCCAGAAGACTGTCTTTTCGCTAGATAAAAAAACATTAAATATGCGAGAGGGAGTAAAAGTACTAACTTACCCTAGTTATGCAAAAACATTCAGTAGGTCAAGGGATACCCTGTAGGCTGCAGAGGTTTTGAGCAGATCTAAACTTTTCTTGTAAAAATAAAATTTGTAAAAATTAAAATTACCCTCCTTGCACTTTGAAAGCCTTCCTATTGGTGTTTCAATGTCATTCTAATGCTTAATAACATTCATATCAAACTATAAGCTTAGACTACTCTACAATCAGAAATATTTTAATAAAGATCCCCATTTTGGCTGCTTCTGGCTCTTAAAAGACTGGTATGGTCAAACCTTTTTTGGCCATACTTCTCTTGTATTTCACAGGAGAGCATTTATTTTTGCCCTACTGTGACCCAGAATCAGCTGACAGTGGGCTAAAGCCCTCTTTTGGCTGACGTCACAGAGTCTGTCTAGGCTCTGAAAGGATCCCTGAATGACAGTTGGCTCTGGATCTCAAGCCCTCAGCTGAGAGCCAAGCTGGCTGCACCTACCCCCTCTCCAGCCTCGTGAGCACTGGAGGGGTAGAGCAGAGAGCAACTGACAGTCACTGCTCTCTGCCCATAGCTGACCAAGAACTGAGTGATCAGTAGTCATGTGATTGCTCAGTTCTCGGGCTTAGAGCTGGCGATAGTCAAATACAGCATCACACCATAGTTTGCTTTTGTCTTTTTTAAAACCCCATGCTTTTCTTTTAATTTAGCCTGTAAAATGATGAGACATAGGGGTTTATTTACTAAAGCTGGAGAGTCCAAAATCAGACTCCCTTCTGCATAGAAACCAATCAGCTTCCAGGTTTCATTGCTAAAGCTTCATTGAACAAGCTGAGGTTAGAAGCTGATTGGTTTCTATGCAGAAGGGAGTCTGATTTTGGACTCTCCAGCTTTAGTAAATAAACCCCATAGTGTCACCTTGAGGGGGAGACCATGCTCAGCTCTGAAACACTTCATGGACTAATGTGACATTGCATTTATAAAGGAGTGTATATGTTTGCAACAGAGTGCGGATGACGTCTCATTGTTTTACTGTGATTTATGCAGAGCTACAGTCACTACAAGCACCCATCTGTTGCCAAGGTTGAAAACTGAAAGGAGTTCTCATCTTATGACTTCTTAAAGTGGAAGTAAACTGTGTAACAAAAAAAAATGTTCCCCTGCTGATAGCATAATGTGCTTACCTGTAAAAGGGATCCCTCCAGCAGTGCTCTGTCACTGCTGACAGGGATGCCATTTTCACCAGGTATTCCTTTCGGATTCGTGGGCTCCGATTGTTTGAATGGCTGAGCCGTGATGAGCTCACTACAGTGCATGCCTGTGGAGTCATCGGTCGGGGCATAACACTCTGGATTGACGGGACGTTTTAAGGGATATTCACTGTACCTACAGGTAAACCTTGTTATTGGCTTAACTTTAGGTACAAGCTAAAATGCGGAGTTTACCACTGCTTTAATTTCAGTTGTTATTGGCAGTTCCCCTCCAATAACAGGGAACTGATAACAGTGGTTTCTGATCATTTTATCACTATAGGTACAATTCATTAAGTCAACATTACAGGATAAGTAACCTCATTTTCAAATTAATGATAGTTATTCTCAGTCCAAAAAAAATTGAAAATTACAGTTACATGACTGATATAGCGTGCCTTTGCTCAGGCTTTGTGAATTCAGCCTTACGAAAGGTTCCTTTTAATTAGCAATTTGTTCTCAGCTTATTTGTAACACACTTTTCAAGTTCTGTTTAAGCTGGCAGAAGAAGAAATACTACATACCCATATCCTGATATGATGTAGAATTTCTCATAATCTTTTATTCTGTGTCAAAAGTTTTTCTTTGAAGCAAAAACAATATTTATGGGAAGAAATGTTTACAAAACTAATGTTTCTTACAGCGAATAAATGATTTCCCAATTCTAATGCGGGTTTAGTGATACATGCCAGACTGTGCAATCATTCCTCTTCCTCAGTGTTGTTTACTGATTTATGATAATGCATAGAGCAATTTATCACGCTAAGTATTTGATAGCTGAAGTTTCCATTTAAGATATGTAAAACAAATGCAAGACATGGCCACAGATTTAATTTGCGCTACAATCTATCTTTATTACAACCCGGAGATCAAACATGCACTTTTTTCTTCTTTCAGAACGCATCATTAATTCCAATAAGTAAGCGGTGAGTTGCCATCTCCTGTACATGAAATGTATCTGCAGAGATAGAAGAATATGGGGGCTCAGATGCAGCTCTATTCATCAGCAGTAACAACGGCAGCTTAGATGCGTCCTTTGAAATGCTTTGCAAATCATATTTCTCAGGTTTATAGAGATGTATTTCTAAGGAAACAAGGATATCATCTCACGCCGAGGAAATGTTCTTATTTTTTCAAATAAAATTAAAGGTTCACTCAAGTCAGTTATGAAACTTGCTGAATTTTCACTCAGTATGGCTTGTCTGCTTAATGAAGTGCCAGGACAAGGTCATCGCTGCCACTCTGAAAGTGTTAGGTCCACAATATATAGAGGACCCTTGACGTGGGACTGTGGCTTACGCATGTATTTGCAAATGCGTGCAAACAAAACCCTCTGTTTTTACCGCAAACTATTAGACAGGGCCAAGATGATTGTTTTGCAGGCTGGCAGGTAAGTGTTGCTGGGAAATTGTTTGTTTGTGATGTGCATTGCCCTTCCATGTGCAACTTGCTGCTAAGGCTGGTTATTGGTAGGGACAGTTGTAATTTTTTTGTGTAGTTGGCTCATTTGGATGCAGGGACGCACTGGATGCCTTTGCTGTAATTTTGCTATAGCTTGGCGTCACGTGCATCCTTGTACCTTTAAACAGGGATGGGCTCCTCCAGGCACACCTACCCTTAACCTATCCATTGACATATGTTCTCCTACTATGGAGGCACTGGAAATTTTAGAGTTACGTCCACAGTATACAGAGGACCCTTGACGTGGGACTGTGGCTTACGCATGTATTTGCAAATGCGTGCAAACAAAACCCTCTGTTTTTACCGCAGACTGTTAGACAGGGCTAAGTTGGTTGTTTTGCAGGCTGGCTGGTAAGTGTTGCTGGGAAATCCTTTGTGTTTGTGATGTGCATTGCCATTCCATGTGCACCTTACGCTGGTTATAGGTTGGGATGGATGACATTTGTTTGTGACGTTGGCTAATTTGGATGCAGGAACACACTGGATGCCTTTGCTGTAATGTTGCTATAGCTGGGAGTCACGTGCATCCCTGTACCTTTAAGGACGGATGGGCTCCTCAAAGCACACCTGCCCTTAACCTACGCTTTGATAGATGTGCTCCTACTATGGAAGCTCTGGAAATTTTAGAGTTAGGTCCACAGTATACCAAGTACCCTTGATGCAGAATTGTGGCTTATGCATGTATTTGCAAATGTCTGCAAATAAAACCCTCTGTTTTTAACGCAAACTGTTAGACAAGGACACATTGATTATTGTGCAGGGTGGCTGGTAAGTGTTGCTGGGAAATCCTTTGTTTGTGATGCACTCTTCAAGGTGCCCTGTCCTAGTCAGAATGTTGGGTAGCAGTCTATGGTGAAATTTAGTTCGGTAACAGTGAGTGATAGTCACTCTGTAACCCCCCCATTAAAAATGTTGCTCCCAAGGCAGCTGCTCCCCCCCCCCCATCCGTGCTATCCAAAACTATATAAAAGTGTTTGGCTATGCTTTAATGCAATTTATTTTTAATATTTAAAGAAAAAAATATTTGCACAGCCTACATGTAATTTTTATAAGAATTCTGTAGATATCCCTCAGAAACCCCTTTTACTACTTCTTACAATTTAGGGCGGGAAGCTATTTTATGCTTAATGTGTATGTATGATCAAAATATAAAATCATATATGCATTTCAACATTATATTTCAATTATTTCTAGCCTGCTCCTGTTAAAGCAATGCTAAATTCCACTTTATTACTTGTACCAGGTAAGCCTATAATAAGTGTTCTGCTTCCAGCAGCGGAATATTTTATGCCTGCCCTGCCTGCAATATCAAATTTGACCACTAGATAGAGTTGTTAATAAATTCAATGTTTTATAGAAACTAGAGGCTGTTCAGAGAAGTGTTAAGAGTTAATAAAAAATTCCCATAATTCTAATAGAAAGGAAAGAGATGCTTTGTCAGGGACTGCGGGTCTCGCAGCGGCTCACAGGTCTGCACATACACAGATTGCCTAGGTGCACTAATGTGCAGGCACTAGGACCTGGGCGTCGGCGTCGGTAATTGCACCAATGACTGTGCAGGGCGCACTATTTAAACTGGCCAGAGTGACTAGGTTGCCGCAAGGTCTAGTTCCTGTACCCATGTTCTGAAGTGTGTTCCTGTTGCCGATCCTGCTTGTCCTGATTTGTGTTGACCTTCTCCTGCTTTGAACCCCGGCTCGTCCCTGACTACTCTCCTGCCTGTTGTATATTACTATTGGACCTCCCGTTGCTGAACCTTGGCTCGTGACCCGGCTGCTCTCTGTCTACTGTTTGGTACCTACCTGCCTCCACCGTTACCGACCTGGCTAGTCTGACTACGCTCACTCCTGACTGTCATCCATCCATCCCGCTCGGGACCTGGACCTTTTGACTGTCATCCATCCCGCTCGGGACCTGGACTTGTCAGCCTCTTCACAGCAGGCTCACCCCCCCGGCACGTACCCTCGGCGGGACCCCTCTACCACAGTTGGGTGCACTCAGGGGTCGCAACCTGGTTTCAGTCTCGCACCAAGTCCATCCCCACCATCAGGGGCTCTGGTGAAAAGGCAGACTGGGGCTTAGACTCCGCTCCCTGGGGAATCCTGTTCTGTGGGTCACTAGAGATCCCGCCGGGCGGTGCCTGACATGCTTATTGAGAATTCAGACACCATTGTAGGAACTGGGAGAGAAGGAACCAGCTATCGGAGCACATGTGGGACTATGACTTGCATCCTTTGCATCCCCTAAAGGCAACATCACTGGTGAGAATCACTTATCTCCATCTATAGTCATTGAGCTTTCTGTATGTTGTTACATTGCTTGCGTGTTTTCCTCACCTGATTTTTCTAATAGTTTCAACCACCCTTTTTTAAATAAAACTTCAAGATTAAATTCAGACTGGCTTTTTGCTGAACAGGAGGGTTTAGCTGCATGTCGAGATATACACAGGAAACTAGCAAGCACAAAACAATAAGGTTTACCTGTAGGTACAGTGAATATCTCCTAAACGTGTACCGTTTTGGAGATATTCATATTTGTAGAGGCTGTTGACATCAACGGTGCATGTGCACTGCACTTTCAATGGATGCCATACTCAAGTACATCATCCATTGTACACATGCACAGGAGTGATGTCATTGCGGCCTGGCCATTCAAATGGGCAGAGCCTGCAAACCTGAAAGAAAGACCCGGTGAAGATGGAAGTGCCAACAGCAATGGAAGTATGCCACTGGAGGGCTTTGTTTTAAGGTATGTCTGTCAAAATGTGCTAGTAATGTGTGGTGCATACTAAGACATTATGACTTAAATTGCCAAAGGGCCTATTTTTTTTTTTAGACTTTACTACTGCTTTAATCTGAATGACTGACATTTTGTAAACTTACTTTGTGACGGTCCCCACACATTTACCTCCTTCAGTTCTGAGACATGTAGTCACTATACCCTGTGGGTAGGCACTGCTGTGTCACACATTTCACAGAGCCTGCCTTCTGAACTACAGAGTTGCTGAAAAGAGGAGGTTCAGGAGGTTAGTACCGGAATCACTGCTTTCATGCAGCAAGGTACCATGGGATAAATAGTCTTTAGAAATGGAGGAAAAGCTGCTAAGCATGCAGGGAATCCAGGACGTTGTGGAAAGAACTGGCCAGCAGACAGGCAGCACGCACTGTTAACCGCTTGCCGCCCTGCCACTGTGTATATACGTGTGCAGGGCGGCAGTGGAGCGCAAAACCATGTTTAAAAACAGGTTCTGCGCTCCCGACACTTTCGCCGGCAGGGGGCGCGCGCGCGCGCTCCCGCCGACCCGCGGGTGATCCGATTCGATCCAGGAGGGATCAATCATTAGATTTCAGCCAGTGATTTCTGGCTGAAATCACATGATCGGTCCCTGTCCTGTGTTGACAAATACACAGGGCAGGATATGATGTCATTCTTCTCTGCCTGGACACATTCCGTTCCAGACATTGAAGAAGACATCCAAAAAGTGAGTACACAAGCACTACACTACAGTTAGAACACTCTAGGACACATTTAACCCCCTGATCGCCCCCCCCCCCCCTCCAGTTAACCCTTCACTGCCCTGTCACCAGTGTCACTGATCAGTGAAGCGATTTTTACTGATCAGTGTCGCTGGCGACTTCCGATAGAGTTAGCGCCCCTCCCAGATAGCGCCAGATTGCCCGCCAGTACACCAGTAATCCCGTTTAACCCCTTGATCGCCCCCCCTCCAGTTAACCTCTTCACTGCCCTGTCACCAGTGTCACTGATCAGTGAACCAATTTTTACTGATCACTGTATCAGTGTCGCTGGCGACTTCCGATAGAGTTAGCACCCCTCCCAGATAGCGCCAGTTTGCCCGCCAGTACACCAGTAATCCTGTTTAACCCCTTGATCGCCCCCCCCCCCAGTTAACCCCTGCACTGCCCTGTCACAAGTGTCACTGATCAGTGAACCGATTTTTACTGATCACTCTATCAGTGTCGCTGGCGACTTCCGATAGAGTTAGCGCCCCTCCCAGATAGCACCAGTTTGCCCGCCAGTACACCAGTAATCCCGTTTAACCCCTTGATCGCCCCCCCCCCAGTTAACCCCTTCACTGCCCTGTCACCAGTGTCACTGATCAGTGAATCAATTTTTACTGATCACTGTATCAGTGTCGCTGGCGACTTCCGATAGTGTTAGCGCCCCTCCCAGATAGCGCCAGATTGCCCGCTAGTACACCAGTAATCCCATTTAACCCCTTAATCCCCCCCCCCCAGTTAACCAATTCACTGCCCTGTCACCAGTGTCACTGATCCGTGAACCAATTTTTACTGATCACTGTATCAGTGTCGCTGGCGACATCCGATAGTGTTAGCACCCCTCCCAGATAGCGCCATATTGCCCGCCAGTACACCAGTAATCCCGTTTAACCCCTTGATCGCCCCCCCCCCCAGTTAACCCCTTCACTGCCCTGTCACCAGTGTCACTGATCAGTGAACCAATTTTTACTGGTCACTGTATCAGTGTCGCTGGCGACTTCCGATAGTGTTAGCGCCCTTCCCAGATAGCGCCAGATTGCCCGCTAGTACACCAGTAATCCCATTTAACCCCTTAACCCCCCCCCCAGTTAACCCCTTCACTGCCCTGTCACCAGTGTCACTGATCAGTGAACCGATTTTTACTGATCACTGTATCAGTGTTGCTGGCGACTTCCGATAGTGTTAGCGCCCCTCCCTGATAGCGCCAGATTGCCCGCCAGTACACCAGTAATCCCGCTTAACCCCTTGATCCCCCCCAGTTAACCCCTTCACTGCCCTGTCACCAGTGTCATTGATTACAGTGAACAGATTTTTACTGATCACTGTATTAGTGTCACTGGTGACTTCCGATAGTGTTAGCGCCCCTCCTAGATAGCGCCAGTTTGCCCGCTAATGCACGGGATTTTTTTTACCAAAAACATGTAGCAGAATACATTTTGGCTTAAATTTATAACTAACTTTGAGTTTACGATATATTTTTTATAGCTGAAAGTAGAAAATATTGTTTTTTTTCAAAATTTTTGTGTTTTTTTTGTTTATAGCGCAAAAAATAAAAAGCGCACAGGTGATCAAATACCACCAAAAGAAAGCTCTATTTGTGTGAAAAAAAGGACGTAATTTTCGTTTGGGTGCAGCATTGCATGATCGCGCAATTATCATGTGAGTTAGTGCAGCGCTGTATAGCAAAAAAAGGCATAAATTACAGTATCTATACCGTAGTTTGTAGACGCTATAACTTTCACACAAAGCAATCAATATACACTTATTGGGATTTTTTTTACCAAAAACATGTAGCAGAATACATTTTGGCTTAAATTTATAACTAACTTTGAGTTTACGATATATTTTTTATAGCTGAAAGTAGAAAATATTGTTTTTTTTCAAAATTTTTGTGTTTTTTTTGTTTATAGCGCAAAAAATAAAAAGCGCACAGGTGATAAAATACCACCAAAAGAAAGCTCTATTTGTGTGAAAAAAAGGACCTAATTTTTGTTTGGGTGCAGCATTGCATGACCGCGCAATTATCATTTGAGTTAGTGCAGCGCTGTATAGCAAAAAAAGGCATAAATTACAGTATCTATACCGTAGTTTGTAGACGCTATAACTTTCACACAAAGCAATCAATATACACTTATTGGGATTTTTTTTACCAAAAACATGTAGCAGAATACATTTTGGCTTAAATTTATGACTAACTTTGAGTTTACGATATATTTTTTATAGCTGAAAGTAGAAAATATTGTTTCTTTTCAAAATTTTTGTGGTTTTTTTGTTTATAGCGCAAAAAATAAAAAGCGCATAGGTGATCAAATACCACCAAAAGAAAGCTCTATTTGTGTGAAAAAAAGGACGTAAATTTCATTTGGGTACAGCATTGCATGACCGCGCAATTATCATTTGAATTAGTGCAGCGCTGTATAGCAAAAAAAGGCATAAATTACAGCATCTATACGATAGTTTGCAGACGCTATAACTTTCACACAAAGCAATCAATATACACTTATTGGGATTTTTTTTACCAAAAACATGTAGCAGAATACATTTTGGCTTAAATTTATGACTAACTTTGAGTTTACGATATATTTTTTATAGCTGAAAGTAGAAAATATTGTTTCTTTTCAAAATTTTCGTGGTTTTTTTGTTTATAGCGCAAAAAATAAAAAGCGCACAGGTGATCAAATACCACCAAAAGAAAGCTCTGTTTGTGTGAAGAAAAGGACGTAAATTTCGTTTGGGTACAGCATTGCATGACCGTGCAATTATCATTTGAATTAGTGCAGCGCTGTATAGCAAAAAAAGGCCTGGTCATTAAGGGGGGTAAATCCTCTGGGGCTCAAGTGGTTAAAAATAACTGTTATTTGTATTGTTATTATACTGCTTTATAAAAGGAAAGTGTTTGCTGTGACCATAGATTTTCTTTAAATTTCATACACGGTCCATGTACCCCTACTATGCACACACACACAAAATTCTCAAAGTTCATTTTAAGTTTTTTTTTTAGTTAGTATTTGCAAAAACTGACTGAACTCTCCTAATCAGCTTCCCGTAATAACTTCAATTTTCTGTTCTGCTTTTAATAAGCTTAGTTGCTTATTTACTGTGTTGCTGCAAAATCCACACCGTAATCTTCTTTGAGCCCCAACGTCAATATTGCAGTATTGTAGAGCAAATGAAAATGTAATCATATTTTTCACTTAACCTTGGTGCAGTTCTGCAGATTTGGCACTAATTGAAATTGGTTGCTTTCGGTATTGAGATCCAAACACTTGTTTTCATGTTATTTTTGGGCTAAGATTATAAGCTTAGTGAAAATCCAAGTGTAAGAAAAAGATCTGCAAAAGCACTGGGCAGTCCGGTATCCGAGTGTACTGGTGTTCTAGAGATAACGCAATGTAAACATAAAGCTATATACTTACTTTTGTAGGGGCATGGAAAGGGTAAGGCTGAATTACAGGCAGATATAAACATCATAAATGAATGCAGCTCTGTAATCCCTAATGCATCATTAAAGGGGCTGTAAACCTCTGACATAAAAACTGAACAAAGCATATACTTCTATAGTGTGTACTTTCCTCACTCCAAAGCACTGAGTATCATTTCTGTATGCTGTCTCTTTTCTTAGCTATCTGTATGAGCCATTTCTGACAGGTTGTGTCAACACCAACAGATCGGTAGGGGAGGAGGAGTAGGCCTCCAGGACACAGCCTGTGCTTGACAGCCTCAGCTGTGCATGTTTCCTTATGAGATTGTGTGAGGGGGTGTGAGTCCATTCCTCCATTCGGGTCTCCGATTACACTCAGCTATTCTCTCAGAGCTGTGCAGTGTGTTACGTTAGATCCCCAGCCCCTGCCTCTGGAAAATGGCTGCAGATAAACAGGTACAACTTATGTAGGAGGATTTGTTTCATCTCTGTATATCAATTGAGTCTAGTCACTTCACTTGGTATATTTAAAGATTTAAACACACTTTAAATGTATTTTTAAATGCAAGCAGGATATGTACCAGAATTTTAACTAATAGCCTCTTGCAGTTCCCTGCATGCATAGCTCAAACTAGAAGATGTAGGAGAAGCACAAGGAACCAATTGATCACGCTGCAATGCTCATGTGATAAGGCAGATGCTGATAGGAAGAGAAAGAACAGTGACAGATAGATGAGCTCATTAGTCTTCTGCTTCTCCTTTGACTGTCCAGTAACAGATTGGGAGAGGTACAGGATTTGCAAGTGTTACTTTAAGGTAAACTGTGGTCACATTTCAAAATAATGGCATATGGGTACCACCCTCCCCCCATATACTCAGGATATAATGCTCACTAGAGTGGGGGAGAGACAAGACCTGAATGTCTAAGGCCAGTGCTGGTCAATTTAAAAAGAAATAATTCATATGGGTGACCTCCTTCATATACTAAAGATATAACCCACATGGAAGAAAAATATATTTCAAAAATATTCTTCCGAAAAATGTTGACATATATTTGAAATACTACAATTTTGGTCATATACATATATATATATATATATATATACACACACACATACTGTATGTTGAAATGTGTTTTTTATATATTACAAAATATATGAAAAATGTTTTTTAAAAATAAGTATTTTTAAATATATTCTTCAGACTTTTTTAACATATAAAAAAGTAATTTTAACATATATTTTTATATATATGTGAATATGCATGATCTAAACCTTAGGATTTTGTGCTAGTAGTGGGACCACCCCTCAGGATCTGGACAGCTAGAAGGTATTGTGCATTATAGTAGGGGTCTCTACACTTTCTAAACAAAGGACCAGTTTATTGTCCTTCAGACTTTGAGGGAGGGGCAGACTGTGGCCTATGGGAATAGAAAACGCTAGTGACCTCAGGCTTGGTGGTCAGTGGAAGTAAAAAAAATTATGGTCAATAGTAGGAAGGATAGTGTCTCATCATTGTTATTAGTGGGAGGAATAGGGCCCAATCATTGGTGTCATTTGGAGGAATAGTGCCCCATCATTGGCGTCAATGGGAGAAATTATGCCCCATTGTTGATGTCAGTGGAAGGAATAGTTCCCCACCATTGAATAGTGGAAATTGGAGGAAATATGCCCAATTGTTGGTATCATTGGAAAGAATGGTGCCTCATTGTTGGTGTCAGTAGGAGGAATAGTATCTCATTTCAACAGTGCCCCAAGGGCAGGATTAAGGAAAACCAAGGGTTACATCCACCTGTGGGCCACAGTTTCCAGACCGCTGCATTATAGTATTGTAGTCTGTGCATAGCAAAGTAGAATTCTAGTATAAGTGTCTTTTTTCAGTAGAGCTACTAATCACTACCCAGCCCCCCTTAACCAATACCCCAAATGTATGACAAAACTAAGCTAAATGCCAGAAATACTTAAATGACCCATTTGGTCCTGAGTCTTCTCTCTTTTTTACTGTAGAGCTGAAGATCCTTCTTTGGGTGACCACAACGTTGCCTGGTGACATTGACACTACCTATTGACCATCCAATTGCAGGATCCTAACCATGTCCTGAAGCCTCCTGCAGTGGCATAATGCTGTCACAATGAGGAACCTGGGATTTTCAGGCCTCCCAAATAAAATAATCTTTAACCTGCCCTGAAGAAGCTGCAGAATACATTCCCAGTCTGAAACTGAAAAACAAAGGAGCAGCAGCACACTGATAAGGCTGTTTCTCTGCTCTCTCTCTTCTCTGCAGTTGCACAGGGGAGTACAGGAGGCAGATATCAAGACAAAACATGTACTTCTACAGTACTATTTGCAATAAAAAAATACATTTTATTATTTACCCTGCATATATTAGTTCATATCTTCTTGAAGTTTAGTATTAAATCTCACTTTTCCAACTACATCTGCAGTGTTTTCTTATCACATTCACTATACAATAAAATAAATGAAAATATAAGAGATAGAGAAGAAACTCTGCTCTGATATGCCATGACAGTTGTAGTCTGATTTTTTTCTGCCTTCTTAGATTTCTTGGCTTTTATTGAGAACCAAACACAGAGTGAATAGGCTGCATGTAATCTTATCTCACTTCATCTTATTGTTGGCTGGTCTCTGTATTAATTGCTTCTCTTCATAGACTTGAGTGTATGGCATCCCTTCTTTGAGACTTTGCAACATATTGTATCCGCTGGCAGCATAGCAAAGCAGATATACGTATTAGCTGGGTGATTGACAAGTGTAGATAGCTGTGTATTCATTAAGTAACACTAAAAAAACTTGGTGCTCAAATGTAGAATGTTCTTGTTCATAATAGTGTATAGGACTGTATTTCAAAGATGAATGACGGTCCCAAAATGCAAAACATTGTACTATATGGCTCACTGAGATCTGGAGTCATCCTGGGTAACTTACTAAATCCACATATTCATCTCTCATGATCTCCTAATTATATGGACTGACTTATTATGAAAATAACTACATACTGCTGGCCAAAAGAAACAAACAATTGTAAATGGTGTATCTACTTGTACAAAATACCTTGATCACACTTAAAAACCTTAAAAAACTGCCTTGTCCAGCCTGGCTACCCAGGTACCCCAATGTACAATATCAGAAATATTCAAAAATGCTCTACTACTATCCAATGCAATAATTACACAAACACACACATTGGGTTGGGGTCAGGAGTCTGTACAAGCCAATCAGGTTCCTCCACCCCAAACTCGCTCGTTCATGTCTTTGTGGACCTTGCTTTGTGCACTGGTGCGCAGTCATGTTGGAACAGGAAGGGGACATCCCCAAACTCTTCCCACAAAGTTGGGAGCATGAAATTGTCCAAAATGTCTTGGCATGGTGACGCCTTAAGGGTTCCCTTCACTGGAACTAAAGGGACAAGCTCAACCCCTAAAAAACAACCCCACACCATAATCCCCCCCCACTAAACTTTACACTTGGCACAATGCAGTCAGGCAAGTACCTTTCTCCTGGCAACCACCAAATCCAGTTCATCAGATTGACAAACAGAGAATCATGATTCGTCACTCCAGAAAACACATCTTCACTGCTCTAGAGTCCAGGGGTGGTGTGCTTTACACCACTGTATCTGATGCTTTGCATTGCACTGTGATGTAAGGCTTGGATGCAGCTGCTCGGCCATGGAAACCCATTCCATGAAGCTCTCTACGCACTACTGTTTTGCTAATCTGAGTTTAAGAAGTTTGGAGGTCTACATGAGGTTAGCTATTCACTCTGCAGACAGTTAGTGACTTCTGCATACTGTGAGCTTCAGCATGTGCTGACCCCGCTCTGTCATTTTATGTAGCCTACCACTTCGTAGCTGAGTTGCTGTTGTTCCCAGTTGCTTCCACTTTGTTAAATTACTACTAACAGTTGACTGTGGAATATTTAATAGTAAGGAAATATCATGGACAGACTTATTGCACAGGTGGCAACCTATCACGGTACCATGCCTGAATTTACTGAGCTCCTGAGAGCGACCCATTCTTTCACAAATGTTTGTAGAAGCAGTCTGCATGCCTAGGTGCTTGATTTTATACACCTGTGGCCATGGAGGAGATTGCAACACCTGAATCCAAAGATTTTCAGGGGTTTCCCAATACTTTTGGCAATATAGTATATATATATATATATATTATGTGGGACCTCGCTTCAAATGGTAGAACTTTTATAACGCACACAGCAACTCGCTTGCTTTTTTTAAGGGCCGTTTCAGCCCACTTTTATTTAAATGACAGTTCAATAACATAAGAGGTTTCCCACGCAGGGGTGTCTATCATCAATATAAACGAAAAGATTCAGCCTCCTGGCTCTCTCAGATATAAACAATCTTCCTCTGGCCTTTCTCTTCAGGCTTACGTCTGTCTCCTACAGACTCCTTCAAAAATGGCTCTCGCACACAGCTAGCCACTAGCACACAGCTATTCCTGAGCAGCCCCTTGCTGCTTTTGGCTTCCACCTCTCCTAGGTGAAGCCCACCTGACTTCAAGGCAGTGACCTCCTACCTGCCGGGGAGGAGCCCTCCTGACTCCTGTCTGCTGAGGTGGAGCCCAGAACCCTGGTCCTGACTCTAGAAGAGAGCGAGGCACACCTGACCAATCAGTCTCCTGGCCATTCCCAAAACCTGGTCCCAGGATTGGAGATTTCATCCCTCCCAAATCGCTTTGAAATTTCCAGGCTCCAGGTCCCAAAATGGACCTTACAAACAAATGAGGAAAGTGAAAATCCACTTTCCTCTGTATCAAACATGTACCCCGGAGCCCCTCAACCTGCCTTGTTGAGAATCCTGGGTGAAATAACCTTTCCACATCGTGACAGATCACCACACTGTCACAATATATGTATATATATATATATATATATATATATATATATATATATACATACAGTTGTGTTAAAAATAATAGCAGTGTGTTGATAAAAGTGAATAAAGCTCAAAATCCTTCTAATAGCTTTTATTTCCATACACACAAATGCATTGGGAACACTACACATTCTATTCCAAATCAAAACATGAAGAAAAATATAGCAAATTTGTATTGTTCCTCTAAAAAAATTTAAGAAAAGTGAATATTAGACTGTTCAAAAAAATAACAGTGTTTTGTATTCTTCTTTACAAACTCAAACATTCATTTCCTTTCAATCACTTAATGATTTTTTCATTGTATAAGCACTGTTTCTGAGAACTGCTGTACATCTGTGTTGCATGGAGTCACCCAACTTCTGGCACCTGTGAACAGGTATTCCAGCCCAGGATGATTGGACTACATTCCACAGTTCTTCTCTATTTCTTGGTTTTGCCTCAGAAACTGCATTTTTGATGTCACCCCACAAGTTTTCTATTGGATTAAGATCCGGGGATTGGGCTGGCCACTCCATAACGTCAATCTTGTTGGTCTGGAACCAAGATGTTCCACGTTTACTGGTGTGTTTGGGGTTGTTGTCTTGTTGGAACACCCATTTCAAGGGCATTTCCTCTTCAGCATAAGGCAGCATGACCTCTTCAAGTATTCTGATGAATTCAAACTGATCCATGATCCCTGGTATGCGATAAATAGGCCCAACACCGTAGTATGAGAAACATCCCCATATCATGATGCTTACACAACCATGCTTCACTGTCTTCACAGTGTACTGTGGCTTGAATTCAGTGTTTGGCCACTAGACCCAAAAAGAACAATCTTACTTTAATCAGTCCACAAAATGTTGCGCCATTTCTCTTTAGGCCAGTCAATGTGCTCTTTGGCAAATTGTAACCTCTTCAGCACATGTCTTTTTTTCAACAGTGGGACTTTGCGGGGGCTTCTTGCAGATAGCTTGGCTTCACATAGGCGTCTTCTAATTGTAACAGTACTCACAGGTAACTTTAGACCTTCTTTGATCTTCCTGGAGCTGATTGTTAGCTGAGTCCTTGCCATTTTGGCTATTCTTCTATCCATTCGAATAGTAGTTTTTTGCTTTCTTCCACGTCTTTCAGGTTTTGGTTGCCATTTTAAAGCATTTGCGATCATTTTAGCTGAGCAGCCTATCATTTTCTGCACTTCTTTATATGTTTTCCCCTCTCCAATCAACTTTTTAATCAAGGTACGCTGTTCTTCTGAACAATGTCTGGAACGACCCATTTTCCTCAGAATTTCAGAGAGAAATGCACTGTAACCAGCATGTACAACATTTGCTGCCTTCCTTCCTTAAATAAGGGCAATAATTGCTACCTGTTTTTTAAAGAATGAATGATCTCACTAATAGAACTCCACACTGCTATTATTTTGAACATACCCCTTTCAATTAGTGATTCAATTACACAGAATCAGCAGCATGCATGTCATGACTGTTGGGTCTGTTGGATTTCTATTCCTCTACTACACCTGCTAGTAAATTGTTTGCCATGTAGAAATTATCATTTCTACCAAAAACAGTGATTGATCAGGTTAGTGATGTCTGACTGCTATTATTTTAAACACAACTGTATGTTAAAGTCCAGAAAATTTTTGAAGAACCCTCCTAGATATGTATGAAATGGCATATGTGTTAAGGTCCATCAACTCGAGTCTGAGTCCTAGAGACTTGATGAATGAGAGCTCTAATATATATATCTTATAGTCAATATGTCCAACTACCTAATATTTGGTCTCTTTCATCGTCTGGTTCCTTCAATGTTCCCAAACAATAATTCCTTCTCCAGTGATCTCTCTCTTCTGATGCTGTGACCAAAATATGACAGTCATAACTTCATAATTTGGGCTACTAATGAGATAGCTGGTTTGATCTCTTCCAAAATCAATCTTTTATTTCCATGGGCTATCCACAGCATGCATAAAATCTTTCTCCAGTGCCAAATCTCAAATGAGTTGATCTTCTTTCTGTGGCATATGCTGAAATTAATATCTCATATAGGCTAGATCAGGGGTCTCCAAAGTTTCCCATACAAGGGTCACATTGTACATTTTACAAATATTCACAGGCCAAAATAAGTTTTATATATGAAATAATGAATGAGTTTTACTTTTCTATAATCAGCATGATATGATTCAAAACAACAGAGTAAAAACTTCAAAGAAACAAAGAAGAGTAATTCCAAAAACACTTGAGCCCATCAAAGTCCCTTCTTACATGAAAGTCTCCATCAGGGTCCCCTCTTACACGAGAGGTCCCTTTTGAAGTCTCCCTCACATTTACATCAGGGTCCCTCTTATATCTGTGTCCCCATCAGAGTCCTCCCTTACATCAGGGTCCTCATCAAAGCCCCTTCCTACATCAGAGTCCCCATCAGAGTCCAGCTGTAACTCACAAACCTACAGCTTGGCCTGGAGCCTGAAGACTTGTGTGAGAGGCCACTGACCCTAATTTTGGGCCAGATAAAATTTTGGAGTGGTCTGCATTAGGCCCACGGGCCATATTTTGAAGAGCCCTGAGCTAGGTTAAAGGTTCATCACATGAGAACAAATTTGTAAACTGGAGCTGCATGGTCATAATTAGAGATGAGCGAATCGAACCAGGCGAAGTGGAATTCGTTTCGAATTTCAGTAAAAATTTGATTTGCGTCGAATCCGAATATTTGCATAATTCGGGTGCGCGAATCGGATTTTTCCCGATCAGCCGGCAAAAGTGTCCCTGCAGAGAGCTCCGCTATTTCTGACAGTTCTCTGACAGTTCCTTCACATGTACAGTGGTTGAAACATTGTATCTATTTGTTTCCATTTAGGATACAGATGTTTTTATTCGGAAATAAATAGATACAATGTTTCAACCGCTGTCAACCGCTGGAACTGTCAGAGAACTGTCAGAAATAGCGGAGCTCTCTGCAGATACACTTTTTGCTGTACTGGAATACTTCTTCTTTTCATTCTTCTTTTCATTCTTCTCATTCTTCTTCTCATTCTTCTTTTCATTCTTCTTCTCATTCTTCTTTTCATTCTTCTTCTTCTTTTCATTCTTCTCATTCTTCTTTTCTGTTTCATGAAAAGAAGAATGAGAAGAAGAATGAAAAGAAGAATGAAAAGAAGAAGAAGAATGAAAAGAAGAATGAGAAGAAGAATGAAAAGAAGAATGAGAAGAAGAATGAGAAGAATGAAAAGAAGAATGAGAAGAATGAAAAGAAGAATGAGAAGAATGAAAAGAAGAATGAAAAGAAGAATGAAAAGAAGAAGAAGAAGAATCTTTTCATTCTTCTCATTCTTCTTTTCATTCTTCTTTTCATTCTTCTTCTTCTTCTTTTCATTCTTCTTCTTCTTTTCATTCTTCTTTTCATTCTTCTTCTTCTTCTTTTCATTCTTCTTCTTCTTTTCATTCTTCTTTTCATTCTTCTTCTTCTTATTTTCATTCTTCTCATTCTTCTTTTCATTCTTCTTCTTATTTTCATTCTTCTTCTTCTTTTCATTCTTCTTCTTCTTCTTTTCATTCTTCTTCTTCTTCTTTTCATTCTTCTTTTCATTCTTCTTCTTCTTTTCATTCTTCTTCTTTTCATTCTTCTTTTCATTCTTCTCATTCTTCTTTTCATTCTTCTCATTCTTCTTTTCATTCTTCTTCTCATTCTTCTTTTCATTCCTCTTCTTTTCATTCTTTTCATTCTTCTTTTCTTCTTCATGAAAAGAAGAATGAGAAGAAGAATGAAAAGAAGAATGAAAAGAAGAAGAAGAATGAGAAGAAGAATGAAAAGAAGAATGAAAAGAAGAATGAAAAGAAGAATGAAAAGAAGAAGAAGAATGAAAAGAAGAATGAGAAGAAGAATGAAAAGAAGAATGAGAAGAAGAATGAGAAGAATGAAAAGAAGAATGAGAAGAATGAAAAGAAGAAGAAGAAGAATGAAAAGAAGAAGAAGAATGAAAAGAAGAATGAAAAGAAGAAGAAGAAGAAGAATCTTTTCATTCTTCTCATTCTTCTTTTCATTCTTATTCTTCTTCTTTTCATTCTTATTCTTCTTTTCATTCTTCTTTTCATTCTTCTTCTTCTTCTTTTCATTCTTCTTTTCATTCTTCTTCTTCTTCTTTTCATTCTTCTTCTTTTCATTCTTCTTCTTCTTTTCATTCTTCTTCTTCTTCTTTTCATTCTTCTCATTCTTCTTTTCATTCTTCTCATTCTTCTTTTCATTCTTCTTTTCATTCTTCTTCTCATTCTTCTTTTCATTCTTCTTCTTTTCATTCTTCTTTTCATTCTTCTCATTCTTCTTTTCTTCTTCATGAAAAGAAGAATGAGAAGAAGAATGAAAAGAAGAATGAAAAGAAGAAGAAGAATGAGAAGAAGAATGAAAAGAAGAATGAAAAGAAGAATGAGAAGAATGAAAAGAAGAATGAAAAGAAGAAGAAGAATGAAAAGAAGAATGAGAAGAAGAATGAGAAGAATGAAAAGAAGAATGAGAAGAATGAAAAGAAGAATGAAAAGAAGAAGAAGAAGAATGAAAAGAAGAAGAATGAATGAAAAGAAGAATGAGAAGAAGAATGAAAAGAAGAATGAAAAGAAGAATGAGAAGAATGAACAGAAGAATGAAAAGAAGAAGAAGAATGAAAAGAAGAATGAGAAGACGAATGAAAAGAAGAATGAGAAGAAGAATGAGAAGAATGAAAAGAAGAATGAGAAGAATGAAAAGAAGAATGAAAAGAAGAATGAAAAGAAGAAGAAGAATGAAAAGAAGAATGAGAAGACGAATGAAAAGAAGAATGAGAAGAAGAATGAGAAGAATGAAAAGAAGAATGAGAAGAATGAAAAGAAGAATGAAAAGAAGAATGAAAAGAAGAAGAAGAAGAATGAAAAGAAGAAGAAGAATGAAAAGAAGAATGAAAAGAAGAAGAAGAAGAATCTTTTCATTCTTCTCATTCTTCTTTTCATTCTTCTTCTTCTTCTTTTCATTCTTCTTCTTCTTTTCATTCTTCTTTTCATCCTACTTCTTCTTCTTCTTCATCCTCATCCTCATCCTCTTCTTCTTCTTCTGAGGATGAGGATGAGGATGAAGAAGAAGAAGAAGAAGTAGGATGAAAATAAGAAGAATTCCAAGCCGGCAAAAAGTGTATCTGCAGAGCTCCTCTATTCTGCAGATACACTTAGAGGAGCTCTGCAGATACACTTTTTGCCAGCTTGGAATTCTTCTTATTTTCATCCTACTTCTTCTTCTTCTTCTTCATCCTCATCCTCATCCTCGGAAGAAGAAGAAGAGGATGAGGATGAGGATGAAGAAGAAGAAGAAGTAGGATGAAAATAAGAAGAATTCCAAGCCGGCAAAAAGTGTATCTGCAGAGCTCCTCTATTTCTGACAGTTCTCTGACATAGAACTGTCAGAAATAGAGGAGCTCTGCAGATACACTTTTTGCCGGCTTGGAATTCTTCTTATTTTCATCCTACTTCTTCTTCTTCTTCTTCATCCTCATCCTCTTCTTCTGAGGATGAGGATGAGGATGAAGAAGAAGAAGAAGAAGAAATAGGATGAAAATAAGAAGAATTCCAAGCCGGCAAAAAGTGTATCTGCAGAGCTCCTCTAAGTGTATCTGCAGAATAGAGGAGCTCTGCAGATACACTTTTTGCCGGCTTGGAATTCTTCTTATTTTCATCCTACTTCTTCTTCTTCTTCATCCTCATCCTCTTCTTCTTCTTCTGAGGATGAGGATGAAGAAGAAGAAGAAGAAGTAGGATGAAAATAAGAAGAATTCCAAGCCGGCAAAAAGTGTATCTGCAGAGCTCCTCTAAGTGTATCTGCAGAATAGAGGAGCTCTGCAGATACACTTTTTGCCGGCTTGGAATTCTTCTTATTTTCATCCTACTTCTTCTTCTTCTTCTTCTTCCTCTTCATCCTCATCCTCATCCTCTTCTTCTTCTGAGGATGAGGATGAAGAAGAAGAAGTAGGATGAAAATAAGAAGAATTCCAAGCCGGCAAAAAGTGTATCTGCAGAGCTCCGCTAAGTGTATCTGCAGAGCTCCGCTAAGTGTATCTGCAGAGCTCAGCGGTTGAAACATTGTATCTATTTGTTTCCATTTATGGAAACAAATAGATACAATGTTTCAACCGCTGTATGGAGTGAATGTCAGAGAACTGTCAGAAATAGGCTATTTCTGACAGTTCTCTGACATTCACTCCTCAACCGCTGTATGGAGTATTGAATGTCAGAGAACTGTCAGAAATAGCGGAGCTCTGCAGATACACTTAGCGGAGCTCTGCAGATACACTTTTTTCCGGCTTGGAATTCTTCTTATTTTCATCCTACTTCTTCTTCTTCTTCATCCTCATCCTCATCCTTTTCTTCTTCTTCTGAGGATGAGGGTGAGGATGAAGAAGAAGAAGAAGAAGTAGGATGAAAATAAGAAGAATTCCAAGCCGGCAAAAAGTGTATCTGCAGAGCTCCTCTAAGTGTATCTGCAGAATAGAGGAGCTCTGCAGATACACTTTTTGCCGGCTTGGAATTCTTCTTATTTTCATCCTACTTCTTCTTCTTCTTCTTCTTCCTCTTCATCCTCATCCTCATCCTCTTCTTCTTCTTCTGAGGATGAGGATGAAGAAGAAGAAGAAGAAGAAGAAGTAGGATGAAAATAAGAAGAATTCCAAGCCGGCAAAAAGTGTATCTGCAGAGCTCCGCTAAGTGTGTCTGCAGAGCTCCGCTAAGTGTATCTGCAGAGCTCCGCTAAGTGTATCTGCAGAGCTCCGCTAAGAAATAGCGGAGCTCTGCAGATACACTTTTTGCCGGCTTGGAATTCTCCTTCTTCTCATCCTTCTTCTTCTTCTCATCCTTCTTCTTCTCATCCTTCTCCTTCTTCTCATCCTTCTTCTTCTTCTCATCCTTCTTCTTCTTCTCATCCTTCTCCTTCTTCTCATCCTTCTTCTTCTTCTCATCCTTCTCCTTCTTCTCATCCTTCTTCTTCTTCTCATCCTTCTTCTTCTTCTCATCCTTCTCCTTCTTCTCATCCTTCTCCTTCTTCTCATCCTTCTTCTTCTTCTCATCCTTCTCCTTCTTCTCATCCTTCTTCTTCTTCTCATCCTTCTTCTTCTCATCCTTCTCCTTCTTCTCATCCTTCTTCTCATCCTTCTCCTTCTTCTCATCCTTCTCCTTCTTCTCATCCTTCTCCTTCTTCTCATCCTTCTCCTACTCCTCATCCTTCTCCTTCTTCTCATCCTTCTCCTTCTCCTTCTTCTCATCCTTCTCCTTCTTCTCATCCTTCTCCTTCTCCTTCTTCTCATCCTTCTCCTTCTTCTCATCCTTCTCCTTCTTCTCATCCTTCTCCTACTCCTCATCCTTCTCCTTCTTCTCATCCTTCTCCTTCTCCTTCTTCTCATCCTTCTCCTTCTTCTCATCCTTCTCCTTCTTCTCATCCTTCTCCTTCTTCTCATCCTTCTCCTTCTTCTCATCCTTCTCCTTCTTCTCATCCTTCTCCTTCTCCTTCCTCATCTCCAAGGGCATTTAAATTAAAGGTACAGTGTTCTGCACTAATTTAAAGGCTCTCTGAAGCCTAGAAAGCCTTTTTATAAGTTGAATTCGTAGCGAATAAATTCGCATCGAATCAAATTTCTTCCTCAAATTCGGCGATATTTACCTATACTAAACATCCATTGTGCTGTAGTGGTGTCCCATGTGTTAAATCAGTATAATAGCAAAGTTATAAATATTCACAACTGTACTTGCAGAATTAAAATATATGTAATCATACTCATTTCATATGGAATTTACTCATGAGTCTATTCTCACGGAAAATTTATGAAGGTCAGAAAGGAGCACAATATGACTTTACCTTCCCCTAAATTGTCAAAGGCAAATAGGCTGTTCACTTTTCAAGGAAATTGTCAATTTGCAGGGGAACTTTCCCTTATCTCAGCAAATGAGGTGACTTTCTGTTGACTTCCATCCAGTGGCATCCCGAGGCAGGTGCGGGGGGTGCGGTCCGCACTGGGTGACACAGACCGTACGGGGTGACACCGGACCCGCTCCACGAAAAGGTAAGTTGTTCCCGCAGGATCATCAGCATGCAACCTATACAGGATGATTATCGGCTTGCTTTACAACTTACCTTTTCGTGGAGCAGGTCCGGTGTCACCCCATGCGGTCGGTATGTCAACCTATACGGGGTGACACCGGTGTAGTGGCAAGATGTGTCTCCCGAGACATGTGCAGTTGCTTCAGGGGGGACATATCTACATGGGAGACACATCTTGCCGCTACACCGGCTCCAAGAAAAGGTAAGTTGTAAAGAAAGTCGATGATCCCCGCAGGATGGATCGTATCTGTGGATAAGGGATCGTCGGAGGGGATCGTAGAAGTGTATTAGATGGTACCTCTAGTAACCACATACAACCCAGCACTAGAAGGAATAAGAAAAATAATCAAAGATTTACAACCCATCATAACAGAGGATGGAACTCTGAAAGAAATATTCCAGCAACCCCCAATACTAGCTTTCAGACAACCCCCCAACCTCAGAAATACACTAATCAGTAGGAAACTTCCTTCTGATTATGATGTTACAAATAATGGAAGCAAACCCTGCAATAAGAAACGCTGCAAACTGTGCAACCAAAATCAATCCATCAAAAAGTGTCAGACACTCAAAAGGGATCTTCAATATCTCCAGATCATACAGCTGCACCTCTAGTAATGTTGTGTACCTTATCCAGTGCAGAAAATGTAGCAAAGGATCTTATGTTGGCGAAACAGGACAGAAATTGCAAACAAGGATGAATTTGCACAGACACACCATCACGGAACATAAAGAAGATGACCTTTGCACACCTGTGGGACACCATTTCGCACAACCAGACCACACTTTGGGAGACCTCAATATTTTAGTTCTTAAAGGAAATTTCAAATCCATTCAGGAAAGAAAAACTTTTGAACTAAGAATGATAATTCTATTTGACACAAGAGATAACGGCCTGAATTTGGACATGGGATTCCTCACTCATTATCCAACAGTTTTATGACTAGCACCTCAAGCATGACTGCCTCTGCTAGTGTTGTCTGCCCCCCCCCCCAGACTTTGATTTTGCTGTGTCTTATCTCTGTTTTTTTTTCCCACCCCCTACATCTCTTCTAACATTCTGCTAAATCTTTGTTTCAGTACTGCTTAGACCTGAAGAAGGGGACATTCCTCGAAAGCTTGTCCTCAACATTTTTATGTTATTTCAAATAAAAAAAGTATCACGGACAGTATTCAATTGTTTCTGTCGCAAATGCACTAATACGGCTACAATCACCTCAAGCACAAATCTACAGGAAAATGCCCTCACAAAGTAAACAGTCTATTTGCCATTTGTAATCAACACCACTATCTCCTTGTCCAGGTCTCCTTTATCTACCCACTGGTCACTCGTCATTAGGCCCACTCTCTGCATATATAAATAATCCACCTTTATGGTGTATTCTATACTACATTGGGATCCACCCAATGCCCATAGTCCAGCAAGGCTATCAGCAGCATCTGCATTGGCCATAATGAGTTTAGGTCTATGGCAGTCCCCATAATAAGAAGGGCATAGGAGATAAATTTATGAATGATTGTCCCTATCAAGAAAGAAAGAAATGGAAAATGTTTCCAATGGGAACATAGACAAAACACTTCTAGTAAGGAAGGTTTAGAACTTCTGAAAAAAAAAATTTCATTGTTGTCTGCATCTTCTGGTCTAGGAGACAGTCAACCCCCCCTTTTCTTGTACGAATGTCACAGGGACAGGAAATGAGGAGAACTCTCCTCAGTAGGGTCTCGGACAGAAGAAAGAAACTGGCAGAAATATAAATCTTCCCTACTCTATCAAAAGGTATATATACAGTATATTAGATAAAGTTCAGATTTAGGGAAATAATTTTTTGGGGGAGCAAAACTATATCTCTTACAGTGATTAGTGAATCTGCCTGAGTTTGGTTCAAAAACAGTTTTATGAATATTGCTCAAAGTTTGAAGTTGGCGAACCTTGCATGAAACCATATGAAGTCTATGAGGGGCAAATCTTGGTTTTCAATTCTGGCAATTTGAAGGGCTAATAAGCAAGCTATTGTCAAATAAGGAAAGTTCCTGAACTGTCTTAACCGCTTACCAACCGCGCTATAGTCGAAATACAGCTACAGCATGGTTGTCCAGTTCTGGGAGGGGGTCCATGGACGTTCTCCTGGAACGTGCTCCCTGCATGCCCCCTGTGCTGTCGGTAGTCGCTGTGTCCTACAGACACAGCTGATCACATGACAAGGTAAAAGGCCAAGCACAGTGGCTTTTTTACCACATGGTCAGCTGTGTCCAAAGATACAGCAGATAACAAAGTAAATACAGTTGCTGGTTATTGGCAGCACTTTCCTCACGCTGTCACAGCATGAGGAAAGTACTGCCGATAACCGGTATATGTGACAGGGGAGATCTGCACTGATAGTCAGGGCACTGATTATCAGTGCCATCCAGAAGTACCCAGCAATGCTGCCCAGCAGTACCACCCAGCAGTGCCACCCAGCAGTGCCCAGCATTGTCACCCATCATTGCCCAGCAGTGTCACTCATCAGTGCCCAGCAGTGTCACTCATCAGTGCCCAGCAGTGCCACCCATCAGTGCCCAGTAGTGCTGCCTATCAGTGCCTCCAGTCAGTGTTATCAGTCAGTGCTGCAAGTCAGTGCCCATCAGTGTCGCCTATCAGTGCCCATCAGTACCACCTATCAGTGCCCATCAGTGCCGCCTATCAGTGTCCATCATTGTTGCATATCAGTGCATCATCAGTGCCTCCTCATCAATGCCCACCAGTGCCACCTCATCAGTGCAGCATATCAGTGCTGCCTATCTGTGCCACCTCATCAATGCCCATCAGTGCTGCCTATCAGTACCCATCAGTGCTGCCTATCAGTGCAGCCTCATCAACGAACGTCAGTGAAGGAAAAAAATTACCTGTTTGCAAAATTTTATAATAGAAACAAAGAAAACCCTTTTATTTCAATATTTTTGCTATTTTTTTTGTTTATAGTGCAAAAAATAAAAATCCCAGTGGCATTTAAATACCACCAAAAGAGAGCTCCATTTGTGTGAAAAAAATTATAAAAATGTTGCATGAAAGCGCAATGGTCATTCAAAGTGCAACAGCACTGAAAGCTGAAATTGGCCTGGGTAGGAAGGTGGTGACAGTGCCCAGTAGGCAAGTGGTTAAAGAGGACCTTTCCCTGCTTACTAAGTGGTCAATGCTAATTAAATGTAAATAAACATGCATTTTTACCTGCTGTATATCAACATGATTCTTTCTGTAGTATGCTGTCACATTCTCATCACTTTGTCCTGCCTGCACTCCCAGAGTTTTTGAATATCAGCCCATAAATATGAGACAGCCTGGCCAGAAGGGAAGCTGAGTAGAAGATTGAGTGAGGAAGTGCTGCTGGTGTGGAGCCTGAGAGGGGGCCTCAGAGGAGGGAGGTTTACCTACAGGCTGGGAGCTTCAAAGAGGGATCTCCACTGGTCTACAGCCTACTTGAAAGGACAGCCTATAAGCAGGGGAAGAAGCCAGCCCAGTGTAAAGTCTGAAAGCAGCTTCACCTTTTAAAGCTACAGGAACAGGACAGTGAGTACCTCTACACCCCCTGGGCCTACGAGGGAAATGGGAAGTCAAGTGCAATACCAAATTAGTTCTTCCTGGTACATTACACTTATGTGTCTCGAAATCCATTGCCCTGGGATACTCTTCATGACAGCCAGGAGTGGATGAGTAGATTTTCATTTGGGGTCTATGTGTGCTGATCTGCTTCTTTGTCCTCCAAGCTGTTTCAGTTCCATTGGGCATCCCATATACCCCTAGACCTCATCCAAGTTGTTTAACCCCTAATAAAACTCCAAAACCAAGCGCATGGACTGTTTACTGACTTTGGATGCAAGAGTGGAAAATGTGTGTTGCCTGGAAAATAGGGGGACCCAAAAGCAGCGGCTATCAAGAGGGTAGTGCTACCCATGGCACCATTCTATCTGTGATGCCTGGACTATGTCACCAGTCCTTTGAGAAACTAGAAAGTGGAGTTACCAAAAAGGTACATTCATAGATACTTATCTGAATTAACATGGGACTTTGGGATGTTTCAATATCTGCATTAAGAGCTGCATGCACTAGGACAATTTGTGTTTGGTAGGAAAAGTCCACTTTAAGCCCAGTGATTAGCAGAGAACCCATGGTACTGGCGAACCAAAACCTCATCCCTTACTGTGAATAAATAAGAGGCAACTGTCTTTCAACATTAAACAAGATGAAAAGTCATGTTTTAGACTGATTTTCATGCAGAATGATTCAATGTTTATGGTGTCCATAGAAACAAAAAAGTAGGCATTAAAGTAGCTAAATTTGTGTAGATGCCTATCCTCTCCCTGGGAACTGATGTCATTCTGAGCAGAGAGTGAGTTGAGCTATCAATATATTTTTTGGTCTGAAGGTTTGGATACATTTTAGCAGTTCAGGTAGCAAAGGGTTAAGTGTTAGGGATGTTTTAGGGTAAGGAATAGTTTGAAACTTTGTGCAGTCCCATATGGAAGAACAATATATTTGAAATATATTTTTAAAATATTCTTCCCAAATATAATGACATGTATTTGAAATGCTACCATTTTTGGCCATATTCAATATATTTTTATAATTATATATTTTTTAAATATATTCTTCAGATTTTTTTAACATATAAAAAAGTCATTTTTACATATATTTGTAAATGCATTCCAAAAATGTAGATTTGTATTTTTAAAGACATACAGTATATTTGAAATGTATTTTTAAAAATATATATAATATTTTTTGTAATAAAAACGCATTTCAACATGCAATATATATATATATATATATATTTTTATATATATATATATATTTTGAAATATATTGAATATGGCCAAAATTGTAGCATTTCAAATATATGTCAAATATATTATAAAATATATTTCAAATGTATATTTTTCTTCCATGTGGGGTCCTAGAACTTTACCTGTTTTCAGCACCTAAGCCACTTAACTGACACCAACAGTGATCCCTTCTGCCGTACAAGGGTCTGCCCACTGGTGTAGAAGCAGTGGCCACTGTGTTTCTGTTCCCCATTACCTCTTTTACTGTCCATACATTTGGACAGCTATTGCAGTTGTGCAAGAATAAACACACATTATCAACAAAAAATGGGTGCAGGTATATATAACACACTTCTTAGTGTGTTATCATCATGCAAATACATAAATAAATAGGAGGCATATCAAGTAGGAAATAGAACCTTTATTACAACGCTCAAATAAAATATATCTAAACCTTAGAGTGTACAATCTAACATTTATTTATTAGTTTAATAAAAGCTTAGTCAAATATGTACATTAAAATCATTACCAGTATACACAATATATATTACATACCAATTCAAGCATCTAGTTTACAACCATAAATGCATTTTTCACACCATTCCACAGATATAAGTTGACGCGTTTCCTGGAAATAAACCGGTTCTTCAATACTAGTGCAAATATAATTTGTTTAAATGTAGTGTTTAATGGTCTATACACTTATCTAGGGTAGATAATGACAATAATGAAAACCTAACATAATAAAACAAAGCACACACATTAGGGCAAACATATAGTCATTAATTTCGTCCAAAAGTATATTACATATTTTTTATTACTTACATTATTCTGGTTAGAAAGATGTGTAAAATAAATTCCCCTTGGGCATCCACAGAGGAATAAATTGATATTTTTCTACTGGTTTAGACATGCAAAACATACAATATGAAAGATGTGTAGGCGAAGCTTAGGTTCCCTAGTGGGGAACACTAGAACTACACTAGTTAATTGACTTGGTTCCAGGTGGGAGTTTTCTCATATGCGAAAATCAGTATTAAAGTGGTTCTAAAGGCAGAAGGCTTTTTACCTTTATGCATTCTATGCATGAAGGTAAAAAAACCTTCTGTTCCCATCTTGATCCAGCAATGTGCATGAGAGCAGTGGCTCTCCTGGGTCTCTCTCCTCATTGGCTCACACAGCAGCAGGAGCTATTGGCTCCTGCTGATGTCAGAGAGCCAATGAGCAGAGAGCATGTGGGGTCCCAAGCCATGCTCTGTGTGTGAATGGACAATGCACTCACCAGGGGGGGGAGCCAGGGGACCCCCAAAAAAAGAGGAATCTGGGATGCTCTGTGCAAAACCATTGCACAGAGCTGGTAAGTATAACATGTTTATGCTAAAAAAAAAGAGTATATTTAAAATGTCATTTTAGTATAGTTGCTATTACGACCGCCATTAGTTATCATGTAATTATCCAAGGGTTTGCCTGCTTATGCTTACCTGAAATCCAAGTGACAGGAAACCTTAGAAGATTGGGAAGATGTATCAGAATGGTTACAATTATCATCTTCAAGATTTTTGGACATTTTTAACATTGGAAACAGATTTCAAAGGTTTCTGAAGACATGTATGTTTCACTTTTAAGCCTTTCTGGTCTGGAATGCCAGATAATCTGTCACAGTGTTTGTCTTTTTTTTCAGATGATGTCCATATTGCTCCAGATGTTGCCAGAGCGCATCTGCCTTTTTCTATAGGTAGAAGAGTTTGAAAAGGCAAAATTCCTTCCTGAAATTCTTGAATTTCAGTATTCAGTTTTCCAAGTTCTGGTTCATAATGTTCTTTAAGAATTTTTATCATACCCAAAGAGCATTTATTAAGATTACATCCCCAATTCTCCTTAAAGAGGAGCTTTAGTTAGGTTCCTAAAATTAAAAATCAGCAGCTACAAAAACTGTAGCTGCTGACTTTGAATAAACAGACACTCACCTAACCAGAGATCCAGCGCCATCCTCACCTGGGTCAGTTCTTTGTTGGTCTTTGAGTCCCTGGTGCTGGCATGTTAACTGGAAAGCTGGCTGTGACTCCTTGTAGCTTCACACCTTGATTTCCATTATGCATGCAGGATCCACACTGCACTTTGTGAATAGTCCTGCAGTCTCCTTGGGACCTGTGATCAGGGGTGTATTTACCACAAGGCAAACAAGGCATTTGCCTACGGCAGCATTTTTTCAGGGGGGCAGCAGCATTTTTCAAGGGGCAGCCCTGCCCCCCAAAAGAAGGGATGGAAGAAAGGACACATACAGCATGGGGACCAGGTCGGATCTGAGAGAGGCTATGGACTGCTTGATGGTGTATGCAGAGCCTGACTCTTGTTCCCGGGGATGTCAGGAGCTGTGAAGGTGAGTGTCTTCTCTCTCGCTGGGGTGGGAGGGTTGCCAGTGTATGGAAGGGCAGTGGTAGTGGAAGGCCCTCTCGGGTGTGGAGGAAATGGGGGGGTGTTGTTGGTCAATGTCAGACTCTTATGGGGGAGGGTGGTGTTTGTCAGTGTCAGGGTCTCTCCAAGGGAAGGGGGGGGGGACGATTTTTGTGTTTCCTAGGGCAGCATGAAACCTAAATACCCACTGCCTGTGATGCATCCCAGAAGGTTGCGGGCAGGAAGGAGGGAGGCCGAACTTTTGTTTGGATTGTCCAAAACTAGGTACCAGCTCCCCCTCAGTCAAAAAAAATTTCCAAATATGGTAGAGGAGTAGCTGAAGCGGAACATCACCTTTTAGATGAAGTTCCACTTTAAGTTCATTTGGAACTTCTTGAATGTTAAGAAAAATTTGAACACTTAGGTTTTAATCAGCATTTTTTGGGTGGAAAAAAATCCAGAACTAGTGGGTTTCTAGAGGAGTTTTTTAGCTGTAAAAATGCTCTAACGCTGGTAAACGCAGTAAAATGTTGCAAAACACCACAAACCAGTGTTTTGGAACATTTGTTTTGCCAAAATGTAATTAATTTATTTATTTTTGCGAAAAACACGTAAAATGCGGATAAACGCTGCAAACGCATCTAAAGGATAATGCAAAAATGCTGAAAAATTCATGTTTTTAAAATGCCCAGTGTGCATCAGGATTAATAGGAAAGCAGAGGGACTGGCAGGAACACCAGGGATTTCACACAAAGGAAGTAATACAAAGGGAACAGGATACCTTTTTCATACAAGTACATAGTACAGCAAGCACATATTAGGAATGTGAAATGTTGGATTTAAATGTTCTCTAAAAGCATTAAGTGCCATTGCTGTCTGATGCTTCATTCCTCTGCTATCAGCCTGCTATCAGCCTGAATCACATTCCTGTGGAGTCACTAAAAATAAAACAGAGAAAAATGGTGACAGGGAGGGCACAGCCTGTGATTGACAGCCTCAGCTCTGTTCCTGTGTTCTATGTGGAGGGTGTGTGTCCTTTCCCTCTAATCACCTCTCAGAGCTCTCCTTACTGAGCTCTGCAGTTTGTAATTTCAACTCTTTCCCCTGTGTTTTGAAAGCTCAGACAAGCAATATAAATTCTAGACTTTGAATGGATCTAGAAGAGGGAAAGCTACAGATACACAGGTACCACATATATAGGAAGAGTTATTTAATCTCTGTGTATCACATGAGTGCAGTCACTCCCACATGGAAGAAAAAATATATTTTATATATAGTTTTGGCCGTATTCAATATATATATATATACATATACGTACTGCATGTTGAAATGCTTTTTTATATATTACAAAATATATGAAAAAGTAATTTTAACATATATCTTTACATATATTTGTAAATACATTCCAAAAATGTAGATTGGATGTATTTTTAAAGACAAAAGGTATGTTTGAAAATGTATTTTTAAAAATATTTTTCATATATTTTGCAATAAAAATGCATTTCAACACACAGTATGTATATATGTGCATATATATATATATATATATATATACATATATTGAATACGGCAAAATTGTAGTATTTCAAATATATGTCAATATATTTGTGAAGAATATTTTAAATATATTTTTCTTCCATGTGGGCTTCACTGGGTATATGTAAGGGTTTACAACCACTTTAAATATGCTCTCTGTTATAGTTAATTGAAGACACATGAAGGAGAAAACAGAAAGAGGGTGAACAAGCGAAGGAGTGACCTAAAACCTAACCTGTAGCTTAAGCCTCTACCATAACCTTAAAGTGCATTTCAACTTTTGCAGAAAAATTGTGATAACACCTACTTTATATTTGTTACATGTTCCAACTGTGAGACTCTTCAGAAATTTCTAGAATCAGCCATGACACCTTCTTAAAAACTTCTAAAAAGTAAGAAATATTTACAAATATTTTTTTTTTCTAGATGTGACATGTGAATGAGAACACATAACTGTCATGCCATCCCTATCACAGATGGTCAGGCACTGTAGCTGGCTTCTGTGTTCACCTATAGCAGCCCCCTAGCTCATAAGGCAAGCAGTTTTACCAGTGCTCGGTTGCCCCCAGGTCTTATACACAATGCTATAGTCCCTGGCTACCATGCTGGGGCAGGTGCGAACTGAGCAAGGTAAACAGGCAGTTGGCAGACAAGCAGAGGGGTTCAATGATAGTCCAGGTACACAACAGGCAATACAGTGGCCAGCACTAACAGTTTTACTTGTGGTCTGTCAATATATATTGATTATTTTCTCCAGCCTATGGTCTGCCAATTACCATCTTACATTAGAGACTCAGGTCATTTGATTGAGGTGTTGAAACAGTATACTTGGAAAGATGGATATCATTGGGAATCTTTTGATGTTTCATCATTGTACACCTCTATTCCTCATACAGTCAGTCTAGCACAGGTATCCTCAAACTATGGCCCACGGGCCGCATACAGCCCGCCAAAGATATTTGTCCGGCCTGTTGGACCAGCAAAAGGAAAAAAAAAATTGGGGGGAAATAAAAATGGTGCCGGCCAGCTAATAGCTAGGCTGTTTGCTGGGTCCTCATGGCCAAGGACCCAGCTAGCAGGAGCCTGGAAGCCCGCAATTTTATCTGCTGCATCCAGAGGAGCAACAGGAGAGGAGGAGAGCACATCAGGCACCATGTACAGTGCATTGCGGTGTCCAGTATATCAGTGTACAGTGCATTGCGGTGTCCAGTATATCAGTGTACAGTGCATTGCGGTGTCCAGTGAGTTACAGAGTACAGTGCATTGCGGTGTCCAGTGCATTAGTGTACTGTGCATTGCGGTTTCCAGTGAGTTACAGAGTACAGTGCATTGCGGTGTCCAGTGAGTTACAGAGTACAGTGCATTGCGGTGTCCAGTGTGTTAGAGAGTACAGTGCATTGTGGTGTCCAGTGAGTTACAGAGTACAGTGCATTGCGGTGTCCAGTGCATTAGTGTACTGTGCATTGCGGTTTCCAGTGAGTTACAGAGTACAGTGCATTACGGTGTCCAGTGAGTTACAGAGTACAGTGCATTGCGGTGTCCAGTATGTTAGTGAGTACAGTGCATTGTGGTGTCCAGTGAGTTAGAGTACAGTGCATTGCAGTGTCAAGTGCATTACAGAGTACAGTGCATTGTGGTGTCAAGTGTGTTAGAGAGTACAGTGCATTGTGGTGTCCAGTGCATTACAGTGTACAGTGCATTGTGGTGACAAGTGAGTTATAGAGTATAGTGCATTGCGGTGTTCTGTGTGTTTCAGTGTACAGTGAATTGCAGTGGCAAGTGCATTACAATGTACAGTGAATTGCAGTGTCCAGTGTGTTACAGAGTACAGTGCATTGCAGTGTACAGTGCATTACAGAGTACAGTGAATTTTAAATATTGTATTGTTTTTTCCTGTTTTTTTTCACTACAAATAAGATATGTGCGGTGCGCACAGGAATTTGTTCATATTTTTTCAAACTATAGTCCGCCCCCCCCCTACAGTGTGAGGGTCCTTGAACTGGCCCCCTGTTTAAAAAGTTTGAGGACCCCGGTCTAGCAGCTCTACAATATTTTTCATCTAAAAACACCAGTATGAACTCCAGACAGTCCCAATCTTTGGTTAAAGGCACAGAACTTTGCTTCAATCATAATTATTTCACATTTTTAGATCAATTCTATTTGCAGACCAATGGAACAGCAATAGGTGCCAATTTTGCCCCTGGATATGCCAATTTAGCAATGGGTTTTTGGGAGGAACAGCACATCTGGGACATCAACCCTTTCTCTATTTTATGGTTGATACGTTGATGACATTTTTCTCATCTGGGATGGCGGCCCAGATGTGTTCTCCACCTTTGTGGCCCATTGCAATTCAAACTCTCTAGGTTTCAAGTTTACCCATGTTTTTGATCCTGACAGCATAGTTTTTCTAGATTTGGAGTTGTCCCATGATGGTTTTCATATCAACACTAGTAATTATATTAAGCCAACAGGGGGCAACTCCTATCTTCATTACTCAAGCTGCCTCCACCCAGCCTGGAAAAATAACATCCCAAGTGGACAATTCAATAGACTTAGGAGGAATTGTACAAAACTCGAGGATTATAGAAACCAGGGAGAGTTGTTATCATCTAGGTTTATTGAGAAAGGTTTTCCCTTATCCCTTGTACAGGAAGCTTTTGGTAAACATCAAAATCCCCAAGATAAAAATAAAAGTACAATTTATGTGTCAGAAAGCCAGAATCATAATGTGGTGATATTCATCACAGGATATAATGATAGACATCGAAAGATCTCCAAAATCATTTGAAAACATTGGAAAATCCTTCAATTAGATAAGAAATTGGCCCCCATTTTGTCCTCAGCCCCACAAGTTACTTTCAGGCATGCCCGTACACTAAGGAACATATTAACTCCCAGTAAATTGCAGGGATGAAGAAAGAAAAAGGGCATGGATGTTCAGTCCTATTTTGACCATAGGACCGGGATATTTCAATGCACAAAGAAGGGTTGTTTGACGTGCCAATGTATCATCCATGGACGTGCTGAGGTGATAAATAGCAAAGGTAATTGTTTTCAGATAAGATAATTTATAACTTGTTCCATGGATTTTGTAATCTATGTGTTGAAGGTCAATGAATGGTTCTCCCTTTTATTTAAAAGGGAGACCTTCTGGATATAGAAATTGGGGTCACTGTCCCCAAATGGTCTCAATGAAGATCTAGAGATCCACAATGTCATGTAACCTGTGCCTTCTTGTTTATTATACAGTGAAGGAAATAAGTATTTGCTCCCCTGCTGATTTTGAATGTTTGCCCACTCACAAAGAAATTATCAGTCTAAAAATCGAATGGTAGGTGTATTGTAACATTGAGAGACAGAATAGCAACAAAAAATTCAAAAGAAATGCATGTCTAACAAATTATGCACTGATTTGCATGTTCATGAGGGAAATAAGTATTTGATCCCCTTCACAAAACATGACAGTACTTGGTGGCAAATCCCTTGTTGACAATCCCAGAGGTCAGACGTATCCTTGTGTTGGCCACCAGGTTTGCACACATCTCAGAAGGGACATTGGCCCACTCCTCTTGGCAGATCCTCTCCAAGTCATTAAGGTTTGGTGGCTGATGTTTGGCAACTCAAACTTTCAGCTCCCTCGACACATTTTCATTTGGATTATGGTCTGGAGACTGGCTAGGCCACTCCAGGACCTTAATCTGCTTCTTCTTGAGCCACTCCTTTGTTGCCTTGGCCGTGTGTTTTGGGTCATTATCATGCTGGAACACCCATCCATGACCCATTTTCAATGCCCTGGCTGAGGGAAGAAGGTTCTCACCCAAGATTTGACAATACATTGCCCCATCCATTGTCCCTTTGATGCGGTGCAGTTGCCCTGTCCCCTTAGCAGAAAAACACCCCCAAAGCAGAATGTTTCCACCACCATGTTTAACAGTTGGGATGGTGTTCTTGGGGTCATAGGCAGCATTCCTCCTTAAGTTGATGCCAAAGAGCTTGATTTTGGTCTCATCTGACTACAACACTTTGAACGAGTCCTCCTCTGCATCATTCAGATGTTCAGTGGCAAACTTCAGACGGGCCTGAACATGTGATTTCTTGAGCAGAGGCACTGCAGGATTTCAATCCTTGTCAGTGTAGTGTGTTACCAATTGTTTCTTGGTAACTGTGGTCTCAGCTGCCTGTAGATCATTGACAAGATCCTCATGTGTAGTTCTGTGATGATTCCTCACTGTTCTCATGATCATTGACACTCCACAAGGTGAGATCTTGCATAATGCACCAGACCTAGGAAGACTGACAGTTGTTTTGTGTTTCTTCCATTTGCAAATGATTGCACCAATGGTTGTCACCTTCTCGTCATGCTGCTTGGCAATATTTTTGTAGCCCAGTCAAGCCTTGTGTAGGTCTACAATTTTGTCCCTGACATCCTTGGACAGCTCTTTGGTCTTTGCCATGGTAGAGAGTTTGGAATCTGATTGTTTAATTGCTCCTGTGGACAGGTGTCTTTTATACAGGTAACAAAATGAGATTATCAGCACTCCCTTTAAGAGACTGCTTCTAATCTCAGCTTGTTACCTGTATAAAAGACACCTGGTAGCCAGAAATCCTGCTGAATGATAGGGGATCAAATACTTATTTCCCTCATGAACATGAAAATCAGTGCATACATTTCTTAGACATGCATTTCTTTTGAATTTATTGTTGCTATTCTGTCTCTCAGTGTTACAATACACCTACCATTTGATTTTTAGACTGATCATTTCTTTGTGAGTGGGCAAACATTCAAAATCAGCAGGGGATCAAATACTTATTTCCTTCACTGTATTACTACAGCTGTATTTTTATATTACAATATTATTCCTATTATCAGTATGGGCATTATTCTATATGACTTTTTATGAAGGTTTTTTGACAATTATATTATTTGTATTAGATGTTTTATAGATTTAATATTAATCCCATATCAAGTATTATTTATTTCAGTTTAATTTTGTAAAATTGATTCATAATTCATAACAACCGCACATTGGATGAGTGTGCTTTTTTAATATTATTGTATTATTATTAAGTGCATTATTATGATCAAAGGTTTAATATATACGTATATATATTATTTTTTTTCAGAATTTTGATTAAATAAATGTTTTTTTTATAGCCTTGGGATAATAGGTGTCAATTGTAGGCTAAGAAAGACAAATGTATTTAGTACATATTATTTATTTGGCTTTTATATGAACAATGAATGTAGATGCTGTAATTGTGGAGAACCGATTGTTAATTTTACAGTTTGTCATTTTTAGAAGGATCTTTTTTAATGGCGATGATGGAGCATCATGTGTAGTGTTTACATAAAGTCCGCCCCCTTGCCTGCCAATGAGATCATCCTGAGTGTATATAAGATAGCCGGTTGCTGTAGCTTTCTTTTTCTTGATAAAGCGCATGCACGTGAAATGTGTTGTCATTTGCGGTTCAACCCGACATCTCGTGGCAAACTTCTGGTTCCCTCCCAGGACTATTGTGGTGTCAGTTCCGGTGCGTCGCAGCACCTGCTCCTGAAGACCAGCTTTACATCCAGGTGAACAGTCTCCAGCACACTCTGACAATTGTATCTTTGTTCATTAGTCCATCTATGGCCAGCAGATGTTCCATCAAAGTCACAAAGTCTGGTTAATTAATACCGCTTATAGTGCACATTTCTGATGCTAATTTTGTTTTTAATACTTTGGAGTAAACTTTATGGAAACTTATGGGTCCACTATAGTGTGGCTGTCCTATAGCACATTATGGAAGTGATTTGGACACCACTATTTACCATGCCCTTGAGCGATGTTTTTTTTGTAATGTTATGCAGGGAGCTTGAGCATGTGTTACAAATGCTATCACAAACATGAGACTGCAGGCTTGGTTGGCTTAAATAAGGTTTGGTCTTCACCCAGAGACTGACCACATCAATCACCTTGCAGGCGGACAGACAGTGAGAATATATCACAATCCAAACCAGAATCCTGGTATGAGATCAGCAGCTGTGATGGAGAAGGAGCACTACACACTCCTGACAATAACAAACATATTGCGGGGTGCTCTGAGATACAACTGCAGAGTGAAAATACGCTTTAAGCTTTTGCCTCTGGCTTTCAGGCTCTTTGCAGGCTACATCAGGAACAGAAACTCACACAGGTACTGCAGGAATGTGAATAATAGATTTAATTTGTGTTCTCTGTGAACACCAGCCATCTCCTAGCTTAACTCCTCACAATCAGTGCCTAGGACCAGCAGTATTACTTATCTACTACTGTTGTGTTGCAGAGACTGTTTACAGAAGAGAAGTTTGTGAATAGTTCCAGGAAGTTTTTCCTCAGTTAACGGTCCCCTTGGGCATAGTTGCCAACATTTCAAAAACATTTTTAGGGACACTTTTTTTCCTGTATGTCCAGAAAGACAGTGGAGGTGGAGCAGTATGTTAATTAGGAGTGGGGCATTAATTCATGGGTGTGGCTTAACACAGAAAAGAGGATGGCGGGCACCATACAAAAAATGGGTCAGGTTTAGATTACGCTAAATATTGGGCATGGCTTAAAGGGGGTGTGGTTAAACAGAGTCTGAGATTCTCTTTGGCTCCCCCCATGCAATTTTGCTCTCCACCCCAACATCCCAAAAAACAAATAAACACAATCATAGACTTATCTAAAAAACATAAAGAACTGGTTCATCATTACCGCTCACTGATTGGTTTCTAGAGGTTACTGCAGTTAGTAGAGGACTATGGTCTGAGACTGCAGGCGTATTACAGAAGTTGGTCAAGGACTGCAGGAGTAGTACAGGAGAGGGTCAGAGGCTGCAGGCATAGTAGGTAGTAGAGGAATGCACCAGAGGCTGCAGGTGTAGTACAGGAGAGTGTCAGAGGCTGCAGCTGTAGTACAGGAGAGGGTCAGAGACTGCAGGCGTAGTGCAGGAGAGTGTCAGAGGCTGCAGGTGTAGTACACGAGAGTGTCAGAGGCTGCAGGTGTAGTACAGGTGAGGGTCAGAGGCTTCAGGCATAGTACAGGAGAGGGTCAGAGACTGCAGGCGTAGTACAGGAGAGGGTAAGAGGCTGCAGACGTAGTACAGGAGAGGGTTCAGAGGCTGCAGGCGTAGTACAGGAGAGGGTCAGAGGTTGCAGGCATAGTACAGGTGAGGGTCAGAGGCTTCAGGCATAGTACAGGAGAGGGTCAAAGACTGCAGGCGTAGTATAGGAGAGGGTCAGAGGCTGCAGACTTAGTACATGAGAAGGTCAGAGGCTGCAGGTGTAGAACAGGAGAGGGTCAGAGGCTGCAGGAGACGGTCAGAGTTAAAAAACTGTGCAAAGCTTGTCACCCAAAAACGAGCAGGAGCTTCCATTTGGGGACAAGCAAGAAATGTGTGTCAATCTGTGTATGGTGACAGGTACTTACACTGAGCATAGCAGTCACCAATCCCTGCTGAAGAATCTGAAGTGATCAATCCCCTGGTCCAGTTTGTCCTATGTCTCATGATTTGAGGGTAGATAGCTGCAGCTCTGCACCAGCCTAGAGCAGTTACAAAAAAATAAAACCTTTCCTGTTTATTGCCATTTGCTATGCGTGAAGGGGGACTGCGGTAGACTGGGGACTTATTTTTAATTTTCAGGTCAGGCGAACTAATCTGCAGTGCAGAGACACCTGTGAATTAAGCTAATGTCCCAGCCTTTTCTACATCAATCCACCGGGGCAATCTGGCAGATTGACACAAAAGTGGCCAGGAGTTTTGTTCATCATTAAGAAACAGCGGAAGTAGAGATTAGTCCGCCGGACCTGAAAATGTATTTCTTTCAGGTACTTATATAGAGCTGTCAATTTACGCAGCACTTTACATATATATTGTACATTCACATAAGTCCCTAACCCTCAAGGGGCGTACAATCTAAGGTCCCTAACTTACATTTATACATACACATGCTAGGGCCAATTTAGACAGGAGCCAATTAACCTACCAGCATGCCTTTGGAGTGTGGGAGGGAACTGGAGTACCCAGAGGAAACCCACGCAAGCACCCGGAGAACATGCCAACTCCATGCAGGTGTTACCGTGGTTGGGATTCAAACTGATGACCCCAGTGCTGCCAGGCGGAAGTGCTAACCATTTAGCCACTGTGCTGCCCATATGAAAATGAAAACATAGTCCCCAGTCTGCTGCTGCCCCCCTTCCTACATAGCAAATGACAACTGGAACGTGTTTCATTTTTTTCACTGCTCTAGGCTCACACATAATTACGAAGCACCATCTGCAGCTGTCCCTGCCCTGATCTCAGGTTTCCGGGAAACTGGCCGGGACTGACTAATGGCGGGACATCATTCAAATCAGGGTTGACCGTGACACTTGACAACTATGCTTGGGCATCCTATAAACCCCTTACAGGACTGTGCTATTCTTATACGGTTGTCTTTTTTTGTGTGTTTTTTTACTGTTCTGCAGGTCTCAAAATGGCTGTCTTCCCTGCGTTGAAAAACTAAGAATCCATGCTGCTGATGAAGGGCCTCCTTCTATAGGGAGGTACTTCATCCTTATATTAACCCCTTGGCACCAAGCATACTCAAATTAGTGGCCCCACTGGACTGGGCTTTTTTCTGTGAGGCCGCTAATTTGCGTACCTGTCTTTGTCCTGGAAGCTTGCTGCATGACGTACTCCCAGTACAAAGACTGTGGTGTCAGTGAGAGCCCCAGGTCCCGTTCTAACGATTGGGACCCGGAACTCCTGATTCACATTGGATATCACAGTGATCAGTCACTGTGAAGCCCGCCCCGCTTGTTTTCTCTCTTTCAATGGAGGAGAGAGATACACTGTATTTCTCTCTGTCCTTTCAGAAAGAAAAAAAGTGTTTGTAAAAAAAATAAAATAAGTAAAAATAATAATAAAAAAATAAAATACATAAAAATACCTAGATCAAGGTTTGATCTAGGTCAGTGCCAGGGTTAGTGTTTGTGTCAAGGTCAAGGGTCAGGGTCAGTATTCTTTTTTGTCAGGATTTTTTTTTTTAAATTAGTATCAGTGTCAGCTAGTGGCAGGATAAAAAAAAAGCAAAATGTGCACTATTGTTTCTGGGCACATACAACAACTAACATATACATATATGGTATTGTTGCGATCGTCAGAAGGAGATATTATTTTGGGGTTTTCTTTGGTGGTAGGTTATGGTAGTAACAAGAAATGTACAACTAAATTAAAAAATTTTTTTTTTACTCTTTTGGGTCAGATTTCCTTTGATAATAAAAAACTAAATCAGGAGATATCCATTACCATTTACCACCAAATGAAAGCCCAATTTGTCCTGAAAAAAACAAGGTATAATCCACCTAAATGCACAAAGTAGTAGTGATGATATGTACAGTTTTGCTAACACATGTCAAAGTTGCAAAATTGTGCTTAGGCTTTAAGATTTGTTTTATCCTTAGGCGTGAAGGAGTTAATATATTATTAATGTTGGTTCATCCATACAGTTATTGTGCTATGCTCATTAATCCTGCTGCTAGTTAGCATCAGTCAGGATGTATATTTCTTTGCTTTGTGTAAATTTGTACATATATAAAGCTTATATTTTTGTACTGAGTACTTGTGTACATACTTTATTCCCCTTCCCAGTTATTGTACCCTATTCCCCTCCAATTATTTTGTATAGGATGCCCTGCTCCTGAGTTCAGGAGCCTTTTTGTTCCTTTTTTGCCCCCAGCCAATGAGGACATGGCTGTTTTTAGTGGGGGGCTGAATGTAGTGCCCTCCTAGTTTAGCTATGGGAAGCTAGATTCCAATGGTTAATAAATTCAGATGTAATAGCCAGAGGGGTCAAATTGTCGTCAGGGCAGATAGACTTTGCAGGCCAGCCCCTCTGGAATTTCCCCCTGCTCTGAGGCTTTTGAAGGAGGGCCTTGGAGACTGGGTGGATCTGAGGAGTGGCTGGCTGCACTCTTGAGGGACCTCATTCAAACCCAACAGAAGGCTTGGCAATGGGCTTGGACTCCCTTAAAGGTGTAGGAGTCTGCTCAGTAGGGGGAGTTGGGTGGAAGGAGAGGAGTGTGGGGAGGAAGATGTGAGACTGTAAGGAGGGAGGTTGTCAGGAGGCCTAGTGGGATGGGGCCTGCCTGCAAGCCTGTAGCTGGAAAGTAGGAAAGCTCAGAATTCACTGGCCCCCCTGAGCAAGGACCACCTGTATGGAAGGGAGGGAGCAGCCCAGCTGATAGGCCTGGTAGCAGCAGCCAACCTGCATGTGGTACAAGAGAAAATCTGAGTGAGTACACCTACACCCCCCTGGGCAGATAGGGGAAGGAGCACCCTAGTGGAAAACCAGATTAGCCCCCAACTAGTGTTTACCCATTTGAAAGGATAGAAACCAGATCCCCTGCTCAGGAGAATCTCCAGATTTCTGGGTGAAGAGGAGAATTGCATCTAGGGTCTGGGGTAGTACATCGAGGAGATGTTGGCTAGCTCTCCAACAGGAGACTGTTTGCAAAAGAAAGGTTTGTGACTAGTTCCAGAAAGTTTGTCTTCAGTTATTGGTTCTGTTGGGCAGCCTTTCCCAGTTCAACTCAATAACAAACCCAAAGCTCAAGGACTGATTTCTGACTCTGAACACAAGCTTGTGTGGAGAATGTAGATTTCCTGGCTGTGCAGGACTATAGGGGGACCCAAATCTCTTAGCAACTCCCAAGGGGGTAGTACTACATCTACAAGCATTATTTCTCTGTCACCGTCACACACTTCTTGCTTTGCTTCCTACCCACACATAATAAGGGAGATTCATTGACAGAGGTTATCATTGCTGGTGGGAGAGTTTGATCAGTCATATGATGTTCTCCCCTTGGTAGGGGAAGGGACCTGATTCTTCTCTTCAGCAGTTTGACTTTCATTCACAGGTACCCTACCCAGCCCCACTCTGTGACTGGAAAATAAAAGAAATACATTTAACAATAATATATTTAACCCCAGAAATCTGATTGGTTGGTATGAGTTAGTTGCATACAAGATTAAATAGCAGAAATAATCACGTTCAGAGAAAAAACCTCATAAACAATCATAAAAAGATCTAATCAAGCAGCTAAGACAATATTGAAGGATACAATATAGAGAATGTATAAGAGATGGTGTAGAGCTATTAATAAATAAATATTTATAAAATGTAAATACTATTGGAGTAAGATGCTATAAAATATACTATAAAGACGCATCAACAGGTAAGTGGTGTAATTCAGCTGGAAAGAATGTGACAGAGTCCACCTGTAGATCCTCAATAGGCTGCTCTCTGGTTGTTAGTGCTCAAAGTATGGTGAATATAAGAGGAAAACATTCACCAACCGAAACACGTGGCCTCTTACCAGAACATATTTACCTCCCTAAAAAGGAATGGTCAAACAGTGCTGTATAAAACCAAAAGGAATGTCAAAGATGGACTCTCCCCAAACTTTTCTCCCAGAGTTCCATAGATTTCTAAAACAATTCAGCCAAATGGACAGGATTAATCTCTAAAGATGACAACCCAAGGAGAGAAAACCATCTCATAGTGTAGTAGACCAATGTAATAGACTGTTTATTCGAAGTAATGCACGTACATATAAAAAGTATTAAAATCAGCATATCACCAAACACAGAACAATATTTTCAACCAGATGTGCTTTCCAAAGCACAATGATGTCACACGCCATAGCTCCACCCGCATTTCGCCACCATTTCATCATGCATTTCATCACCAATGACACTATTACGGGAGTATTCACATTCCTTTTTAGGGTGGTTAATATGTTATGGTAAGAGACATTGTGTTTGGATTGGTGCAAGTTTTCCTTCTATATTCATCATCCTTTGAGCACTAACATTTACAGAGCAGACTATTGAGGCTCTATAGGTGGATTCACATTCTTTTCAGCTGAATTATATTACTTACCTGTTGATGGGACTTTATAGTATATTTTTTAGCATCTTACTCCAATAAAATTGAAATTTTATAGAGATTTATTTATTAATAGTGCTGCACCATCTTTTACAACTCAAATCCTGACTTACTTCTGGGCCAAAAAACATCTTAAGAATTCTTTGGAGATCCCATCCCAGCAATTAAAATCAATAGCCCTTCTCACTCCTGCTCATAACCCTACAACACTTTATACATACTGATAATCATTATATTTCAATATTTTTATTGAGTTTTGCAAAGCTAAACAGGGAAAAAACAGGGAAAAGAGATTAGGTTCAATCATACAATATTACAGTAGACAAAATATGGTAGCTCATTTTGTTGTAGATCCGCCCCCTGGACAGATGGGGAGTTGGTTTTGTTTAGCAATATCATCAGAGGTATTCGTGTGAGTTTGAAAAACCTTGGTGGGGAGTTGGGGGAATTATGGGGGGGGGTGTTAGTGGAGAGGTGGGGGGGATAGAAGTGGGGTGGGAGGGATATAACTGGGGAATTAAGGAGATACCATCTTGTTGTGGGGTGTGATTTCATCTCTTGAGATGTCATCAGGGTCGTACATAAAATTTTGGGTGGTTTAGCCATCGGGTCCACTGGATATTGAATTTGTGGTAGGAGGAAGTGTTAATTGCGGATAGTTTTTCCATTTGACATTGAGTGTTGAGGTCTGTAATTAATGAAGCGATTGAGGGGGTATTATTTGTGTTCCATAATCTAGTAATATTAATTTTGGTGGCAAGGAGTATGTGGGTAATAATTGTACGGGAATGTGCAGGGAGTTTCTCTATTCTGATGTGTAGGAGGGACTAATGGAATTTTGTTTATTTCAGAGATTAATTGGAATGTAGTATTCCAGAAGGAACAAAGTGATTTGCATGACCACAGAATGTGGGTTGTTGAGCTTGGGTCACCACAAAGTCTCCAGCATGTAGGGGAATGTTTCAGATAGTAGATGGAGAGTTTAACTGGGGTCAGGTACCATTGGTGGAGTATTTTTAAATATGACTCCCAGTGGGAGCTACATCGGGTAGCTTTATAAGTGATACTGAAGGTATTTTCCCAGCATTTTAAAGTTATTTGGGCTGATAAGATTTTTTCCCAATTGGTTAGGGAGGTTGCTTGTAGAGTAAATTGTGAGTTTATGAGGTGTGTATAGAAAGTGGATATACCTTTACCCGAGTATTGGGGTTTGGTGAAGAAGATGTAGGCTGTAGTTGGTATTATAGTGTTGTGGGGTAAGTTAGTTGTTCGTAGGCAATGAGCGATTCTGAGGTATGTAAAATTTTCAGTAGTAGGAATATTATATTAGGATTGGAGAGTTTGGAAGGGGTATAAGGATTGATTGGTGTAGAGGTCCGTTATGTTGGTTATTCCTTGTTTTGTCCATTGAGATAGGTCTAGTGAGGGAATGAGGAGGTGTAGTATGTTGGTTGGAGTAGGTATATGTTTAATGTCTCTGAATTTCGTGGACAGAAGATCCCGCCAAGCTTGTAGGGAGGCTATAATGTGGGGATGTTTTAGTTGGGGTTCCATATGTTTGGACGGTGGGGTCAAGAGTATATTTTGGGGTTTAAGTGGTTGAAAAGGGAGGGTTTCCATTATGGACCAGATTTTTTCCTTCGAAGGATTCCACCAGAAATATAATTGGTCTAAAAGTGTAGCTGTGTAATAAGAGTTGAGGTGTGGGAATCCTGCTCCTCCTTTAGTTGTAGGTCTTATTAGAAGATTGGTGGTACATCTCGTATTTTTTGAGTTCCATAGGAATTTTGTGAGGATTGTTTAAAGTTTAGAGAAAAATGAATTAGGGATGGGTAAGGGGAGTGTGCAGAATATATACAAGATTTTGGGTAAAATATAAATTTTTAGTGTCACCGCGCAGCCTAGTTTGGAGAGTTCTGAGGTGCGTAAAGTGTTTAGTTCTCAGGGTATAGTTCCAAGCAATATCTTGTGATTTGCTGTGTATAGATGGTCTGTCGCTGGAGTGAGTCTGATTCCTAGGTAAGAAATGCTGTTTGTTTCCCATGAAAATGGGAATTGTTTGGCTAGTTGGGTTTGGAGTTGAGCTGAAATGTGAAGGTTAAGTATGAAAGATTTGGGTTCATTAAGTTTGTAGTATGAAACTGTGGAGTAGGTATATAGGTGTGAGCGAATCACTTGGAGGGATTTTTTAGGGTTGGTCACCATTAATATTATATCATCCGCAAATAGGCTGATTTTGTGTTCCATGTTAAGCTGTGTAATTCCTGTGAATGTTCTGTCCTCTCTGAGTTTGGAATCTAAGGGTTCAATAAGGAATGTAAATATTATCGGGGAGAGTGGGCAGCCTTGTCTTGTACCGTTGGATATGTCGAAGGGATCGGACAGTGTGCCATCTGTCAGAACTCTAGCGGATGGGTGAGAATATAATGACCAGATGGCTTTTATCATCCAGCCTGTGATACCAAATTTTTTAAGTGTGAGTTGCATAAATTGCCAATGAATCCGGTTGAACGCTTTTTCTGCATCCAAAGATAGGAGCAAGGAGTGGGTCTTAGTACTTTCTAAATTGTGCAGGATGGATATAATTCTTCTGGTTGCATCGGGTGCTTGTCTGCCTGGGATGAAGCCTACTTGATCTGGGTGTATTAGAATGGGTAGGTAGGGGAGAATTATTCGGGATATGATTTTCGCATATAGTTTTATGTCGGTATTGAGTAGCAAAATTGGTCTGTAGTTCTGGACTAGTTGGGGATCTTTGCCTGGTTTTGGTAAGGTAGTTATGATAGATTGCAACATGTCTTTGGGGAATGAGCCTGTGGTGGCAGCGTGATTGAAGAGTTTGATCAGGTGTGGTGACAATTCTGTGGCAAGGTGTTTATAGTATCCGTTAGTGTATCCGTCATTTCCTGGTGATTTATTAATTGGTAGTGTTTTAATGGTTGTTTCTATTTCTTTGGGCGATATTGGGCTAGAAATGGAGTCAAGTTGGTCTGAGGATAGCTGAGGAAGGTTGGTCGTTTGGAGGAATTGTTGTATGGATGTGATTGTCAGTTGAATGGTGTTGGGGTCGTTTTTAAGGTTGTAAAGATTTTGGTAGTATACTGCAAAGGCGTTAGCTATATCTTGGGGGTTTGTGTTTAGGGTATTCATAGATGGGTGTTTAACTGAGGTTATTTTGGATTTCAGGAAAACTCATACAAATGAGCGCAGAGAGGCCACTCCAGGTGGAAACATGTGAACAGTTAATCATGAGCTCACCACTGCTGCCTTATTAATCATATGCATGATGAAGAGAACTGGAAAAAAAGGCGCTGTGGAAAATGCTCTCAGACAAGCACCTTAGTGGAGGTGCATCTTTATTGGGTGAGATAAAGTAGCAAGTATAATAAAATTAACCAGCCTGAAGTGGACAGTGTGATTCCAATGGACGGCCCATCCGCTCTGAGGGGAGCTGAGATCAGAGAATGCTCCTGACTTGACAAAGCGCAACTGCGTGAAACATGTCGTCTTGGTAACCCCACATATGCTCCCAGCTGAAGCCAACGCCGGACACTGCCTTCGTTTGCCATGGTGACACCACCCAGGACGCTGGTACGCTGACACCATGTGATTTGAAGCCGACAGGAGCATTCTCTGATCTCAGCTCCCCTCAGAGCGGACGGGCCGTCCATTGGAATCACACTGTCCACTTCAGGCTGGTTAATTTTATTATACTTGCTACTTTATCTCACCCAATAAAGATGCACCTCCACTAAGGTGCTTGTCTGAGAGCATTTTCCACAGCGCCTTTTTTTCCAGTTTTCTATTTTGGATTTCAGCCGTTTTTGTTTTACCGATTTGGCTAACAACGAGCTGGCTTTGTTACCTAGTGAGTAGAATTTCGCTCTCATTTTCTGGAGATTTAGATCATATTTGTGGAGTAAAAGGGATCTTAATTTATTTCTATCTGCTGTCAAAGATGCAGAGATTGTTGGGTCTTGAGATTTTTTGTTTTTTTATTCATTTGTTTTGATTGATGTTAGGAAGTTATCTATTTGTTGGGTTCTGTTTTTGTTAATGCGGGCATTTAGTTGTATCAGAATACCTCTCATGTACACTGTATATGTTGACCACAGAGTGGTTATGGATATACAGTATCAGGAGTAAATTCGAAAAATGTTCTGTGTGCATCAATTATCTGTTGCTTGTAGACTTGGTTTTTCATCAGGAACGAGTTCAGTCGCCATAATCAGGGTATCGACAAATGTTTGCTGTCAAGAGAGATTGTGATCGGAGCATGGTCTGATCAAGTAATAGTGCCAATCTTGGAGGAGGTGATGTGTTGCAGTGTCCATTTATCGGTGATGAAGAAGTTGATTCTAGAGTAGGATGAGTGGGATGGAGAAAAGTAGGTATAGTCTTTTTCTGTACTGTGTTGGCATCTCCAGATGTCGTAGAGATCGTTAGAATGGAGAAATTGGTTGAAAGTCTGTTTTGAAGATCTTTTGTTGGATGAGGAGTCCAGAAGAGGATTACCGATGATGTTAAAGTCCCCGCCGATGAGTAGTCTGCCTTTTCTGTGTTGATTTATGGTGGAGTTGAGTTTGTTGAAGAATTGAATTTGATTGGTGTTAGGGCCATAGATGTTCACCAATGTATATGTAATATCGTTGATATTGCAGATCAATATATGATAGCGACCTTGTGGGTCTGCTGTTGCTGAAATGAATTGGAACTTCAGGGAGTCTCTTACAGTTGTAATGACGTCGTTTTTCTTTTTAGGATTCGCTGCCATAAATATTGTGGAGAACTGAGGAATGTTGAATTTAGGAATTTTGGAAGAGCCGAAGTGGGTCTCTTGTAGGAAAACGATGTCAGGTTGAATGGTGCGGACTTCTCTCGAGAGCAGGGACCTTTTGAAGGGGGAGTTGAGGCCTCGGATATTTAGCGAAAATATAGTTATCATTTTGTTGATTGTAGATGGTTTGAATATCGTAGCTTTGGTGGATCAGATGCTATGAGGAGGAGTGGATTTCCCTGTGGTGGAGGCAATGGACCATCAGGTATGCGGTTGTTATGGACCACCTGGTGTACTCTAGCAGTCCACAGGACAGGATTCCCCAGGGCGCGGAGTCTGAGTCCCAGTCTGCTTGTTCACCAGAGCCCCTGATGGTGGGGATGGGCTTGGAGCGGACAGTGACCAGGTCGCGGCCCCTGAGTACACCCACCTGAGGTAGAGGAATCACCAGAGGTAATGACAGGTAGAGAGCCTGGTGTGAAGAGGCAGATGGGTCTGGAGAATAGCAGCTAATCCATGTGGGTCGGATGGATGGCTGAGCAATAGCGTGGTCAGACGGGCCGTGTCGGTAACGGGCGGACAGCGTGGTACAAGACAGCAGGCACAGAGGAATCAGGTCACTCGCCGGGTCTGGTAACAGAAGTTCAGATCAGAAGGGATATCCAGAAGAGTAGTCAAACGAGCCAGAGTGTCAGGGCAGGAGAATATCAGCAAGGCCAGGTTCAAGCAAAGGTCAGCAACAGTCAGGAATCAACTCACAGATCACAGGAACAAGATCAGACCATAGGGTAACTTGTGTCTGTGCAGGGCTGGTTTAAGTAGCCCGTCCTGCACCTGACAGGCGCAGCCTAGGTCCAAGTGCCTGCCCAGCGCCGTCATAGGTGACGGGTGCGCCTGGGTCTTAGTGCCCTCCTGCCTGCATGTCTTGACAGACACCTACGCATGTGCAGACCCATGTGTCGCGATGGTCCCTGACAGCGGTTTTGTGAGCATGGGACTGCAACTTTTGTGGACTGAGTGTTCAACTGTGTTGAGAAAGTTGTTGAGAGAGACAATTCTAGCGGACTATGACTGGTAGCTTGGGGTAAAAACACGGATAAAAACAGGGGTAAAAAGACTTGCAAACAATGCAAGTAACATGTGTAGCAGTATCTGCTAATGTGTAAAATGGAGGTGTGAGAAAGCATGACTCTTTCGAGAGCTCATGCTTGAGACGAACTTGGGCGATCAGTTTGTTCGATCAGGGGACGATTGCCAGCTTGTGTGTTAGAGATTGGTGCCCAGGGAATTGAGCGTGGAAATAATAATATGCTTGAGTGGAGGCTATGAACATTCTGCTTCCATCTGTTGCAACCGGTTGGATGCTGGTTGATGGGAATCTGTTGGTATAATGCTCCATGATTTCAATAATTCAATGCCTGCTTCTAGGGAATTGATTGTGAAAAATATGGTGATGTTGTGGTTCCGTAATGCTTTGGTTATGCTGATGAGCTTCTTACGGTCGGTTAGTGTGGCTTTAGACAGGTCTACAAACAATTTAATGTTTGCTTGGGCTGTAGGAATGGAGGTCGAATTTCTGGCTGCAATTATTATTCTTTCCTTCACGTGGTAAAAATGTATGCGTGCCAATATGTCTCTGGTATAATCGTCGCAGGTAAAAAAGACGGTTTTGGGATTCGATGTGCTCGATCTATAGCCAATTCCACGTCAGCGAGGGTGGGAATGAGATTTTTCATATATTGTCGTATGAAAGGGACAATGGCATCTATGGCTATGGATTCTGGGATCCCACGGAATTTAATGTTGTTTCGCCTGGAGCAATCTTCTAAATCTGCAAGTTTGAGCTTGATTTGCTTGATGTCTGTCGTATGGTCTGTATGTGCATCTATAAGATCGTTATGTGTAGTACACATTTCCCCTAGTTTGTTCTCGATATGGAGGATGCCTTTTTTTGGTTTTGGACTGTATTGGAAATTTGGGATAATGAAGCCGTCAAGTTGTTATGTAGTGTTTGTCGCAGGAAAGGAGCATGTTCTTCATGGAAATCTCTGTGATAAGTTGGTCAGAAGCAGGATAGGATTCAATTAAATATGGAGCATTAGCAGATAGGATAGTAACTGAGAGAGAAGGTTGATGTCTGTCAGGGGGTGATCCCGTATTCAGCCTGGGTCTGGATTTTGCCGGGCTGCTGGTTGTGGGAGACAGGGGGGGGGAGAAGGCTCACCAGGATCTCCTGGGTAGAGCGATCCCTTCAGCCTGGGGTCCAGATGATATGCAGCTTGGTGGTCTGTGGTCTCCCCTTGCTGCTGTTGCTGGGCAGACAAGACATTCTGCAGGGGGTCTGCGCCATCTTGCATAAAAGTGGCCACCCGCCCAAGTCTATAACTGGCTTATGAAGCAAGGACACATAAACAGGCATCACATAGTGAAAAAAGAGGGAGAGAACAATGTTCTTGGACAACTTGCCAGCCAGCTTGCTAACAACCGAATTAACCTGTCTAACAGTATGCGTTTATAACAGGGGTTTAGTTAGCACACATTTGCAAATACATACGTAAGACACAGAGCCACGACATGGCACCCTGATCATCTGTGGTCCTAACTCTAAAATTTGTGAGTCCCCATAGTAGAGGCACATGCATTTAATGGATAGATCAAGGGCAGGTGGACCCGAGGGAGCCACCCCTCTTAAAGGCAAAGGAGTGCACTGGACCCCAGCATGTAGCACAATGGCAACCAGGGTCCTAGTGCACCCACGTACCAAAAAATCAAACATGCATAAAAGTGGCCACCCGCCCAAGTCTATAACTGGCTTATGAAGCAAGGACACATAAACAGGCATCACATAGTGAAAAAAGAGGGAGAGAACAATGTTCTTGGACAACTTGCCAGTCAGCTTGCTAACAACCGAATTAACCTGTCTAACAGTATGCGTTTATAACAGGGGTTTAGTTAGCACACATTTGCAAATACATACGTAAGCCACAAGGAGTGCACTGGACCCCAGCATGTAGCACAATGGCAACCAGGGTCCTAGTGCACCCTCCTTTGCCTTTAAGAGGGGTGGCTCCCTCGGGTCCACCTGCCCTTGATCTATCCATTAAATGCATGTGCCTCTACTATGGGGACTCACAAATTTTAGAGTTAGGACCACAGATGATCAGGGTGCCGTGTCGTGGCTCTGTGGCTTACGTATGTATTTGCAAATGTGTGCTAACTAAACCTCTGTTATAAACGCATACTGTTAGACAGGTTAATTCGGTTGTTAGCAAACTGGCTGGCAAGTTGTCCAAGAACATTGTTCTCTCCCTCTTTATTCACGGTCTGCGCCATCTTGACTGCAGGGAGCGAGTGCTGGGAAGAAACTCGTCATTTTCGCAGAGTGACCCGGTGCTTTCCTCCTGCGGGTCATAGCCCTGTCGGTTTGTGCGGGGTTAATGGCTCTTATGAGCTGGTTATAATTCCCTGGGGCCGTAGTGTGCCAATGTCAGGCTGGCAGGTGTACGGAGCTCTCCTCAGTGAGCGTCCATCCCCGGAGCCAGACGCGCATGCGCCCCTACTGATAATCATTATTATCATCATCATTGTTATTATTATTGTTTCTTCTCTGGGACAGCTAGGTTTTTCATTGACTAGCTAAGCTCATCATAGGTTGTGATATCCTGCATGTACCAAAAAGGAGCCTTGATTGTGAGCGTGAAAATCATTCAGCAATTCACAGCATCTCAAAAACATTTCCGAATTGCAGCTAATTTAAAGCATGTAGAGCAGTGAATAATGATTGCACACTGGTGCCTAACCATCTCAGATCTGAATTAATTATTTATAAGTGTTGAAGTCCTGATACTTTTGTATGATTTATTTCATGCATTTCTTTTGTGCTTACATTGATTGCTTTTTCAAAACCTGCATCATTAATGCAAATACACTCATAGGCGCTTCAGCCATTCAAAGGCACCTTTCCATAGTTCTGAAAAGATTCATCAATCACTTTTCTTAGCTTTGAATTACAATCTATTATGCATTTCTCTGCATTATTTTTTCAATATTGGAGCAGCAGCATCCTCCTCCAATAGAGGGATAAAGGGGGACTTGTCGAGTTCGACTTTATCAAAGTCTTCCTACAACACAAACTAGGGGCTTTCACAAAACAAGACCTGTGTGGAAACTACTGATGTCTCTAAACACCAAAGAGATCTAAAGCAAAACGTAAAGGGTTCATTGGCTAAATAATAACAGGTAAAATAGGTAAGGTAAAAATAAATTAAATAAATTAAAAAGAAAGAAAATAACAGAAATAGAGGAAGGAAGGTGGGGGGGGGGGAGTGATAAACTTTCTCTTTCAGAGTTATTTCTGTGCATGGAATTATACAGTAGTACTGTATCATAAAAGTAGATCTCAGGCAAATAAATTAGCAATATTTAAAAACACAGGACTCATTGATCCACACAGATCTCAAAGTGTACTCCACCTCCAAGAGCTCATTGCTAATTTAATCTCTAATGGTGCTCCTGTGGTACTTAACACAGGGACCCGATAGCTATCAACTTACAGCACTACCACCAAGGCTCAAAATCTTCTCAGGAGTCTGTTCCCTTCCATGCAAGGGTTCTTTAATCAAGAGAACTCCCAAGGCAAGGAAACAGTCCAAATAAGATTGTTATTCCTTTCACAGGAATGTACTTGTATTAGTAAAAAAATCAAGTTCCAAAAGCAGAACAAGGAAGCAGTTTCTTCACAGACATTTCTCTCTTTTTTTTTAATAAAGAAACTCCATAAGGAGAAGTCCAGTGCTGACACAGTTTGGGTACAACATGGCACAACATTCTTCTCCCAATGAAGGGGCTCATGCCATCCTCTTCTCTCATCTCCACTAGGGAGCAGTACCAAATGCTCCCCCTAAGGGGAGGGCCCATAACCAATACTCACAGTATTCACACATCTTGGCGTTTCATGTACAGCCAGTGTGTAAATGAAGTTCCTCCTCAATCTTTGTCTCAGCTGGCATACATCCATGGGTCCTTAAAGAATTGAGCTCTGTCATTTCAAAGCCATTGTTTCTCATTTTTAGGGACTCTTTAATGACCGGCATAATGCCACTGGATTGGCGTAAGACTAATGTGGTGCCAATATTTAAAAAGGGGTCAAAATCTTTACCAAGTAATTATAGACCTGTCAGTTTAACTTCTGTAGTTGGGAAGATACTGGAGAGTTTAATAAAAGACCACATAGATGAGTTCTTACTGGAAAAAAATATTTTAAGCAACAGAGCATGAATTCATGAAAGACAAACAAATCTGATTTTCTTTTATAAGGAGGTGAACAAAACATTGGACAGAGGGGTGGCGGTGGATGTGGTATTGGATTTTGCAAAACCATTTGACACAGTTCCCCACACATGGCTAATGTGTAAGGTAAACTCTACGGGCTTGGAAAAATCTGTATGTAAATGGATAGAAAACTGGCTAAAGGATCGTATTCAAAGAGTAGTGGTTAATGATTCATACTCTGAATGATCTAGGGTTGTCAGTGGTGTACCCCAAGGTTCAGTGTTGGGACCCTCTTGAGAAGAGAAGATTAAGGGGGAGTGGTTAATTGGTCTCAGGTGATACAGGTCCTATATAACTTGCTGTAGTGCTCACTCTGAGCTTGCTCATTCTTGAGCTTGCCTGTATTTTGCTTGCCGGACCTTTGACTAAGTGGACATTTGATAAGTGGAGTTAAAAAACGGAGTTGAAAACAGGAGATTATAACAACAAAGAAATGTAATCTGCAAACACGGAAAGGTTTCTTCACAGTGAGAGCTGTGAAAATGTGGAATAGATGCCCTCAAGAGTTGGTTCTGGCCAGCTCAGTGGATTGCTTCAAAAAAGTCCTGGATTGTTTCTTGGATACACAGAATATAACTGGATACTAACATTTATAGGTAAAGTTGATCCAGGGAATATCCGATTGCCTCTCGGGGAATCAGGAAGGAATTTTTTTTCCAGCTGGAGCAAATTGGATCATACTTTGCTGGGTTTTTTTGCCTTCCTCTGGATCAACTGTGGGTATAGGATTATAGCTTTTTTTTTTTCTATGGTTGAACTGGATGGACTTTTGTGCTTTTTCAGCCAGACTAACTATGTAACTATGGAGATGATCACCATGTATAAATACATCAGTGGTTCATATAGTGAACCCGGTGTAGAGCTGTTCACCCTGAGGTCATCACAGAGGACAAGGGGGCACTCTTTACGTCTGGAGGAAAAGAAATTTAATCTCCAAACACGGATAGGTTTCTTCATAGTGAGAGCTGTGAAAATGCGGAATAGACTCTCTTAAGAGTTGGTTCTGGCAAGCTAAGTGGATTGCTTTAAAAAAGGCCTGGATTGTTTCTTAGGTACACAGAATATAACTGAATATAACATTTATAGGTAAAGTTGATCCAGGGATTATCCTATTGCCTCTCTGGGGATCATGAAGAAATTTTTTCCCCCTGCAGGAGCAAATTGGATCATGCTTTGCTGGGTTTTTTTTTGCCTTCCTCTGGATCAACTGTGGGTATAGGATTATAACTTTTTTTTTAATGGTTGAACTGGATGGACTTTTGTCTTTTTTCAACCAGACTAACTACTGTATGTAACTATGTAACCACAAAAAATATCTAACAATATTGACACAGCAGGTTTTGCAACATAAACAAAATGAATCATAATAAAACAATAAGTACATCATTTAAACTTAGTACAGAGGGTCAGGAAGCTGAACCACCTTCCCAGGCCTTGGGTTATGTTTACTTACAGATAGGTTGGCATTCCCTGTTTAGGGGCACTCCAAAAGAACTTTAGCCTTTAGAATCTGGCACCCAGACCTGAACTCCCTGAAGCATCTCTGGAACCCTAAGGTATACCTTTATTGCTTTTTCATAACAATCCTGCCATTCTTTATCCATGAGGATATCCAGTATGGGAACTCCCATCCAAACTTGAGCTTAAGTTGATGGTTCAAATATCACTGTAGATGAGAGACGTTGGTCAACCGACCCTTTACTTGTAGGTAGGTAAGCTTTAGCCCTTGTCGCTTTTATCAGCCCCCAGGAAGCTGAGATGTCTGCTCCCAATGAAATAGGAGAAGAAAATGGCCAAAATCCCTGGGAAAGTCCCCTCGGCTGTTGCTTGAAAGGACAGACTTTATGTACTGGAGGTTCTGCAATGGAGATAAAAGCCATCTCCAAACCAAATTCCACTCCAGTTGCTCTGTTCAAGGGACTTCTCTTGGAGATTTCCTCAAATGCCTCTTCTAGTACCACAGCACACCTGTTCATAGTGTTCCCCATGTCCAGAACCTCAGGAGAGACTGCCTGCACTGCTTCCTCGAGTCTTAGAGAAGTTACTCTGAATTCACACTCCCATTAGAAGACATATAGCTAATTTATCCCATCTGCAACAGTTTCCACCATATCCATTCGAGCAAATCAGAAATGACAACCGTGCATTAGTAATACAATGTACAAAGTTTCAAAAGCTGAACAAGGAAGCTATTGCTTTACAGGTATTTTGTTTCCATTTCTTACACTAACACAACTCCATACAGAAAAATCCATCAACCACCTGGGCACCTGTTGGAGGATGAAGGGATTTTTTTTGGCATAATTCATTTTTGCATTTTTTAAAGATTTTGTAGGAAATTATGGGATGCAGTCAGTCTAGCTGTACCTCTGCAAAAGAGAACAGCAGGATTAGTGTTGGAAAACTGTTAGCTGTTTGGGACATCTCCCTACTGAGAGGTATTCCTAAAGTACTGGCTGCTGGAGGTTAAACACTACTGGCCTAAAGAAGCAACCGTGTCTGTCCTCCACAAAAGAGGGGGTCAGTGACTGGCAAAGTCAGGAGGATATTCAGGAATCTTCTCAACTCTCCTGCCTTGAAATTTCAAGATACTATTAGAATGTTAAAGACCAATCACAAGTAAAAGCACAGAAATATCAAATACTCGAAATGCTTTTTTGCAGTGTTTCACTTTCCATATATTGTTTTCCATTTATTTGTAATGTGGGTTTGAACTTGCTAGCAGAATTGACTTCTTCAGGAAGAGTCAGTTTCCTAGCATAGCCCCCTCCCTCCTTGCATGTCATAGCCCTGTCCTCTGCAGTGAGTGCCCAGTTACTGTCTGTATTTTTTATAAGTGAGAGGCTTAGAATGGGTTAGAGTAATAGTCTGAGGATATACTTTATTTATACATATTTTTATCTTACCCTCCTTCCCTTATTGCTATTTGCAAAAAAAATCCTGTTTTGAACTCATGGAAATGACTGGTGCACATGACAAGATGTGCCTGAACAAGGACCTTCATGGCAGGATTACCAGATATTCTTCTTTTAAGAGCTAGATTTATTAAGGATTGAAAACTGATTAAAAAGTTTTGATATGACATTAAAGTTTTACTAAACCCAGAATAGTAAAGTCAGTCTGTATATGTAGTAAAGCATTCCACTCACCATGGAACCTAAGGGGTTAATCCTCTGCATTGTGTAAAAAGGATGTTTGATCATGTCTTCTCTGATCTTCCCCCTTCTTTTACTGTCCCCAATCCTTTGCTGATAGAAAAGTGCCTTGGGCAAGCTGCACATACTCAGTTTAGTGTGTATTTCTAGAGAGTTTTTTTTCTTTGGAAAGTGCATGTGATCAGCGCAGGGCCAATCAGTGCTGTCCAGAAAGAGGGTCAGGGGTTATGCAGCCTTATAGGACAATCGGGGAGAATGAAAACTCTTCCTACAAGCTTTAACCAGTGCTCTGCTTGACACTGATAGACGTCACAAGACTGCTATACCTGCTGATGAGAAAAGTGAGAAAAGGTATTTAGCAGTTTATATTTACTAAAATAATTTCATTTCCATGTTCTGTATACTGTAGAAGACCAGATATAATGAATGCAGAGTTCTGGGTTTAGTAACACTTTAACCACTTGCCCTCCTGAGGATTTACCCCCCTTCCTGACCAGGCCATTTTTTGCGTTACGGCGCTGTTAATTTAACTGCCATTTACGTGGTCATGCAACGCTGCACCCAAATTAAATTTATGTCCTTTTTTCCCCACAAATAGAGCTTTCTTTTGGTGGTGTTTGATCTCCTGTACATTTTAATTTTTTGCGCTTTAAAAAAAAATTTTTTTGAGAAAAAAAACTATATTTTTTACTTTTTTGCTATTGAACATGTCCAGTGCAAAAATTAAAAAAATCAAATTTTGTCATAAATTTAGGCCAAAATGTATTCTGCTTCATGTCTTTGCTAAAAAGAAAATCCCAATATGTGTAAATTAATTGGTTTATGTGAAAATGATAGCATTTACAAATGGCGGTAAATATACTGGATTTTTTAAAATTTTTACTAGTAATGGTGGTGATCAGCGACTTATAGCGGGACTGCGGCAGGCATTCTGACACTGGGGGGAACTGACTTGGTGTCACTGACACTGTACTAATGGCACTGGGCAGGAAGGGGGTTAACATGTGGGGCGATCAAAGGGTTAACTGTGTGCTGTGTGTGTGCTTCACTGAAAGCACAATGCTTTGTATGGCTCTGGTATGCACAGTAATGCAAAGCAGTATGCAGGAACTGACAGGGGAGAGAACTGTATTGTTTGCAAACAGTTCTCCCCCCCCCCCCCCCGTCGGAGATGCTCAGCAATCACTGGGCACCAGTGAGTAACCACTGGCTGGGACCCGGTGATTGACAGCCAAGGCCACAAATGGAGGCGCGGGTAGGGTAGTGCTTCTGCTATAGGGTGGATGGGAAGAGGTTAATGTTGAAAAAAAAAGACACAAATTAATGCAGTTCTGTATTCATTAATACATTATTAAATGTATTTTTCTAAATTAAAGCATTGTAAATACCTGAATTTGACATGGTATCAGTCTCTTGTAGTCTTGTTACAGCAGAGCTAAGAGTGTGAAAAGAAGAAGCAGTACAAGGGGCCTGAACCTTGCTGCTGTCCTACTAGAGGGTGCATCCAGGGTAAGTGAAATTGGACAGTAATTGCCTGGATTGGAGCACCAGGGGTGAAACTTCATCTGCTGAAGTGTGTCCTGAACAGCTAGATAGTAGCTACTGCTAGAGGGCATTGCAGAAAGTTCTGGTGGCTCATCCAAGGAGTGATTTTTGTCATGATTTGCAAAGTCTGAATATTACATAGTGCTGGCTCGGATTAACGATCCTTTTTTCTGTATCAACTGTGATTGGTGAAATAGAATCTGCATTTTACAGGTGCCTGTGTCCTAATCCCCTCTCCTTGAATTTATTGGTTGTATAATAAACTCTGCTAAACTGTTTTTAAAGTGTCTGGCATCCAATTTCCTCCACTCCACAAAAAAAAGTCAATTTTTTCTAATTTCACTAATCCCACCAAGCCACCTGGGGGTTGGGGTTCTCCACCACTGCCTAGAGATACAGGGGTGCTAAACATGATCTTGTTTTTCCCTTTTAAAAATATTGAGCAGTCATTGCTGAGTTTAAAAGAGTTATTGATCATTAAATTTCACACTTCTCATGACCCAACAGGGCATGTCAGCAATACTAAATCACAATTATTACCTTTCTTTGGCATGGCAAAAAAGTGAAGTTCCTGAGATCTTCATGGGAAGCCTGGAGAAAACATCACCCTATCTGAGGTTTCCAGGAACATAATAGGTGTTCCGAATCATTTTAAAGTTTGTGGAATCTATTGTTTTCAACCAGTCAGACCCTGTCTGGTAGACTTGTAGTGAGAAATGAAGACTAGCAAAGCATGATCAGTGCAGTACTAGTAAGCAGGAATGTGATTAGCATATGTAATGAGCAAATCTAACTTCCCAATGGACATACAATAATACAAACTATAGGTACAGAAAAGGTTTTTTAAAACATTAACATATATTGTGCTGTATTGCAGAGATGTCACTGCCTAAAACATGTGCAGAATCCAACACTTCCAGAAATGTTGGATGCCTGATCCCCCCTATTGCACTTTTCAGTACCTTCTGCCACCCTCCTATGTCACTAAATAGCGCATTAGTGACATAGGAACTGGCAGACTGAACCATTGCAGTGCAGTGGGGTTGCTAGGAATATGGCACACCTGAAAGGGCATTGGATTCTAAAGATTCTTCACGCAGCCTTACCTCTGCAACAAAGCCCAGATAGGCTACACAGCAAAGAGGTGTTAAGTATGAGCTTTCTTTTTGCAGGGGGAACTTTGATTTTCTAATTTATTGTAGCAAAAGAGTTACTTATAAGCACTATAATATTTTTTTTATTGCCTATGGCAATTCTCTGTACATCAGAGCTCAGACTAGGAGAGGAAGAATCAGCATAAAGAGCCAATCAGCTATGGAGTAGTGCTCATGTACTTATAAGAATCATGCTGATGGTAGAGGAGTGACAGAAAAATTAGTCTACTGCTTCTCCTTTCATTGTCCAGCCACAGACTGGGGGAGAGGGTGAGACTTGTAAATGTTATATAAAGTGCACCTGTGCCCAGACTAAAGTCATTAAAGTATTTACATATTCTTAACAAGCAGTTAACAAGCTTTAAAGCAAGCAATCCCTTACCTATCTAGCTGCACGTACTGTGAAGTGATATATTTTCAAAGGTTAATACAAAGACTTTAAAGTCAGGTTTCAATTGGTTTATAGCAGTTAGGAACACCCACTCTGCATTTACATTACAAAGCTAACAGGCTGGCAAGAATCTAATGCAATAATAAGTATTAGGAAAAGAGCTATGATTTCAGGGTCTTTATTGTGAAACTTGAAAATGAATTTCTCCAGGGTGCCTACAGCTACAAAGGCAAATGAGGGCTTGTTTGAAAGAGTTTTACTGCTTTTTCAAATTATATAAATAATTCAGTGTTCATTGTCTGGGCAGACTGAAAACTCTTTGCTTGGAGTTCAGATTTTGGACCTGTGCCGACCTTCTTTTTGTTATTGCAGAGCTTGCATCACTCTCCAAACAAGTGTAATGCGGAACCCAAATGGGCCTCGCAGGTTTGTCCCAGTTTCTATTCCCAATTGAGTGCATGACAGCCAGGAACAAAGCAGCTCCCTCAGTCTCACACACAATGACCAAGCAGTGAGTGTCTTTTTAAGGTTTAAAGCTTGGTTGGGGTGAAGGGTGAGTTTTGGGATACTCCAAATTTAGTGCACAATGTAGCAATGGACACTCTCTTTTTTAACTAAACTCCTCAGGGTAACTGCCTTTTGGACTAGCAGTAGGTGAATACAACTTGGGGACTCCAAACACAGGAGCAGTCCTAAACCAGCAACTTTGGAGCAAATGCTCAAAGAGGTAAAGCAGCAACAATCATTAGGATCCCTCTCTCAGGCCTAAATTCACATTGTCCCTGTGTAATTGGATGCCTCCTTCCAAAACCGGCCAGGCACATCTCCCATGAGTCTCCAGGCCAGATCCTCAGTGAACACCTCTGAATTGGTTCCAGCTCTTTTCTGCTAATAGGCCCCTCAGCTCGCCCTAAACCGGAACCCCATCCTGCAGACTTCAGCTAATCTTCCCAGAAGGGTAGTAGCCCTTCGGGCTGGGTCTTCTCCTCCTGGACTAGAACCTTGCTGTTCCAGACCCCAGACTATCTATACACCCCTCAACCACGTACTGGTCATTCTCCTCCTCAGTAATTGGCTGAGGCTGCATGAATATGCAAGCCCAGGGTCTGCCTCTTCCAGGCCATTACATTCTAGAATCCACTAGAAGGCTGGGGAAAATAGTTAAGTCACTGACTACAGAGGAGCCAAAAAGACTATATTTACCTTAAAGTGGTAGTAAAGTCCATTCTCTAACTTTTGCCTACAGATAAGCTCAACAAAAACTTGCCTGTAGTTAAAATGAATATCTCCTAAATGTACACCATTAAGGAAATGTTCCATAGAGCAGCAGCTCACCAACGCATGCGTTCTGAAGGAATGGTATACCCGTGCCATTCCTTCAGAGCTGTGTGCCGTGTCCAGGGCTCCCGCACGGGAGTGACGTCATCGCGGCTTGGCCAGAGAGATGGCCACAGCTTGCAAACCTGGAAGGATGGAATCCCAGTCAGTGGTGACAGCGCACCACTGGAGGGCTTCATTTTAAGGTAAGTATTTCATAATGTGGTAGAATGCGATGCATACTAGCACATCATGTTTTTCCCTTGCAGGGGGAAATCATTTTTTTTCCAAAGAGACTTTACTGCTGCTTAACCTCACTAGCAACCTAATCTAGGATGCTACACAAGAAAATAGGAATGCAAAAGCAGGTTGACATAGGGTGTCAAATTCAGGTCAGAAGGATGTGAACTGCAGGTCAAATACATGTCAGTGAGCTGTGAATGATCTTAGAAAAATCTCAGACTGATACAAATTCAAGCAAGATGCACAAGGAAGCAAGCTACATTTGCCCATCAACAGAAGCCCAAAGCCCACACAGGCCCACACAGGCCCTAAAGCTGATCTCTGTATATTGAGAAAGCCGTAACAAAACTACAGCTCTCCTTCTACTTCCTTCAAATTTCAGAAAGTTTGAACTTAATATTAAAAGTTTGATCTCCGCAGGCAATTATAATCCTTAAAGTCTAAGCTAGTCCCTATATTTCTGATTGCAGGGGTCTGCGCATATGACGGAGCCTGGATGGGATAAAAGAGTTTCATGGCTTTATCTGACAAAATACCCTGTGACAATTACAAGACTGATGTCAAAGGAGTTGTGAAATAAGCTTCGGTTTCTCTTTAATATCTGGGGATGAGGACGAGAGGAAATGAAAGATGATATCCGCTCTGTCAGCATCTCAGGGATTCATGGCGTTCAATTAGGAAAATGGTTTTAGGTTCATGCTCTGCGAAACACCCACTGCGCACACTAGGCACATCGACAACATAATTTGCTGCCATGATGTATCGGCTTGATATGGAAAAACGATACTTTGTGATTAAAAATCTGAAAGATTAAAGCCAGCTATTCAAATAGGATAACTATTATCAGTGAACGTAAAAACCCACACAGGCTGAAACCTTTGCTTCTTTGTTATTCAGATTTTTTTAATATTCCCTCCTTCCCTGACCTTTATCTTCAGCTCTGCTAACAATGAATGTTTAATTATTTTAGATTATTTTACTTCTCTGTAAAGCTGTGTGATTTTAGGCTATTTCACATTAAAGTGAAGCACATTAATTTTCAAAAAAAAACTAGGCAATGGGTAGGGAAGGATTGCTCTTGCCTTGTATTGGTAAAGGTTTTAGGGTATTTTGGAAGGGTATGGTAAAGCTGCGTCCTTTGTGTCTGGCATCACGTGTACCTGTGGGTGCAATGTATCTGCAGCTGAGCTTCAGGCAAATAGCTAATTACACAAAAGTTTCCTATAGTTAAATGAAGAGATGTATGCACAAAAGGAAAATGGCAATTTTCCTACCCCCTTAGTTTCAGTTTCAAATTGAAATGCATGTTCATAAAAAACATAAAGGATAATCACTAGGTTACATGGTAATAGATAAACCATGTTTGTTTAAATGAAAAAAACTTAATTACAAAGGGAATTCTTAAAAAAAAAAGTTTTCCTTCCCGGACTTCAGCAAGACAGCATTAGGGTTTCATCTCTCAATATGGCTGTTTTGTTATATAAAATTCCATTTCCATTCCCAGTGGTCTTTGCCCCATGCATGCTCGATGTAATCCCCTACATGTGTCCTGTTTATCACTATTCTGTATTGCATTTCCTCACGCCTGCCCAGTAGAGTACTACTGTATCTCCGTCAATGCATGCAAATTGACATTAAAGTTGGGAGCATGGGATGAAGTTTCACTCCCATGCTTCTGAAAGGTCACCAGCAATATAGATGCAATATTCTGAGCATTCTTCTGTACAAACCCTTGATCTACACATTTTCCTCTACTTTCTCACCACTCTGTTTCACCACCCCTTTCCCCTTACCCTCAACATTTTTTCCATCTACCCACCTTGCCTTCACCAAACTTCTTCTGCCCTTACAACTCTTAATCCTACCTAGTTTCTCATCCCCCAACCCTCTCCTACACTCACCTCTTTTCCACTTCCCTCACCACTCTTCCTTCAACCCCTCCCAACCCTCACTACTCATCCCCCAACCCTCCCCTGCTCTCATCTCATTTCCACTCCCCTCAATACTCATCCCCCAACCCTCCCCTGCTCTCATCTCATTTCCACTCCCCTCAATACTCATCCCCCAACCCTCCCCTGCTCTCACAACTTTTCCACTGCCCTCAGAACTCTTCCCTCCATCTAATCCTGGCTTCACCACCCTTCGCCCCAGGTACCACTGCCCACACCACTCTAATACATGCCCACTCACTCCTGCCCTCATGACTTTTCCACTGCCCTCACAACTCCTCCCCCCACCCATTCCTCCCCTCACCAGTCTTCCCTCCAGTCACCCCTTCCCACTCAACTCTAACACATGCCCACACACCCTGCCCTCACCACGTCCTCCCCCCCCACTGCACCATTTCAAACTCCCCAACACAGGACTGTACCTACTCCTCACCCATATCACTCTTCCTAATAAACCCCATTCCAATTTGCAACAATAGGTGCACTTTTGCCAATGTAACGCCTACCTCCGATGGAGCCATTTTGGTTCCCTTGCTTCTGGTGATGATGACCCTCTAGGCAGTACAGCACTCTCTTACAAACGTAAGCTAGCCAATTTTACTTCTTGCAAAAGAAAAAAAGAAAATCACTGGTTTCCCCAATCGACACAGTCAGTTCTCCTGGCAGGGACGGGGCAGTGGGAGATGTCCCTGCCAGGAGAACACAGTGATTACTTCTAGCGGCTATAGTCTCTGGCAATAATCACCTGACAATTCCGACAAGCTGGTTGTATCCAAGTCATACAAAAATTGAATTGGGTACAATCAGCCTGCCCATAGATGGTTCGAACTCAGCCGGTCCCTGCTGAACCAACTGAGATTAGGACCATCTATGGCAGGCTTAGTGCTAAAATAAAGGCAACAAACCCAGGAGAACAAATACCATCAAAATAATTTCTGACACTGGGTACACACCATCAGTGGCTGAACAAAAAAAATAAAGAGCTGAACCGATGTTAGTACAGCGATCTCCCCACTGAGCTATTGTGTTCTGACAGGGGGACTTCCCCCCTGCTAGAACACACAGGTCAGCATTGGCTGCCCACACTGAACAGTTTTCCAGCATGCCTGTTCAACAGCAGCCAGCCATTCAGCCAGCTTCTGTCAGTATTTGCCCTGTGTGTAAGGGGTTTAAAGGCTACCTAAAACCTGGTTTACAGGGGGCAAAGTCTATACCTCCTAGGCCCTGGCATAAGGGGGTACCCGAAATACAGAAGATAAACACGCAGGGTGTATAAGTCACGGTCCCCTTCTTACCGCCCTACCACTGGCCAGTGGTAAATAGCTGTTGGTGGCTGGCATTGGGGCCAGCAGAAGATACTATACCCAAATGTCTCTTTCTTCTTTAGTTACTAGCTTCTATCTTTTGGAAAGATCTTTTTACCAATGTACAGTATGTGAAATTTATCTTTATGCTAATTTTTTTTTTGTTGCATTTGCTGTGTAAAAATAAATGACCTCTACTTATACCTTTTTGACTGCTGCTCCAGTCAGTAAAACTGTTCCTTTTATTGAGCACCCACAGTACTGTAAGTGCTGAATGTCTACACTGAGACATGTAGCTCTGGCGAGCTATCGCTCGTTGTACTCCTTTTCCATTCTGAAAAGGCCTTGTATTCTTTTCAACGAATGCAAGGGTTTCTGTGAAAAAGGAGGTGCAAATGGAAAGGGCACCATGACTTCCCCTCCTGAAATCAAAGAAAGCATTTAGTGAAAAGAATACAAGGCCGTTTCTGTATGAAGGAAAGCAAGCAACCTGTGTCCTACCACTGGAACTAAAAATGTTAGCACCACTGTAACTCTCAGGCTACAACAAGGGTATCAGGCAGAATCTTGGATCCCTTTAAGTTAGATAGAGGAACCCGGCAGGGCTGCCTGCTATCACCCCTCTTATTTTTCCTTTCCATTGAGCCGCTGGCTGCCCTTATACTCTCTAATCCTGACATCATTGGCTTTCGATATGGTCCTTTACACAAGAAAATCATGTTTTATGCTTATGATGTTGATGCTTGGAGACACATCATCATCTTTACAAGCAGCTTTGGTAGCTATATTTAACTTTGAGACCTTTTTGGACCTAGCTATTAAATGGACCAAATCTGTCCTGATGGTATTGGATTACGATACGAGTCAGGCAGTGGCTCATTCTTGCCCTATACCATTTACTACTAAATTTAAATACTTAGGAATCTATCGGTCCTTACAGATTTTTGTAGACTCATTGGGGTTTATTTACTAAAGCTGGAGAGTCCAAAATCAGACTCCCTTCTGCATAGAAACCAATCAGCTTCTAACCTCAGCTTGTTCAATGAAGCTTTGGCAATGAAACCTGGAAGCTGATTGGTTTCTATGCAGAAGTGAGTCTGATTTTGCACTTTCCAGCTTAAGTAAATAAACCCCATTATTTCCCCACATCTCACTTGATTTTGAGTTCTGGACCAAGCTGAAGCTGAAGCTGGAATGATTATCCTCTGAGGGTCCATGTGGAACATCTCCAGCACCCCAAGGGTGATGGTGGCCTCGCTTTTCCCAGCCCCTGGCTCTATTACTTAGCAACACAACTGCAACATCTTGTGGGCTTCACAGCATCCGTAGTCAAAGGGGACTCCTCAAATCTTAGCTCTACTGCCAGGATAGCCCTTTCATATACACACAGGGACACTTTCCTACTTATAACTTGATGCAAAAGATTTGGAATAAGGCTAGGTACCTGCAAGGAGTAACAGGACAGTAACAGTAACTTGCTAAACTGCAGCAGGGCATTCGCTGGAAAAACTTTGGGATTACCGACCTGTACCACATTTTTAAAGATGGGGTCTTATCATCCTTCCCTGAACTGCAAAACTCATTTCAGTTACCTGAATATATGTACTATTATTTTGTACAACTACGGCCCGCTATCAGGGCAATGGTGGACACTCCTGATTGGCTCTTATCTCCCACACAACTCTTTAGCTTGATTTTTACTACCCAATCCTCTCACACTGTCATTCTATTATTTTGCCTGAACACCTTAAGAAATACCCCCTAAAGGTTCTGACACTGTGGGAAAGAGATCTGGGCCCCATGTCAGGTGATCAATGGGAAGAGGCATTTGAGGTGGTTACTACTTGCTATCTTAATGTTTCTCAAAAACTGTTACAATTATATATTCTACTTTATACCTTGTTGAATTTGCATAGAACAGGTATCCAGCCAGATCCCCACTGTCCTAAATGCCAATGTGATCATGGTGATCTTATACACCTACATTGGCGTTGTCCCAAAAAAGGGGTGGTAGACATCATTAACTTGGTGTTCCAGGCTAATACACCATTAGACCCAGTGTTGCTTGCTGAACATATTGGGGGAAGCAGAACCCAGAGAATTTGTCCAGGAAGCTATCTCCAAAGCCTGTTTGTGGCACGTAAATTACTTTTGAATAATTGGTAATCTGCAATTCCTCCCTCCAAGAACGGATTCACTCTCTTGGTAACTCCCTATGTTTAGAAAAATACATGTATCAACATAGAGGTTGCCCTGGCATATTTGAGAAGCCCTGGGCTCCTTGGCTGAATTCTCCTGGACTAAACCCTCTGGAGCTGGTCCAAATGCGATTCCTATGGTCCCTTCATGCTAACACCTATGTTTAAGGCTGCTTTATTTGTCTGTATATGATGTGTATAGTGGATTCTTTATATTTTGTAGGACATATGTGATGCTGTTATGTATCTGATTGCATGATTGAAAGCTACAGTATGTTTTCTATTTTATGTTTTGCTTGATTGGCAGCACTAAACTGCTGTATTATTTTTATTTTGCTTGTGTTCAAATAAAACCTTTTCTCTTTGAAAAAAAAAGTCTCAGCACTGCACTTTCAACATTTACAGTACTATGGGGGCTGAATGAAAGTAACATTGGCTGCAGCTAAATGTGGGGCAATTTATTTTTGCACAGCAAATGGCCAATTTTATTTTTTTCTTTCTTAGAGCTCAGCTTTAAAGGCCACTAACACTTATCTCCATCTACTGCAAATAATATTCCCATTTTTTTGTTCCAGCAAGTTCATTTCTGGAGCTGCGTATAACGCTGTTGGCGACATTATAATGAGCAAGGAAGTAAAGACAAAAGTCACTGAACCCCCAGGCTTCTCATTCTGCTTTGTGCTCATTTCACAATGAAAAGGTTATAATATGATACTGTATATGCAGTGTATTTATATTCATGTTTCATTGTCTTTCGTTTGCGTCCGCATTCAGAGCTGCTTAAGGCCCGTCACTCCTGACCAATGTTTCAACAAAGGGCTGGCAAGTAAAAACAGCTCAGTGTGAATTTCTGGAACTTGTTTTAAAATTGGTGTTATGGAAGGCAAACATGTTCAGTCAAACAGCAAGTAAATGTAAAAATGAAGGTGTACTAAGTGCTTTACCCTACAAATGTTTTTGCCCTACAAATGTTTTTGCCCCCCCTCCATACTTCCCACCCTGCATTTCTCAGCGTCTTCCCTACAAAAGTAAGAGGCTATTTCACATTTCACACCCTAAAGCTTCGTATCTTTCACCTTCAGTACAAATTCTTCCCATTTTTTCCATTTCACATAATATAACTCCATCTTGTCTTCCTGTATATAATAAAGTTTCTCCATCCTACAAATCTGGTTCACTCTATCTACCCAATCTTCTTCCTTCGGCACCTCTATCTTATGCCAAAACTTGGGTATCAAATCTTTTGCTGCATTTAAATAGTACCATATACCCGATTCTTTGGATTGTACCCAAGTTGCTCTGTCAAACGACTTGGTTACAACCAGCTTGTCAGCTTGTTTACATTCAATTACTACTAGCAGCTATAGCTAGCGGTAATCATTGTGTTCTGCTGGCCGGAAGACATTCCCCCATCAACACTGACTGTGCTGATGGGGGAATCGAGTGATTTTCCTTCCTTTCACGTGTGGAGAAGGGAAAGAAAATCATATCATCTATAGGCTGCTTAATGCTTAATGCGTTGCCATGCTTTACTGCAGCATGAAGATGTAAAGTGGCCCTGAAATGGTTAATATGCTTCCAGTTCTTTCTTTGTGGACTTTCTGCTGGGCTCTGCCCCTCCACCCAGTGCTCATAAATTCAGGAAGGACAAGTCCCAGCCACATGGGGAGAAGATGGACTTGTTCCTATGCAATTACACTGGGACAGCCATAAGCCATAGTTAGGGATTAAATGGTTCAGTGTTAAAATATAATTGACAATAAATGTTAAAAATAAAATTCAGTATAAACAGTCTGTGTGGATGTAAAGTGCCAGGTGACTGGTGGACTCAATGGTGGTGCTCCATGAGAAATAGTAGAATTGCACACTCACCAGACATAAAATAATAACACGCGTTATATAACACATCAAGAGGTATCCTCATCAGGTATAGGTCTGGTCAGGTTTGGTAATCCTCCCTCAAGGTAGTAATCATCCAATGCTCAGAAGCCGGAATTATTTGGATCCAGGTAGCCAGAGTTCCCTATTAGGGGATGCATAGAACTGCCTGCTTACAGGACATCTGTATTTTCAATACTACACTATGGGCATCCTTCCCTGACTCCCTGAGAGGAGTATTTATTCAGAGAGCCCTTACCAAGAGGAGGAAGACATCCTGTAAGCAGGCAATTCTATCCATCCCCTAATAGGGAACTCTGGCTACCTGGATCCGAATAATTCCGGCTTCTGGGCTTTGGATTATTACTTCCTTGAGGGAGGATTACCAAACCTGACCAGACCTATACCTGATGAGGATACCTCTTGATGTGTTATATAACGTGTATTATTATTTTACGTCTGGTGAGTGGGCAATTCTACTATTTCTCACGGAGCACCACCATTGAGTCCACCAGTCACCTGGCACTTTACATCCGCACAGACTGTTTATATTGAATTTTATTTTTAACATTTATTGTCAATTATATTTTTAGCGCTGCACTATTTACTCTTTCTGATTATAAGGCTTATGTTGGTTACCTTGAGTGCACAGCAGCTGTTTAGATAGCGCTTGCTTTTATTATTGATTTCATAGTTAGGGATTAGGAATGTTAGGAAAAGACTGTGAACTTTGAAGTTGTAATGTTTGGAACTTTCAGGAAAGCGTTTGAAACTTTGCATTTGCCAGGTCTGAAGTTACTAAAAGGGTGTCATGCAAGTAACTGGCACATTCTACACATAGCTACAGTAGGGGGTCACTAAAACAGTGACAGCTGAAGACAGCTTTCTAAGAGATAATACAGTGTGGCGTATAAGCAAGTGGTTGCCAAGGGTAAGAAAGGTTTCTGTAGCAGCCTGTGTACATGTGACAGGTGAGATAGTCTCTTGCGGTGCGGGAGATGTTGGTGGCACTCTTGTAGCGATTCATCTCTCATAGCAATGGGAGCAGATCTGCACCTCCAAGACCCTTGTCCTGTATACAGGTACGGAAGAGAAAGAGGTAAGCGAAGGAGTCCATGCCAAGTGCACAGCGGGACCCCATACTATTACTGGGAGTGAGGTAGTGGTGATACGCTGGATAGGTGGAGAGGTAAAGGGCTCTGCGTGCCCCTCCTAAATACAAGTGACCGTGGTGATGTACAGTAACATCGGGAGAGTTTATTAGAGATCAGTCAGTTGTTCCAGTAAAGCTACCCCTGTGTTAGGCAGGTGACCCTATCTAAAATGCCTAGCATAGCCCAAAAGAACCCATCCCAGGGCAGGCCTGTCATGTGACCCTTGCTTGGTGCCCAATGAAGGATGTGACAACCACTCCATCACACCACTACCTGCCCACTTACATTGGCGTTCAAAGAGGAGGAGAACATGAAGGACGTGAAGACCACCCCATCACACCACAACCTGCTCACAAACCAATCTGCTTGGGTTCAGTTTTTGAACTTTTCAGCAAACTGAATTCTATTGGGGGGGATGAACTTTGTTATTCTATTCTTACTATTTATATGATATACAGTATAAGCAAGCTATGGTCAGTAGCTTGGCACTGCAAAGCGGACACAGCATTACCAAAATAACAGAAAAATAGTTTTTCTGCCCCTTTTATAGTGAGAGGGCAGGATTATCCAGTCCTTCCAATTTTAGATCTTGGAACACAGCTGTTCACAGGCATAGAATGCACTGCATTTTATATATATATATATATATATATATATATATATATATATAATATTGCCAAAAGTATTGGGACACCCTCCAAATCATTGGATTCAGATGTACCAATCACCTCCATGGCCGCAGGTGTATAAAATCAAGCACCTAGGCATGCAGACTGCTTCTACAAACATTTGTGAAAGAATGGGTCGCTCTCAGGAGCTCAATGAATTCAAGCTTTGTACCGTGATAGGTTGCTACCTGTGCAACGAGTCAATCCGTGACATTTCCTTGCTACTAAATATTCCACGGTCAACTGTTAGTGGTATTATAACAAGCAACTGAGAACAACAGAAACGACAGAGCGAGGTCAGTGCATGCTGAAGAGCACAGTGCACAGAAGTCGTCAACTGCTTGCAGAGTCAAGAGCTAAAGACCTCTAAACTTCATGTGGCCTTCAGATTAGCACAACAACAGTGTGTAGAAAGCTTCATGGAATGGGTTTCCATGGCCAAGCAGCTGCATCCAAGCCTGATATCACCACGTGGGATGCAAAGCGTCAGAAGCAGTGGTGTAAAGCATGCCGCCACGGAACTCTAGAGCAGTGGAGACATGTTCTCTGGAGTGACGAATCACGCTTCTCTGTCTGGCAATTCAATGGATGTGTCTGAGTTTGGTTGCCAGTTGCCAGGAGAACGGTACTTGCCTGACTCTATTGTGCCAAGTGTAAAGTCTGGTGGAGGGGGGATTATAGTGTGGGGTTGTTTTTCAGGGGTTGGGCTTGGCCCCTTAGTTCCAGTGAAGGTAACACATAAGGTGTCAGCATACAAAGACAAAGACATTTTGGACAATTTCATGCTTCCAACTTTGTGGGAACAGTTTGGGGGGGGGGGGGGCCTTCCTGTTCCAACATGACTGCACAGTAGTGCACAAAGCGAGGTCCATAAAGACATGGATGTGCGAGTTTGGGGTGGAGGAACTTGACTGGCCTGCACAGAGTCCTTAAATCAACCTGATAGAACACCTTTGGGATGAATTAGAGCAGAGTCTGCGAGCCAGAGTCTCCTCCAATCAGTGTCTGACCTCAGAAATTCGCTTCCGTAAGAATGGTCAAACGTTCCCATAAACATACTCCCAAACCTTGTGGACAGCCTTCCTAGAAGAGATGAATCTGTTATAGATGCAAAGGGTGGGCCAACTTAATATTGAAACCTATGGACTAAGACTGGGATGCCATTAAAGTTCATGTGTGTGTAAAGGCAGGCGCCCCAATACTTTTGGAAATATAGTGTGTGTGTGTATATATATATATATATATATATATATATATATGTATATATATGTGCTCAAAAATTAAAGGAACACTTTATAAAATTAAACTCCTGGTATATTTATCTGTTTAGTTAAGTAGCAGCAGGGGTTGTTAATCAGTTACAGCTGCTTTGGTGTTAATGAAATTAACAACAAGTGCACTAGATTGACAACAATGAGACGACCCCCAAAACAGTAATGGTTTTATAAGTGGAGGCCACTGACTTTTTTTCCTACTCATCTTTTCTTACTGTTTTTCACTGCCTTTGCATTTGGCTAGGGCCAGTGTCACTACTGGTAGCACGAGTCGATACCTGGACCCTACAGAGGTTGCACAGGCAGTCCAACTCCTTCAGGATGGCAGATCAATACGTGCCATTGCCAGAAGGTTTGCTGTGTCTCCCAGCACAAGAGCATGGAGGAGATTCCAGGAGACAGACAGTTACTCTAGGAGAGCTACACAGAGCCATAGAAGGTCCTTAACCCACCAGTAGGACCAGTATCTGCTTCTTTGTGCCAGGAGGAACATGATGAGCACTGCCAGAGCCCTACAAAATGACTAGAGATGAGCGAATCAAACCTGGCGAAGTGGAATTCATTTCGAATTTTAGGAAAAATTTGATTCGCATCGAATCCGAATATTAGCAAACTTCGGATGCGCGAATCGAATTTTTCCTGATCGGCCGATTTTCATCCCTTCTACAGCCGGCAAAAAGTGTCCCTGCAGAGAGCTCCGCTATTTCTGACAGTTCTCTGACAGTTCCTTCACATTTACAGCGGTTGAAACATTGTATCTATTTGTTTCCATTTAGGATACAGATGTTTTTATTCGGAAACAAATAGATACAATGTTTCAACCGCTGTAAATGTGAAGGAACTGTCAGAGAACTGTCAGAAATAGCGGAGCTCTCTGCAGATACACTTTTTTGCTGGAATGGAATTCTTCTTCATCCTCATCCTACTTCTTCTTCTTCTTCTTCATCCTCATCCTACTTCTTCTTCTTCATCCTCATCCTTCTTTTTCTTCTTCTTCTTCATCCTCATCCTACTTCTTCTTCTTCTTCTTCTTCATCCTCATCCTACTTCTTCTTCATCCTCATTCTTCTTCTTCTTCTTCTTCATCCTCATCCTACTTCTTCTTCTTCTTCTTCTTCATCCTCATCCTACTTCTTCTTCATCCTCATCCTACTTCTTCTTTTTCTTCCTCTTCTTCTTCTTCATCCTCATCCTACTTCTTTTTCTTCTTCATCCTCATCCTACTTCTTCTTCTTCTTCTCATTCTTCTTCTTCTTTTCATTCTTCTTCTTCTTTTCATTCTTCTTTTCATTCTTCTTCTTTTTCTTTTCATTCTTCTTCTTCTTCTTTTCATTCTTCTTCTTTTCATTCTTTTTCTTCTTCTTTTCATTCTTCTTTTCATTCTTCTTCTTCGTTTCATTCTTCTTCTTCTTCTTTTCATTCTTCTTTTCATTCTTCTTCTTCTTTTCATTCTTCTTCTTCTTCTTTTCATTCTTCTTCTTCTTCTTTTCATTCTTCTTTTCATTCTTCTTCTCATTCTTCTTTTCATTCTTCTTCTTCTTCTTTTCATTCTTCTTCTTCTTTTCATTCTTCTTTTCATTCTTCTTCTTCTTCTTTTCATTCTTCTTCTTCTTCTTTTCATTCTTCTTTTCATTCTTCTTCTTCTTCTTTTCATTCTTCTTCTTCTTCTTTTCATTCTTCTTCTTCTTTTCATTCTTCTTCTTCTTTTCATTCTTCTTTTCATTCTTCTTCTTCTTCTTCTTTTCATTCTTCTTCTTCTTCTTTTCATTCTTCTTTTCATTCTTCTTCTTCTTCTTTTCATTCTTCTTTTCATTCTTCTTCTTTTTCTTTTCATTCTTCTTCTTCTTCTTTTCATTCTTCTTCTTTTTCTTTTCATTCTTCTTCTTTTCATTCTTTTTCTTCTTCTTTTCATTCTTCTTTTCATTCTTCTTCTTCGTTTCATTCTTCTTCTTCTTCTTTTCATTCTTCTTTTCATTCTTCTTCTTCTTTTCATTCTTCTTCTTCTTCTTTTCATTCTTCTTTTCATTCTTCTTCTCATTCTTCTTTTCATTCTTCTTCTTCTTCTTTTCATTCTTCTTCTTCTTCTTTTCATTCTTCTTCTTCTTCTTTTCATTCTTCTTCTTCTTCTTTTCATTCTTCTTCTTCTTCTTTTCATTCTTCTTTTCATTCTTCTTCTTCTTCTTTTCATTCTTCTTCTTCTTCTTTTCATTCTTCTTCTTCTTCTTTTCATTCTTCTTCTTCTTTTCATTCTTCTTCTTCTTTTCATTCTTCTTTTCATTCTTCTTCTTCTTCTTCTTTTCATTCTTCTTCTTCTTCTTTTCATTCTTCTTTTCATTCTTCTTCTTCTTCTTTTCATTCTTCTTTTCATTCTTCTTCTTTTTCTTTTCATTCTTCTTCTTCTTCTTTTCATTCTTCTTTTCATTCTTTTTCTTCTTCTTTTCATTCTTCTTTTCATTCTTCTTCTTCGTTTCATTCTTCTTCTTCTTCTTTTCATTCTTCTTTTCATTCTTCTTCTTCTTTTCATTCTTCTTCTTCTTCTTTTCATTCTTCTTTTCATTCTTCTTCTCATTCTTCTTTTCATTCTTCTCATTCTTCTTTTCATTCTTCTTCTTCTTCTTTTCATTCTTCTTCTTCTTTTCATTCTTCTTTTCATTCTTCTTTTCATTCTTCTTCTTCTTCTTTTCATTCTTCTTCTTCTTTTCATTCTTCTTTTCATTCTTCTTTTCATTCTTCTTCTTCTTCTTTTCATTCTTCTTCTTCTTCTTTTCATTCTTCTTTTCATTCTTCTTCTTCTTCTTTTCATTCTTCTTCTTCTTCTTTTCATTCTTCTTCTTCTTTTCATTCTTCTTTTCATTCTTCTTCTTCTTCTTCTTTTCATTCTTCTTCTTCTTCTTTTCATTCTTCTTTTCATTCTTCTTCTTCTTCTTTTCATTCTTCTTCTTCTTCTTTTCATTCTTCTTTTCATTCTTCTTCTTCTTCTTTTCATTCTTCTTTTCATTCTTCTTCTTCTTCTTTTCATTCTTCTTTTCATTCTTCTTCTTCTTTTCATTCTTCTTCTTCTTCTTTTCATTCTTCCTCTTCTTCTTCTCATTCTTCTTCTCCTTCTTCTTCTTCTTCTTCTTCTCCTTCTCCTTCTTCTTCTTCTTCTCCTTCTCCTTCTTCTTCTTCTTCTTCTTCTTCTTCTTCTTCTTCTTCTTCGTCGTGCCCCGTGACTGCCCAAATGAGTGAAGTGTGCGGTGATTCTAAGATCGACGGCACTCATCTGCATGTCATACTGACTGACAGTATTATTTCTCTTCCCCAGCAGACTCCAAGGGCATTTAAATTAAAGGTACAGTGTTCTGCACTAATATAAAGGCTCTCTGAAGCCTAGAAACCCTTTTAATAAGTTAAATTTGCAGCGAATAAATTCGCATCAAATTGAATTTCTGCCGCAAATTCGGCGAATCAGCCGAATCGAATTTTTGAATAATTCGCTCATCTCTAAAAATGACCTCCAGCAGGTCACTAGTGTAAATGTCTCTGATCAAACAATCAGAAACAGACTTCATGAAGATGGTCTGAGGGCCCAACGTCCTCTAGTGGGCCCTGTGCTCACTGCCCAGGCACCATAGAGCTCGGTTGGCATTTGCTATTGAACACCAGAATTGGCAGGTCCGCCACTGGCACCCTGTGCTTTTCACAGATGAGAGCAGATTCACCCGGAGCACATGTGACAGACGTGAAAGGGTCTGGAGAAGCCGTAGAGAATGTTATTCTGCCTATAACACCATTCAGCATGACCGTTTTGGTGGTGGGTCACTGATGGTCTGGAGAGGCATATCCATGGAGGGACACACAGACCTCTACAGGCTAGACAATGGCACCCTGACTGACATTAGGTATTGGGATGAAATCCTTGGACCGATTGTCAGACCCTACGCTGGTGCAGTGGGTCCTGGGTTCCTCCTGGTGCACGACAATGCCCGGCCTGATGTGGCGAGAGTATGCAGAAAGTTCCTGGAGGATGAAGGAATTGATACCATTGAATGGCCCCCATGCTCACCTGACCTAAATCTAATAGAACACCTCTGGCATATCATGTTTAGGGTTCATCTGATGCACCTCAGACTGTCCAGGAGCTCATTAGGAGCATGCCCCGACATTGTCAGGCATGCATACAAGCACGTGGGGGCCAAAGAAACTACTGAGTACCATTTTGAGTTGCTACAATGAAATTTTAGCAAAAAGGACTAGCCTGCTGCATAATTTTTTTCACTTTGAATTTCGGGGTGTCTTTGAATTCAGTCCTCTGTAGGTTGATAATTTTCATTTCCATCATACGATGGGGCATCCTTACGTTTCTAACACATTACCCAGTCTATATCAGTATAGATATCCAGCATGATATTATTCCCCATTGAGATCTGATGTGTTTTCAAATTGTTCCTTTAATTTTGTTTGAGCAGTGTGTGTATATATATATATATATATATATATATATATATATATATATATATATACGAAGGACGTTCAAGTCAAACTGGGACTTCTAAATTTACATAATACAAGAACAAATATAAGAAGTGGAAACTGCATATATTTTTTTACATACTCCCCTGCAACATTTATACACTTATCCCAGTGTTTAACCAATGCCTGGAAAGCTTTGGCATAGAAAGATTTGTCATTACACTTGAACCATCCTAGTACATTTGTGAATTATTGTGTTCATTGCTCCCACAGAAATATTTGTGTCTTTTGCAATTTCATAACAGGTTATGCTTCTATTATCCAGGATCCATTGCACACGCTGAATGCTCATAGGAATGACTGCTGTGGGCTGGGATCCACCATGACCGTGATTGTCACTGATGAATGGATGGCCATCCTTGAAACATTTACACCATTCAAAAGTCTTTCTGCAGTTAAGCATCTCACCACCGTACGGTGTTTGAACTCTTCTGTAGATATCGGTGGGTTTTATGCTGTTGTTCACAAGAAACTTCATCATGACACGCTGTTCCATGCACACACTAACACTGTTGTCTGCCATCTTGATTAACTGTCTCTGGACTGGCCTGCCACATGTGTGCCGCCTATCAGTAATAGGACACACTTGCCACTTACAGTGTAGTACCGCCAACCTAGCATCCCTTTTTATACCTGTAAAACTAAAAGTACAAGTTTGAATTGAACACCCCATAAATATATATATATATATATATATCGAGAGAGAGACAGAGACAGAGAGAAAGAGATTTGGTTCAAGGAGGTTGAGTGGGAAAGCAGATTTTTTTCATCCCCGGAGATCAGCTTTGAGCATGAATTTTTTTCTGGCTTCAGTACATCAGTCACCGACAGCTGGCATACACTGCATGCAGCTACTACAGAACGGCAAAAAAGAGTATGTTAAGAATGAGTGGGATTCTATTTAAGGTGTAAAATTTTTATTCAATAATTTCCTTTCCAATAGAAGGAAAATCCCGTCTCCATAGCCCAGAGCGTCTGTATTTCTTCGAAATTGAAAATTGCATCCAGACTCTCTCCTAGCCCTAGGGGTTCACACAGGAATAACAACAAAAATGTAATTTTGTGGGATGTATTTCTAATGAAATCACCTGTGATGCTGAGAATTCCCATGACGATTGGATTGCGCACACAATTCTTTTAAATAAAAGGAAAACATTATCAAAATTGCTTACTGCTTTGGAAATAAAGAGTGATTAGCATGCAATGAGCGGTGTGTGCACTGCTACCTTAGGGTGTTTGATTTTTAATTTTTTTTTTCAAACTCATCTATATAACGTTCATGATGAGTCTTCATAAGCGAACAGATGCCTGTACATCATGTGCCCTGAGGACCCTCGCACTGCGGTTATTAAGTCTACTTGAGTGAGCTTTAATACAATGCGACCTCCCTTATACATTGACAGACTCGCAGTAACTGTTTTATTCAATCATACTGTCAGCTATGCTCTTCTAAAAGGGGAACAAAACCGATTTGTAATTTTACAAATATTAATAGCCCTGATTAATATGTATTGTAGTTTAGCACAGGACAACATATTATAGAATGGTATAATGTATAGTATGGTATGGTAAATATCAGAATAATATAATATGGTATAGTATAGTATTGTACGATGTGGAATTATATAGTGCCACGAACTACAGAAATTTAAAAATGAATGACAAGTTGACACAAAAGACATTTATTAAAACACCATGGAGAAGATTTACTACAACTGGAACGCTCAGAATCTGATGCTGCTGTGCCAGGTAGCCAATCAGCTTCTAACTTCAGCTTGTACAATTGAGCTTTGACAATAAAACCTGGAAGCTGATTGACTACTATGCACAGCTGCACCAGATTTTACACTCTCCGGCTTTAGTAAATCAACCCTAGACATGTGCGATTAGCTTCATTAGATATTAAAATTTAGACAAAATCACAATATTAACGAATTTCAATGAATCCAAAATAAATTATAACAAAAACAACAAATTCACTCATACTCATTTGTTTTATTTGTTAGCGACTTCAGAGGTTTTGTCAGTTCAATAATATGTTTCATACTCTGTATTGTAATGATTGGCCAAAGTCGCAAAACATCAAAGTCACAAGCAAGTTGCAAGCAAGCCGCAAGTCACTGGAATGACATAACGACTGAATCCAAATCTTTCAAAATAACTTCTGAAAATACTAATTGTTTCGGAAAACAAAATATTTTAAATGAATGCGAATATTCAGAACGAATTCTGAAAATGAATTATCGTAACATAAAGAATATGATGAAACTAACAAGACAAAATGACTGACTTAACGAATGAACACGAAATGAAAGGAAGCACATTTTTTTCATCTTGCACATTTTTAATCATGGGGCGTACAATTTAAGGTCCCTAACTTACATTTATACATACACATTCTAGGGCCAATTTAGACAGGATCCAATTAACCTATCAGCATTTCTTTGGAGTGTGGGAGGAAACCAGAGTACCTGAAGGAAACCCACGCAGGCACAGGGAGAACATGAAAACTCCAGGCACGCGGTGCCGTAGTTGAGATTCGAACCAATGACTCTAGTACTGCCAGGCAGAAGTGCTAGCCATTTAGTCACTGTGCTTTAGGCTTTAAATGCTTTTTGTTTCAATTTTTTTCAATCTTTTAACTTACTCATTTTAATTTTTTTCTTTGGTTTCCATTTTTTCTCTTTTTTCCTTTTTATTTTATGTATAATTTTAAAAAGCTTGGGGGAAGTTTATTTGTTCTTCTCACTGCCCAGTATGCATTGGGATTTGCAGCTTTGATTCTTGCTGCAAACATTGTCGGCATTGACAGCACAGAAAGACTTGTTGCACAGCATGAGTGCTATAAGTTATACCGTGACATGTGTAGAAGAAACTTCCCTATCAAGAGAATCACTGTGAGGGAGCAGTAGTGGTGGCTGACCACCGCCTGGGCTTTGGAAGCGAGGGCCTGCATAGACAGGTGAGGAGGAGGATTTACCGGTATGATGACTCAAAGGAAACATCATCCATTCTAAAATTCATGACCTTGATTTCCCTGTTGCAACTGGAAACACAAAAGAGTTAAGTATCTGACAATATGCTCAGCTTGGCTTGGATTAATGGTCCTGCTGCTGACAAGAGAGATAATTAAGAACAGCCCTGGCTCTGACTCTTGCTGCTCCCAGGGTTGGAGCACCGAGTTCCAGAGCTGGTGTTAACCTTGCTCCTTCCTTCTTCCAGCTCTACTTTGGGTGGCAAGGACATTGCAAAGCTGTTATTATAACACCTTTCTTTCTGGGTAATGTCTCTTCCATTTAGTAGCATTTTCCTTCAGATACCTTAGCAAAATTTGTACCAAGCATTTAATTATAAAATTTATTATAAAAAAATTTCTAACTAAGTGGTGCAGCTGTTTATTATTATTATTTACAGGGTTCTAAAGCTTGATTTAAATCTTTATAGGCAGCATGGATATTGTTGATTGGATTACTGTTCAGGAGTATAGGTGTTGATAACTGGAGTACCATGTAGAAGCATGAATGTTAATAACTGAAATACTGTGTAGTAGCAAGAGCCTTGTTGGTTGGAATACTGGGCAGGGGTATGAGTGTTGACTGGAATACTGTGCAGGAGCAGGAGCCATGCTGTTTTGAATACTGTGCAGGCGCATTGTTGCTTGGAGTACCACCTAGAAGCATAAATGTTGTTAATTGAAGTACTGTGCAGAAGCCATGTTGACTGGGGAACTGTACAGGTGTGTGAGCCTTGATGGTAGGAAATGGAGTACTGTGAATGAACTTTGTTAACTGGAGTACTGAGCAGAGGAAAAGGGACATGATTACTGAAATACACAAATGTTGTTGATTGGAGATCCATGTAGGGGCACTGGAGCTTTGCAGTACTGAGCCGTGTTGATTGGAGTACTGTGCAGATGCATGAGTCTTGTTGATTGGAGATGGAGTATTGTGCAGGAACTTGAGCATTGTTGGTTGGAAATAGAGTACTGTGAATGAGCTTTAATTGGAGTACTGAGCAAAAGAAAGGGACTTGATAATTGAAATACTCTGCAGGAACATGAGCTTTATTGATTGGAGTACTATGCAGAAGCATGAGCCATGTTGATTGGAGTACTGTACAGGAACAGGAGCCTTGTTGATTGGAAATGGAATATTGAGCAGGGTCATGAGCCTTTTCTTCAGATACCTTAGCAAAACATGTACCTGTCAGGGATCGCCGCGGCGCTGGTCCCGGCGCAGGTGCAGTATGCCGACTCGCACTGGTGTGCGGGTGCTAGGTCCTGGCCAGCCGCGGCGACGGAGCTCGCACATGCGCACTGGGGTCCGTGGGTGCGCGCCTGGCACCAATGACAGCGCAGGACGCGGTATTTAAATCCCCCCTGTGCTGTCACTGGTTGCCGTATGGTCTTTCCTGTGTCCTGTTCCTGAACCTGTGTATTTGTGATTGTTGCTGACCCGGATTACTCTGACCTTGCTGATTTCTCCTGTCCCGACCCTTGGCTTGCCTGACCTCGCTCCTGGATGCCCCCTTGTGGATCTGATCTCTTGTTGCTGACCTGGCGTGTGACCCGACCATTCTCTGCCCACTGCTTTGTACCGCACCGACCCCAAGGCTACCGACTCGGCTTGTCTGACCTCGCACCTGCTCCTCCATCCATCCATCCGTCTATACCGTCAGGTTATCCCTGCCTCCTCACATCAGGCTCTCACCCAGCAGGAACCTCTGGTGGGCTCCTCTACCACTGGTGGGTATACCCGGGGGCCGCGACCTGGTCTCGGTTCACTCCAAGTCCATCCCCACCATCAGGGGCCCTGGTGAACAAGTGAACCGGGACTTAGACTCCGCGGTGTGGGGAAGCCTGACCAGTGGGCTGCTAGAGGTACCGCCAGGTGGTTCCTTACAGTACCACTGTTGGAATACAGTGTTCCTGTATTTTGTGCAACAACTACATCAGTATTCAGTAGAGATATATTCTTCAACAAGTACATGGCAGTGTTTATAAGTTTATAAGTTTATAGCTGCATCTATGGTTATACTCTATGTCTTTTCACTGAATAAAGTTTCCTGTTTCCTTGTTACTGTGAAGCAGCATAAAAGCACATGTGGACTGTGCACTGTTCTACAGAGTTTCAAACAATAAAAGAGAATGCTTCTCCTTAAAGGCACAGGGGCGCACTGGAAACCCAGCATATAGCACTATGGCAGCCAAGGTGTCTAGTGCACCCCCTCACCAATATATCAACAGTACAAACAAATGGCCACTGCCCCAATCTACAACTGGCCTTCACAGCAAGGAGCACATGGAAGAGCGACGCATGTTAAACATTAAAAGAAAAAATTCCCAGCTCAACTTACCGACTAGCATGAAACCAACCAAATTGTCCTGCCTAACAGTTTGCATTAAAAACAAGGGTTTAGTTTGCACACATTTGCAAATATATGCATAAGTCTCTACACAGCACCCCAATATTCTGCAGTTCCTAACTCTATAAATTATGCCCCTGTGCCTATAAGGAGGGGTGGGCTCCCTCAGGCTCACCTACCCTCAGTCTATCCCTTATGATATATGTGCTTCTACTATGGAGGATCTCAAAATGTATATCCCCCACTCCCACTCCTTTTTAAGTTCAACATTAAAGCTTTGAAAAAGATTTAAATTGATTGGTGCTCAACTTCAGTTCTAATCTCCCGTTTCTAGCCATGGACTCAGCCGTAGGGTAAATGCTAGCTCACTACCTGCCCTTTGGAGGTACTATACTGCATCCAGAAGATCCAGGGGGGGTGCTACATCAGAATTTCTAACAGCCAAGTATTTAATGATAGAATATGCAGTACTGTTGGCCAGTTTAGCAAGTTCTAACTATAAGTGGTGCAGCTGTTTTTTAATATTTTGTATTATTTACAGGGTGTTAAAACTCAAAGTCTTGTATTTTATAGGAAACATATGTATTGTTCTTTTACAATGGATTTTATTATAGACAACACAACAACAACGAAACTGTGAAAAAAAGCAAGATTATTGACGCAAAAGAATAAGGTGTACAATTTATCTGATGAGGGACATAACAAATGCACTGAAGTATTAACACGGAGAGAAATGGAGTACATAAACACAATATATAAAAGGATGGAATTAAACCTTTTCAATTCTGTTAACAGCAAACAAGTAGTGTCCAATGAGCTAGTAGGCAAAGGCCAGGGATAGTCACCAAAATCGCATACAGATAGTGGGAAAAACTGAGCGTGGAGTCTCACTGGACGCACATCGGAACTCTATGCCAAGGACTCTAAACATAGGTATTGTTCATTGGAGTTCTGGGCAGGAGCATGGGTGTTGTTGATTGGAGAACCATGCAGGAGCATGAATGTTGTTAATTGGAGTACTGTGGAGGAGCAGGAGCCATGTTGATTGGGGTACTGTGCAGGTGTGTGGGTTTTGTTGATTGGAGATCGAGTATTGTGCATGAACATGAGCCTTGTTGGTTGGAAATGGAATATTGTGAATTAATTTTGTTGATTGGAGTACTGAGCAGAAGAAAGGACTTGATGATTTCAATACTCTGCAGGAACAGGAGCGTTGTTGATTGAAGTAATGTGCAGAATAATGAGCCATGTTGATTGGAGTACTGTACAGGAGCAGGAGCCTTGTGGATTGGACTAATGATGATAATGTGAAGTAGCATGACTGGGCAATTGGGTCGCTGTGAATGGGTATGAGACTTGTTAATTGGAGCTGGAGTACTGTGCAGAAATATGAGTATTGTCGATTGAAGTACTGTGCAGGAACATGAGCCTTGATTATTGAAGTACTGTGCAGGAACATGAGCCTTGATTATTGAAGTACTGTGCAGGAACATGAGCCTTGATTATTGGAGTACTGTGCAGTAACATGAGCCTTGATTATTGAAGTAGTGTGCAGGAACATGAGCCTTGACTATTGAAGTACTGTGCAGGAACATGAGCCTTGATTATTGGAGAACTGTGCAGTAACATGAGCCTTGACTATTGGAGTACTGTGCAGGAACATGAGCCTTGATTATTGAAGTACTGTGCAGGAACATGAGCCTTGATTATTGGAGTACTGTGCAGGAACATGAGCCTTGATTATTGAAGTACTGTGCAGGAACATGAGCCTTGATTATTGGAGTACTGTGCAGGAACATGAGCCTTGATTATTGAAGTACTGTGCAGGAACATGAGCCTTGATTATTGAAGTACTGTGCAGGAACATGAGCCTTGATTATTGAAGTACTGTGCAGGAACATGAGCCTTGATTTTGAAGTACTGTGCAGGAACATGAGCCTTGATTATTGAAGTACTGTGCAGGAACAGGATTGTTGATTGGAGGGATTTGCATGAGCATTACTGTTGGTTGGCGTATTGTGTAAGAACATGAATGTTGTTGGTTGGAGTTTTCTGTAGGGGGTGCGTTGGACTTCTTTAGACCCGAACTGCTACGATCTTAGTAAGAGCAATGGTCTGGCTCTCTTACGTGCTGCCAGCACAGGACAACTTCAGTTCTATCACAACACAAAAACACAAAAAAACAAAATGTAATCTCTTTGCTTGTTAGGCCCGTTTCACATGGGGCCGACCTATCAGTGAATCTACTTGTTCAGAGGGGGATCTCTTCACTAAGCAAGCAGATCACAGGTCCGCTCCACTAGAAATCTTCAGCATAAAAAGATTGGTCAGTACGCCTGAACTATCCTCGGACAGCCTGCTTCACTTCATCATCGTGTTCACCGTTCTCACACCGTTCTCGCCTCTTGTGCAATTTCACGACAGGTTGCGCGTTGATTTTCCAGGATCAGGCGTTCCAAATTCTGAACGTTCACAGGAATGACTGCTGTGGGCTGGGAACCACCATGGCTGGCATCATAACTGATGAACGTCCGGCCATCTTTGAAAAGTTTACACCATTCAAATGTCTTACTGCTGCTGAGCGTCTCATCACTGTACTGTGCTTAAAGTCTTCTGTAGATATGCGCAAGTTTTACACCTTCATTCACAATAAACTTCATCACCACACGCTGTTCCATACACACACCACACTTACACTGTTGTCTGCCATCTACTGTGTGTAGTACTGCCATGCTAACACCCCTTTTTATATCTGTAAAATTCAAGTTCACAGTTTTACATGAACAGGTATAAGGTTACCTGTAGATAAAAATCACAGAGGGAAGTTTACTACAAAAAGAGGGGATTCAAGGGGGGCTGAGGAAATCCGGGGAGTCCACTAAAATTCAATGTAAATATGAGGTGCCTCTAGAACTATCTGGTAGGATGCTGATTAAAGCATACAATGAAATAAACAAAGAAAAAGAAAATAGGCTACACACCTAAAAGGCTACCATCAAAAACATATTTATTCATGAAAAACATACAAAGTAAAAACACATTGCATTGGGGACCTAGTAATCACTCCCAACCATAAAAACCCTCACCCCTGACATGGGGGAGACCTCCCAGAATGGACACTCTATTGATGGTACCAGAGAGTGTCCCCTGTGTGCACAGCACCCGCACCTCCCCTCCCAAAAAAAACAAAAAAAAAACAAATCACCTCCCCTAACGCCACAACCACCTCTCAACAAACCCCCCAAAAACAAAAAAAACAAACACAAACACTTCCCAAGGTAACCCAATACTCCTCCACAATGACCCTACCACCCAACCACCCCCTTCCCAGAAAGGAAAGAAGGGAGCTGAGGTGTGACACTTGCCCAATATAACCCCCCCTACCCCACAGACCCCGCTAGATCTAATATCCCATCTACCAACACACTATATGACAGAGTTTACTACCACTTTAAACTCGGAATGAGCAAGTGAGCAACGTGTTTTTTGCTCTCCTCTTGATACAGGTTAGTCACAATTTGTTTATGCTATCTTTGTTCAGTTTTGTGTTTATTTTGCCATTCACTTTTTCTGTTTAGTAATCCTATATGTCAGTAATAGTAATTCTCTAATAAACTTGATGTGCTTTTCCATGTGGCCTGTGCTGCCACTATAAAGAAAATAATTATTTGTACAATGTGATCCATTTCTGTTTGACATTAAAGTGATACTAAACCCAGGACCCTGCATTCGCTATATCTGGTCTCCCACAGTACACAGAACATGAAAATGCAATTATTTTAGTAAATATAAACTGCTAAATACCTTTTCTCATCAGCAGTTAGAGCAGTCTTGTGATTTCAGCAGAGCACTAGTTAAAGCTTGTAGGAGTTTTCTTTCTGCTCTAGGAGGATGCACAACCCCTGATCTCTGTCTGGAGAGTGCTGATTGGCCCTGTGCTGCTCACATGCACCCTCCCAAAAAAAAAAACCTCTCTAGCAAGACACACCAAACTGAGCATGTGCATGTAACCATGGGTTCAGTCTGTATCAAGTGGTCATTTCAACAAGAGGAGGGACAGAGAAGAAACGATCAAATAGCCTTTTTTACACAATGCAGAGTATTAACCCATTAGGTTCCACAGTGAGTATAACAAGCATGCTTTACTGCATATAGACTGATTTTACTGTTGTGGGTTTAGTAACACTTTAAACTTGGAATGAGCAGGTGAGCAATGTGTTTTGTGCTCTCCTCTTGATACAGGTTATCATACTTTGTTTATGCTATCTTTGTTCAGTGTTGCATTTGTTCTGCCATTCACTTTTTCTGTTTAGTATCCTATATGTCAGTAATAGTAATTTTCTAACACAAATGATGCACTTTTCCATGTGGTCTGTGTTGCCTCTATAAATAAAATTAGTTGTATATCAAAAGTAAATGTGGTAGAATCCTCAACACCCCTGCCAGCTATCCAATTCTAAATAGAAACCACTTTCCACCCTAGAAAGTTGCAAACATCAAAAAGCATTTTTTCTAAAAAGAATCCTCCCACCACTAGTGACACATACCCTATTCACACAGTGATAAAATCAACAATAATTAATCCAAATAATCAGTGTATTACCACATATATACTCTATTTATAAGTGTCCAATGTCTTATATTCCAAAAATTAAAAGAACAAGAGAGAATAATAAAATGTCCCACTCAAAATCACTCTTTTTGTATTGTTTGAAGATCCTCACAAGTCAGCTTCCACACAGACCCTCAAAAAAAATCAAAAGCTCAACATAGTACATTACCATTAAAATATATAGCACTCCACACGTGTTTTATATAAGTGCAAACACGTGAGAAAAAAACAACCACAGCAACTTGTGTCACAACAGTGATGTGTTACACTCAGTGTATTCACTACAATGGTGTCTAAATTCTCATGCTTACAGATTATATACCCTTACCAGAGAACAAAATCTCAAAATCGTTGTAAGGTGCAATCTAGGGAAGTCCTCAACACTATTCAGCCTCCTTGTCTCCACTTTGCAATCTTATCCCCTCCTGGTATCACCAGCCAGTTCCCTGGTCACTCAGATCCATACAGGATGCATGAGACAATAATAGTGTAAATCCGCAAAATATCGTTAAATATACTTTAATTTATCTGCTTACATGAATGTAATAACAATCGCGCATTCCAAGAAAAAACCCCACTGCCTGGGGATTACCACGCAGCTCCTGGGTGGATATCCTCACGATTCCCCACTCCAAGATGGCCACCGTATCACTTCCGGTTCCTGCTCTGTACGTCCAACGTCACACCCCCTTCTACAATTATTTGTATATGTGATCCATTTCTGTTTGACATTAAACTCGGAATGAGCAAGTGAGCAACATGTTTTGTGTTCCTCTCTTGATGCCGATACTGCAAGCTGAATCTTTGTCATACTTCACTCTCAGATTACTGATACTACTGTAACATATCCAATGGAGTCAACTCTGCATGCAGGGACTGGAGTTTTGTCTCTTTATACAATGTTCATAAATAGAAACACACAGCCCCACAGCCTAGGATAGCAAGTTGCTCTCCTACTATCCCCCCCCCCCCCCCCCCACACACACACACACACACACACACACACACACACACACACACACACACCTTCTCAAAGGTAACGGAGTGCCTGATGAATGAACTGACCACTGTTAACTATTTCCTGTGAAGACTGGAAGTTCAGGGAAGCAGCACAGAGAGAAGGAGCCAGCTGCATTACAAGATGTGAACTAAAAGTGCTGGGGTAATAATTTTAAAAATAGTTTACTAAGAAATATTTATTTTATTATGCTCAATATGTTAAACTAAAAAACGCAGAGATTCTAATTATACTTTAAATGTAATGTATGGAAGCTTTGTGTACTTTTATGGTGGTTTTGGAGAACTAAAGCGGCTAGATATTTCCTATTCTCCTACACTCTCCTGGTACTTTTAATCACTTATCTTATCTGTGCTTCCTTGCAAGCTGTGTATTATAGATAAACGCAGAAAAAAAAAAAAAAGCTAAAGCTGTCACAAAATAAAAAGCTGAGTCTGTTCTGGTTGTTCTAGTGTGAGCAATACAGCTCTCTTCTGAGCCATGCAGCTATACAGCAAGATGCTTTTCTGAAGGAATAACAAAGTGGATTCTGCAAATTGATTTCACCGCAAAAAACCTTAATGTAAACCCACAATTTACCCTGTTCAGGTGCTCAGGAATTATTTTTGTTGTATTTAAGGTAATTTAGTTTATTTCTTATTGGGGCATGTTTAGTGTCACAATAATGTGACATTAACCAAACATTTACTTCTGGTGAATTAATCACAGTAATGTGAAATACATATATCAGGAAGATTCATTTGTACTGAACGTCACATTCACTGCTTTCTAAAGATACTCTCTTAACCTCCCTGGCGGTATGATTATTTCAGATTTTTGGTGCTGAAAGCGGTACCATTTTTTTGCATGGAAATATGTATTTTTTTAATTGCAGGCCTGTAATTTTTAGGAATAACTCACTGAAATCTGTCCGAACAAGAGTCTAGTAAACATCCCGGGTATGATAAAATTTGAAACACAAAATCATAAATTATAATTTAATAATCATAAAAATAATATAAAAATAATAAAAAATTTAATTCAATAATATAAACAAACCAAAAACACTGAAATTTGAAATATAGCGCCAAGTTCGCACATTGCTGAGCTCAGTCGCAAAATCGTTTTCAGTGTCTGATGACGAATTTCCCCCACGACTCATTATCACTCAATTCTGCAAGTGGTTCTGATTTACTATCGTTGTTCTCTAGCTGGTCTAAACCGCTTTTGACCTAAAGGGACACTTTTTGGATGCCATGGACGTTTCTCAGTTTCCAGGCAGAAAGAACAGACAAAATGCAGGCAGGGCACAGGACAAAGCACTCGGGACAAAATGTATGTGAAATTGGTTGAGACAGCAATGTTTTACTATGTAAAATGTACAAAAAAAAAAATGACTTTTTTTAAAATTTTAAAATTTCCCGGCGGCGGCGGCCGTACGTCCCGACGTCACAGGGACAGGACACAGAAACCGGATGCTGGCATCGGCCGGAGGAGATGGCCGGGGACGCTGCAGGGGACACATCGCGGGAGCGCAGGGTAAGGTAGGTGAAGAACAAATGCCGGAGCAGTGCCGCATGGTATTCCCGAGTGTAGCTCGGGGTTACCGCTTTTGGTACTGAAATGTTACCCCGAGCTACACTCGGGAATACCGCCAGGGAGGTTAAAGGTGATCTCCTTGTTTTCTATTATTATTATTATTTTGATATTTTTAAATTATTATTATTTACTGTTATTATTTTGCTCTCTGTATGTGTGTTTAGTTTTCCTTTTTCGTATTTGTAATTGATCCTTATTTGTGTCAGTTTATATTTTTTTTGTACTGTCTGGAAAGAGGACAGCATCATTTTTAATGTTTCATATTTACCTTTATAAAAAAATGGCTTGGTATTTGCCTCTTGGAGTTCCTGTACAGCAGAGCTCAGACTTGAGGAAGGAAAATCAGAATAAGGTGCCAGCAAGGTGCTTTGCAGGGTACAGGGCATGATAGGAGGAGAGAGCAGAGGAAAAGAGAGATGAGCTTTTCAATCTGCTACTTCTCCTTAAGGCTCTTTCCACACTAGCAGTATCATTCACTGCTCCCCTGAACTGCATTCTGCGATGGGTGGATAGCTGCAGTGGAGGTTAGCAGGCTATCAAGAGGCAATACTGATGCCTCTTGATGCCTGTTTTATTTTTGCCAAACTTTTGGCTCACAGTTGTGGAGTGGCCCCATTCAGACAGTGCCACCTGTTTAACTCTGCATGCAGTATTAACATTGTCCTTTGCACAGACGAAACGCGTAGGGAATGGCTAGTGGCTTATGATGTCATCACACATGCTGGTGTACCACAGCGTGGTGTTTTTGAGCTTTTGTTACCCTGAGATGCTTGTAAGTATATTTGCATGTAATAAATTGGTATTTTTTTGTGATTTTACTTTGTATTTTCTTCTGAATCTTACTGCGGAGAATTTCACTTTCCAGACAGCCAGCGGAGAACCTGGTGGGCGTGGAGGTTCTTACCATAATCTGGCGTGATTTGCATTTGATGTGTCCTGCACTAGGGAATTCATATATCTGTTTGAGGTAGTTGGAACTAAAACCCATGGAACTGCGGGCCCCCTAGTGGAGCCCTCAAATATTATTTTGGGTGTGAACTTTTATTTTCACACAAGATTGTTTATATTGGCCCCCTAGCGGAGCCTTGTTTATCCCTTTGGGAGTGGACTTTCTTTTCTTTTATATTATTGTTTGATTTATACTGAATACACTTTTATTTTTCCACTATATTCATGGTCTTATTTATTGATGCTGATAGTATTTGTATCACTTTATTGTTTGCTTTCATTGTGATTTTTATGGTCAGAGGTTTTGCACTTTTTTTTCTTTATATATGCTGTGAGTGACATCATGTAGATTGTAGGTGGGCAGTCAGAGGGGCAGTAAAAATGTGGATCAACCATCTGTTTTTTGAACCCTGTAACCACCTGTGTGAAAGGAGTCCAGTCACAGGGTTGGGAGGAGACCTGTAACTGAAATTGAAACTGCGTCATAGAAAGTCCAGGTCTCTTCCCCTACCAGGGAACACTTTGCTATGCTGTGTAACAGATCATTGTAAATCTCTGAACTGGATTACTAAAAATACAAATCTTTTGTCAGGTAAACAGCTTATACACATGCGCATGTGTGTTCAAAATAATAGCAGTGTGTTGAAAAAAGAGAATAAAGCTCAGAATTCTTCTAATAGCTTTTATTTCCATACACACAAATGCATTGGGAACACTACACATTCTATTCCAAATCAAAACATGAAGAAAAATATATCAAATTTGTGTTGTTCCTCTAAAAAAAATTGAAGAAAAGTGAATATTAGACTGTTCAAAAAAATAGCAGTGTTTGTATTCTTCTTTACAAACTCAAACATTCACTATATAAACTGAAAAATGTTTGAAGATTTTGCTTTTCTTTGAATCACTTAATGAATATTTAGTTGTATAAGCACTGTTTCTGAGAACTGCTGTACATCTGTGTTGTATGGAGTCAACCAACTTCTGGCACCTGTGAACAGGTATTCCAGCCCAGGATGATTGGACTACATTCCACAGTTCTTCTCTAGTTCTTGGTTTTGCCTCAGAAACTGCATTTTTGATGTCACCCCACAAGTTTTCTATTGGATTAAGATCCGGGGATTGGGCTGGCCACTCCATAACGTCAATCTTGTTGGTCTGGAACCAAGATGTTGCACGTTTACTGGTGTGTTTGGGGTCGTTGTCTTGTTGGAACCCCCATTTCAAGGGCATTTCCTCTTCAGCATAAGGCAGCATGACCTCTTCAAGTATTCTGATGTATTCAAACTGATCCATGATCCCTGGTATGCGATAAATAGGCCCAACACCGTAGTATGAGAAACATCCCCATATCATGATGCTTGCACCACCATGCTTCACTGTCTTCACAGTGTACTGTGGCTTGAATTCAGTGTTTGGGGTTTGTCTGACAAACTGTCTCTGGCCACTAGACCCAAAAAGAACAATCTTACTTTCATCGGTCCACAAAATGTTGCGCCATTTCTCTTTAGGCCAGTCAATGTGCTCTTTAGCAAATTGTAACCTCTTCAGCACACGTCTTTTTTTCAACAGTGGGACTTTGTGGGGGCTTCTTGCAGATAGCTTGGCTTCACATAGGCGTCTTCTAATTGTAACAGTACTCACCTTCTTTGATCTTCCTGGAGCTGATTGTTGGCTGAGTCCTTGCCATTTTGGCTATTCTTCTATCCATTCGAATGGTAGTTTTTCGCTTTCTTCCACGTCTTTCAGGTTTTGGTTGCCATTTTAAAGCATTTGTGATCATTTTAGCTGAGCAGCCTATCATTTTCTGCACTTCTTTATATGTTTTCCCCTCTCCAATCAACTTTTTAATCAAGGTACGCTGTTCTTCTGAACAATGTCTGGAACGACCCATTTTCCTCAGAATTTCAGAGAGAAATGCACTGTAACCAGCATATACAATATTTGCTGCCTTCCTTCCTTAAATAAGGGCAATAATTGCCACCTGTTTTTCAAAGAATGAATGACCTCACTAATAGAACTCCACACTGCTATTATTTTGAACATGCCCCTTTCAATTAGTGATTCAATTACACAGAATCAGCAGCATGCATGTCATGACTGTGGGGTCTGTTGTATTTCTATTACTCTACTACACCTGCTAGTAAATTATTTGCCATGTAGAAATATTTCTACCAAAAACAGCGATTGATCAGGTTAGTGATGTCTGACTGCTATTATTGTGAACACAACTGTATATATGGGGCGTTTAAGTCAAACTGGGACTTTTGAGTTTATATAATAAAAAAAACTATTTTCAGAATGGAAACTGCATTTATTTTTTTAACATACTCCCCTGCTACATTTACACACTTATCCTAGCATTTCACTGATGCCTGGAAAGCTTCAGCACAAAAAGATTTGTCAGTACTTCTGAACCAACTCGGACAGCCTGCTTCACTTTATCATCAGTCCTGAAATGTTGACCTCCAAGGAACTCTTTTAGGGGTTCAATTTCACGATAGGTTATGCTTCGATTATCCAGGATCCGGCATCACAGATGCTGAATGTTCACTGGAAGGAGGGCTGGGAACCACCACAGCCGGGATCGTCACTGACAGATGTACGACCATCTTTGAAACTTTACACCATTCAAATGTCTTACTGTGGCTGAGTGTCTCATCACTGTACTGTGCTTGAAGTCTTCTGTAGATATCCATGGGTTTTACACCTTCATTCACAAGAAATTGAATCACCGCACGCAGTTCCATGAATAAAAAAAACAATATTGTTGCGCCTATGAAACGTAAAGTGAATATATACTTAAACACAAGTAAAACAGAATTGTAAATTCTGCCATAATCAGGCAGTAGTGGCAGCTGCCCCTATTAAGTGAATATACACTCTAAATAGCAAACCATAAATAGATAGGCGCTTGCTCAATAAAATAAGTAATATGTAACATAAGAATAGAATTACGTATGTATATAAAGTGCTCTCCCAACACCACGTGTAATAATTATCTAATACAGGGTATAATAAAGTCCAAAAAAACTTTGAAATGAATGAGAGTCCCATAGGAGGGTGTCGCATAAATCCAGTGAATTCTTCTCCACCACTCGTGAGTAATAGATGAATTTCCCACTCACCTAAAGGTGTTGACCTGCTCTTAGGTGGTCAAATAACACTAGGTAATCGAATGGTGTATGAATTCCCATCTGCAGTCTTTCATACTATGAATCTCCAAGCTCCCCTTCTAACAATGGCTCTCTAGAAAGCTCAAATATTCTGTGCAACCAATATAAGAACATCAATCTCACTGTGAAATGCTGGCATGCACTCCAAGCCTCACTGTTCCATGCATGCACTAACATTGTTGTCTGCCATCTATCAGTAATAGGACACACTTGCCACTTGCTACTGTGCAGGGGCGGACTGACAACTCATGGGGCCCCTGGCAATAGGGGATCAGGGGGCCCCTGTGTTCTAGCCCACACTCAAACCACACCCAAAAAAGCCCATGAAAGGTACCAGGGGCATCTCCTGGGGCCCCCTACTGCACCCGGGCCCTCAGGCAGTGCCCGAGTTCCCAAATGGTCAGTCCACCCCAGCTACTGTGTGTCATGCTGCCACGCTAGCATCCCTTTTTACATCTGTAAAATTAAAAGTCCCGGCTCCTCGTATAATATATATATACATATATACAGTATATATATATACTTTATTGCCAAAAGTATTGGGACACCCCTCCAAATCATTGGATTCAGATGTTCCAACCACCTCCATGGCCACAGGTGTATAAAATCAAGCACCTAGGCATGCAGACTGCTTCTACAAACATTTGTGAAGGAAGCTCAGTGAATTCAGGCATGGTACCGTGATAGGTTGCCACCTGTGCAATAAGTCCATCCGTGAAATTTCCTTGCTACTAAATATTCCACGGTCAACTGTTAGTGGTATTATAACAAAGTGGTAGCAACTGGGAACAACAGCAACTCAGCTATGAAGTGGTTGGCCATGAAAAATGACAGAGCGCGATCAGCACATGCTGAAGGGCACAGGGCACAGAAGTCGCCAACTGTCTGCAGAGTCAATAGCTAAAGACCTCCAAACTATGTGTGGCCTTTGGATTAGTACAACAACAGTGTGTAGAGAGCTTCATAGAATGGGTTTCCATGGCCGAGAAACTGCATCCAAGCCTTACATCACCAAGTGCAATGCAATGCAAAGCATCAGATGCAGTGGTGTAAAGCATGCCGCCACTGGACCCTAGAGCATTGGAGACGTGTTCTCTGGAGTGACAAATCATGCTTCTCTGTCTGGCAATCTGATGGGCATGTCTGGGTTTGGTGTTTGCCAGGGGACGGGTACTTGCCTGACTGCATTGTGTCAAGTGTAAAGTTTGGTGGAGGGGGGATTATGGTGTGGGGTTGTTTTTCAGGGGTTGGGCTTGGACTTTTAGTTCCAGTGAAGGAAACTCTTAAGGGGTCAGCATACTAAGACATTTTGCAGATTTACCCTGAGCACATGTGACAGATGTGAAAGGGTCTGGAGAAGCCGTGAAGAACGTTATGCTGCCTGTAAAATCGTTCAACATGACTGTTTTGCTGGTGGGTCAGTGATGGTCTGGGGAGGCATATCCATGGAGGGACGCACAGACCTCAACAGGCTAGACAATGGCACCCTGACCACCATTAGGTATTGGGATGAAATCCTTGGATCGATTGTCAGACCCGACACTGGTGCAGTAGGTCCTGGGTTCCTCCTGGTGCATGACAATGCCCGGCCTCATGTGGGGAGAGTTTGCAGGAAGTTCCTGGAGGATGAAGGAATTGATACCATCGAATGGCTGCCACGCTCGCCGACGATGGGGCATCCTTACGTGGCTAACATATTACCCAGTCCATTTCAGTATCAGTATAGATATCCAGCAGGAGATTTTTCCCCATTGAGATTTGATGTGTTTTCAAAGTGTGTCTTTAATTTTTTTGAGCAGTGTATTTATTTAGATCCGCTTTTTATCTAGAGTTCAGATTAAATCAAGTTCCTGAATTTGACATGAAGTCATTTAATAGATATTAAATCTCCCAGTAAAATAAATGTAGCTATTGACACTGCTTTTTAATATGAAAAGACATTTGCAGTTTTAGCACCTTAAGCCACAATTCAATATTTAAAATGGTTTTTGGAGCCGGTTTAATTTTATTGAGGATGCACCATCTCATCCTCATTTATAGACATCAGTCAGTCGAAAGAGAGCATGTCCTGCAGTTTCTCAACATAAAATGAAATGAAAGCGTCAGGCCGGACAATAAATTAAATTTGTAAACCTCAGACATTGAAAATGCATTAAAAGTGGCACTGTTCGGCTCCACCATCCAGCTGACGTGATAATGTTTACATATCTGGACTAATTGACTTCCTTTAACAGGCAGGTAAAGTGGCTGCAGAAATATGGAATTTGCTGCGTTAGCCGTATAAATATGTTGTATTAACTCCATTGTGATCTGTCAGTGATGAAATATGGAGATAAAATTGTAGGTCACAACATCTAACAATCAAGCGATCAGCAAACCTGATTCAGTAGTGGATTTAGTAGTGAAGTTAATCGGGGAACACGCCATTATGTATTTTTTTATTTACTGGCTGGCACAGTCTTTCCGCAGTGCTTAGTAAACAATCAGATTTATTAGCCTGTGTCTTTCAGTCTTGGTTTTATATAATCAAGCATTGGTATAATTTATTGTTGCATTCTCTGCACTTGGTGGAGCTGCAATAAAGGGATTAGAGAGAATATTCAAAACAGCCAGTGTGTTTGTAGACACAGAATTGCACTGTCTAGATCATTTTTATTATTATATGGATATATGAAATCCAAACTTAGGGCTTGCTCACACATGAGGTTAGGGGGGGAGGCTGTTCAAATTCCATGACTGAACTGTGTTTTTACTAACCCTCCCAATGTCTCCCCTTTTAAGATGCTTGTTATACTCACTGTGGAACCTAAGGGGTTAATCCTCTGCATTGTGTAAAAAAGGCTGTTTGATCCTTTCTTCTCTGTCCCTCCTCTTGTTGAAATGCCCACCTGATACAGACTGAATCCGTAGTCACGTGCACATACTCAGTTTGGTGTGTATTGCTAGAGAATTTGTTTTTTTTTGGGAGGCTGCATGTGATCAGCACAGGGCCAATCAGCACTGAGCGGCCGGAAAACCACTTTAAGGGTCCATTCACACTTGTAGACATCAAAATCTTAAAACATTTTCATTGCAACTGTACAGTGCGATGTGACACGACTTTGACGCGACATTGGATGAGTGCGACTTTGGCTTTGACCAAGGATAATTGTTTCTGCTGTACAAAGTCGTACACAAGTCTCATGTACAACATTCAGGTGTGATGTTCATGTAACTTTGGAGGGTTTACATTGAAGTCTATGAGCCTCAAGTCGCATTGAAAGTCGGACCAAAGTGGGGCAGGAACTACTTTGGAGTCCTTACGACCTGAAGTCGCACAGATATGAATGGTACCCATTTTTTTTTTTACAAGGGGGGTATATAGTTTTGTTTGTTTTTTTTAATCACCTTAGGCATTTTTTTATTATTATATTATTATTTTAAATTATTTTTGGCTTTTATCTTTGACTTTAAACTGCTTTTTGACAGTCTGGGTGACTCGAGTGTATCACAAACCTATTATTTTATTTACACTTTGCAATCTGCTGTAGAATCTAGATCTTGTAAAAGCTAAGCTTGCTTTTGGGGAGTCGTAATCCCTGAATCTTTTGTAATACATGTACTGCTTACCCTCTTTCCCAAAAAAAGAGGTAAGGCTCTAGTCTGATTTTCAATTTTTTTTAATCTTTACACAATATCCTTGCTTAGCTGGTGACAAAGCTTTTGTCTAATATTGCGAACAGCCCAAGCTTTTCCACAAACATTCATATTCCCCAGTATGCAGAAGAAACCTTAGAATCATATGCTCAAATGCTTATAAATATAAATCTCAAAGACTGTGGAATACACAGTGATATTCAAGCAGCTTTTTTTTTTTTAACTGATGGCTGATTATAACTCCACAGCAATTTAGACTTTTATTATCTGGAACAATAACATGATACAATTTTTACAGCAATTCCAAACATTTGGTTTATTGGACAATTGTTTCTTGGGCTTGTAAAGCTTTTATTGTATTACAGTTCAAGAGAACTTGTATTGTTTTATCACTTTGTAATACGGAGGATTTAATAAAGCTGGGCTTTTCAGCGGGATAGGAAAACTGGCAGAAGAAATTGACCATTTGGTTCTTTTCTTGCTTAAAGTGTTCTGTTTCTTTATTCCTAATAAGGCCAGGGTAAAGGCATTGTATCAGTTACCTTATTGTTTCCAAACATCAGTTAGTTGTGTACTATTATCATGATTTTTGTCATGTCTACGTTTCCTCTGAAGTCCCTCTGCTCCAATTCAAAGAGGAACATTTGCTGTGTATTTATACTATCAACTCATGGCAGGATGGGTTTTTTTTCCTGCCGCAGGAGTAAATTGGTCTATGCTTTATAGGTTTTTTTTTTTTTGCCTACCTCTGGGTCAACTGTGATTATAAGGTTCTGTATATGGGGGTTTTATTTATATATTATATTATATATTAGATGGACTTGTGTATTTTTTCAACCTGAGTAACTATAAACTATATGTATAATGAAACATGATTCAGCTAAAAAGCAACCTTTAAATAGTACCTATACTGTGGAAGCTGTACTCAATAACGGCAAGCAGAACGCAAAGGACTATACTAGTTATCTCCAAACTGCGGCCTTGGGGCTGGATGCGGCTCTTTGGTTGCCTTTATCCAGCCCTTGAGGCATTATTCCTTCCACTGACACCAACAATGGGGCATAATTCCTTCCACTGACACCAACAATGGGGCATAATTCCTTCCACTGACACCAACAATGGGGCACTATTCTTTCCCCTGGCATCAACAATGGGGCATAACTCCTTCCACTGACGCCAGCAATGGGGCACTATTCCTCCCATTGACACCAACAATGGGACACTATTACTTCCCCTGGCACCAACAATAGGGCATAATTCCTTCCACTGACTCCAGCAATGGGGCACTATTCCTCCCACTGACACCAACAATGGGATACTATTCCTTCCACTGACACCAACAATGGGATTATATTCCTTCCACTGACACCAGCAATGAGGCATAATTCCTTCCACTGACACTAACAATGGGACACTATTCCTTCCACTGACACCAGCAGTGGGGCATAATTCATTCCACTGACACAAACAATGGGGCACTATTCCTTCTACTGGCACCAACTATTTTTCCCCCTAATACCAAAGATCAGCATTCGTAGTCCCACTGGGCACTGTCGTTCCACTTAAGTCTGAAGTACAATAAACTGAACCTTTCTTTGGAGACCCCTGGATTACACCATCGTTACCAACATTGCCTGTGGTCTCCATGCATTTGATCTTTTTGCAGCAAAAAGGTGGCAGCTCATTTTTTCCCTTATATATCCTATTTTGTTCAAAACAATTTGCTATTTTTATTGGGGCAAAATGGAGGCAGCTCTGAGATTTAGTTCCCATGTTCCTCAAAAGATGGGGGTGCCTGGCTTGATTGATGGACAGAAAAACGAGGCAGCTCCAAAATGTAAAAGTTCACCATACTTTGTACAATGTATATTTTTGTATACTGACAGTGCTGAATCACGTGGTAATACATAGGCAAAAAGTGGGTCAAATTCTTCAAATTCATGTTGAAAATAAATGTAAACAGCTTTTAAACAAACGTTTGTAAACAATTTATTAATTTTCCAATAGTTTTTAAAACTAGAGTTGCCTCCTGACGTATCAGGGTTGATTTACTAAAAGCAAATAGACTGTTCACTTTCCCAGAGCTTAGTGAATGAGGTGAAGATCTGTTGAGTTCCATCATCCAATCATGTGCAGGCAAAAATGCTGTATTTCTATTTTCCTTCCATGTGATTGGGTATTCTACGCAAAGTGAAAATTCACCTCATTCACTAGGCTGTAGGGCAAATTCCCTTGCAAAGCAAAACCTCCCTTGCAGCCTATTTGCCTTTAGTAAATCAACTATATCATGCCTTGCTCTGCACTGTGGGTTGATTTACTAAAAGAAAATAGGCTGTTGACTTTGCAAAGAAAAGTGCACTTTACAAGAGCTTAGTACCTCCAATCATGTGCAAGCAAAAAAGCAGTTTAAAAAAGTTCCTTGCATGTGATTGGGTATTCTTTGCAAAGTGAAAGTTCACCACATTCACTAAGCTTTGGGACAATTTCCTTTGCAAAGTGAATAGCCAATTTGCCTTTAACCCTTGTGACTTTGTTTGGAGGTGGCCATCTTGGTAAAGGCAGGGTTTTGCTTCCTCATGTCCCCCAGATGTCTAGTAATCTGGTAATTGGCTGAGTAAAATTCAAAAAGCAGCAAAAAGAAGGTTGGGTATCCACAGAATGAATGAAGCAGAAGCAGGGAGTTGCAGGCAGTGCCATTTTCTTTCCATCAAGCAGCACAGGATTGGTCTCTTCAAATCTGACTACAGATCTTATAATACAGTGAAGGCATTGCCTTGGGTGATCTCACACTGCAGATATACAGCAATAAAGCTGTAGGCACAGAAAACTGACTATTATTTTTTTAAGGAGAATTTCAAGACAACAGGTAATATTTTTCAGAGTGCTAATAAGACACTCTTTTCTAGATAGTCCATATTAACATTTTGAGTTCAAGTCCACTTTAGCCACTTGCCCTCGGGGAGGTTTTACCCTTTTCACGACCAGGCCATTTTTTGCTATTCGGCACTGCTCTACTGACTATTGCGTGGTCATGCAACACTGTACCCAAATGAACTTTATATAATTTTTTTTTTCACACAAATAGAGCTTTCTTTTGGTGGTATTTGAGCACAACTAGGTTTTTTTATTATATAAACGAAAAAAGACCAACATTTTTTAAAATAAAACAATATTTTTACTTTCTGCTATAAAACAGAATAAAAAAATTAAAAAATCAATTTCTTTGTGAATTTAGGCCAAAACGTATTCTGCTACTTGTCTTTAATAAAAAAAATATAAAAATGTCCCAATAAGTGTGTATTATTTGGTTTGTGTGAAAGTTATAACGTCTACAGACAATGATATATATATGTATTTGAATTTTTTTTTTAATACTAGTAATGGTGGTGATCAGTGTATTATTTAGGGACTGTGATAGTGTGGTGGGCAATCTGACACTAGCTGACACTGGCTGGGGGGTACACACTGACACTGACATCAATAGTGATACTAATATAGTGATTAGTAATACTATACACTGTATAACACTGTATACATTGTATACACTGGTTAACAGGACAGGTGTGAAAAGTTTATGACCTCTGGGCTGTGCAATCTGCAGAGTTTACAGAAGGTCACATAGAATCCCAGGTCCCACTGATATGCCTGCACAGCAGCTGGATTATCGTTTGTAAAAGCCATGAGACACATAAAACAATATTGCATTCTGCTTTACGACTAATAACCACTTGCCCTCCAGAGGATTTACCCCCTTCCTGACCAGGCCCTTTTTTGCGATACGGTGCTGTGTTACTTTAACTGACAATTGCGTGGTCATGCAATGCTGCACCCAAATTAAATTTATGTTCTTTTTTTCCCTACAAATGGAGCTTTCTTTTGGTGGTTGCCTCTGCTCTTTTATTTTTTGCTCTATTAATAAAAAGAGTGAAAATTTAAAAAAAAATAAAAATATTTTCGACTTTTTGCTATTAAACATGTCCAGTAAAAAATTTTAAAAATCAAATTTCGTGATAAATTTATGCCAAAATATATTCTGCTACATGTCTACATGTACAAATCTCAATACGTGTAAATGAATTGGTTTACATGAAAGTTATAATGTCTACAAATGATTAAAGCGTGACAGGGTGCTGCGCTACTAAGTGACTGATATGTGAAAAAATTAAGGACATAAACTAAATATATATAAGTCCCTCATCTGCATAAATGGTGCAAAAAATGGCAAGTGATAGTACCGGCTACAGAAAAACGGGTATGAAGTACTAGTGACACAAGTGAACATATCAATGGCTGATGTATACAATAGTGACTCAGTCCCAAATGATCAAACAAAATTAATTGATGAGTGACTCAATCCAAAAACATAAAAAAAAATGACTCAGTCCCCCAAAAAATATACAAAAAATAAATCAATAATAAAAAAAAATAAATAAATAAATATGACAGTCCCAAAAATTCAGAAAACAATCCAAAAAAAAAAAAAAAAATCTTCAGTGCATGCCGTGACACATCCAGTGCTGCAAACATAAATGAACAAATCCTCCACCGGCTAGCGTGTGCGCTCACCTTCACAATTCAACCCACAAGGAGTCACAAAGCATAGGAAGCCTCAAACAATGATTTCCAAGACAAAGGTCATCTCCAATGGAGCCAAGAAACACTCTCAAGCATGCTTCAGAAATGGCTGCAGACCTCTGTTATCCCCAATGCCTCACATAGAAGATGCAAGCAAGAAGACTCAAGTTAGTTCTGCGTTCATTTTTTCGCCTCAGGTCATTCAAGTTAACAATGAGATGATGTTCATTTGCGCTCATCATAGCCCTGACTTTTCCATGATAAACACATTGATCTTGATCATCATCCAGAAAGTCCAGGTATTCCTTCTGTGCCTCCTGCAGCTTTTTTTGTTTTTTGGGGTTACTTGGGGTAGGAAAGTAGCGCAGAAGGTTCATCTCTATACAATGTCTACAATGGCGGTATATATATATTCTGACACTGGGGGGAACTGACTTGGTGTCACTGACATCCCCAGTGACACCAGTACAGTGATCAGTGCTGATAAAAAGCACTGACACTGTACTAATGGCACTGGGCATGAAGGGGTTACCATCTGTGGCGATCAAAGGGCTAACTGTGTGCTGTGTGCAGTTTCACTATGGGGGCTGCGTGTGTGCTTCACTGTAAGCACATTGCTTTGTATGGCTCTACTATGCAGAGCCATACAAAGCAGTGTGCAGGAGCTGACAGGGGAGAGATCTGTATTGTTTACATACAGGTCTCCCCCCCCCCCGTCAGTAATGCTCAGAAATCGCTGGGTACTGATAAGTAATCACCAGCTGGGACCTGGTGATTGACAGCCGAGGCCACAGATGGCGGCGCAGAACTACCCTCAACTGCAAAATCATGTATACATGATTTTGCGCACCCGAGCCACCCTGTAGCAGTATTTCTGCTATAGGGCGGCACGTAACTGGTTAAAATGAATTTTCACATACAGCTAGTATAAGTATCTTAATCTGTCTTAGAAATATTCTTTTGTCATCCCCTGCACAGCAGAAGGCCAGGAAAGAGAGCAACAGCACTCTAATACCTGCTACACACCATCAGTTTCTTTTAATCAACCAGCGGGCTGAACAAAAAAACCCAAAGAGCTCAGAAGGAGCTTGCTGTGCTAACTGTCCGATGTTAGTACAGTTATCACCCCTTGAGCTATTGTGTTCTGACGGGGGGGCGGGGGACTGCCTCGCCAGAACACACCAATTACACACACATTGATCAGATGCCAATTGGATGCTGGTTTTCCAGCATGGCCATTCGACACGGGGCTAAAGTCATTTTGGCTTTGCTACATGAATGAACAGAAACGACCAATCGGTGTGTTGCTACTCTTTCATTGCCAGATCAGCAGGTTGTGGGTGAATAAGTGAGACCATTGAATTTATTAAAGCGGTAGTAAACTGCAGGAAAAAATAAAAAACGATGGGCCCCTGCATGTTTAGGTCATAATGTACTAGTATGCACCACATGCTAGTACATTATGACAGATTTATCTGTACATGGAGCCCTCCAGCACAGCACTGCCATGGCTCCCCAGCACTGCCATTTTCACCGGGTCTTCCTTCTGGGTTCATGGGCTCCAGCCGTATTAATGTCCGTGACCGCGATGGTGTCACTCCTGCATGTGTGCTCGGAAGTCCTTGGTTACGGCACTGAACTCTGATGGTCCAGCACAATACCTTCAGAACAGAAGCGCCGGTGACCTCACTAGCTGCATGTTTTGTGAATATCTCCTAAACAGTCCAAGTTTGGGAGATGTTCACTGTACCTACAGGTAAGCCTTATTATATGGCTTATTATATGGCTTAACTGTAGGTAAAAGTTCTAAAGTGGACTTTAACTAAATATGATTGCTGAAGATTTCACTCAAAGGCTATGCCTGGATTAATTGGGACATGGGATGTCCTAAGTTTATGTAGAGGGAACCAGCCAAAGCCAAGCTATACACTGAGGAGGTAGTCCTCCTCTGTGACTCTCTCCTGCAGACTCATCGCACCCTCTACCCACTTCCTGTGAGCCCATGGCATCAAGGATCCTTCCTGTGAAGTAGTTTCATCCAGACTCCCTCTGTTCACAGGGGAAAGCAGTGGTTGAAAATAGCACCATATTATTACTTGATCCCATTCACTACAGCATTCGAGAACCACAAACTGTTCGAGAAAGAAGAGCAGTGATGTCATATGGCCAACTATAAAATTGAACAGAATTACAAATCCTTTGACAGATAAAACAGTTATATGGGCACTTTAACAGCTGCTAATACTGTTACTCAAACCTCTACATATTTCCTTGCTTTCTCTTTGTTTCTCTGATGCAAGTCCTCATCTTTGCCATGCCTGGTTGTCTTCTATGGTAGCCAGCACATAATCTAGACCAGTGCTTCTCAACCATTTTTCAGTCAAAGCATATTTAACCACTTCCAGTCCGGACACTTTCACCCCCTTCCTGACCAGGGCAATTTTCAGCTTTCAGCGCTATCACACTTTGAATGACAATTGCGCAGTCATGCAACACTGAACCCAAATTAATTTTTTACCATTTTTTTGAGACAGATAAAGCTTTATTTTGGCGGTATTTATTCACCGCTGGGATTTTTATTTTTTTTGCTATGTAAATGAAAAAGTCCAAAAATTTTGAAAAAAGTGTTTTTTTTATAACATTTTGCAAATAAATAATATTTCATCATAAATCTTGGCCAAAATTTATTCCGTCATCTTATTAGTAAAAAAAAACAAAAACAAATTAATTTATAACCAAAAATTATAATTTTTTAAAAAAATTTTTACATTTTTATTTTATTTTTTTATATTGTTTTTTATTTATTTTTTTTTTTTACATACTGTCACCCTAGCAGTACAGTGTCACCATGGTGACACTGTACTACTTGTGGGGGGTGATGAAGATTTTTTTTTTTTTTACACTGATTGCTTTTACACCCATATAGGATGTAAAAGCAATCATTTCTCTTTCTCTCTGTGTGCATTCCTGCACTCATTGAGAAGTACTGAGTGAGCTGTGATTGGTCACAGCTTGTCACATGGTACAAGGCTGTTGTGAATAGCCTTGTACTATGTGACCTCTGTGATCATTCACAGATTTCACACGTAGTAAGCGATGATGTCACAAGTGACATCTTGCTTACTACTTTGCATGTGATCACTGATTGACCATGTGATCACTGATTGGCGCGCAGCACCGGATCGTGGTGCTGCACGCTCCCAGGGAGCGCGCACAAGCAGGGTGCGGGGAGGCCGTTTATAAACGGCCACCCGACCCTGCAGTGCCACCGTCCGGCCGTTTATATGCAACGGCCGGTCGGGAAGTGGTTAAAATTCTGCACAATCACAAGGCACCCATTATGAGGTGATGTATGCTTCTCTGATGTAAACACACCTTTGCACACTGTTACTGACTAGTATTCCAATGTTCTCTTCTACCACAGTTTCTCTCCCTCACTCCTTCTTATCAATGTGTAACACCCTTGCTGTAATGTCAGCTGCAGGATGTTTATTACCCCTAGCACCCTGACATGCGTAGATGGGTTGATAGTTGTGCTATTGATCTTGATCGAGAAATTAGAGGAAGAGTCACTTGGGGGAGGAAATATTATGAGCTCAGTTTTGGATAGATTGTGTTTTAGGAAGTGGTGTGATATTTAGTCGTGAGGAAACTGATCTGGTGAGCTCAGGAGTAGAGAGATAGATTTGTGTGTCATCAGCATAGAAATGGTATTGGAAACCATGGCAAGCTATCTGCTGACCCAGTGAAGAAGTGTAGATCAAGAATAGGAGAGGTTCAAGGACAGAACCTTGTGGGACCCCGACAGTAAGAGGAGTAGGAGAGGAGGAGGTAGAGTTGTAAGTGACATTGAAGAAAACAAAAAGAAAAACTATTATTATACAATCCTATATACACAGGTCTGAAGAAAAGGCTGGTTGCCTTGAAACGCGTCACCACCCCCTTGGACGACTCCCAGCAACGTCTTGACGTCACTTCCGCTCGGCGGCCATCCTGGATGCGCCTCAAGCTGGTCCCATCACCCACGCTGATGTGAGAGACTAGCCGCGCCCGCCCTGGAGCACGGTTCTTCTCTGCGCCGCGACTCCCGGTAACTGCGCCTGCCGTCCTCGCTCCCTCCTGTGGGACCCACCTAGAGCGCCAGCCGTTGAATACCCTGGCACTGCAGCCATCTGCTCGTGATGTGCAGCACAGATGATGTCCACCTCTTTATATTTGATGCCTGATACCTACCCACGTCTTGTGAGTTTTTAATATCTTGTGTGCAATAAACTGTTATAATCTTACTGCACTTAGTCTGGTGCACCTCTCTCTCTCCTCTACAATCCTATACCAACAGTTGATCCAGATTAAGGCATCCCCCCAATAAAGCTTGATCCAGTTTGCTCCAGCATGGGAAAAAGGTCTGTCAGGGCTCCCAGGTATGACCAGAGGTGTGTGACTGACGCAGGGAAACGCAGACTTCAGATATGTTATAAACAATATAATTTATTGACACTAACAATACAAACATAAACGCAGTGCAATACTAAAACATAACACAGTGCAAACAAACCCAACCAACCACCCACAGATAACAGTACATATAATGCAAGCGTCGTCAGGCAGGCCGGGTCAATATCAATCGGGCAGGTAGGTACAGGGGGAGCAAGCGGAGAATGGTCGGGGTCACAAGCCAGGTTCAGCAGGTAGCAGGAAGCGTGGTACAGAGGGTCAGGCAGAGGGATGGTCAGGAACGAGCCGGGGTCAGAGCAGGAGAAGTCAGCAGAGGTCAGATCAGGCAGGGTCAGCAACAAGACAGGAACAGGATGCAGGAACAGGATACAGGGCCCAGGAAAAACACACACCAAGGCAGAGTCTGCAGGTCTGGCCATCCCTTAAATACACCAGTATAATCAGTTCCAGGTGTTTGACTGGCTGCAAGGTTGAGTCTCTGATTGCTGGGAGCACCCGCTGGCCAGCCCTGGTACTGCAGCTCATAAGGCAGGTGAGTCCCACCATTGCTGGCCAGTCCATTCCTGACAAGGTCCTTCCTGATCCTCCAAGAGGGAATCGGATACTCCCTGGATCAATGTTATCTTTAACTTTATCTATAAGTGTTAGTATCCAGTTAAATTTTGTATCTAGGAAATAATCCAGGCCTTTTATAGCGCAATCTACTGAACTAGCTAGAACCAGCTCTTGAGGGAGTCTGTGCCATATTTTCACAGCTCTTATTGTGAAGAAACCTTTCCGTATTTGGAGCTTAAATCTCTTTTCCTCAAAACGTAAAGAGTGCCCCCTTGTCCTCTGTGATGACCCTAAAGTAAATAATTCTACACCGAGTTCACTATATGAACCACTGATGTATTATACATGTTGATCATATCTCCCTTAATCTCCTCTTCTCAAGAAAGAAAACATTCACTTCCTCTAATCTTTCCTCATAGCTGATCTCCTCCATGTCTCTATCACTTTGGTTGCTCTTCTCTGTACTTTCTCCAGTTCCCCGATATCCTTTTTATGAATTGGTGTCCAAAACTGAACTGCATATTCCAGATGAGGTCTAACTAATGATCTCATCCTTATTCTAAGAAACAACCAAGACTGGGATTTAGCTCATGTTTATAGATATATGGTTAAATTGGGGCTATTTTGTATTATGCTCCCCTTCCCTGGATGGTTGTCCTTTGGACTGGCTGTGAATATGTACAGTGGGGATCGAAAGTTTGGGCACCCCAGCTAAAAATTTGTATTAATGTGCATAAAGAAGCCAAGGAAAGATGGAAAAATCTCCAAAAGGCTTCAAATTACAGATTAGATATTCTTATATTATGTCAACAAAAGTTAGATTTTATTTCCATCATTTACACTTTCAAAATAACAGAAAACAAAAAAATGGCGTCTGCAAAAGTTTGGGCCCCCTGCAGAGTTAATATCTTGTACTGCCCCCTTTGGCAAGTATCACAGCTTGTAAACGCTTTTTGTAGCCAGCCAAGAGTCTTTCAATTCTTGTTTGAGGTATCTTTGCCCATTCTTCCTTACAAAAGTCTTCCAGTTCTTTGAGATTTCTGGGCTGTCTGTCACGCACTGCTCTTTTAAGGTCTATCCATAGATTTTCAATTATGTTGAGGTCAGGAGATTGTGAAGGCCATGGCAAAACCTTCAGTTTACGCCTCTTGATGTAATCCCCTGTGGATTTTGAGGTGTGTTTAGGATCATTATCCATTTGTAGAAGCCATCCTCTCTTTAACTTCAGCTTTTTCACAGATGGCATCAAGTTACCATCCAAAATTTGCTGAAATTTTATTGAATCCATTTTTCCTTCTACTCGTGAGATGTTCCCTGTGCCACTGGCTGCAACACAACCCCAAAGCATGATTGATCCAACCCCATGCTTAACAGTTGGACAGAGGTTCTTTTCATTAAATTCTGTGCCCCTTCTTCTCCAAACGTACCTTTGCTCATTCCGGCCAAAAAGTTCAATTTTAACCTCATCGGTCCACAGAACTTGTTTCCAAAATGCATCAGGCTTGTCTATATGTTCATTTGCAAAGTTCCAACGATGATTTTTGTGGTGAGGACGTAGAAGAGGTTTTCTTCTGATGACTCTTCCATGAAGACCATATTTGTACAAGTATCTCTTTATAGTGGAATAGTGTACCACAACTCCAGTGTGTGCCAGATCTTTCTGGAGGGATCGTGCAGTCAAACGTGGGTTTTGAATTGTTTTTCTCACAATCCTGCGAGCTGTTCTGTCGGATATTTTTCTTGGTCTTCCAGATGTTGCTTTAACTTCCACTGTTCTTGATGACTACCATTTCTTAATTACATTCCGAACAGAGGATATTGACATCTGAAAACACTTTGCTATCTTCTTATAGCCTTCTCCAGCTTTTGTGAGCGTCAACTATTTTCAGTTTCAGTTTTCTAGACAATTGCTTAGAAGAACCCATGGTGCTGATTGTTGGGGCAAGGTCAGATGAGTCTGGGCATTTAAAACCTTTGAGATTGACATCACCTGGTCTTCCCAGACGATGATTGAGAACAATCCATGACACCGGCAGGTCTCAGCTTGGCAAAGGGGGCAATGCATGCTATAAATTCTGCAGGGTGCCCAAACTTTTGCAGATGCCATTTTTTTGTTTTCTGTTATTTTGAAAGTGTAAATGATGGAAATAAAATCTAACTTTTGTTGACATATTATAAGAATGTCTAATCTGTAATTTGATGCCTTTTGGAGATTTTTCCATCTTTCCTTGGCTTCTTTATGCACATTAATACAAATTTTTAGCTGGGGTGCCCAAACTTTCGATCCCCACTGTATGTGGTTCCTAGTGTGCTCATTTGGCATTCTTGTGGGATGAGGAACAAATTGAAATGGGTTTGGTTCCCATGGCAGGGGATAGTCCTGTCAAAAAAATTTCAACAACTGATATTTATATTCACTAACACTGCCAGAGGGCATGGGTGATGTAATAGTCAATGTCACCTGTAATTTGTATCATAATACCAAACATTTTGATGCAATTTTTTAAAATAAAGATTCCATTGTATGAATAATGCATGTATTCTTTTATTTTTTGCCTTAACCTCCCTAGCGGTCTGATTATGTCCATATTTCTGTGCTCAAAGTGGTACATTTTTTTGCATGGAAATATGTATTTTTTTATTGTAGGCCTGTAATTCTTAGGAATAACTCACTGAAATCTGTCTGAACAAGAGTCTAGTAAACATCCCGGGTAGGATAAAATTTGAAACACGAAATCATAAATTATAGTATAATAAATAATCATAAAAAATAATAATATAATAATTTAATTTAATTCAATAATATAATCAAACCAAAAACACTGAAATTTGAAATAGAGTGCCAAGTTCTCAGATCGCTGAGTTCAGTTGCAAAATCGTTTTCAATGTCTGATGACGAATTTCCCCACGAATCATTATCACTCAATTCTGCAAGTGGTTCTCTTTTTGGACGCCATGGACTTTTCTCAGTTTCCAGGCAGAAAGAACAGCAAAAATGCAGGCAGGGCACAGGACAAAGCACTCGGGACAAAACGTATGTGAAATGGTTTGATACAGTAATGTTTTACTATGTGATTTTAGTGTATTTAGTGAATGTCACTTTTTATCATTTTTGAATTACCCACCGGTTCCATCCCCCATACATCCCGTACGTCCCAACGCTCGCAGGGAACGGAACCCGGAGACGGATGCCGGCATCGGCTGGAGGAGATGGCCAGGGACGCTGCGATGTGCGGGAGCAAAGGACAAGGTAAGTGCAAGAGGGAATCCCTGAGCTAATTTATATTTACACAGGAGGTCTAGTGCTAGAATTACTGCCCTCGATCTGACGTTCACGGTGATACCTTACATGCAACATCACATGAGGGTCCTTTTTCTTTTTCTTTTTTAGTTATTTTGATTTTTTTTTTATTATTTTTACACTGTCCCTTTAATTTTTTTTTATCACTTTTATTGCTATCACAGGGAATGTAAATATGTAATGTAAGTACAATAAATAAATGCAATAGGCATTGACAGGTATTCTTTTTTGAGAAATCTGGGGTCTATTAGACTCTACATCATCTGATGTCACCAAGATCGGTGTGATCAGATGCTTTCCTAATTCACCAATGGCACCATTCTGGTCTCCGATCAGCTCTATGATCAACCAGTGGAACTGCCAGTTGCATTCTCGGATTAATTGCGGGAGAGGAGAGCCCAAGAAAACTGTGGAAGGTGGCAGGAGGGGGGAAATATGTCCCTTCCCTCTGCTTGTAAAAATGATTCAGCAGCTACAGTGGATATAAAAAGTCTACACACCCCTGTTAAAATGTCAGGTTTATGTGATGTAAAAAAATGAGACAAAGATAAATAATTTCAGAACTTTTTCCACCTTTAATGTAACCTATAAACTGTACAACTGAATTGAACAACAAACTGAAATCTTTTAGGTGGAGGGATGTAAAAATAAAAAACTAAAATAATATGGTTGCATAAGTGTGCACACCCTTAAGCTAATACTTTGTTGAAGCACCTTTTGATTTGATTTGATTTGATTCCAGCACTCATCCTTGTGGGATGAGGAACAAATTGAAATGGGTTTGGTTCCCATGGCAGGGGATAGTCCTGTCAAAAAAATTTCAACAACTGATATTTATATTCACTAATACTGCCAGAGGGCATGGGTGATGTAATAGTCACCTGTAATATGTATCATAATACCAAACATTTTGATGCAATTTTTTAAAATAAAGATTCCATTGTATGAATAATGCATGTATTCTTTTATTTTTTGCCTTAACCTCCCTAGCAGTCTGATTATGTCAGTATTTCTGTGCTCAAAGTGGTACATTTTTTTGCATGGAAATATGTATTTTTTTATTGTAGGCCTGTAATTCTCAGTCTTTATGGGTATGAGTCTATAAACATGGCACATCTTGACTTGGCAATATTTGCCCACTCTTCCTTGCAAAAACACTCCAAATCTGTCAGATTGCGAGGGTATCTCCTGTGCACAGCCCTCTTCACATCACCCCACAGATTTTCCATGGGATTCAGGTCTGGGGCTCTGGCTGGGCCATTCCAAAACTTTAATCTCCTTCTGGTGAACCCATTCCTTTGTTGATTTGGTTGTATGCTTTGGGTCGTTGTCATGCTGAAAGATGAAGTTCCTCTTCATGTTCAGTTTTCTAGCAGAAGTCTGAAGGTTTTGTGTCAACATTGACTGGTATTTGGAACTGTTCATAATTCCTTCTACCTTGACTAAGACCCCAGTTCCAGATGAAGAAAAACAGCCCCAACGCATGATGCTGCCACCACCATGCTTCACTGTGGGTATGGTGTTCTTTTGTGATGTGCACTGTTGTTTTTGTACCAAACATATCTTTTGGAATTGTGGCCAAAAAGTTCAACCTTGGTTTTATCAGATCATAACACATTTTCCCACATGCTTTTGGAAGACTTCAGATGTGTTTATGCAAAATTTAGCCGGGCTTGGATGTTTTTCTTCATAAGACAAGGCTTCCGTTTTGCCACCCTACCCCGTAGCCCAGACATATGAAGAATACGGGAGATTGCTGTCACATGTACCACACAGCCAGTACTTGCCAGATACTCCTGCAGCTCCTTTAATGTTGCTGTAGGCCTCTTGGCAGCCTCCCAGACCAGTTTTCTTCTCGTATTTTCATAAATTTTGGAGGGACATCCAGTTCTTGGCAATGTCACTGTTGCGCCATATTTTCTCCACTTGATGATGACTTTCTTCACTGTGTTCCATGGTATATCTAATGCCTTGTAAATTTTTTTGTACCCTTCTCCTAACTGATACCGTTTAACAAATGCAATCCTTCTGATGCTTTGGAAGCTCTCTGTAAACCATGGCTTTTGCTGTAGGATGCGGCTAACAAAATGTCAGGAAAGACCTACTAGAACAGCTGAACTTTATTTGGGGTTAATCAGAGGCACTTTAAATGATGACAGGTGTGTACTGACTCCTATTTAACATGATTTTGAATGTGATTGCTTAATTCTGAACACAGCTACATCCCGAGTTATAATAGGGTGTGCACAGTATGCAACCACATTATTTTAGTTTAGTTTTGTTTACTCCCCCCCCCCCCCCCCAAAAAAAAAAAAAGATTTCAGTTTGTTTTTCAATTGAGTTGAAAAACAGTTCATCGGTAACATTAAAGGTGGAAAAAGGTCAACAATGATTTATCTTTGTCTCATTTTTTTACATCACAGAAAACTTTTAAGACCTTTTATATCCACTGTAATTGGCCACTAGGATTGCTGTTACATGAAAGTCGGCCGTCAGCTGAAAAAACGATACCAGGATGATGCCTGTAGCTGCAGTCATCATTCCGGTATAACCACTCAAAGTCCAGTGATGTACCAGTACATTGCTGGTCCATGTTGGGCATATATATAACAGCAGAGTTAGTGTTAGTACAGCCAGAGCGATGCACCCATATGTCGCTTTGCCTGTAGCTGCCGCTCGGCCGCAGGTCATTGCAGGAAGCGGTTAAACTGTCTTCCACAACCTCACGTTGATAGCAGAGTTTGGTTGTTCCTCACCCAGTCTTAAGCCTCCTGCACAGCTGTTTCTGTTTCAGTTAATGATTGTGTTTCAACTTACATATGAAATTGGAAGTCATCAGCACCTGCTTGGTATAATAGGTGAATCATACACCTAAATTCTAAAATATTCCTGCAAGTGTACAAAGTGTGCAAGTGTATGAATTGATGTTGATTTGAAGCCAAAGGGTAGTCACACCAATTTTTTTTTTAGATTTTTCTTTTGTTCGCTCACTTTGCATTTTGTAAATTGATATAAATAAACAATTAAAATATTTATTTTTGAAAGTGTTTTTACTTTACAGCACAGGTGTCAGACTGGTGGCCCTCCAGCTGTTGCCAAACTACAAGTCCAATGAGGCATTGCAAGAGTGACAGTTACAAGCATGACTCCCAAAGGCAGAGGCATGATGGGACTTGTAGTTTCGCAACAGCTGGGCCTCCAGTTTGACACCGCTGCCTGAAACTTTTGCACAGTAGTGTACATGTATGTAGTGTGTATGTATGTTACATGTACTTTATATACCTCAGACCCCTGCACTCTTGGGATTACTTACTTCCCACCCCTACACCCTGTGTACAACACACTTGTACTATGTACATTATTCTGGCTCCTGCAGTCTCCCACTGTTTGAGAAATTTTGCCACACCCACCATTTTCCGCAATGCTGTATGCGCATGAATATTAGCCCCACCTCCTACGCTACCCTATACTCTTTACCCATGCTTAGAAATTAGAATTTTCAAAAGTTCCCAGGTATGTGCAAGAGCCCAGGGGCGGACTGAGCTTTTGAAGAGCGAGGGCCACTTAAGTAATTTGGTAGCAGGTCGAAGGCCACAATGAAATGAAATGGCTCAGAATTTCGAATTGTTTATTTGTTGAACAACATAATTTTCTTCCTGCAGCTGCTGAATATTGGTAGGAGGGAGAGGAGGAGAAGCTGGGTTTCAGCGGTTGCAGGAGGAAAGTTGAGAGGATCAATTGTTATATATGCTGATTCCCCCCCCCCCCCCCATCGCGGCCCCTGACACTACACCAGTGGTTGAGGGTTATGTCTCAACTATGGGGGTCTGACCCCAAACTGTAAATGTAAATGAGTTCTTACTGTCCTGAATCCCCTACAAAGCTGCTTTCATGCTGATGCACTGTGGTTTATCTGCACCATAGGTGCACCTGTGGCTTTCCTGCAGGTTAGCTGCACTCAGGGGCAGACTGACAACTCATGGGGCCCCCGGGCAATAGGGGATCATGGGGCCCCTGTGTCCTTGCCCAAACTCAAAAAAGCCTATGAAAAAGGTACCAGGGGCATCTCATGGGGCCCCCTACTGACCCCGGGCCCTCGGGCAGTGCCCAAGTTTCCAAATGGTCAGTCCACCCCTGCAAGAGCCCAATATTAAGCCAAATTCAGGTACTTACACTAAATGTATTAATGACCACAAAGCTGCAGTCATTTGTATCCTTTTATATCTGTCTGCGTTCAGCTTTAACCTACAAGCTATGTTTGAAAGTTAGCATTATCCACATTCAAACTCTCCAATGACTTCATTTTGCTTACTGTACTGAAACCTGTCCAGCTGTAAACAGGACCTGACAGAATCAGTGAGTAAAAATTGGCACACACAAGTGCTTTCACGCCAATAGGTCACATAACCTCTTTGAAATAGGAAATTAAAGTATCGAGTGGAAGAGCAAACTGCATCCGAACAAGAAGTGAAAAAAAGCGATCCTATGTAAGCAATCAGAAGGCTAATATTTTCAGTCTGTTAATGGCTGGGGGATAAATTGGATTTTTTTTCTTTGCGCTGAACATCTGTCCACATTAAAAAGATTACAAGATTAATTTTATAGATGTATTGTGGATGTGTTTTCTGCCTAATAAGTGATCAGTGCCAAAATAAGGCTCAGAAGCAGGAGTTTTGGGTCTGGGGAGATTTATAAACATCATTATCATAAAGGTTAATAGTTGCAAATGTTTTTGGGCCAGATAGGCCAGTAAAAACTGTTTCAACCAGAATTGGTTTTATTACTGAGGATGTTAAAATGTATGCATGCAAAAAACAAACAAATAAATGCATTTTATTAATTTAAATTTTTTTTTATTATTCTTGAAGCAGAAATCCTGCAAAAAGGGCTAAACACAGTAAAAATAAATGTATCTCAACTGGTTCACATGAATTCTGTTTAGCCAGTGTTCTGATTCACACACCTCTAAACTACTCTATTGTCAGGAAGTTGACACCACTTTTTCTGGTTTAGCTTCACAGTTTTTCTCTACTACTTGTTTGTTGCTTGGACTAGTGTTTCTCAACCTTTTTTCAGTCAAGTCACCCTTTAAAATTATGCACAATCTTGAGGCACTCCATTCTAAAATGTAAAAACTTAACATCCACACACATCGGACACCCAATGTTAGAGGTGATTTATTCCTACAAAGTAAACACACTGGTACTGACTAGTATTCCAATGTTTCTTTTCTTAAGCTAACATGACCCCAGTGCTGATGGAGAAGGGCCGGGGAGGGGTAAAAAAAAAGGATGCTGTGCAGGCACCTGACGTCCTTCTTATCAATCGATGACGTCATTGATTGTTGGGATGCTGGTGGCTAGAAGGTTTTGTGCGCAATGAAAACCTGTGGATTTGTGTAACTGAAGGGCAGGTGTCCACTCTCTGGCTTGTGTACAATTTTGGGGAATTGTTTAGGCATTTTCCCAAGGCACCCCTGGAAAATTCTGAGGGCACCACAGGGTGCCTGGGCACCCAGGTTGAAAAAGGTTGACTTGGACAATGACTAAGCAATGTGACAATGCAAAATTATTATCCAGTGAGCAGCCTGGATGAAGATATGTACTTGGCTGTTTACCATAAATTAGGCATTTGCTCAACTGACAAAACCAATCTGCTGTGGTAAAGGAGTCCTGTGGACTTCCTTCTATTTTGTGTATACTTCCCATTGTTGGGACGTCTGCTCTTCATATAATGATATCTACAATGTAATAATGGTGCAGCACATGGCTCCAGTGGTGTGTCAGGCTATCATTATATAACAGGTGATCACATGGCTCCCAAACCCCCCCTCCCTATCCTTCTCCTCCTTCGAGGCCCACTGCGTCCGACTATTCTCCCCAACCCCCCTGAAGATTGCTGTGATATACCGGCCTCCTGGATCCATACCCCGCTTCCTGGATGACTTCTCCTCCTGGCTACCCTTCTTCCTCTCCTCTGAGCTACCCACCATAATTCTTGGGGATTTTAACATCCCTGTCAACCTCGACAACCCGGACACAGCCAGTCTCCTCCACCTAACCTCCTCCTTTGCACTTGCACAGTGCATACAATCCACCACCCACTCCGACGGAAATATCCTTGATCTTGTCTTCTCCAACCGATGCGCTCCCCACAACCTCACTAACACCCCCTTCCCTCTCTCTGACCACAACCTGATCACCTTCTCTATCTCCTCGTCCTCCAACGCCTACCCCTCCAAATGTCACACTACTACCAGCCGTAACCTCCGCAACCTTAACCCTGCCTCCCTCCACTCTGCAGCTGATCAACTCCACGACCGCATCCTCCCCCTGTCCTGCCCCGACTTGGCTTTGACCGCCTACAACAATGCGCTCTCAACAGCCCTTGACTCACTAGCGCCTTTAACCACACGCAACACCAGACCCCGACCGCTCCAGCCCTGGCAGACTGATCACACCAAAACCCTCAAACGACAAAGTCGTGTCCTAGAGCGACTATGGCGCAAAACCAAATCCAAACAAGCCTTCACCCGCTACAAATCTGCCTTCCGCACCTACACCTCCTCCCTCCATGCTGCCAAACAAGCCTACTTCTTGACCCTCATCAAGGCCCTCTCCTCCAATCCTCGCCGACTCTTCTCTGCCTTCAACTCTCTACTCTCTCCACCCCCACCTCCACCCAGCACCTCACTCACTGCCCTTGAGATTGCCAATCACTTCAAAAACAAAATTGACACAATTCGCAAGGACATTGCCGCAACTCACACGCCCTCTCAACCTGTCCCCTCTCACACAGCTACCCCCTTATCCCCCCTCCCCCTCGACATAACCCGCAGGGACTTCTTCGCTGCTCAAACTCTCTCCAACCCCTTCACCCTCACTCAGCTACCCCCTCATCACCCCTCTCCCACGGCCCCACCACTGCTCTGACCTCCTCTTCCACCCCACCCTACATTCCTCAGACTGAAGCTCCCCCAACACTCCACACCTTTGACCTTACTACCATCGAGGAAGCCTCCAAGACCCTCTCTGATGCCCGCCTCACCACCTGCCCCCTCGACCCTATCCCCTCACAACTCCTACGACCTTCCTCCTCCTCCATCCTACGCTCCCTCACCCACATCTTCAATCTCTCCCTCTCCTCAGGCACTTTCCCCTCCCCTCTGAAACATGCACACATCACCCCCATAATTAAAAAGCCCTCCCTGGACCCCAATGACCCGAACAACCTCAGACCCATCTCCCTGCTCCCATTTACATCTAAACTCCTCGAGCGCCTAGTCTACACCCGCCTATGCTCTCACCTCAACGACAACAACCTCCTCGATCCCCTACAGTCCGGCTTCCGTCCCCTACACTCCACCGAAACTGCCTTACTCAAACTCTCCAACGACCTGCTAACCGCCAAAGCTAATGGACACTATTCAGTGCTCCTACTCCTTGACCTCTCTGCGGCCTTTGACACAGTCGACCACCCCCTCCTCCTCAAAAAACTACACTCCCTCGGCCTCAGAGATTCTGCTCTCTCCTGGATCTCATCCTATCTGTCACAACGCTCTTTCAGCGTTACCTATAATGCTACCACCTCCCCCTCACTCCCCCTCTCTGTTGGGGTCCCTCAAGGCTCTGTCCTCGGGCCCCTTCTCTTCTCCATCTATACCTCCTCCCTTGGCCAACTCATACACTCTCACGGCTTCAACTACCACCTCTATGCCGACGACACACAAATCTATCTCTCAACCCCCCACCTCACCCCCTTGGTCTCAGCCCGAATCACACACCTACTGAGCGACATATCAGACTGGATGTCGCTCCACTTCCTTAAATTGAACCTCTCCAAAACCGAGTTTCTTGTCTTCCCCCCAGCCCGGACACCACCCCCCATTGATTTCTCCGTCACATCCAACAACGCTACCATCAAACCCGCCCTGCAGGCCAGAGTACTGGGTGTCATTCTGGACTCCAACCTATCCTTCCAGCCCCAAGTCCAATCTTTAACAAACTCGTGCAGACTCCACCTCCGCAACATCGCCAAAATCCGCACGTTCCTAACCCCAGAAACCACTAAACAGCTCATCCACTCCCTCATCATATCACGACTCGACTACTGCAACTCCCTCCTCACTGGCCTGCCTCGCCGCTGGCTATCCCCTCTTCAGTCCATCCTGAACACGGCTGCCAGACTCATTCACCTTTCCAATCGCTCTGTCTCCGCCACCCCCCTTTGCCAATCCCTCCACTGGCTTCCGATTGCGCAACGGATCAAATTCAAAATCCTAACGCTGACGTACAAAGCTGTCCACCATACTGCCCCGAACTACATCACTGACCTAATATCCAAGTACCGCCCAGCACGCACACTCCGCTCCTCACAAGACCTCCTTCTCTCTAGTTCCCTGGTCTCCTCCTCCCATGCCCGCCTCCAGGACTTCTCCAGGGTGTCACCCATCCTCTGGAACTCCCTGCCCCAACCCATCAGATTATCACCTACTCTCCTCTCCTTTAGGCGCACCCTGAAAACCCATCTCTTCAGGGAAGCCTACCCCACCCCCTGCTAACTTGCCTCTCTCCTCCACTCTTCCTACCACTCCATCCCCCACAGCTATCTCCTCCTGTGCCACCACCCCCTCCCTCCTAGATTGTAAGCTCGAAAGAGCAGGGCCCTTGATCCCCTCATGTTTTGCATTGTATTGGTATTGTTCTGTCACATGTTCTGTCTCCCTTTGTAATGTACAGCGCTGAGCGAACTATTGGCGCTTTATAAATACTGTATAATAATAATAATAATAATATCTACTAGCTCAAATAAAGGTTAAAAAGGTTTGCCTTTTGTTCTACGTTAAGGTCTCCCACCCTCCCTCTCTGACCTCTGGAGCACAAGTTACAAATGGGAAAAAACTAAAGGATCCATAGGACCCCTTTAACAAGCCACTTATAGACAAAGATCCCAAAAAGATCATCTGACCTGTATAATTAATTACAGTTTTGGAGTTTCTCACATTTTTTCTTCTATTGGTCTCTATGATTCATGAACTAAAACATACAGCTTCGTGCCTGTTGAGTATACTTGAGCTGACTAGAGAGCTTGCAGTGGAGGATATGTAAAGGGCGCATCAATGGAGGAGGCTGTGGGCAGCGAGATGTCAGCCAGGGATGGAGGATTCACTGGACAACAGGCACCGGGCAGCACTTCTAGGAGTTGAAGCAAACTCTGTATATGGAAGAGGATAGAACAGGAAGATGCTTCTAAGTGCAGTACATCCAGAAGAACTTTAATGATGACAGTTAGAAACACTTACAAACTTGCAGTTAAAAACAGGCTCAGTCAAATCGTCAGGATGCGGAGGCTCAATCCACCATGCAAGAACCCGTTGTGCCTGCCAGCAGCTGCAGGGGGAGCTGAGGGTAAGATGTCCAAGATGGCCACCGCAAGTTCTGGGATCGCTGGAATGTACACTGGAGCGCACGCTGTCCAGGAGACCGCAACCGGAAGTTACGTGGGTTAGGAACAAGCATGGAATGGTGACGTGTCTTGGAGCATGCGCAGAGCTCCTTCTTCAAGACCGGTTTTGAAGAAGGAGCTCTGTAGATGTCGTCAGATGGCCAACTTATGGGGAATCAGTCAGCTCTAAAATATTAGAGCTTAAATTGTTGACTATATTTCACCTTTATTACTTAACAGATGTGCTTATATGCAAGTGCATATCAGGTGTTGCATATTTGTTCCAGGGAGATACTCACCAAGAAGTGAGACATGGATAAAGACGATATTCTTGGACCTCCTATATTGGTTTCTAGAGTGGACACTTTTAAAGGTACCCAAAAAAAACTGTGCCAGTGCCAAAAACTGCTGTGTGATCACTGTTGCATTAAAATGTTGGCACTGTGAACATATGGACAATATTAGCCACTTAATTCAACAAGCAATGTCATATGCAATCTACATTAACCCGCATCTACAAAATAAATTGAATAAGGAATGCATAGTGCTTCCTCAAAATTTAGATTTTTACTAATAAAAGGTGCACAGTGCATTTCAGGAATTTCACAATGCATTTCAGGTGACATAATAACTGTGAAGGTGCTGCCCCTGCCTCTAGTGGGTCCCAGAGCCTAAGTGACCAGGTGACGGCCAGGGTGCTTTCAGTTACTGAAATTACTCTGGTGGCCTCCATGTCTGTGCATAATGCCTGAAGGTAATTTCATAGTTATGGCATTTGGTCTGGGAATCAGGATGTCAAGAGGAGCTTCTGTTTCTGATAAGTAACCATTGACCACCAAATGAAGGGGACCATTTTCCCACCAATGAATGGGTGTTCTTCACCCAATGACAAAAATATAATGGGAACTTCTCCTACTAAACATCTATGACTGGGGCACTTCTCTAACAACCAATGTGATAGGGTTCTACTTGCCTCTTATCACCAAAATAACAGGGCTCTGCTGCCATTGAACACCAATGTAACAGGGGTCTTCTTCCACTGAAAACCAATGAAACAGAGTTCCTCTGCCTCTGAACACCAACATAACAGGGCCATTTGGCCACTGAATACCAATGTGATGAAGGAATTAATGCCACACACCAGTGTAATAAGGGAATTCATTTTGACCACCAAAGCAACGGGCATTTATACTGACAATTAACATGCATTTACACTGACCACCAGTGAAATTGGGGAAGAATTACCAACATAATAATGCCATTAATGTAAAGGGGGACTTTATACTGACCATAAATATATGTATTTGCACTGACTACAAATGTAATGTAATCAGAGGCAGAAAATGTGTGGGGTGAATGGGAAGTGGAACTAATTCCAAAGTTATTCAGTAGATGTTCTGAATAGAGAATAGTTATAACCAGATATCAGGTGACCTAAGGCACTTTGTAAATGCTCTGCTCCTTATGTGATAATTTTGTAAAGTCTGCTGCTAGAATGTGGTTTAGCAGACAGCAAGGGGTTTACTATATACAGGTGAAACTCGAAAAATTAGAATATCGTGCAAAAGTTCATTTATTTCAGTAATGCAACTTAAAAGGTGAAACTAATATATGAGATAGACTCATTACATGCAAAGCAAGATAGTTCAAGTCGTGATTTGTCATAATTGTGATGATTATGGCTTACAGCTCATGAAAACCCCAAATACACAATCTCAGAAAATTTGAATATTACATGTAATCAATAAAACAAGGATTGTACATAGAACAATATCGGACCTCTGAAAAGTATAAGCATGCATATGACTCAGTACTTGGTTTGGACACCTTTTGCAGCAATTACTGCCTCAATGCGGCGTGGCATGGAATCTATCAGCCTGTGGCACTGCTGAGGTGTTATGGAAGACCAGTATGCTTCAATAGCGGCCTTCAGTTCTTCTGCATTGTTAGGTCTCATGTCTCTCATCTTTCTCTTGGCAATGCCCCATAGATTCTCTATGGGGTTCAGGTCAGGCGAGTTTGCTGGCCAATCAATCCCAGTAATCCCATGGTCATTGAACCAGGTTTTGGTGCTTTTGGCAGTGTGGGCAGGTGCCAAGTCCTGCTGGAAAATGAAGTCAGCATCCCCATAAAGCTTGTCTGTGGAAGGAAGCATGAAGTGCTCCAAAATCTCCTGCTAGACGGCTGCATTGACCCTGGACTTAAAGCACAGTGGACCAACACCAGCAGATGACATGGCTCCCCAAATCAACGCAGACTGTGGAAACTTCACACTGGACTTCAAGCATCTTGCAGTGTGTGCCTCTCCATTCTTCCTTCATACTTTGGGTCCTTGGTTTCCAAATGAGATGCAAAAGTTGCTCTCATCAGAAAAGAGGACTTTGGACCACTGAGCAACAGACCACGTCTGTTGTTCTTTTGACCAGGTAAAACGCTTCTGACGTTGTTTCGTGTTCAGGAGCGGCTTGACAAGAGGAATACGACATTTGAAGTCCATGTCCAGGATCTGTCTGTGTGTGGTGGCTCTTGATGCACTGACTCCAGCCTCAGTCCACTCCTTGTGAAAGTCCCCAACACTTTTGAATGGCCTTTTCCTGACAATCCTCTCCAGGCTGCGGTCATCCCTGCTGCTTGTGCACCTTTTTCTTCCACACTTTTCCCTTCTACATAACTTTCTATTAATGTGCTTTGATACATCACTTTGGGAACATCCAGCTTCTTTTGCAATTACCTTTTGAGGCTTTCCCTCCTTATGTAGGGTGTCAATGATGGTTTTCTGCACAACTGTCAGGTCAGCAGTCTTTCACATGATTGTGATTCCTAATGAACCAGACTGAGAGACCATTTAAAGGCTCAGGAACCCTTTGCACGTGTTATGGCTTAATTAGCTGATTAGAGTGGGACACTTTGAGCCTAGAATATTGCACCTTTTCACAATATTCTAATTTTCTGAGACTGTGGATTTGGGGTTTTCATGAGCCGTAAGCCATAATAATCACAATTATGACAAATCACAGCTTGAACTATCTTGCTTTGCACGTAATGAGTCTCATATATTAGTTTCACCTTTTAAGTTGCATTACTGAAATAAATGAACTTTTGCACAATATTCTAATTTTTCGAGTTTCACCTGTATATATATATATATATATATATATATATATATATATATATATATACATACCATCTACCTACTACTTAGTACAAATGCTACTGTAAATTGCTATTACAATGTGAAATGTTCTTGTGGCCTTTTACATAATTTTCTATAAAGGCATGATGCAGCTCAATATGCCACTGCAGTGCTATGTGGTATGGTTATATGGCAGTGATTATAATGGGCTCAACAACATTTGCTATTTTTTCTTATAATAATGTTAATTTCCGCTTGAAATTGCCTTTTTCTCAAAGATAATTTTTATATCTCATTTTAAAGCGCTATAATGGCTTGTCTTACTTGCCATAGGATATATATTTTTAGCCTTGTAAATGTTTGTCTTCAGTTCTCATTGGACCTTAATGCTGAAAATAACAATTTTAAAACTTAATTGGGGGGCCCAAATGTTATTTCTGCACAGGTGCCCCATGCTGTTTTTGTCTATCACTGATGCCAATTTAAGGCTGTCGGTAAAATAGCTTGAATGTGAGAAGGCATCAACATGGTCCCACATTCAAATAGACAGCTTAGTATCACAGCATTAAATGGAGGTAATTCAGAAAGCAAATGTGATAGGCTCCTAAAAAATTGGCTTGCACCACGAACGCGTGGCATGTCATCCTTCCTCCCCTGCTCCACATGGGTATTGGGATATCTTTTATTCTGCCATGGATTTGAATTTACTTGTCTTGGTTCCATACATTGGAATAGATTATAAAATGTATGGCTTATATACTGTATGGCTACTTTGCAACATTACGGTATTAACTTTTTTCTGCTATTGGTAGTAGTTTGTCATACTTAGTTCTCCCAGTAGAGGAGAGCTCTTGTAGATCCTACACAGGAGTAAGCTACATCTTTATTTATATACATTAAAATCTATTGTGATACTGTAACTCCATGTGAAATGGGGTAGCATATGTTGTATATGGGGATTTTTGTATGTAAGTTTTTATTATTCAAGATATGTACACAGATATTTTTTCTATATTTACTGTAGTTGTGCAGCTTTTTTGTGATTCTCCTTTTTTCCTCCTTTTTTTTTAGTTTTCTTTGTAATTTTAGTTATCTTTCTAATTTTAGTTTGCAGGGTCTGGTGGTACATAATATATACTATATAATAATATAATAGTATATAATGTTATAACTTTATTTTTAGAATAAATGGACAACAAATCCAGGCAACACACTGGGAATTGTGACAATACACTGTCAACAAACAGGCCATTGTGATAATACATGGGTCTCATTGACTGTGTATTGGTTATTGTGGTATCCTTTATTCTGTCACAGCAATTGTTAAAATAAATGAGGAAAAATGTGGGCAACACACTTACAATTGTAACAGATGGTGGGCAACAAATGAGGATAACATACTGACAATTGTGATGACACACAGAAAACAATCTTGCAATTTTTACATTACATAGGTAATAGGGACAATAGACAGCAAAGTGGCAATAGGGACAATACATAGGCAACAAATTGACAACATGTGGGCAATAAAGTGGAAATTATGATGATACTTGGGTTTCACGTGACTGATTCTGCCAATATGTGGACACAGAGGCGATGAGGACAACAAACGACCAAAAAATGTCAGCAAAAAAGGGACAATTGTCATGATGCCAGAGTAACAAATGGGCAATAAAGAAAATATGTCGGAAAAAAGCCATAGTATTCATGGGCAACATGCGCACAAAAGGGATAATGGGTGGACAACAAAGAGGTACAGTTTCAAGAAAAAGTATGTGAACCCCTTGGGATTACGTGGAGTTTTGCATGAATTGGGCATAAAATGTGCTCTGAACGTCATCTAAGTCACAACAATAGAAGAACACAGTCTGCTGAACATAATACTACACAAACATTAGATGTTGCCATGGTTTAATTGCACATAACATGTAAACATTCACAGTGCAGGGAGGAAAAAGTATGTGAACCTTTGGACTTAATAACGTTTTCCTGCAAAATGTCTTGATAAACTCTGGAATTCATTTTCCCATCAATGACAACAATCCATCCAGGCCCTGAGGCAGTAAAGCAGCCCCAAACCATGATGCTCCCTCCACCATGTTTTACAGTGCCCAATTCATGCAAAACTCCACGTAATCCCAAGGGGTTCACATACTTTTTCTTGCAACTGTAACTGTGATGATGCATGGGCAACAAGCAGGCGATTGTGACAAAACATGGGCAGTAAATAGGAAATGTGAGCAACAAAGAGGCAACCAAGATAGTGCATGGGTAACAAACGGGCAATTGTGACAATACATCCTAGGCAATAAAAAGGCAATGGGACAACAAATAGGTAGCAAATGAGCACTAGGGAAAGTGTAAGAGAAAAAAAGGAGCAACTGGGACAATACACAGGCAAAATGCAAAATGGGCAACAGACTAGCAATTTTAGCAAAGTAAGGCAGTAAAAAGTATTAAGGGAAACATATTAATGTCACCTGTTCTAAATAAAATATTTGAAATCTTCTGTGGTCAAATTCTCCATTAGTCTTACTGCCAAGGCCGACGTCTGCTTTTTCAAAGAGAAACAATCTCCATTTACCTTTCAACGGTATTCTGATTTAAGTCAGAGTGTCTGTTTTATCAGTTAGCAATAAATATTTTTATTTTAAATATTTTAGCAGAAATCTCTTTAAAGTGATCATAAGTTATAATCGCTTTGATCTAAGTCCCCAGTGAGGGAAAAACTCGGTCTCAAGCAACAAAAGAAGGAAAGAATTTGGCTTCCAAGATTAGACTTTTACAAAAGCAACCTGATCCACCAGAGCGGAGTTTGTCATGAAACCCTAAACTCCATCTTGCAGCGGCTTAATTAACTTGTGTTACATAAACTTGTATAGCATAAATATATTTCTTGCAACTGCAAGGTAGCGTGGCCACTGCAGAAAAGCGCACATAAAATAAGAAGACTTGATATGAAAAACATATGAAGGGTGGCCTTTCAAAATGGAACTCAGTTGTCTTTTTTTGTCCTTTGTCAGTATTTTTTTTCCTAATAAATGGTCATATCATGTTTTTCTCAAATATTATGTATATATGGAAAGGCAACATTTTAAAGTAGGTTTATTGTAGTCTTTCCTTTCACTTTATAGAAGAAGGGGAAACAGCAGCACTTTCTGAGTGTAGTGATAGTATACAATCTCATTTATTGAAGAATAATCATAGCAACTCACAAGGGGAGACTTGTTTAAGGCACATCAGTATTGGAGCCGACTCCTGTTATAGGGTCCGGACCAGGAGCGGACTGACCATTTGGAAACTCGGGCACTGCCCGAGGGCCCGGGGTCAGTAGGGGGCCCCATGAGATGCCCCTGGTACCTTTTTCATAGGCTTTTTTCAGTTTGGGCAAGGACACAGGGGACCCATTGAGATCTGATGTGTTTTCAAATTGTTCCTTTAATTTTGTTTGAGCAGTGTATATATATATTTATATATATATATATATACGAAGGACGTTCAAGTCAAACTGGGACTTCTAAATTTACATAATAAAAGAACAAATATAAGAAGTGGGAACTGCATTTATTTTTTTTACATACTCCCCTGCAACATTTATACACTTATGCCAGTGTTTAACCAATGCCTGGAAAGCTTTGGCATAGAAAGATTTGTCATTACACCTGAACCATCCTAGTACATTCGTGAATGATTGTGTTCATTGTTCCCACAGAAATATTTGTGTCTTTTGCAATTTCATAACAGGTTATGCTTCTATTATCCAGGATCCATTGGACACACTGAATGCTCATAGGAATGACTGCTGTGGGCTGAGATCCACCATGGCCGGGATTGTCACTGATGAATGGATGGCCATCTTTGAAACATTTACACCATTCAAAAGTCTTTCTGCAGTTAAGCGTCTCACCACCGTACTGTGTTTGAACTCTTCTGTAGATATCGGTGGGTTTTATGCCGTTGTTCACAAGAAACTTCATCATCATGTGCTGTTCCATGCATGCACTAACACTGTTGTCTGCCATCTTGATTAACTGTCTCTGGACTGGCCTGCCACATGTGTGCCGCCCAGGGGCGGACTGACCATTTGGAAACTCGGGCACTGCCCGAGGGCCCGGGGTCAGTAGGGGGCCCCATGAGATGCCTCTGGTACCTTTTTCATAGGCTTTTTTGAGTTTGGGCAAGGACACAGGGGCCCCATGATCCCCTATTGCCCGGGGGCCCCATGAGTTGTCTGGACAGCTGGTGGTGATATGTATCTTCAGACTGCACGGTCATGCTGGATGGAGAGGTGGACCAAAAGCGCTGGGCTTCCATCGCTGGTAGCGGTGATCTCACTGGATCAGAAATCGGAGGAGCGGCTTCTGGGTGGCGCTCGTTCACAGCATGCGTGCTCCTTCCTCCAGACTACAAAACTCAGCAATGCAATATGCAAAGTAAAACATAAAACATGACTAGCGGCACTATTAAGAAACAGCCTAATATTGACCAGCTCACATTTATTGCAAAATAAGATTAATAAAAGGATTAATCAAAAGCAATAACAGAAATGATTTGGAATAAAAAATTAAAATACTAAATATATATAATATATATACCTTGACCCCCTCGTGTTTTGTTTTGTTACTGTATTGTCTCATGTACTGTCCTCCACTATAATGTACAGCGCTGAGCAAACCTTTTAGTGCTATATAAATACTGTATAATAATAATAATACCAAATTTGCCGGCGTATAAGGCAACTGGATGTATAAGACGACCCCCTAATTTTCCAGTTAAAACATAGGTTTTGGGTTATAAGACTACCCCCCGTCCAAGGCAACACCATTTAAAAACATCAGATTTGATTAAATATACACCCACAAAATCTGTCAGCCCACTGGTTGTGCGGTAATACTGTATGTACGGTACCTTCGGCTACATTCAGTGTACCGCACTGAGCCAATCACGGCGAGCAATGTATTCTATTAGTGAATACAGAACCTGCTCAGATTGGCTGAGGTTGTGACATCATCAGCCCGCCTCTCTGACTCAGCCATTCCGAGAAGGCTCTGTATTCATTAATAGAAATCATCACTCGCTGTGATTGGCTCAGCACGGTATACTGTATGTAGCTGAAGCTACCGTACATACAGTATTACCGCGCATCCAGCGGGCTGACAGATTGGGGACTTTCCTTTTGAGCCAGCTTGGCCCAAACGAACTAAAGGTTCACATTGTATACCCCGCATATAAAACAACCTTCAGTTTTTGGGGTATGCTTTTAAGTATAACAAGTTGTCTTATACACCAGAAAATATGGTGATAGAGGCAGAATTAGAACTGTATTGCACATTATACTTACATAGACTAATGGCGTTGATACAGACCATAAGGGTTCCAGGGAACAATAATAATATATTATATTATGGTACACATCTTAGCCATAATTACAGGCATATGTATATATACAGTAGATGAGCATTATTAGAAAAAAAGAGGACCAGTCATAGACCAGTCATAGAGATTATATCAATAAATGTCATATATGGGAATTAAGATTAATATGTGATCTAGGCAGGGGCAGACTGACCATTTGGAAACTCGGGCACTGCCCGAGGGCCCGGGGTCAGTAGGGGGCCCATGAGATGCCCCTGGTACCTTTTTCATAGGCTCTTTTGAGTTTGGGCAAGGACACAGGGGCCCCATGATCCCCTATTGCCCGGGGGCCCCATGAGTTGTCAATCCGCTCCTGAATCTAGGACAACGTATGTATTTTTAGAATGCTTATTAGAAAGTAATTGGACAGAGCCATTCCTGAATAAGAATGGGCCCCAAATTTACGAGGTGGAGTGAACTTCAAGATCCTCATTCAGACCCCCTGGGGCCATGGTATCCGAGGTATTAATCTAATAGATTTCCCTAATGCAAATCTGCGGTATCCGCTCTGTCCTTGGGTAACCCTTGGATATAGCCCTCACCACCCACACCCGGAGGGCATCAGAAGATTTACGATGATACTCGGAAAAATGTTTAGGCACACTTAATTTATCAATACCTTCCTCCACTGACCATCTATGTTCTCCAAACCTTTTACGCAAAGTCCTGATTTTTCTGCCTATGTACAACAGGCCACAAGGACAGGAAAGACAATAGATAACAAACTCAGTAGAGCAATTGTAGAAATCTTCTAATGTATATGTTTTCCCCTTACTGGAAAATTGTTTCAGGCCATGTTGTACACGTTTGCATGTGAGGCATTTGGGTTTGTGACATTGGTACATCCCTTTAATAGAAAGAAAAGTGGGCATGGAACCTATAGATTTGGTGAAAGTTGTTAATTTGCTCAGTGCAATTTTGCTTTTAATGTTTCAGGCCTTTTTATAAGAATTTTCAGGTACATGAGATATGGTGATTACAGATGTGGATCTTCTAGAAGCATTCCCCAATGATGATGGAAGATCTGTTCCATCTTTTTATGCTGGGTGTGAAAATGGGTGGTGAACCTATTGGCTTAGGTTGGGAATTATTCTGCACGGTGTTTTTATTCTTGGTTGGATTTCCATGTTTATATACTAGTGTAGGCCTCCTGTACCAGTTCTGTAGGATATTGTCTCTCTTTGAACTTTTGCTTAAGGAGCTCACCTTGAAGGGCATAATATTCATCACGGGTAAAATTATGGCAAAGCCTACAGAACTGACTTTTAGGGATATTCGCCTTCGACCTAGGGTGGTGGCAACTGTGAAAATGGAGGCAAGAAATACCAGCAGTGGGTTTGGTGAAATGTTTTGAAAAAATGCCAGTCTCAGAGTGACATAATTCTAAATCTAGGAAAGCTAAACTGTTTGGATCACATCAATGAGTGAAGCATTTTGATTGAAATGTGTGACAAAGGATTCAACAAGTGTACTGGTACCATCTTTTTATGTGTGTTTTTTGTGTTTTTGTTTTTCATTTTTTTTTTGGGGGGGTTGTTTTTGTTTTGTTTTTTGTTTTTTTCTTTTTGTCTGAGTATAGATCTATGCTTGTCCCAAGCATGTTTGAAGCTATTTACCATTGACTGGCTCACTACCTCTGCTGGAAGTTTATTCCAAACATTAACTACTCTTTGAGTAAAAGGCACTTTCTGAGATTAGTTTTGAACTTTCCTCCAGTTAGTTTAAGGTCATGTCCCGTGTTCTTGATTTTGATTTTGTGTTGAAAATACTGCCCTCCTGAACCTTATCAACCCCCTTGATGTATTTAAAGGTTTCAATCATGTCTCCCTTTTCCTTTCTTTCCTCCAGACTGTACATGTTAAGTTCCTGAAGTCGCTCTTGATATGTTTTATCCCCCAGACCTTTCACCATTTTGTTACCTGTCTCTGGACTCGTTCTATCTTATCAATATCTTTTTGTACTGTAAGTGAGGTCTCCAGAACTGGACACAGTATTCTAAATGAGGTCTACCTAAAGATCTATATAGAGGAACCAGGACCTCCTTCCTCCTGCTGGTGACCCATCTAGTGAAGTGTCCCAGAATTCTATTTGTTTCCCTACTGTCTGGCCACACTGTTTGCTCATTTTGCAATCACCTGAAATAAGTACCCCCAAGTCCTTTTCCTCTGAACTGCTGGCCAACACTGTACCCCCAATGTTGTACTCTCTCAAAGGATTCTTTTCCCCTAGGTGTATTATTTTACATTAAGACACATTGAACTGCAATTTGCACTTTTTTGGCCAATGTATATGCCATCTATATGTCTGCCGTAGTAGACAATATTCTGAGAGAATGGGTTATTGTTCCATATAGATTGATGTTCCCAGAGACCCATTGCTAGATTAGCATAGCTTGGTGAAAAGCTTGCACCAATAAGCCAATATGGCCGCTTCATGGCCTGAGGAAGGAGCACACATGCTCCGAACTTGCACCGCCCACAAGCCACTCCTCCGTTTTCAGATCCGGTGACGCTTTCAGATCCGATGACATCATCGTTACCAGTGACAGAAACCCAGCGCCTTTGGTCCACCTCTCCACGCAGTCTGGGGATACACATGGGCAGCAGCTGTCCGGACCACACAGCATGAGTTGGCTCCAATAGTAATGTGCCTTACACAAGTCTCCCCTTGTGAGTTGCTATGATTATTCTTAAATAAATGGGACCTTATACTATCACTACACTCAGAAAGCGCTGCATTTTCCCCTTCTTCTATATCCTATGACAGATCGGCTTCATCTGACAAGCCGGCTGCTTTCTCATTGGAAATATTTTTTATCCTTATATAAGGACTGTGGACTGGTTATTCTCATTGGACGTTTGGCGTCCCTCTGTATAGAACAATTTTTTCTGGTCTCTCTGAGCGTCACAATAATTTGTTGTTTTTTTCCATTTACTTTAAATGATGAGGCTAATGAAGGGCTGTTTTTGACACAAGAATAGGTCCAAGATAGTTGAAAGGAGCTTTTGTAACTCTCAGGAGCCTTATACTTCCTTAAAGCCCAACTCCGGGCAGATACAAAATTATTCTTTGCAGTGGAGCTGCAAGGGATAACAGTTTGTTTTTCTAGGGGAGAGGATAAACAGTTTTCTTTACCTGATCATCTGCTCCCCCAGTAGGTGATGCTCCCCCACAATCCATTGGTGGACTGTACCCCAGAGTCCTCACATTCAGAGCAGGGCTTTGGTCTTGATGACGTCAAAACCTTAGACCCATGGCACATAGGGATGCAGAAGCCTATGGGAATGATCTAGCTATCAGGAGTTGCTGAAGATCAGATAATTACACTCACTGACCACTTGCTAGTGCCAAGAAAATATCCCCCACACCATTACACCACCAGCCTGAACCATTGATACAAGACAGTGTGGATCCATGCTTTCATGTTGTTTACACCAGATTCTAACACTACTATCTGAATGTCACAGCAACCAGTCTGTCCATTCTCCTCTGACCTCTGACATCAACCAGGCATTTTTGTCCACACAACTGCAGCTCACTGGATATTTTCTCTTTTACAGACCATTCTCTGTAAACCCTAGATATGGTTGTGTGTGGAAATCCTCAGACCAGCCAATCTGGCATCAACAACTATGCCACGTTCAAAGTCACTTAAATCCCCATTTCTTCTGCATTCTGATACTCGGTTTGAACTTCAGCAAGTCATCGTCACCACATCTAGATGCCTAAATGCATTGAGTTGCTGCCAAGTGATGGCTGAATAGCAATTTGTGTTACCAAGCAATTGAACAGGCGTACCTAATAAAGTTGGCGGTGAGTGTATACCTCCTTTTGTTGTTCCCTTAGGCATAAATAAGCAATTAACCTTTGCAGTGAGGAGACATTTTTTTATTTGCCCAGAGTTCAGCTTTAAAAACTAACAAAAACCATCTTGATTTTGTCTTCCTTATTGATTTCAATGCATTTTGCCAAAATACAGTTGCAAGAAAAAGTATGTGAACCCCTTGGGATTACGTGGAATTTTGCATGAATTGGGCATAAAATGTGCTCTGAACGTCATCTAAGTCACAACAATAGAAGAACACAGTCTGCTGAACATAATACTACACAAACATTAGATGTTGCCATGGTTTATTGCACATAACATGTAAACATTCACAGTGCAGTGAGGAAAAAGTATGTGAACCTTTGGACTTAATAACTGGTTGACCCTCCTTTGGCAGCAATAACCTCAACCAAATGTTTCCTGTAGTTGCAGATCAGACCTGCACAACGATCTGGAGTAATTTTGGACCACTCCTCTTCACAAAACTGTTTCAGTGTAGCAATATTCTTGGGATGTCTGGTGTGAATCGCTCTTTTAAGGTCATGCCACAGCATTTCAATCGGGTTGAGGTCAGGACTCTGACTGGGCCACTCCAGAAGGCGTATTCTGTGCTGTTGCAGCCATTGTTTTGTTGAATTACTTGTATGCTTTGGGTCATTGTCCTGTTGTATCACCCATCCTCTGCGCTCCTTCAGTTGGCGGACAGATGGTCGTACGTTTTCCTGCCAAATGTCTTGATAAACTCTGGAATTCATTTTCCCATCAATGACAACAATCCATCCAGGCCCTGAGGCAGCAAAGCAGCCCCAAACCATGATGCTCCCTCCGCCATGTTTTACAGTGGGGATGAGGTTTTGATGTTGGTGTGCTGTGCCTTTTTTCTCCACACATAGTGTTGTGTGTTCTTCCCAAACAACTCAATCTTGGTTTCATCTGTCCGCAGTATATTTTGCCAGTAGTGCTGTGGAACATCCAGGTGCTCTTTTGCAAACTTCAAACGTGCTGCAATATTCTTTTTGGACAGCAATGGCTTCCTCCGTGGTGTCCTCCCATGTACTCCATTCTTGTTTAATGTTTTCCTTATTGTAGATGTGTCAACAAAAATGTTAGCATGTGCCAGAGATTTCTGTAGGTCTTTAGCTGACACTCTGGGATTCTTCTTTACCTCATGCAGCATTCTGCGCTGTGCTCTTGCAGTCATTTTTACAGGACGACCACGCCTAGGGAGAGTAGCAACAGTGTTAAACTTTCTCCATTTGTAGACAGTCTGTCTTACCGTGGACACATGAACATCAAGGCTTTTGGAGATACTTTTGTAACCCTTTCCAGCTTCATGCAAATCAACAATTCTTGATCGTTGCTCTTCTGAGAGCTCTTTTCTGTGAGGCATGGTTCACATCAGACAGTGCTTCTTGAAACCAGTAAACCCAAAACAGGTGTGTGTTTTTTAAGGGCAGGACAGCTGTCAGCAACACATCCAATATCATCACACTGATTGGAGTCAAGGTTGGCTCACTCCTGGCTCCAATTAGCTCTGGGAGAAGGCATTAAGCTAGGGCCTCACATACTTTTTCCTCCCTGCACTGTGAATGTTTACATGTTATGTGTAATTAAACCATGGCAACATCTAATGTTTGTGTAGTATTATGTTCAGCAGGCTGTGTTCTTCTATTGTTGTGACATAGATGACGTTCAGAGCACATTTTATGCCCAATTCATGCAAAATTCCACGTAATCCCAAGGGGTTCACATACTTTTTCTTGCAACTGTAGCAAAATTTCACCATAATCTCCTGGGGTACATAAAAACTCTCAGTTTTACTTCATTCCTAAATAAAAGTAGAGATAAGTTGGATGTCTTCTCCCCCCCCCATCCTCCAAAAGTATAAACATGACTTCTATGGCAACCTGATTTCATATTTATGTCTGCATCTGGCCAAGGTTTGAGTATGTGCCTGGATATCTCCTCTGGGGTCTATAGCCAGATTTAAGGTGACCCTGCCACCTTGCCCTTTCAGGGCAAATTGATGGGACTATCTAAAGTCCACCCCCAAACACTTTGTATTCACCTCTCCAGCACTTCCCCACTGCTCCTAACTTCAAACCAACTAGTTTTTGGCTTGCTCAGAAATATCATCCCCTCCATCATGTGACAGTGTTCGGGCTTAGCGATTGTGATGAGGTCATATGCTGGTGTTTGGTTGACTCAGATACATCACCACCTCCATCATATGACAGTGTCGATGTTATTGGGAGGAGGTTACATGTTGGTTTTTGTTTGGTCCAGAGACATTACCACCTCCATTGGTGAAAACCATTTATCATTTTTCTTGTACTTCACAATTATGTGCCACTTTCTGTTGGTCTATCACATAAAATCCCAATAAAATACATTTACCGTATTTTTCGCTCCATAAGACGCACTTTTTTTTCCCCAAAAAAGGGGGGAAAATGTCAGTTTGTCTTATGGAGCGAATATGAAGCGGCCGGTCCGGTATTTCCACCACCGTCGTGTCAGAATACAGGGCCGGCCGCTCAGCTCTGCAGTGAGACCTTACCTGTTCCTCTATTCAGCGGCGCGCTGTCTTCCCGGCTTCTGTAGTGTGGGCGCTGGGCATGACAGCTGGGTGCCAAGTGCGCATGCGCAAGAAGCGGTGCTCTTTGTGAATAGTAAGGCGGTACCTGGGACACATGACAGATCCCAGAAGCCGCAGGACCAATCACAAAGCGCAGCGCTTCTCGCTCATGCGCACTGGGATTCCGGCTATCCGCCGAGCGCCCACACTACAGAAGCCGGGTAGACAGTGCGCGGCTGGGTTGAGGAACAGGGCGCTGGGCATGACAGCTGGGTGCCAAGTGCGCATGCGCAAGAAGCGGTGCTCTTTGTGAATAGTAAGGCGGTACCTGGGACACATGACAGATCCCAGAAGCCGCAGGACCAATCACAAAGCGCAGCGCTTCTCGCTCATGCGCACTGGGATTCCGGCTATCCGCCGAGCGCCCACACTACAGAAGCCGGGTAGACAGTGCGCGGCTGGGTTGAGGAACAGGTAAGATGAAAGAACAACTCCGCGGAAGTAAGAGCGGGTACCTGTAAAATTCAGGTACCCGCTCCCCCCCTCCCCAAAGGTCAGCAGTCATCTCCTCTACTGTGTCCGCAGTCTCTGGTCATCTCCTGTACTGTGTCCGCAGTCTCTGGTCATCTCCTGTACTGTGTCCGCAGTCTCTGGTCATCTCCTGTACTGTGTCCGCAGTCTCTGGGCATCTCCTGTACTGTGTCCGCAGTCTCTGGTCATCTCCTGTACTGTGTCCGCAGTCTCTGGTCATCTCCTGTACTGTGTCCGCAGTCTCTGGTCATCTCCTGTACTGTGTCCGCAGTCTCTGGTCATCTCCTATACTATGTCTGCAGTCCATTAGTTCAGAATTTTATTTTTCCTGTTTTCTGCCTCTAAAACCTAGGTGCGTCTTATGGTCAGGTGCATCTTATGGAGCGAAAAATACGGTACGTTTTTGGTTGTAACATGACAAAATGTGGAAAATGGCAGGGAGTATGAATACTTTTTCAAGGCACTGTGCATCAACAGGTGTGGGTAAGTGGCCCAAAAGGCACACTGTCAGTGTTCGGGGGCCAAACACCTACTTCCACACACCTGTAAAATTAGGACCTGTGGCTGTGTTTATACAGCTGCTAGGTCCCCATAGCATAACATAGACTTTCTGCACAGCTCCAGCCACATAAAAAGAAAAAAGAAATCTGGTTCACACTGTATTAAGCCACAGCACCTATGTGAATGAGCCCCAATACCTCATTTACACACAAAGCTTAATTTATTAACTCAAAACAATTTCATCTTTAGGATTTAGCAGAAATTTTGCATGTTATTTTATGTTTGTATCAGCTAATAATGATTTTAGAGTATTTTAAATTGAAAATATAATTTTATACCTTGACTTTTGTAGGTGATTCTATCATGTATGGCACTTTGGCTTATTCATAATTCGGACCATGAGCTGGTACTCCAGGGATTCCTTACCCCCTTTCCCCCTGTACCCCTTTCAACCCTACTCTACAACCTTTTGCTCTTCTTCTTTGTCTATTCATCTTCCTAGAAGAGTTGTTATAAGACATGAAACCATTGTATGCTCAATTTATCCACCAACCTCTCAGCAGCACCTTAGTTTACCTTGTTAAGCGGCCTATATGTACGCTGCATTTTTACCCACTCATTGATTTGCTGACCCCTTGGTCACACATTTGAGGTCGTGCATTTCTCTTTATCTCATCACCATCTGTCTACTTCACTTGTTACAATGTTACGTTACCTGTACTGTTACCTTCTCAGAATTGAACTGTTCGCGCACACACACTATACGCTACAACAACATAGCTTCATGTAACTCTGTGTCTTGCACTAATCCAACTGTATGTATGGTTCTAAACTCTTTTACTCTTCGACTTCAATAAAAAATTTGAACAAGAAAATATCACTTTAATAGTTTTGGTGGGGGGGCTCTCTCAGGTAGGCTGTACGGGAGCCCGTGATTTCTAACTATAGTACTTGTGCCTGTACACAGTGAAACTAAACCTCCCACAGTTCTTTTCTGACAGCATCTCCTCCTTCAAAGTATTATGTGGTCCAATCAGTGGAGGGCATACAATGCTAACGGAGACACAGTGGATAGGCATGCAGGGACCTGTTGTCCCACATTAGTCATCTAAGGAGTTCATCTACTTTGTTAAATGGGCCCGTTTGTCAGCACCTGGTTTTATAATGTAGATACCCCATCTAATGATTAGTAATTGCAATATATTACATTTTTGGTTTTGGGTTTATACCACTTTAAATTTCCTCTTTAAATTTTATGTAGTAAAGCAGAAATTATTCTGCAAAATCATGTTGTTCAGAGCAATCAGTCAGATTTCTTTTTTTCTTTAATATACCTACCTTATCTGATTGATTGCTATAATGGGACAGTTTGTTTTGCTAGCTTTTTGTTTTATTTTTGTTTCAATGTGAATCTTTGAGAATCTTAACAAACACAGATGTAAAACTGAAGCATTACTGTGTAAAATTAAGCATCCATGCTGTAGGCAACGTTACGTGAAAAATGCTCCATAGAATTGAATTTTCTAGATAAAAGGGAATAAAAAAAGTAATTACAGATTGTGACTGTATTGTTTCTTAGGCTTTTGTTTTTCTTTTATTCAATAAATTGGATATCAAAAATGATAACAATTTCTTATTTCTCTGATAAATCATTGCTTTTAATAATAGATTAACTTTCTTAATCATCTCCCACATTGCTGACACACTGTAACAATAGTCCGATAAAAACCTTTCCAGGTCCCGATTAAAACAATTACGTTTCTTGATTTAATTAGTTAAGTTTTGTACATTTCGGTGTTTTATGTTTTACATATACTGTTGAAAAAAAAAATGTATATATATAGATATATTATTATTATATTATTATACAGTATTTATAAAGCGCCAATAGTTCGCTCAGCGCTGTACATTACAAAGGGGGACAGAACAATACCAATACAATGCAAAACATGAGGAAATTGAGGGCCCTGCTCTTTCGAGCTTACAATCTAGGACATATGATATGTTGAGTGCAAAATGTATTACATTAATTTTTACTGTACTTTTACATACTTTTTTTTCTTTAATTTTCTTTTTGTTGCATTTGTTCCATTGGGTGAAACACCTGGGCTGATTTACTAAAGGATATCTGCATGCAGTGGTACATCAGTTATGTGCAAACAAGTCAATAATATGCTCCTTGAATATTTAGGGTTGGATTTATATTTTTTTTTCCTAGGCCTGCTATTTTGTTCCCTGCTTATCAACAGTTGTGGTGAATATCGCTTCAATCAGGCTACAGGCTTGCTGGCCACCAAGGGCGCTGGCGGGGAAGGGAGGGCACATTTTTAAAGCCCCATAAAAGTTATCGCATCAGATCATTTTTATTCAAAAGCCCATTGCCAGCTGGTTAACCCAGTACCAAGCTCACGGGTGCAGGAGCAGCCAGGAGTAGGGTTGCCATGTCATCCCTTTAAAACCAAACACATTATTTACACAGGTTCTGTGGTTGATTAAGGTGGTAATTAAACTCACCTACTGCCTCATCTGCATTAAATTAGCCTTGGAACCTGTGTAACTAATAAGTGTTCAGTTTTAATGGAATGAGGTGACAACTCTAGCATGGAGCTTCTGTAAACCCTTTGCTTACCATGCCATTTATAAATGTACAATGATGAAAAAGGAGTTAAAGAAAATGAATGCACCCAGAATATCTAAGGACTGGTAAGCTGCAATATGGTAAATTCATGTTTCATGTAGATGTCCTTTAAGAACCCTTTCCTGAATAAGACCATAGGTCTCTCCTTTTATGGCTGTTGAACCCTATTGTTATCTTGTTGTCTCCTTGTTTTTCTTGTACTGATTTAATTGCAGGCCCTTCCGAAAAACAGCATGCTCCATCTATCTGGAATAGGATCAGAGCTGTGTCTCTATAGATAATTTACTTCTTTTCCTTTGTCATTATTCATCATGGAAACAGAGGCAACATTACTGCTCCTGGAACATACTTTTCTCTAAACATTTGAAATGCCAGTTTTATATGACACATAATCTTCAATGATAGATAAGTAGGCCAGAATTAATTTAAATGAGGTTCAGTCTCAGTTCAGTAATTTATCTTCTGCTTGCCGTGGCAGTAAATACATCAATCTATACTTTATATGAACGCTGCCTGGAGATACACAGTCACAAGTGACTTCTCTTAAACTTTGTGATAGACAGTTATCACCAGTTTTCTTGGTGGCGCCTACCCTAGTGGGTACCAGTAACAGTGCATAATGCACTATGTCATATAATTCAACAGTGATAGGTGTCTGTGTTGAATCTGTTTTTAGACATATCTTTCCAGCCGGGGATTTAATTTTTGGGGTACGCCTGTCAGGTCCACCAAATCTGACAAAACAACATTACTGATAAGGGCCAGACATCCTGTTGAACTTGCAAGTACCTGTGCTTGTCTTATTATTTAATTTTGGATAGAGTGGAGAAAAGTTTAGAACCATTTGCATCCATAACAGTGTCACTAGTACAGGGCTCCGTGTCTCGAGTACAGTGGTCAGGGGTATGTAAAGCCCAGTGCTGTATGCTACATACCCCTGACTGCCATAGTCTGTAAGCTGTTCTGTATGCTACATACTTATATACTACTGCACTCTGTATGTTACATATGTCCAGGGGTGGACTGACAACTCATGTGGCCCCCGGGCAATAGGGGATCATGGGGCCCCTGTGTCCTTGGCCAAACTCAAAAAAGCCTATGAAAAATATACCAGGGGCATCTCATGGGGCCCCCTACTGACCCTGGGCCCTCGGGCAGTGCCCGAGTTTCCAAATGGTCAGTCCGCTCCTGCATATGTCTGACTGCTGCACTCTGTACACTAGGCTGTATATTAAATACTCCTGTCCCCTGTACTCAGTACATTAAATACTCCTGGCCCTATACTCTTTATGTTGTGAACATGTGTGCCTTGCACTCTGTATGCTGGGCTGCTCATTATCTACTGCTGATGCCTACACTCTGTGTACTATATATTCATCATACCTGCACTCTGTAAGTTACATTCTTCAGACCCCAGCACTCTGTAAGTTACAGACTTCTTATCTCCACATTCTGTGCATTACATGCTCTTAACCCCTGTAGTGTGTACATTATATACTCCTGACCCATGCACTTTGTAAGTTGCATGCTTCATATGCCCAAACACTCTGTAAGTCACATACTTTTTATCTCAAAACTCTGTGTGCTACATACTCCTGACCCCTGCATTCTGTAAATTACATACTCCTGACTCTCTGCATTATAAACTTCTCACACCTGTACTCTGTAAGTTACATGCTTCAGGGGTGTGGCTTGTGACACCAAGATGAGTGCATTTTACAAGAACTCCATGTCTGTGGAAGAGGAAAACAGCCTGAGGAAGCATGAATTCTACATAATGGGGAAGATTGGTAAAGCTCTACCTCCAGCACACTCCCCGCACTCACAAGTAGGGAAGCAGTTGCCGCCTATCTTCCGCACACAACAGGGAGAGTCCTCCTCACAGAGTTTGTGGCAAGCCTCCCACTCTGCTTCAGAGAGGACTCCAATGCCTATGGATGAGCAGAGCAAGGCCGTGCTGCTTTCCAGGATCTGCCAAATGCCTAAAATGTTGGATATACAAGGCTTTGTGGCTGACATTAAAAACACCCTGGCCTCTGGAATAGTGGACCTTAAGGAAGACTTGTGCTCCATTGCCATTCGCCTTACCACTGTGGAACAAATGGTTCAGCACTATGAGGATGCCATCATGGACCTCCAACACGTGGCTGCACAGTACAATCTTCAATGGATCTCTATGCAGCGCCATGTGAAGGATCTCGACAACAGGGGCCGCAGACAGAATCTGAGAATTAGGGGTATCTCAAAAACTGTAACAAATCTGGCAGGCCCTGCAGACTTTATTTAATGATCTTTTGGAACAGCCACCTGGTACCCCAGTGCTGTTTGAGCAGGCCCACAGTGTTCTTCAGCCTCGGGGAGGGGAATCTGACCCCCCCCCCCCCCCCTGGGACACAGTGTGCTGCTTTGTGGATTACCAGCTGAAGGAGGACATCCTGAAAATGGCTCGCTCTCAAGAGGAGTTCACCTTTAATGGCTCTGAAGTGCAAGTTTTTCAGGACCTGTCCTTTATTACTATGTGCAATTGGAGGGCTTTGCGTTCACTTCTCCAAGCCTTGCGGGATAAGCAGATCATGTACAGTTGGCATTTCCCTTTCAGCCTCTCTGCTACTCATCAGAGGAAAACCTCTATCCTTCATACCCCAGAACATTTCCAGCACTTCTGCTCTACCCTCCAGGAGTTCTGTCTGCCGGCAGTGTGTCCTGGGCCTTCTCAACCGCTTGGCCGTAGAAGCAGGAGGGGAAGACTTGAGCCCTGCTGTGGAGGACATCTGACTTTCCTGATTGTGCTCTCCCATGTTTCACCTACAGTTGAGGTCGGACCTATCATCCCGCTACTGTCAGATGGGGGAGAATGGTTTATCCTGTACACCAGACTTGCAACCCCTTCTACTTTCTCCCTGTTGAATCCTTTTTTCAGGCCGCCCTGTTCCTATCCCCCTCTCCCTCTACGTTCATCCCCTTTTGGACTGCTGGTGGTACAGAGTTTTTCTTCTTCGGCTTTTGTAGGGGTCTTCTGCGAAATTACACAAGTCATGTTCCACTCATCACCCTGCTTATGACTTGTGTCCTCCACCCCATCCTGTACTGTGTCCACATTTGTTCATAGTTTTTTTTTTTAAACTATAGTCCGGCCCTCCAACGGTCTGAGGGACAGTGAACTGGCCCCCTGTTTAAAAAGTTTGAGGACCCCTGGTCCACCAAACCTGGGAGCCAGAATCTTAAATAGACTCTGTCATGATCCAAGATGGCCACCAGAGTCACATGGGGCAGAAGCATCCAACCGGGTAGCTTCTCCAGTGACCCAGGAAATCATCATCGTTCCTCTTGTCTTCCTCTCCCTCTGCCATGTCACTGCAGTTAAGCACCACCTGCAGTGGAGAAAGTAGACTGCACCTGCTACATGTGTATTTCATACTCCTGACGCTTGCTCTCTGTGTTACATACTTATGATTCCAGCAATCTGTGTGTTATGCAAATCACTGCGCACTGGGTTTTACATTACATACTTCTAATTTCTGTGATATGTAATAACATACCTGTACACACCTGTACATTGCATACTACTGATCCTTGCACACTGTTACATGCGTCTGGCCACAGCACTACATATGTTGTATTGTACATTGCATACTTCTAGCCAAAGTGTTCATTGTCTAAACCAGGGGTCCTCAAACTTTTTAAACAGGGGGCCAGTTCACTGTCCCTCAGACCGTTGGAGGGCCGGACTATAGTTTAAAAAAAAAAAACTATGAACAAATACACAGTACAGGAGATGACCAGAGACTGCAGACACAGTACAGGAGATGACCAGAGACTGCGGACATAGTACAGGAGATGACCAGGGACTGCGGACATAGTACAGGAGATGACCAGAGACTGCGGACACAGTACAGGAGATGACCAGAGACTGCGGACACAGTACAGGAGATGACCAGAGACTGCGGACACAGTACAGGAGATGACCAGAGACTGCAGACATAGTACATGAGATGACCAGAGACTGCGGACATACAACGGTGGCGGGAATACTGGGCCGGCCGCTCCATAAGACGCACAGACATTTCCCCCCAAGTGTGTCTTATGGAGCGAAATATACGGTAAATACAGGACACCTTGTTGGGTCAGATCTGTGTACAATGTAAAGAGAGGGGGGGGAGATAAGGAGGGGAGAGAGAGAGGAGGGGGAGAGTGAGAGAGAGGAGGGGGGGATAGAGAGAGAGGATGGTGGAGAGAGAGGAGGGGGAGGGGAGAGAGAGAGGAGGGTAGAGGGGAGGAGGGATAGAGAGAGGAGGGGAGAGAGAGAGGAGGGGGGAGAGAGATGGGAGGGAGGAGGGGGAGAGAGAGAGGAGGGGGGAGAGAGAGGGGGAGAGCAGGGGGGAGTGAGAGGAGGGGGGGGAGAGAGGCGGGGGAGAGAGAGGAGGGGGGAGAGGAGGGGGAGGGGGAAGAGAGAGGAGGGGGGGAGGAGGGGGGAGGGAGAGAGGAGAGAAGAGGGAAAGAGAGAGGGAGGAGATCGATCATCTATTGCACTTATCTAGGGTCCATGGCCGTGATACCCGACATGCAGCAATGGAGTCTCCTCTCTTGCTCCCCCTCTTCATGGTCAGCTCTAGGCTCTGCCCTCTGGCCGTGACGGTTGCATGCACTGATCAGAATAGATGGCTGGCTGGCTGCAGAGGCCAGGTGAGTGGTGCGGGTTCATAAGCCGAGCCCACCTTCCCCTGTTCTAGAATTGCTGATCCCGCCCTCCCGCCTTCCGCCCAAGCCCTGCCGAGCTCTCCCGACCTGCCAAACCCTAGTCCCTTGCCTTGCGGCAGATACGTCCCTGCCCGGTGGGCTGGATAAATGTCCTCGGCGGGCCACATGTGGCCCGCGGGCCGTAGTTTGAGGACCCCTGGTCTACACAGTTGCCATGGCAAAATCTTATTTAAAGAGACCTTATTGCCAGACCAGGGGCGGACTGACAACTCATGGGGCCCCCGGGCAATAGGGGATCATGGGGCCCCTGTGTCCTTGCCCAAACTCAAAAAAGCCTATGAAAAAGGTACCAGGGGCATCTCATGGGGCCCCCTACTGCCCCCAGGCCCTCGGGCAGTGCCCGAATTTCCAAATGGTCAGTCCGCCCCTGTGCCAGACCATTCACTTCAACAACAATCCTCCCATAAGCTTGTATGGGCATTTTATGTACTTTATTCTTTATATTTACCTGTAAAAGTGTCCTTTGTGTAGGCATCCAAAAGCTTTAAGGGCCAATTCACAGTATATGCAGTGATAGACAGTTCACCGCATGGTAAAATGCCTGTCACAATGGGGACACAGAAAACAATTGTTTCCTATGTGTCCCATTTACACTGCAGTGCAGGCTAGCGCTAAGTGAGACGCAGACATGCTGCTGCTTTCAGGCCGAATCACCCTGTAATGTCGGGCAAGGCAGTGAATCACGTTGCCCGATATTGCAGGGAATGAAGTGTGTGTTTTGTACACTTCACATAAAGTTTGATCAAAACAAAAAGAAAAAAAAGGGGGAGCCATGTAATGCGCCAAACAGCACATCACACTGCCCCCTAGTGCAGCCAGCAACACAGAGCGGCCAGAGTGGTGAATCGCTCCTGCTGCTTTTCATTGCAGTGTGAATTTGCCCATAGACTACTGCTGGGCACCAAGGTTTGTGGGAAGATGTGATGTCAGCAACCCCAGCAGACTCTGAGCTGCTACTAAAGTGACACTCTGTAGTATTTCCCTTCAGCTCTTCTCTGGCAGCTACATAAAAGGTAGCAAGGAGGTGGAGTAGAGGAGTTGGGTCAGCACAGACAGTAATTAGAAACTCCCAGAAGAGGAGAATGCTATGACATGCAAAGAGAGAGGGGGACTGATTGGTGTTGCTTCTTCCTCTTCCACTCTATGCTCTGCTCTCTGGGACTACCAAAGGGCCCATACCACATCATATTCTTGTATTTATACCGCTTGCATAAACAAAATACACTTAATGACAATGTCCTCTTTAGGTTGATAATTTTAATTTCCATCAAACGATGGGGCATCCTTACATTCCTAACACATTACCCAGTCTCTATAATATTTCCCTTCAGCCCTTCCCTGGCAGCTACATAAAAGGTAGCAAGGAGGTAAGGGGTGGAGTAAAGGAGCTGGGTCAGCACAGAGAGTAATTAGAAACTCCCAGAAGAGGAGAATGCTATGACATGCAAAGAGAGAGGGGGACTGATGGGTGTTGCTTCTTCCTCTCCCACTCTGAGCTCTGCTGTCAGGGACTACCAAAGGTCCCATACCACATCATATTCTTGTATTTATACCACTTGCATTAAAAAAAATACACTTAGGCAGGATTCACACATATGCGGTACAGTATATCGCATGTAATTCACACAGGAACCACACTGCATTCCTGTGCAAATCACATGCGAATTGTGTGCGGTGCGATTGGAGCCATACATTTTGTAATGCTCAAATCACACCGCATCCGCACCAAAAAGGTGCAGGACCCTTTTTTTAGTCCACACTAGAATCAGATTGCATAGGTATTCACACCCATGTGATTCGATTCTGCACATCGCACTGCGTTTTGCGGACCAATTTCGGGGTGTTGTTAACTTAACAAACACACCCGCAACGGTTCACATGAACGGGGTGAGATTCTGATTCGTTGCGGAATTTGCACAGGAAATGCTGCGAATTCCACACCGCATCCGTGTGAACCCAAGCTGAATGGCATATTAATAATTGTAGAGCTTCATTAATTTGTGTCCTTTAGCTCTGCCTGTAATTCAGTTTCTAAATATTTTTCTTGTTGTATCAATACCAAAGCATGGATTGAAAACAAAGTATTCCCCAGAATATACATCGTGGAGGCTGGAGACTGCAACTGCCGAGATAATGACACCCCAGATCAATCAATTTAGGAACTTCACTCATTTAGCCAGAAGATTGCTTTCGCAATTAATTTCCAGGATAATCTCTCCAGAAGAATTTAGGTAATGTTGAATATGCATATTTCTATTATGGTGTCGCTGGAGTTCCTGTATAATTCAACAAATTAATGACAAAAATTATGTTTTAAGCTAATGTAACAAGGCTGCATGAAGGTTTGGTCTGATTGCTGCATTCATTTTCTTTCCTAATAGGTTGTTAAGCGTGTTCATAAATTACTCAAAGTCCCTGAATATTTACAGTTCAGAAAACGTCATTAAAAGACAGGGTGACCTATTTTATTAAAGTGGAATTCTTACCACCGTACTATGTTGAACTCAAAAGAAAAAAAATCAACCAATTTGCTATTTACATGATGGCAAGCAAAAGAAGCTGTAAAGTGATATAAAGAGTATTACACGTTGGAGACCTTTTTAACGTTGTTGTCTGCAGCCTGGAATCTTTCCATTATCCTTTCTCAGAATGAACAGGTCAAAAGTCACACAGAATAGAAGTACAGTATTGCTACTGCTGTAGAAAAGACAACCTGATCCGCGAGGGAATAAAAGCAGAAAGAATGCTAAATTGCTCACATGCAGGAAAAGATAAGCACTACATTTATTTATTCCAGGTACTTATATAGCGCCATCAATTTACGCAGCGCTTTACATATAAATTGTACATTCACATCAGTCCCTAACCCTCAAGGGGCGTACAATCTAAGGTCCCTAACTCACATTCATATACAAGGGCCAATTTAGACAGGATCCAATTAACCTACCTAGAGCTTAGTTACAGTGAGAGATAATAGGAAAGCTGGAAACATGGGGACTGTACAACTTTGTTTTTTAAGGATGAACTCAAGTCAAAAAACAAGATGAAAATGAAGGATCCAGTAAAAGATACAACAGCAAAACAAGCCTTTCTGCAATATTCACCTTCAGTCCACAGCTTCTCCCGCAGTAATTTTTTTCAGATGTTCTCAGTCTGATGACCAAAGCTGGAATTTGCTCACTGTCTCAATCTTGGGCATTGCTTTTGTAATCTACCTAAGGCATGCCTGGGCCATTGTATATGCAGTGGTGTATTTAGATTTTGTGCTGCCCTAGGCAACACAAAAAATATGACAGTACCCCCCCCCCCTTCCACTGGGAAAGTGGAGAGAGACTTACCCCATCACAGCTCTAATGCGTCACCAGGAACCAGCGGCTGAAGGCAGAGCACAGAGCAATCAGGACAACCAGTGTCCCTTCTTCTGGGGACAGCGCCGCCCCCCTGAAGAATGCCACACCTTGTTTGCCTTGCAGTAAATACGCCCCTGTAAATGTGATACAACTGGATGAGATATCTTGGTATACAACATCCATTGGGCATTTTATGTCCATTTTACATGAGCAGGGCATTGCCTATTACTCCTCCCACTACATCTGAATGGAGGTTGTTTGATGCATGGACAGTGATATACTATCACACCCTATGTTTTTTTTTCCTAGTTTTCCCCCCCAGCCCGTTTTCCCTAGCCTAGTTCCCCCCCCCCCCATCCTCACCATCACGACTAGCAATGCCACCATCTATCCCACCTCACACACCAAAGTCCTGGGTGTCACCCTGGACTCAAACCTTTCCTTCCAACCTCATGTCCAATCACTATCAAATTCATGCAGGCTCCACCTCCGCAACATCTCCAAGATACGTATGTTCCTCACCCCAGACACCACTAAACAACTCGTTCACTCCTTTATTATCTCATGCCTGGACTACTGCAACTCCCTTCTCATTGGCCTACCCAAACACATGCTATCCCCGCTCCAGACTATCCTGAACTCAGCGGCTAGACTCATCCACCTTACCAACCGCTCTCCGCTTCTGCCACCCCCCTATGCCAATCCCTTCACTGGCTCCTGATTGCCCAACGCATTAAATTCAAATTAATAACTCTGACATACAAAGCCATTCATAACGCTGCCCCAAACTACCTCACTGACCTGATACCCACATACCACCCTACCCGTGCCCTTCGCTCCTCACAAGACCTCCTACTCTCTAGCTCCCTGGTCTCCACCTCCCACGCCCGACTTGAGGACTTCTCCAGGACTTCCCCCATCCTCTGGAACTCCCTACCCCAATCCATCAAACTGTCACCACCCTCCTCACCTTCAGGCGCACCCTGAAAACCCATCTCTTCAGGGAAGCCTACCCCACCCTCACCTAACAGTCGTTCTCCTACCACTCCATCCCCCACAGCCACTTCCTTCTGTACCTGTACCCCAGCAATGGGCAAACTACGGCCCGCGGGTTGTACACTGCCCGGCGGACCTTTTAATCCGGCCCGCGGAGCTAGGCTCCCGCTAGGCTCCTCTCAGTCCGCCCTGAAGACTGGTGTAGCATGAAAATCCATCTCCTATGAGGATCTGTCCCCCTCGACGTATCTGCGCATGTGCCGGAGATCGCCGATCGGCTGCTAATGCCTGAAACTGGCACATGTGCAGATACGTCGAGGGGGACAGATCCTCATAGGAGACAGATTTTCATGCTACACCGGAACGGCGCGGGAAGACGGCGAGAGGAATGCGCGGAGCAAAGGTAAGTGAATTGACACAGGGGGGACTTGGGGACTTAATATGGGGAATGAATTACTATATGGGGGATGAATTACTATATGGGGGATTAATTACTATGGGGGATGAATTACTATATGGGGGATGAATTACTATGGGGGATGAATTACTATGGGGGATGAATTACTATATGGAGGATGAATTACTATGGGGGATGAATTACTATAGGGGGGATGAATTACTATGGGGGATGAATTACTATATGGGGGATGAATTACTATATGGGGGATGAATTACTATGGGGGATGAATTACTATATGAGGGATGAATTACTATATGAGGGATGAATTACTATGGGGGATGAATTACTATATGGGGGATGAATTACTATATGGGGGATGAATTACTATGGGGGATGAATTACTATGGGGGATGAATTACTATATGGGGGATGAATTACTATATGGGGGATGAATTACTATGGGGGATGAATTACTATATGGGGGATGAATTACTATGGGGGATGAATTACTATAGGGGGGATGAATTACTATGGGGGATGAATTACTATATGGGGGATGAATTACTATGGGGGATGAATTACTATATGGGGGATGAATTACTATATGGGGGATGAATTACTATGGGGGATGAATTACTATATGGGGGATTAATTACTATGCTTACTATGGGGGATGAATTACTATGGGGGATGAATTACTATATGGGGGATTAATTACTGTGCTTACTATGGGGGAATATTACTATACTTACTATGGATGACACATACACATCATTCATCTACTCTTGGTCCGGCCCCCGGGTCCAATATATGAACCCATTGCGGCCCTCAAGTCAAAAAGTTTGCCCACCCCTGCTCTTCCCCCTCCCTCCTAGATTGTAAGCTCGAAAGAGCAGGGCCCTCGAACCCCTCGTGTATTGTATTGTTACTGTATTGTCTCATGTACTGTCCCCCCACTCTAATGTACAGCGCTGAGCAAACCCTTTGGCGCTATGTAAACACTGTATAATAATAATAATAATAATAATAATGGTGGGATTACCAGCTTGACGGCCTGAAGTGGGTAGCTACAAAATTTGATTGTTCAGTGAATCAAATGATGGTCCACAATATCCATGTATTTGCATCCTACAAGTGGCTATAAAGCATATAAAGCATATAGTGGCTTCCCATTTGGCTGGTTGACAGGATCTTTGAATATGTTTCCCTTGGATAAGGTATTAGTGGATTTATGAACACACACCTTTACAAGGAAGGGATTATTATCATGCAGGATTTATATAGCGCCAATAGTTTGTGCAGCACTTTACAATATAAGGGAGACGGTACAATTACAATACATTTCAGTACAGAAGGAATAGGAGGGCCCTGCTTGTGGAGCTTACAATCTAAATGAAGGGGGAGGTGATACAAAAGGTGATAGCTGTGGGGGATGATCTGGTGGAGCTGATTCAAGTACAGTTCTTAGGTGGAGGTGGGGTAGGCTTCCCTGAAGAGGTGAGTTTTCAAAGATCGCCTAAAGGCAGACAGGGTGGGAGCTGACCGGACATGCTGTGGTAGGGAGTTCCAGAGGATGGGAGAGGCTCTAGAGAAGTCCTGGAGGTGAGCATGGGAGGAGGTGATGAGGGCGCTAGAGAGGAAGATATCATGGGAGGAGCGGAGTGGGCGATTTGGGCGGTATTTGTGGATGAGGTTGGCGATGTAGCTAGGGGCAGCGTTGTGGATGGCTTTGTAAGGTGTGGTTAGTATTTAGAATTTTATATGTTGGGTAATGGAAGCCAGTGAAGGGATTGGCAGAGGGGGGCAGCAGTCGCTGATCGGTTGGTAAGGTGTATGAATCTAGCAGCAGCATTCATAATAGACTGAAGGGGGGATAGCCTGTGTAACGGTAGACCAGTGAGGAGGGAGTTGCAGTAATTGAGGTGGGATATAACCAAGGCGTGGATAAGTTGTTTTGTGGTGTCATCGGTCAGGAAGGGGCAGATTTTGGAAATGTTCCAGAGGTTGAGGTGGCAGGATTTAGCCAGTGAGTGGATGTGGGGCCCAAAGGAGAGGTCAGAGTCTAGGATTACACCTAGCACCCTGGCATGAGGGGAAGGACCAATGGTAGTGCTGTTTATTTTAATGGTAAAGTCATGAGTGGGGGGTCGGGAGGAGGAAAAATTACAAGCTCAGTTTTTGAAAGATTGAGTTTAAGGTAGTGAAGTGACATCCATGCTGATATGTCACTTAGTAGATTTGTGTGGAGATTGAGGGGGTGAGCTGGGGATCGGAGAGATAGATCTGGGTGTCATCAGCATAGAAGTGGTATTGGAAACCATGGGAGGTTATCAGTTGGCCCAGGGAGGAGGTATAGAGAGAGAAAAGAAGGGGCCCAAGAACAGAACCTTGGGGTACCCCAACTGAAAGAGGAAGCAGAGCAAGGAGGAGGAGTTGTATGTGACTCTGAAAGTACACTGAGAAAGGTAAGAGGAGAACCAGGAGAGAGCACAGTCACGGAGGCCGATGGAGTTGTGTTTACTGAGGAGGTGGTTGACTGTGTCAAAGGCAGCGGAAAGGTCAAGGAGTAAGAGTACGGAGTAATGGCCGTTGGTTTTAGCAGTTAGTAGGTCATTAGTGAGTTTTAGTAGGGCAGTTTCTGTGGAATGTTATGGGCAGAAGCCAGACTGTCGGGGATCAAGAAGGTTGTTGTCGGCAAGGTAGCAGTTCATACGGTTGTGAACAAGGCACTCGAGAAGCTTGGAGGCAAACAGGAGCAGGGAGATGGGTCTTAAGTTATTCAAACAGGTGGGGTCCAGCAAGGGTTTTTTGAGGATGGGGGTGACCAGTGCATGTTTGAGTGGGGAGGGAAAGGTGCTCATGGAGAGTGAGAGGTTGAAGATGTGGGTTAGAGAGTTTAGGATAGAGCAGGAAGGAGGCTGCAACAATCGTGAGGGGACAGGATCCAGGGGACAGGTGGTGAAGTGGGCCTTGGAAAGGAGTTTGGTAACTTCCTTGGTGGTAACAGGGTCGAAGGAGGAGAGTGTTGAGTTTGGCCCTGGTAAGTTGGTTAGAGGAGGAAGCTTGACACTGGAGATCTCATCACGAATTGTGTCGATATTCTTCTTGAAGTGACTGGCAATCTCCTGTGCAGTAAGTAAGTTGGTGGGTGGAGATAGTGGGGGGTGGAGTAAGGAATTAAGGGCAGAGAAGAGTTGACGAGGGTTGGATGAGAGGGTCTTGATGAGAGTGTTATAGTAGGTTTGCTTAGCAGCGTGGAGGCTGGAGTTGTATTTGAGAAGAGTGGATTATAAAGAATGAGAGTGCAGCGCTAACCCAAATAGCGATAAAACATATGATAGACCACATATGATTGTGGATCAGTAAAATGTCAGTGTAAGTTCATCAGATGTGCTGAAAATGCATACAGTCTCCAATATGTAAAGAACCAAAAGTAGTGACTTTCAGAAATGATAAGAAATAGCCAAATAGTGCACTAACCAGATAGCGCATATTAAAGCGCATGGAGCATTTAAGACCTGCCCCTGGTGCTCAGCCACTGTATCACTGGAGCAAGGAGGTGTCATCTATAGGGTGACCACTAGATGTCATCTATCCGGATGGAAGCTGAGTCCAGCCACTGTATTCAGACTGGATCAGGCTGATGTCATCTATAGGGCGACCACTAGATGTCATCCGTTCCAGGAGGAGCTGTGTCATGGATCCAGGGATGTCACTTGCAGATGATGATGTGTACTCACACGATACGCGTTAGGGAAGTGCCAAGCTATTTATATCCTGTGTACATGTACCTCTGGTCTGGCCGTTTATGAGCAGCTGAACCTTTGTTAGTAAGTTTGTTTCTGATTATTTATCTACTTTAATAAACGATATCATACTATTTGAGGCCTTTTTCCATGGGCTCTTTTATTTCTGGGGAGCCTGTAATTCTGAAGGTCCTGGGGCTGAGCTTAGCAAAGAACACATCTGCAAGTGACATCCCTGGATCCATGACACAGCTCCTCCTGGAACGGATGACATCTAGTGGTCGCCCTATAGATGACATCAGCCTGATCCTCTAATACAGTGGTTGGACTCAGCTTCCATCCGGATAGATGACCTCTAGTGGTCACCCTATAGATGACACCTCCTTGCTCCAGTGATACAGTGTCTGAGCACCAGGGGCAGGTCTTAAATGTCCCATGCGCTTTAACATGCGCTATCTGGTTAGTGCCCTATTTGGCTATTTCTTATCATTTCTGAAAGTCACTACTTTTGGTTCTTTACATATTGGAGACTGTATGCATTTTCAGCACATCTGATGAACTTACACTGACATTTTACTGATCCACAATCATATGTGGTCTATCATATGTTTAATCGCTATTTGGTTTAGCGCTGCACTCTCATTCTTTATCATTTACTTTGGAGGTTCCCGAGGTGCCTTTTTGTGCAAGCAGCTACCGTACTTACACCCATACACTGCGCTCGATTTTATATATAGATTTTATATATAAGTTTATTTTATGAGAAGAGTGGATTGTAGAGGGTAAAGTCTTTCAGGGATTTAGTTTTACGCCATGCTCATTTAAGAGTGCGGCTGCATCTCTTGAGACTTCTGGTGTCATCTGTTTGCCAGGGTTGTGACAGGCGAGGCCTGGTTCTGCGTGTAGAGGATCAAGAGCGTCCAGAGAGGATGATAGATAGTTGTTGTAGGCAGATGTGGCTAGCTCTGGTCAGGACAGGGGTGCAATTTCATCATAGAGGCGCTCAGTAGCGGAGTGGAGAAGGTCAGGGCTGAGGTGATGGAGGTTTCTACAGGTAACGGTTTGCTGGTTGGAGGCATGGGAGGTAGGAGGCATTGAGAGTGTGAAGCTGATAAAGTTGTGATCAGAGAGAGGAAAAGGGGTGTTAGAGAGATTACAGGGAGTGCATATGTGGGTGAATACAAGGTCAAGGGTGTTGCTATTGGAGTGGGTGGTGGCCATTGTGTTAGGTTAAAAGAGGAAGTTAGTTGAGAGGGAGGGAGTAGTTGAGAGGTGGCAGGGGTGAACATTGACTGGGATGTTAAAGTCACCGAGGATGATGGCAGGCACATCAGAGGAGAGAAAGTACGGTAGCCATGCTGAAAAGTCATCAAGGACGCGTGAAACTGGGCCCGGGGGCCAGCAGATGACTGCGATCCTCAGACAAACTGGAGAAAAGAGACGAATACAGTGCACTTCAAAAGAGCGGAGGGACAGAGATGGAGGGGCAGGAAAAACCTGGAATGTGCTTTTTGGGGAAAGAAGAAGTCTGACTCCACCCCCTTTTCACCCGCTGGGTCATGGGAGAGTGCAGCTGAAGAGACAGAGTCGGAATCCTGGAGCCAGGTTTCAGTAATAGCAAGAAGGTTGAGGGAGTGGGAGAGGAAGAGTTCATTGATAGTAGAGAGTTTGTTAGAGGCTGGGCGGGCATTCCAGAGGGCACATAGGAGGGAGGGGTTGGTGCATGGAAGCAGGGCAATTGAGATGAGAGACTGAGGGTTGCGGCTGTGGCCAGAGAGGGGAGGCTGCTGCTTCTGTGGGTTGGAGTTTGATGATGGAGGGCCAGGATTTGGGGAAATGTCTCCAGAAGTTAGTAGTAATAGGAGGGTGAGGGAGGTGAGGTGGGAGTGAGATTTATATGAGGGCAAATGCCGCAGCGCTTTTGTAGCGGTGACATTGTGTGGACCAAGAGAGAGCAGGAGATAAGAGCAGTGATATTGAGAGGGCAGAAGTGAGGGTGATATGTACAGGCTGTGTGGTGGGGAGGAGGGGTAAACAAGAGAGAGTTTGAGAAAAGAGGGCATTATAGCAACAAAGAGTTAGCAAGAGCATGCTGGAGAGAGGAGAGGTAACAAAGGAAGGCTGACTGAAAGAGGTAAGAGGGAAGAGCACATGCAAACTACTTGAAGTGGAGCACTAATGTTTGTACTTGCCTTAGTCAAAGTGTTGTGTTTAAAGTGCGATGTACTTAGCGCCGTAATGCGTACTTTGCGTAAGGAATGCCAGTCTGTCCCTCGCCAGCCCAAGGACTGTACTGAATTTATACTTGGATGGACGGGGATGGACGGACGGACGGGGGTGGGGGGGTGGGGGGGGCAAGGCAATCGTTCAGTTAAGAGCTAATAAATGACACATGGGGGGTGTGTTCTGCCCTTAACACATTGCAAGCAGGATGGACACAAGATAAGGCAAGGTGTTTGATCTCAGCTAAGGCACTATGAGGCTAAGGTCACTTCATACAGGCAAGTATACACAATTGTTACAAAAAAACAGAAATAATCTAACAATGCAGATAAATTCAGGCATGCAAAGTAGCTTAGCGATTGAGAGAGCATTGGAAGCAGTGGTTACCGGGGGCAACAAGAGGCAGTTATCAGTTGCAGGAAGAGCAGGAAGTTTCAAATGGCAATGGAAGCAGTGGTTACCAAGGGCAACAGGAGGCAGTTGTCAGTTGCAGGAAAAGCAGGAAGTTTCAGAGGGCAATGGAAGCAGTGGTTACCTGGAGATGCAGAGGAGAAATGGTGAGAGGATGTTGAGATGTTCCCTTGTTGTCATGTTTAAAGTGCCATGTACTTAGCGCCGTAATGCATCCTGCGAGACTCCAAAATGTTGCCTTGCTGTAACTATGTGATCATTCATTAAAAGTTTTGGATCCATATTGGTGATCCTCGGTGTGCTGATGACATTTTCCCTTGCTGATTCTGTTCGGTTCCAGCCGACAGTCGCTGCAGCACCCACTTATACACACAGCCATTTTTACCACAGGAACGTGTGCATTTGGATTGTACACTTGCATTCTGATCCATTTCTGCATTGCTTTTTGTGATGCATTTTGCATTTTTGTACATGTTTTTGTTGCATATTTTGATGGGGGTTTTTTTGGCCAACCTGTTGCTGGGCAGATTAAAAGTGCAAAACGTATAAAAAATGCATAAGGAGCACACTACATGTGTTTCTGCAGCGTCTCTTTTGAAGTCTATTGAACCAATATGCATAGTTTTGTGTTTAAAAAAGTCCCTGACCCTTTCCCAAAATCGCACCGGTTAAAAACGCAGAGATGCGAACTTCACCCACAGGAAATCATGTTAAATGGACTGTAGTGCATTTCTGCAGAACGCAAAACGCTTAGGTGTGAACCTAGCCTGAATGAATGACACGGCTGTGCGCCCCTTCTCAAATCTTACAGAATACTGCTGGGAGAAGAACCCAATGATCCTTTAAAAAGAGGGTACAGTTTGGGGGTGGTGGCCTAAATATGGGTGTACCATGAAACATGGCCAGAAAGATAGTTATCTTTTTTTCATGAATTGTGTATTTTTACTGTTTCCCTTAAAGCCTTAAAAATACTCGCTTTTCGCTGATTTTTTTTTTTTTTTAATTGGCATTGGTACATGTCAGAGCCCAGCTTTCCATGCCATTTTTTTTCAAAAATTTTTAGTCTAGGGCCGGGCAATGTCAAGCAAACCCCAGGCAGTTTGCTTATCACTAGTTCTTTCAATAATAATAAATCCACGCTTAGGTAAAGAAAAAAAACTCTAGTAGCTGTTATCACCATATCCTGATAACAGATATAAAAGTAAAATTATAGAGCGCTGTGCTACACATTATTTGCCAAGATTAAATCTCAAGTATCACGAAAAATTAGTAATACAAAAACACATATCTTACACTCATAAAAATCCGTGCTGATGTGCTGTAATTACAATAAAACAAGTCTTAAGAATACTATTGTGTGACCATAAACATGAAAAACAATTTTGTTTTAAAAGTGCAAAAGAGTATGTTAAAGTGGAAGACCTCTACTGCATAACCAACATATAAAATGTGTGAAAAAGGGTTACCCCAAAATGATGACCCTCAGATAAAGAGTGGTCGCTAGCTCCTATCACCATGCAACGAATTAAATGAAAGATCCCAAGAACATCCCCCAGCTCAGAGGGATCAGCATAGCATGCAGTAGACGTAAGAAGCAAACACGCTTTCCACAGTGTAAAACCATCACATAAAATCCTTTATTAAAGTGGTTGTAAACCCTTACATACTGTATATCCAATGAAATGACTGGCCTCAGGTGATACACAGAGGTGAAACAAATTGTCCCACATAAGTTGTACCTGTTTATCTGAATATTTTCTTCTCTACATCCATTCAAAGTGCTGAATATATAAAGCTTGTCTGAGAGTTCATAACAAAAGGGGCAGAGAGCCGAAATTACACAGTGCAGAGCTAAGTGAGCTTATTGGAGGGAAGAGACACCACCCCGCATCCACACACAGCTCATAGAAACAGAGCTGAGGCTGTCAATCTGCTGGATGTCCCTCCCATGTCAACATTTTTCCCTTGGTGTCAGGAAAACAAGTCAAAAATATTCCATTCCATGGGCGCAACTACAGGGGTTGCCTGTGCGCCCCCCTGTACACCTGGATAGGAGGGACAGCAGGGTGGCATATAGAACTGCTCACCTCAATTTTCCTCCTGCAGCCACTGAAAGCTAACTTCTCCTCCTCTCCCTCCCGCAGGCATTCAATAGTTGCTGAAGGAATTGGAAAATCAATTCTGCTATGTGCCACCCCACCACCCCTCCTATGCAGCTTTTTTCTGCTGCAGTTGCCGAGTTCCTCCCTCCCCTCTCCCACCAACTGCTGAGGGGGATGTGTCAGGATGGAGAGCAGGGAAGGGGCTGGTAAATATTTCATTTACAGACCCCTTCCTTGTCTGCATGAATAGAGTCAGTGTTCCATATCAATCATTGACTATGTTCATTCATAACTGAAGCATGGTAAACTGTGTTTACTATGCTTCAGTTTGTGAGTGAACAGGAAGCTCAGTACAGAGATATTCCTGACCATTCATTCTGTGCTGCTTAGGTTGCAGAGATGGAGATTGAGGGCTGTGTCCTCAATCTCCTTTCTTTGTCTCAAAGGTGAAACATCAGCTCTGTTTAGACCCCTGATATTTCACTAAAGCCCCAAAGGGGGTTCCTAAAAAGGTGAAAAAAATAATTAAATATAAAATTGTTAAAAACAAAAAATGGTAAAAAAATCATTTAAAAAATTAAGCAACAAAAAAATACAAAGCTACTGACATCAGTGGAAGAACTACCAGGGTCAAAAAGGTCACATTTGTGACTGGGTTCTGGCATTCTCCCTCTGGGCTCAGAGGGCAGGGCCCTGGCCATGGGTCAAGCGGGCCCTTCATGGTTTCTTGCACCAGGGCAGTAAAGGTTCTAGTTATGCCTCTGATCCATGCTGATATCAGAGAAATCAAGCAGAAATTAGACTTGGTGCTCTTAATTTAGACAAGTACACACTATAGTGGGATATGCTTTGTTCATATTTCATGTCTGAGGTTTAGAACCAATTTAAATAAAAATTACACTTACAAAAGTTAGTTTCATCCAAAACACTGTGTATAATTCAAACTCCAAAAACTTCCATCGTCAAAGATGGCCACCGCTCGGCTCACATGCATGGTGATGTCTACTCTGGATCCTTCCAACGCATTTTGTGATATGATGAAATGGATGGAGCCAGGATACTGATCCCACTGAGTTGGGAATGGTCTTGGGATCTTCCATCCTAATTGCTGCATAGTGTTAGGAGACTGGAGGAGCTGTGAACTGGGAGAAGTTTGCTGTTTAAAGTTGTTTATGACTAGTCTGAGGGTCACAACTTTCCAGTAAGCCTTTTTCACACACTGGGTGATTCACTGTAGTTTCATATTCCGCTGATCTTGTCACTGGCACCAAAAAGGTGGTTGCTTATATGAGTGTGTTGCTCTTAATAACCGCCATCATGCTCTTCTCTTTTGGACTTTTGTTTTCACATCTTTTGTTTGTTCACATTTTATATGTTGGTTGTATTTTATTTATTTTGTGCGTTTAAAAGAAATTGGTTTTCATGTTTATGATCACACAATAATATTCTCAACATTTTCTTTATTGTAATTATAGCACATCAGCACAGATTTTTATGAGTGTGTAATATATGTGTTTCTGTATTTCTTACATTTTTTTTTTTATACTTGATATTTAAGCTTGGCACATTATTTGTACCGCTGCATTCTGTCTACACCACTAGTTCTAACCCATCCACTTTCTATCTAAATAAAGAAAAAAAAATTGCTTTTAGATTCAGTTTGAGTTTGAATTTTGACTGGCATGTACCTTTAATGCACCAATTTAATTGCTGCACAGCTCTGTGTAAATTTTATTTTTTATTTATTTTGTAGAAACAAGTTTCAGCTGAAGTCACACCTCCAGTATCACACCATCATAATGACTTTATTGCACCTACTGTATGTTCTTCTCCAGTGTTATCTTTCACATATCCTCATTAACATTCTATGTTACTTTCTGCTTTAATTCCTCCTCAACTACAAGCTCCACTAGTTAGAGAAGTTTACTTTTCTGAATATTCATGAGAAGACAAGTGACACTTACAGCTCGGCTGTCATCTGAAAGTGACTTGTGTTCTTCCTGTGGGAAATTGAAGATGTAGCTCTAACTACTTAGGACATTTAAAGTACTTTTTCTTAAAAGAGGAGGTATGCACATGCTATAACTTTCATTCTCCAAAGAGGGCTTGGAAAGGAAGGAGAGAAGAGAACAAGCAGTTAATGTTATGGTAATTACAGATGAGTTGCCATTTTGGTTTGAATTCTTGCTTGTTCGGAGGCTGGACAAATGTCCAAAATAAACTGGAGTTGAACTTTAAGTAGTAGCAGTGTGTCATACATTTAGCAGCAGTTTTACTACCACTGATAAATGTGACAGCCACCTCTCAGGCTGTTTTTTAGGAAACCAACGGCCGCCAGCATCCTAACAATTATGGTTCATCTCACCCTGACTCAACTGGGTAAAATTTAAAAAAAAATAGTATGAGGTTAACCCCAATATGCATACCAGACCCTTCAGGTCAAGTTTGGATTTTAACCTCCTCGGCGGTCTGATTATTTCCGATTTTTTGTACTGAAAGCGGTACCATTTTTTTGCATGGAAAAATGTCGTTTTTTATTGTAGGCTGTAATTTTTAGGAATAACTCACTGAAATCTGTCCGAACAAGAGTCTATTAAACATCCCGGGTAGGATAAAATTTGAAACACAAAATCATAAATTATAATTTAATAAATAATCATAAAAAATAATAATATAATAATAACAATAAATTTAATTCAATAATATAATCAAACCAAAAACACTGAAATTTGAAATACAGAGGTAAATTCGCACATCGCTGAGCAAAGTCGCAAAATCGTTTTCAGTGTCTGATGACGAATTTCCCCACGAATCATTATCACTCAATTCTGCAAGTGGTTCTGATTTACTATCGCTGTTCTCTAGCTGGTCTAAAACCGCTTTTGATGTAAAGGGATGCTTTTTGGACGCCATGGACTTTTCTAAGTTTCCAGGCAGAAAGAACAGTCAAAATGCAGACAGGGCGCAGGACAAAGCAGTAGGGACAAAATGTATGTGAAATGCATTGAAACAGCAATGTTTTACTATGTAATAGTCATTTTTAAAAAAATGACATTTTTAAAAAATTTCAAATTTGCCGCAGGTCCCGGCGCCAGTACGTCCCGACGTCACAGGGACCGGAACACGGAAGCCGGATGCCGGCATCGGCCGGAGGAGATGGCCGGGGACACTGCAGGGGACACATTATGGGAGCGAAGGACAAGGTAAGTGCTGCAGGGACTCCCTGAGCAACGTCACATGGTAAGCCCGAGTGTAGCTCGGGGTTACCGCTTTTGGTACTGACATTTTACCCCGAGCTACACTCGGGAATACCGCTAGGGAGGTTAAGGGGGTCCTTCAGCATAAAAAAAAAATGAATAGGGGTATTTGTTTTTCACTCTATAGCTTTAGTGACCTTATTTTCCTGTAATAAAGGATATCTTCCATCTTGCAGGCAGCTGAACCCTGGAGAAAACTTCAATGCATCCTCTTGCTGTGGCTGAACTTCTAGTACTTAGGGGTTTAAAAGCTTTAGGCTCTGTGCTAAGCTGCTGTGAAAGAAAAAAATCCTGATGAGAACCCCGTCTCCCCCTTTCTCCTCCTTTAACAAAAGTTATTTCATGGCTTTCACTGCCTGTAACACAGTTTGTGAATAGAGGAGAGAATCCAGTGACTCATCCAACTCTCCCTCATTTACAGACTATGTAAAAGGCAGTGAAAGCAATCAAAGAATGATTTTCAATGAAGAAGGAGGGGGCGGGTCCTTAACGGGATCTTTTGCCACAGCATCCCAGCCCAGAGTCTAAAATTATAAACCCCCTCCATGAGGGAAAATTAGCCACAGGAAGAAGACGGGGCACCCCTGTAGTGAAGATCCTTAAAAAAATTCAGCTGCCTGCACAAAAAGGGACATCCTTCATTAGCTCACTAAAGATGTACAGCAAAAAAAAAAACATTAAAACCCCCAAAAAATGAAACTTTAGATATTATTATTATTATTATACAGTGTTTATATAGCGCCAAAAAGTTTGCTCAGCGCTGTACAATATAGTGGGGGACAGTACATGAGACAATACAGTAACAAAACAATGTACGAGGGGTTCGAGTGCCCTGCTGTTTCGAGTTTACAATCTAGGAGGGAGGGGATAGTGGTACAGGAGGAAGTGGCTGTGGGGGATGGAGTAATAGGAGGAGTGGAGGAAATCGGCTGGGACAACAGCAACTTAGCCACGAAGTGGTAGGCCATGTAAAATGACAGAGTGAGGTCCATAAAGACATGGATGAGTGAGTTTCGGGTGGAGGAACTTGACTGGCCTCCACAGAGTCCTGACCTCAACTCGATAGAACACCTTTGGGATGAATTAGATTGGAAAATGCGAGCCAGGCCTTCTCGTCTGACATAAGCGTCTGACCTCACAAATGCGCTTCTGGAAGAATGGTCAAACATTCCCATAGACACACTCCTAAACCTTGTGGACAGCCTTCCCAGAGGAGTTGAAGCTGTTATAGCTGCAAAGGGTGGGCCAACTCAATATTGAACCCTACAGAGTAAGACTGGGATGCCATTAAAGTTCATGTGCATGTAAGGGCAGGCATCCCAATACTTTTGGCAATATAGTGTATATTGTACATTCATATCAGTCCTTAACCCTCTAGGAGCATACAATCTATGGTCCCTAACTCACATTCATACATACTAGGGCCAATTTAGACAGGAACCAATTAACCTACCAGCATGTCTTTGGAAAGTGGGAGAAAACCAGAGTTTCTAGAGGAAACCCATGCAGGCATAGGAGGACATACAAACTCCAGGCAGGTGGTGCTGTGGTTAGGATTCAAACCAACAACCCTACTACTGTCAGGCGTAAGTGCTAACCATTTAGACACTGTGCTGATCAGTTATATTTTCAATATCAGTGCTAAAACTTCATGATTTTTGTCAAGCTATGCAAACTTTGGAGCACAACTGTATGAAGAGAGTGAGTCTCCTCAGCGGGGATACCCATAGCAATATAAACATGATAAAAAATCCATAACAAGAAAATTATGTTGATTTTACTCATATGGAAGAATAATATATTTGAAATATATTCTAAAAATATTCTTCCCAAATATATTGCCATAATTTGAAATGCTACAATTATGGCCATATTCAATATATTAAAAATAATAATAATAATAATATATATATATATATATATATATATATATATATATATATACTGCATGTTGAAATGCATTTTTATTACAAAATATATGAAAAATATTTTTAAAAATACATTTCAAATATACTTTATGTCTTTAAAAATACAAATCTACATTTTTGGAATGCATTTACAAATATATGTAAACATATGTTAAAAAATCTGGAGAATATATTTAAAAACAATTATTAAAAAAAAAAAAAAAATATATATATATATATATATATAGTTATTTTTTTTTAATATATTGAATATGGCCAAAATTGTAGCATTTCAAATATATGGCAATATATTTGAGAAGAATATTTTTAAAATATATTTCAAATATATTTTTCTTCCATGTGGGTAGCAACACTTTACTCAAAGCTATCCTTGAGCAAAAAAAAAGCAGAGAGAATAATGATGATGGCAAGCAAAAACATGTTCTATAAAGGGAAAGCAGCACAAGAGAAGTTCTGCATGAGAATTGGTGACCAAAAAAGAAAGGAGAAACCTGTAAGTGAATCAAAGCTTTGATTCATGATTTTGACGGCTCCAGGGGTGCAAAATGCAAAATGCAGGCCAAGGGTTGAAATTAGCAATGACATATGTCATGTTAACAATAAGGAAAAGAAGCAGAAACCCAACATACCACCCTAGGTTTGTGCTAATTTTTACACACTGTAATTTTACACAAACAGTATGCAATTATAGCTGCTGTTACAGACTATAATATATATTTTTGTTTTCTATTGACCTTGGAGAGGTGATTTATATGTATTACCTTGCTGACTATGTAACAATGATTATACAGTATGCTTTAATAATACATTGATTTTAACCTTGTATGTCTCATAACATTTAACTGCTTCTTCAGATGTTTGATTTTTTTTTAATTGTGGCCTATCTTCATGCGAGTGTAAACGTACACGTCATGTTTTATTGTATATCACCACTGGGGATTAAATGGAGAGCACTTAAAACGCAGGTATGGTATTAATTTCTCTTAATGTATCACATGGGATGTGAAAATAGTTGATCTCGTGCAGGCGGGTGGATGTGGAATTCCATTAGCAAACATAGAGAAAGCAATCAAACATTTTACAAGCTTTATGGTTTTCATAATTAGGTCGGAAGAATGTGGATTTAACCGATGGGTATATTGTATCGGTTAATATAATACAAACCCAAGCCTCCTTTGAAAAGAAACACTTTTGACTTTGAAGCTTGGAATGATTGTTAAATGGTTCTAATGGGGGTTTTGGAACTATTAAATTCAAGCAGTGTAAATCAATAACTTTCAGGCTTCATAACTAATGTATTTTTTATAACCTGTGTAACAAATATGCTGTATGACTTAACAACACTACAAAAAAAAAATACATAAAGCCTTCAACCACAGGCAGGAAAAATAAAATAACCAAATCATAAAGTAAAATGTAAGTACTTTATTGTAGAGTTATGTAGAACACAAAGGTCATATTTGAGAATTAAACATATCACACTGATGCAAAATAAGTGACTTTTTCTTTCAAAAGCAAATTTATGCCCCCGTGAAACATAGCAAACTAACAGCTGGAAACACACACAAACCTACAAGTAGAGTAAAAACAATTAGCACTCTATTTGTGATGCAGAAACAGCTTGTCTTGGTAGAACCTGACATAGGAAAAAGCTGGTACACACAGAGTTTATATTTTGGGTTTAGGTGGCTATGTTTCTGATTTAGGACCCATTCACACCTGAATGTTTTGTAGCTTGAAGCATCAAAACCCACAACAATAAAACTCCCATTGATTTAAATGTTGCTAGATGACTTTTGTACAGTACATGAGCTTCTTTTTAGCTAGATTTGGGGTTTTTTTTTGGTCTCATCGACTTCAATGGAAAACTATAATGAAAAACTTTGTGGTGAATAGTGTCCAGTCCTGCCCCAGTTAATCTCCTGAATGGCACATTGCTCCAAAAACACCAGATAAAGTACAAAAAAGCTTGTAGATGTAGCTCACCTCTAGCTGTAGTTCTCTATCTCTACTTCAATCAGTTGAGCAGCTTGTGATTATTTTGGGCTGTTTTGTGTCTCATGGATTGCAGGTTTGACTGCTTCCCCCACCCTTCTGGAATTTTCTGGAATATAGTGGGCTGGGAGAGTGAAGTAAGCAGCCCGAATATTAATGTGGTCCCAGCCAATCCCTGGGGGAGGGTTCCCAGTAGGTTACTAGGTGTCAGGGTGTGAGCCAGAAGAGGAATGCGCAAAAATCTGGCACATGTGCAAGTGTTCAACATGACTGTGCTCACTTGTGCAGGAATGCGTGGAAACGTATTGGGATAGCACTTGTTTGCACACCACGCATGATAGTTCCTGGTGCTATATTGTCATTATTAGGACAGCAGATACACTCTGACATTACTGATTGGTCTTCAGCTCTCTGTATCCTGTGGTCCTGTGTGCTCAGTATTTTTGGGTTTCCTGTTACTGATCTGGCTTGCTTCTGGTCTTTTCCCCTGCTTCTCTCCTGGCCCTGGCTCTGGCTTGCTCCACAGACTTGGCCCTGTCTGGTACCTATGTGTGACCCCAGCTTACGTCAGACTACGCTCCTGTTCATGCCTCTGCCTGGCTACAATGACAGACCTTGGCTCCAGTTTCTGACTATGTCTCCTGTCCAGCTCTGCTAACCAAGATCCGCCTGCAAGTTCAGTGTGCCACATGAACCAGCTGCATTACCATTTGGCACGATCTTCTGTAAGGGCCTCATCACCACAGACCCATATGGCAACAGCACAGCTGGAAACCGGTGCTTCTTTGGGCTCAACATCCCAAGTCACCAACTCCAGGGGTGTTGTTCACTCAGTCGCAAAGGGAAGCCCTCTCATCACCTTTGCCTTAGACATGGTACATGACACTGGAAGAGTGCAAAAATAGTATGGAAGAGTGAAAAAAATAGTATGAGGCCTGGAGCAGAGGGTTTTTTGTCCAGAACGAGAAGATTCCAGCCTGAAAAGCTGCTACCCTTCTGGGCAGTCCAGCTGTGCTTCTTCATTTGCTCATCGAGGTCCAAGCTGTGCCAGTTGGGGACCTAATCAACTGAATTTAGCCGGAGCTGATTGAGATATTTCTTCTTGGGGATCTGGCCTGAAGAGTTCACAGGAGACATGTGTGCTGCTATCCCGCTGGAATTAGTCTCAGCATGTGCTTAAAGGTGTACATTCCTTATGGTGTCCCCATGTAGCTCATCATTCGCTGCTGTAAGGACTGTGCTAGGAAGTTTGAGGAAGTGAGCGGTGCCCTGAAGTTGTTACTTTGTCCTTCAGGACTATCGCAGTCACCCTGCATCCAAGTTCAAGTTTAATAAACCATCAAAAAAATAATACTTCTAGACTGTCAGAGGACAGAGGAGTAACTGTGACTGTGCTGTGCCTGACTGCTAGTATACTAACTGGGGAAAGGACTTTGGGACCAAATCTAGTGGGCCCTTTTTTGGGGTGAGTGCTACATGTGGGGGCTCTGTCCAGGATTTCCCTTTAGGCATCTGTAGCAGCTATTATTAGTGACTGTTGGGAGAAGTGAAGCCAGGATCTTTTTGTGGACTGTTTGGTGTATGCAGGTCTAAAAGAAGGATGCTACAGTGAACTGTGATAAGGAAAAGTACCTGCTTTACAGTAACGATAACTGCCAGACATGAGTGCATTCCCAAGCGTAAGGAGATGGTTTGGGAGGGAGAGGTTGGTTCCAGAGGAGGGCAAAGTTTGGTATGCATGTGGAGAAGATGGAAGTCTGAGAAAGACTTTGCTAAAATGGAAGAGAAGAAAAGTATTTGCTGCAATGGTGCAACTTCATTTTTCAGATTGCCAGATTATAGGCAGGTTGGAATTAGCTAGATAGGTGTTGCCCTGGACCTTGGATTGTTAATGCCTGCCCAGATTTTTGTTTTTTATTGGTGGGATTTTTGGGTCCGACCCAGGGGCAGACTGACAACTCATGGGGCCCCTGGGCAATAGGGGATCATGGGGTCCCTGTGTCCTTGCCCAAACTCAAAAAGCCTATTAAAAAGGTACCAGTGGTATCCCATGGGGCCCCCTACTGACCCCGGGCCCTCGGGCAGTGCCCGAGTTTCCAAATGGTCAGTCCGCCCTTGGTCCGACCCACTGCACCAGTGCATATAAAAGTGGAAAGTGGGCTGAGCCCGAGAGCCAATAGGGGTGATTACCTGGCCTTGTTTCTTCTGTGTTACGCGGTCTTGCCCGCTTTTCCAGTTCCCCAATTTGTACTGGGGGGGCCTTACTGGTTTGAGGGGGAGCTCTGTGGGGGAGATCTGTACTGGGGAGGAGATTTGTATTGGGTAGGAGATCTGTACTGCTGAGAAGATCTACACTGGGAGGGGAGGTCTGTTCTGTGGGGTAAGATCTCTTAATAGGAGAGATTTATATTGGGGGGGGGGAATCTGTACTGGGTGGGGATATCTGTGCTGGAGGAGGACCTGTACTGGATGGAAATCTGTACTGGGTGGGGATATCTGTGCTGGGAAGGTGTACTGTAGGAAGGGGGATTTGTGCTGGGTGGGTTACTGTAGAGGGATTATTTTCTGGGAGTAGAACTGCACTTGGGGAGTTGGGGGGATCCGTACTGTGGGTGGTTGTGTACTGGGAAGATATCTTTACTGGGAGAAAAATATGTTCTGGGACATGGAGCTGTACTGGGGGGAAGATTTGTACTGGGGGGAGTGGATCTTTACTAGTGAGAGAGACTGGAGGGGATTTGGCTTGGGGACTGAGGTAGGTTTTTGTCATTCTCTGTCTTCTGATCTGTGCATTACACACTCCAGACCCCTGCACTCTTTGTGTTACACACTCCTGATCCGTGTTAAACTCTATCTTATGGTACAGTAATTACAGGACATTTTTGGATACAAGGACTGTGCCATACGCTACTGTGAGTAGGCTCAAGTTGTAGACCCCTCCCACTCTTTGTGCAATTGCGTGGCAGTGCGCACAGTGTACCTCCTAAAGAAAAAAAATCTATAGCCCTGCTATAAAAGATAACTAAATTTACATGCAGACACAGGTGCACCCATTTAAAATTTACCTTTTAGTAACTTTATAAGTCTGCATCTTAGCCCAGGAAGTAGATGGGGACCCTGGTTGATGCCTGAGCAAAGATGGCTCCATTCTTCTGGACAGAAAAGCAGATAAAGGCACTATCAGAGGAAGTACTGTGATCTCTGTGAAAGGTAATATATACCTGGAAGTGTTACACTTACGCATTACATTAAAAATGCATCCACCTAACATGAAAAAAAATGACATGATGCCAGGTTCACTTTAACTAGTGCTGTCAGTTTACTTCCTTTAATGTTAGTACAGGCTTGCTGTAAGCTATCAGCTGCACATTACTTTTCATTAATATAAATTTTTACTTCCTGCCAGCGCATAAAACTATATGCTCAGTAAGGACCGTAATTGCTGAACACATATTCATCTTCTGTAATAGCGGCAGTTTTATAATACGTTTGAGGGCGTTTGATAAAAACACTTCACACTCTTAAAATAGAAAAATTACCAATATTTGCACTAACGTAAGCACTCTAGCCACTTCAAGCATCCATGTTTTGTGTGAATAATGACTTTCTATAAAGTCTAGTGGCCATTCTTCCTCCTACAACTCTTATGTGTCATGGCTTGGCTTGTCGCTGCTTTTTCAGAGTAATTGTGCAATATGTCTTGCTATTTTATTAAACCGTATTTACCATTAAACAGAAAACAGTTTCTTAGTGTGACTACCAAAGAAGTGGCAGATAGGAGCTCTAGGAAAAATGGCCTTTTTGACATTGTTATACAATTCTATGCAAAGAAAAACGTAGGCATACCTTGCTGACATGTTCTACTGAAAATGTTAGTTGATTGACTGCCATGCTGGACCAATGGCTTCAGCTTTAGCTTAGTCTTTGACCGAAACTACATTTTATGTATTGCCCAAACTTTTTTGAAAAAGTAGGAAGGCTTAAAAACCCAGTGAGTTTATTTTTTGCTATCTATGTCCCCTTGGGGAGATACTCCTTTACTTTGGAGAAGAATTCTCCATTTAGACAGGCTTTTCTTTTTGTGGAATAAATATTTTATGAACTGTACTATCCAATATGGAACTCTCATCTTTCATATACATTAGTGACCTCCACTGAGGGTCCAAAAATATACCCCAAATATCAGAGAGCAGCCTGCAGGACTTTTTACTACTGTACTTTGTACAATCATACACAGGGTCATTATAGTGATCAGCGCTCTTACAATACACAAAAAACACTTAGACAATTGTCACTGGAACAGAAGTCTCATTTGAATGATCTCCTCTCTACCTTAGATTTCCCATAATTTTCTATCTCAATAACAATGGTTATCAGCGTAGCCCTCTTTTGGGGGGGTTTGTAAGAAATGGTCCTTCCCAAAGAGTATATTGTGATAAACCTGTAGGTAAAAAGGAGAAACAGAACCTTTGTTAGTGCAACCCCTAAAGATCCACTGGTAAATGTGGTCCTATTTCCCAGTACCATCAATAGGGTTGGTGTCACCTGGTGTGGTAAAACATGGTGTGACCCCCCTCAGCGTTGTGGGGGATCGTGACACCATGTTTTATCTGCAGGTAGCTGGCCAGACTAAGTGAAGATGGTGCTGCTCCTCTAGGATGGGTCCTGAGTTGCCTAGTACACATATAGATAGCCATCTAATCATAGGCTGTATTATAAAGTTGTATATATAAAGATGATGCACTCACTGCATTGATGGTGATGAAGGCACATCAGTGGTGTAGAAGGGTCTCCAGAATGCTGTGGAAACCATGCAGAGTTCAGCAGACAAACGGTCAGGCTGTGCGCTGAGATCGGCAGGCAAGCGGCTGGAGAGCGGGTGGAGGCAGAGTCACTGGGTGTTACCCCTCTGGTGGGTGTTTTCCAGGTATGATTCGCACCCCACAGTGACACCACTGCTATTTCCTTACCCGAACCACACACAGCAAGGCACACAAAATTTTTTTGCATTTGTATTCTTCCATGGGCTCAAAAGATCAGTCTAGGGGGTTCTTTAGAATGATGAATTTGGACATAGATAGGGAGCATGGGATACCCCTGCAAAACTGTACTATTCGAGGACTGCTTGACTTCTGGCTGCTATGCATAAATGTCCCACTGAACCTCTAGGCTGACTGTGACCTGTACTCCTTCCAGAGTCTCAAAGCACTACACTGTCACACTCTGCAGCAACAGGGTCTTGTACTCACTTAGCCACAGGATCATCACTTGCTTCCTGACAATATCCAGTAGGCTCTTCCTAGTGAGGGAGATGTAGACTTACGCTGCTTCTGGACAACTTGGCCTATTTCCAACAGCTTCCTCTGGACTTTCTTCCATGAACCAACTAAACCAACAAACTTTTTCCCAAACTAACTGAATGCTTGAACTAGGACTTGAACATAGGCCCCCAATTAGGCCTAGCTGGAACCTCTGTATCTTCATGCTGGCTTCCTCCCAGGCTTCTACCCCAAGGGTAGAGCCCCTGCACAGGGGTCTCCTTCTGCAGGACTTGGCCCGGGAACACTGCTCCTGCTACTCAGACTACTTACGGTCTCTCCCTCCACCTTCTGGGCACACCTCCCCAGGAATTGGCAGCAGTTCCACAAATGTTTAGACTGCCTGTTCTGCTCTCTTCCTATCATGCTTCTAAAAATAGGGAAAAGTAGCAGAACAGCTTTCTGTGAAACACTGAGCAGCCCTCAGCAATCAACCCCTGCTCCATTGTTTACAGAAGAGCTAAACTAAATTTGCCTAGCAGCCTACTCATAACTAGGAGGAAGCTACATTTGCTAAACAGAAGAGTGTTTTTGATAATAAAGTTGGCAGTGCCTCCACCCAGGACAGGGCCTCTGTGAACGGGCGGGATTTCCTTCCTGGGAAATAATCAGTAATCTAAACAAAGTAACTGAGAGCAGAAAAACTACTGCAACTAGCATATAATATTAATTATAACAACATAGATGCACACCAATTTAGAAATAATACAAGCTTTATATAAAAAGATTAATAACAGGACAAACAGGTATTATCTTCAAAAGGGCTCGATAGAAGTCCTGGTAGAATTGTGCACATATATAACCAGGTATGTATATAGTTTTGTATATCTATATCTATATATATCTATATCTATATCTATATATATATATATATATATATATATATATATCAGTTAAGAAGAAGAGGGGTTTGTTAATCAGTTTCAGCTGCCTTGGTGTTAATGAAATTACCAACAGGTGCACTAGATGGGCAACAATAAGATGACCCCCAAAACAGGAGTGGTTTTAGAGGTGGAGGCTACTGACATTTTTTCCCCTACTCATCTTTTCTGACTGTTTTTCACTAGTTTTGCTTTTGGCTAGTGTTAGTGTCACTACTGGTAGCATGACTCTACAGAGGTTGCACAGACAGACCAACTCCTCCAGGATGGCACATCAATACATGCCATTGCCAGGTTTGCTGTGTCTCCCAGCACAGTCTCAAAAGCATGGAGGAGATTCCAGGAGACAGGCAGTTACTCTAGGAGATCAAAAATAAAAAGTTCTGTTCAAAAGTGTCTGTTCAATAGTTACTCTAGGAGAGCTGAACAGGGCAGTAGAAGTTCCTTAACCCATCAGCAGGACTGGTATCTGCTCCTTTGTGCTAGGATGAGCAGGATCAACACTGCCAGAGCCCTACAAAATAATCTCCAGCAGACCACTGGTGTGTCTCTGACCAAACAATCAGAAACAGACTTCATGAGGGTGGTCTGAGGGCCCAGCATCCTCTAGTGGGTCCTGTGCTCACTGCCCATCACCATAGAGCTTGATTGGCATTTGCCATTGAACACCAGAATTGGCAGGTCTGCCACTGGTGCCCTGTGCTTTTCACAGATGAGAACAGGTTTACCCTGAGCACATGTGATAGACGTGAAAGGATCTGGAGAAGCCGTGGAAAATGTTATGCTGCCTGTAACATCATTCAGCATGACTGTTTTAGTGGTGGGTCAGTGATAATCTGGGGAGGCATATTCATAGAGGGACGCACAGACCTCAACAGGCTAGACAATGGCAGACTGACCACCATTAGGTATCAGGATGAAATCCTTGGACCCATTGTCAGACCCTACACTGGTGTAGTGGATCCTGGGTTCCTCTTGGTGCACGACAATGCCCAACTTCATGTGGCAAGAGTATGTAGGCAGTTCCTGGAGGATGAAGGAGTTTATACCATTGAATGGCCCCCAGGCTCGCCTAAATCCAACAGAACACCTCTGGGATATTATGTTTTGGTCCATCCGACACCAGGTTGCACCTCAGACTGTCCAGGAGCTCAGTGATGCCCTGGTCCAGATCTGGGACACCATCCGTCATCTCATGAGGAGCATGCCCAAATGTTGTCAGGCATGCATACAAGCGCATGGGGGCTATACAAAGTACTGAGCACAGCAAAATGTACCAGGCTGCTGCATCATTTTTTCACTTTGATTTTCAGGGTGTCTTTGAATTCAGTCATCTGTAGGTTGATCATTTTTATTTTCATCAAACGATGGGGCATCCTTACATTCCCAACACATTACCCAGTCCATATCAGTATTGTTATCCAGCATAATATTTTTCCCCATTGAGATCTGATGTGTTTTCAAAGTGTTCCTTTAATTTTTTGGAGCAGTGTACTGTATATTGGGATTAGGTAGCAGGTACAAAGCTCCCTGGGGTGAGCACACTTTCAGGAACAGATAACAGTCCAGTGATGTAGCGATAAACAGTACAGTGTTTATTGCACTAGATTTACAAATCTATTTACAGGTGCTGTACAGTGTTCCACAAAATTAACAAGGCAAAATGCTCCAAACACACAGAACTGAAGAGCAGGGAGAAAAAAACAGCCAGATCTGTGAGTAAAAGCAGTACGCAGCCAGTGTCAGTAGTACAGTATGCAATACACAGTATTATATCTGATCACTTTATTAGTGTCAGTAGCAGGGCCGGCACCACCATAAAGCAGCTCAGGAAATCATTTTTGTGTTAAAAAAAAGCGCTTGAAAAGCTCAATAAAAATGCCCCAAAAATGCCTCTTCCTATTGAAATCAATGGAAAATGCCTGAAAAGTACCTGAAAAACACCTCTGAGCAGTGTTTTAGTGCTGTTTTTAAGCCAAGTGTCCATTAAAAATGCCCAGAAAGTGCAGCAAAAGCATGGTAAAAACACCTATGCATTTTTGCTGTGTTTTTGCGGCGTGTCAGTGTGAAAGTAGCCTTACTAAAACTGGAGCACTCAGAATCTGGTACCACTGTGTGCAGTAACCAATCGGCTTTTAACTCCAGGTTGTTCAGTTAAGCTTTGACAATAAAATCTGGAAGTTGATTGGTTTCTACGCAGAACTGCACCAGATTTTGCAACCTCCAGTTCTATTAGACAACCCCCAATGTTTTTTTTGTTCTTAAACTTGGATCTAGAGACAAATATAAGATCTGAAAATTGGCAGCTATAACAACTTTATGGGGTTGATTTACTAAAGGCATATAGACTATGCACTCCGCAAGTGCAGTTGCTCCAGAGCTTAGTAAATTAGGTAAAGCTTCATTTTGTAAAGAATAGCCAATCACATGCAAGGAAAATAAAAAAAACAGTGTTTTACCTCTAGTAAATCGACTCCTATGTATAGCACTAGTATATAGTATCTCAAGATAAATGTCAGGACACATATGAAAACCACTTGGCAGACAGGACAGGTCCTCCAAGTCAGTCTAAATGCAAGTTTGTCATGTGTGACTCCAGCATAGACAGACACTACAATGATGCTAGTAAGCTATCAGAATAGTAATTTCACTTAATATTCAGTTGTTACATTTGATGGTTTTAATTACCGTGGGTGGATATGGAGAGTGGTCAGTTCAATTAGGATTTTCTTTCAGTGTTCGATGAGCCACAGAAGCTGATAACGTGCTAAGTATAATAAATTGGTCAGTTTTTACAACTTTTCAAAACTTATTTCCTATTATATCAGAGAGTCCATATTGTGCAATTCCCTTCCTTCCTTCCTTCCATATTTGTCCTAGGATACATTCTGAAATGGAACTTTTGCTCTGTTCACCGCTTTCATCTCCCTTGCTGTCTGGTCACTGAAGTGGGAAAGTTACACTTCAGGGATTTCGGCCAGATTTCTATATATTTCTATTTTCTAAAATGAAATGTTCTTTTTTTGAGTGTGTTTCAGTTATTTTACCAAGGCTATTTCTGGTGTTCAAATAGCTACAACGAAACCAGTTACAGTAGATTATATGTTACCTACTGATGCAAAAGTTACACTATGTAACTGTCTGTAGAAAACTCTTTCAGGAAATATTCATGTACTTAATACTACTTATTTTATGTTTCTGAAGAGTTGTGTATGAACTGAACTGAACTGAAACACATAGATGTTAGACTTACCTTTCTCAACCGTTTTAACATGGAGGTACCCTTGAAATATCACTCAGGTCTCAAGGAACTCCTTGCCTATTATTATTATTATTATTATCTACCACCATGAGATATTACCATTAAGATTAAACTGTGGATATAATAATAATAAATGAAAGAATAAGAAATGTGGTGTGCTTAGCATATTTAATATACAGGGCTGCTGTGTATAACAAAATTATTATTATTAACAATAACGAAATTAAACAAAACATTGGAAGAACTGGAGACCATGTGAACTATAGTGCTCCTTTACATCAGTGGTCAGTGGAAAAATTCCCCTGTACATTGGTGGTCAGTGAAGTGCCCATTTACACCGGTGGTCCAGATAGTGCCCCTTTACACTAGTGGTCAGTGAGCTGTTCCATGACATTGGTGGTCAGTGTAGAAGGACCACCTTAGATTAGTGCTCTGTGGAGGAAAGATTAATTCACATTGGTGTTCAGTGAACTGAAGAACAACCCAATTGCACTAGTTGATAGTGGCAATAATGCTCCTTACATTGGTTGCAAGGAGCATATTGGATGTGGTGGGAAGAGTGCCCTCCAGGCAAATAGCTGAAAATATCATTGATGTCAGTGATATCTTATTTAAGATGTTGAAATAGCTAATTTCCTCGAGAAACCCCCAGCAACCTCTGAAAGAACCCTAGGACTTTATGGAGTCCTGTTTTAGAATGGCTGTGTTGGAAAATTGTTAAATCCTGTGTGACATTTCATGTTTGTAGGGCCATTTTAGACAATGTTCACTGACAGGTCTTGGAAATGATTATCCAGTCACTTTTGTTTCCCAGCACTTTCCCAGTACTTGTGCAGGTCATGTAAATGTGTGCACCTGTCAATGGAAGGTAACTGCTCTGTCTATGACAGAAAACTTGTGATACATGTGAAAATATGGAGATAGAGATATAAAATGGTGGTTTTGATCACAAGGAGCTTGAATTACAATAACCCCAATCAAACTCAGTGGGAAAATCCAATAGCTTTAAACAAAATTGCTGAAATGTTTTCCCACTTTAAGCTGATCTTTTTATAAACTGTACTGAATTTTTCAATATGTTGCCCAGTTTCAACATCATGATTGAATTAATTATGGTGGTTGTTTGAGCTATGAGTTTTTGGCATTAAGGGTGGAAACTGAAAAAACTCTGGAAATTGACTGAACATTGTTATTATACGGCCAACTTACAGGCTAAGTGAATGTTTTGGACCATGTTTCATATTACAATGATATATAGGGTGTTAGATGAAGCATGGTCTCATACATAATTCCCCAAGCCCAACCCCCCCCCCCCCATCCTTACCTGAATACCTTGTATTCTTTTGAATTCAGCATGGCTGTGAATGGCTCCACTCACACAGCTGCACCATCCATTAGCTGGGTTCACTCCCAGTGAATGAATTCATGTCCCATCTTCCATCACCACAGAGCAGTCATGCTGAAGTCTACTGATCAACATCTGTACAACTTCCCTATAGTCTGCAACGCTGCTCAGTGTATTCTGAAGGTGGAAAATTCTATGGTCAGAAGAAATTATCTCAAGCGTAAAGGATTCCTCCATTAACATCGAGTATGTAGATGAGGAAATCAAGTCAGTTTTTTTTGTTCAATCTGCTTCCAACAGACTACTCTAAGGGCTGCCTATAGCTGGCCATATCAGGATTGAAATTTGGCTGGTATAGCAGGGATTGGATGAATTTTGACCCATGTATGGACAGGGTAGAGGTATATTAGTCAATCTACTACCTCCCTGCTGGAAAATTTCCGCTCCATCAGTGCCACCAGCTATAGCTGGAAGTCTCCCCACTATCAGAATACAATAGGTCAGTGGGGTAAGGATTCCTCCTTAGGGCCTCCCATTTATTATCTACTGGCGAAGTTGATACTTTTTGTCCCAACGCTCCCCTGTGACCTAACTCACAAGAGGATGGTTTATTCTGGGCTATATACAGTGTTAAAACTGTCACACAGCCAGGAACGGACTGACAACTCATGGGGCCCCTGGGCAATAGGAAATCATGGGGCCCCTGTGTCCTCACCCACACTCAAAAAAAGACTATGAAAGATATAAGGGGAATCTCATGGGGCCCCCTACTGACCCCAGGCCCTCGGGCAGTGCCGGAATGCCTAAATGGTCAGTCCGCCCCTGCACACAGCTGTATCAAGAGGGATTTTAAATCCTTTGTGGACTTTCAATGTGACTATCACATACATGGTACCACATATTTCTGATGTCTGCAGATTTGTCATACAGCGGCTGCTCAGTTTAAGCTTTCTAATGTGTCATTCCACATTTCCAGGCTGGAGCAGATGCATTCTCCAGCAGACTATTCTAAACTTATTTCCAATTATTATACATCTCTAATACACAACAAACCTCTTGAGCTAACTGTGTCAGGCTGGCGACAGGACGTACCTGAACTCACGGGGGGAGGTGTGGCAAGAAATCTTTCCCCTGAAATCTCTGGTTATCTCTGCTCATGATAGGTTACTGCAAATGAAGTTTCTCCTTTGCTCCTTCTATACCCCCTATATTCTCTTTCAGATGGGCAGGCTTCCATCTCCCAACTGCACTAAATGTACTGGGAACATAGGTTCTTGGGAGTGTGCTTTTATTCAAGCCTATTGGTCTGAGGTTACTGACTTTACTAGCTCAACCCTTCAAATCCCTAATATTTGTAATCCTTTATGCAGTTTACTGGAGTTTGTAGAGGAAGATACTATTCCTACAGGGATGAAAATAATTTTAACACTGATTGTGTTTTTAAGCAAAAAAAATTATTCTTTTGCATTGGAAGTCTCCAACGTCTTGGCTCACTTTGGTTAATCAAGCTATACATATGTATAAACTAACCTATGAAGTGCAAGGATGTCCTAAAAAATGTACTAAAGTTTGGTCTCCCTAGCTAGATTCCAAAGATACAGTTGCTCCAGAATAGTGCTTTGTGTCCTCAGACCTGTGATTATGTACTGTTATTGACTATGAGGTATTTTGTGCATATTTAATTTTCTGTCCTCTATTCCATTATTTTGTTATGACTTGCTTTGGAACCTTTCCTGGTCTCTCGTTACTCGTTGGTGCCATTTTGTATGGATAAATGTTTGTACTCTTCCGAGTTGCATCTTGGTGCTCTGCCATGTTTGGCATGTTTTTCTTTACTACTACTTTGACTTTGGTTTGCTGATGTAAAGTTTCTAAAAGTCTAATAAACTTACCATCGGGGCAGACTGACAACTCATGGGGCCCCCGGGCAATAGGGGATCATGGGGCCCCTGTGTCCTTGCCCAAACTCAAAAAGGCCTATGAAAAAGGGGGCATCTCATTGGGCCCCCTACTGACCCCGGGTCCTCGGGCAGTGCCCGAGTTTCCAAATGGTCAGTCCACCCCTGCTTACCATTAAAACAATGGATTCCCCTATTCACCTTTAGTGGATGGTTGGAAAAAACAAAAAGCTAACTAATCTATGGGCTGCCTAAGTGTATCAGACAACGCCTGTCTGACTGGAAACAATGGATGCTGTAGTATAAAGTGACTGGTAGCCAGAGGCTCAAAATTAGATTTAGATGAGATGCTTCCACTATCCCTTGTGATTAGAGATGAGCGAAGAAATGAAAAATTCGATTCGACTGATTCGGCGAATTCGTGGACAATATTCGATTCGAGTCGAATAAATTCGCTGTGAATTTAACTTAAAAAAGGGTGTTTCTAGGCTTCAGAGAGACTTAATATTAGTGCAGAACACTGTACCTTTAATGTAAATGCCCTTGGAGTCTGCTGGGGAAGAGAAATAATACTGTCTGTCAGTATGACATGCAGATGAGTGCCGTCGATCTTAGAATCACTGCACACTTCACTCCTTTGGCCAGTCACGGGGCCAAAACCAGTGTTTGGAGCCACAGTGTGGCGGTGGAGGCAGCAGCAATGGGAGGCCATACAGCAACCTATGACAAAATGGAAACCAGCAGGAGCGTGAGGAGACCTGAAAGTGGCACATGGCAGAGTGGGAGCAATGGGAGGCGGTACAGGGACCCAGGTCACACTGTGGGCCCAGCAGCAGCGTGACCAGGCGGTACGGGGGCCCATGGCCGATATGGGGCTTGGTGGCACCTATGGAAGGCCTGTAATCTGCCAGCAACCTATGACAAAATGGACAACCGCAGGAGTGTGAGGAGATTTCAAAGTGGCACATGGCAGAGTGGAAGCAATGGGAGGCCGTACAGGGACCCAGGTCACACTGTGGGACCAGCATCAGCGTGAACAGGCGGTACGGGGGCCCATGGCCGATTTGACCTCATTCATCCCATAGTCCTGCCGACTCACGAATAGCGTGGCCTCCTCAAAGGGCCTGAGCAAGCGCAGGTGTCACACATGAGCTGACAATGGCTGACATCTAAGTTACACAGGGAGTACCTTTATCCGCTTTTAACATCAGGAAATCTGTGATGGCCTTTAGCTGTTCGTAAAGGCGGTCTAACATATGTAGGGTTGAATTACACCTTGTTGCAACGTCACAGCATGAGGAGTCGGTACGGGGGCCCATGGCAGATTACATGTCTGGCAGCAGCAATGGGAGGCCCGTAATCTGCCAGCACCCTATGTCAAAAAATTTAACACACCAGCAGTGTGAAGAGACCTGAAAGTGGCACATGGCAGCAGAGTGTGGCGATGGAGACAGCAGCAATGGGAGGCCGTACAGGGACCCATGAGAGACTCTGGACTTGGCAGCAGCATGAGGAGGCGGTATATAGGGGCCCATGGCAGATTAGGGGCCTGGCAGCAGCTATGTGAGGCCCGTAATCTGCCTGCACCCTATGTCAAAAAATTAAACACACCAGCAGTGTGAAGAGACCTGAAAGTGGCACATGGCAGCAGAGTGTGGCGATGGAGACAGCAGCAATGGGAGGCCGTACAGGGACCCATGAGAGACTCTAGACTTGGCAGCAGCATGAGGAGGCGGTATATAGGGGCCCATGGCAGATTAGGGGCCTGGCAGCAGCTATGTGAGGCCCGTAATCTGCCTGCACCCTATGTCAAAAAATTTAACACACCAGCAGTGTGAAGAGACCTGAAAGTGGCACATGGCAGCAGAGTGTGGCGATGGAGACAGCAGCAATGGGAGGCCGTACAGGGACCCATGACAGACTCTAGACTTGGCAGCAGCATGAGGAGGCGGTATATAGGGGCCCATGGCAGATTAGGGGCCTGGCAGCAGCTATGTGAGGCCCGTAATCTGCCTGCACCCTATGTCAAAAAATTAAACACACCAGCAGTGTGAAGAGACCTGAAAGTGGCACATGGCAGAGTGTGGCGATGGAGACAGCAGCAATGGGAGGCCGTACAGGGACCCATGAGAGACTCTAGACTTGGCAGCAGCATGAGGAGGCGGTATATAGGGGCCCATGGCAGATTAGGGGCCTGGCAGCAGCTATGTGAGGCCCGTAATCTGCCTGCACCCTATGTCAAAAAATTTAACACACCAGCAGTGTGAAGAGACCTGAAAGTGGCACATGGCAGCAGAGTGTGGCGATGGAGACAGCAGCAATGGGAGGCCGTACAGGGACCCATGACAGACTCTGGACTTGGCAGCAGCATGAGGAGGCGGTATATAGGGGCCCATGGCAGATTAGGGGCCTGGCAGCAGCTATGTGAGGCCCGTAATCTGCCTGCACCCTATGTCAACAAATTTAACACACCAGCAGTGTGAAGAGACCTGAAAGTGGCACATGGCAGCAGAGTGTGGCGATGGAGACAGCAGCAATGGGAGGCCGTACAGGGACCCATGACAGACTCTGGACTTGGCAGCAGCATGAGGAGGCGGTATATAGGGGCCCATGGCAGATTAGGGGCCTGGCAGCAGCTATGTGAGGCCCGTAATCTGCCTGCACCCTATGTCAAAAAATTTAACACACCAGCAGTGTGAAGAGACCTGAAAGTGGCACATGGCAGCAGAGTGTGGCGATGGAGACAGCAGCAATGGGAGGCCGTACAGGGACCCATGACAGACTCTGGACTTGGCAGCAGCATGAGGAGGCGGTATATAGGGGCCCATGGCAGATTAGGGGCCTGGCAGCAGCTATGTGAGGCCCGTAATCTGCCTGCACCCTATGTCAAAAAATTAAACACACCAGCAGTGTGAAGAGACCTGAAAGTGGCACATGGCAGCAGAGTGTGGCGATGGAGACAGCAGCAATGGGAGGCCGTACAGGGACCCATGAGAGACTCTGGACTTGGCAGCAGCATGAGGAGGCGGTATATAGGGGCCCATGGCAGATTAGGGGCCTGGCAGCAGCTATGTGAGGCCCGTAATCTGCCTGCACCCTATGTCAAAAAATTAAACACACCAGCAGTGTGAAGAGACCTGAAAGTGGCACATGGCAGCAGAGTGTGGCGATGGAGACAGCAGCAATGGGAGGCCGTACAGGGACCCATGACAGACTCTAGACTTGGCAGCAGCATGAGGAGGCGGTATATAGGGGCCCATGGCAGATTAGGGGCCTGGCAGCAGCTATGTGAGGCCCGTAATCTGCCTGCACCCTATGTCAAAAAATTAAACACACCAGCAGTGTGAAGAGACCTGAAAGTGGCACATGGCAGAGTGTGGCGATGGAGACAGCAGCAATGGGAGGCCGTACAGGGACCCATGACAGACTCTAGACTTGGCAGCAGCATGAGGAGGCGGTATATAGGGGCCCATGGCAGATTAGGGGCCTGGCAGCAGCTATGTGAGGCCCGTAATCTGCCTGCACCCTATGTCAAAAAATTAAACACACCAGCAGTGTGAAGAGACCTGAAAGTGGCACATGGCAGCAGAGTGTGGCGATGGAGACAGCAGCAATGGGAGGCCGTACAGGGACCCATGAGAGACTCTAGACTTGGCAGCAGCATGAGGAGGCGGTATATAGGGGCCCATGGCAGATTAGGGGCCTGGCAGCAGCTATGTGAGGCCCGTAATCTGCCTGCACCCTATGTCAAAAAATTTAACACACCAGCAGTGTGAAGAGACCTGAAAGTGGCACATGGCAGCAGAGTGTGGCGATGGAGACAGCAGCAATGGGAGGCCGTACAGGGACCCATGACAGACTCTAGACTTGGCAGCAGCATGAGGAGGCGGTATATAGGGGCCCATGGCAGATTAGGGGCCTGGCAGCAGCTATGTGAGGCCCGTAATCTGCCTGCACCCTATGTCAAAAAATTAAACACACCAGCAGTGTGAAGAGACCTGAAAGTGGCACATGGCAGAGTGTGGCGATGGAGACAGCAGCAATGGGAGGCCGTACAGGGACCCATGACAGACTCTAGACTTGGCAGCAGCATGAGGAGGCGGTATATAGGGGCCCATGGCAGATTAGGGGCCTGGCAGCAGCTATGTGAGGCCCGTAATCTGCCTGCACCCTATGTCAAAAAATTTAACACACCAGCAGTGTGAAGAGACCTGAAAGTGGCACATGGCAGCAGAGTGTGGCGATGGAGACAGCAGCAATGGGAGGCCGTACAGGGACCCATGAGAGACTCTGGACTTGGCAGCAGCATGAGGAGGCGGTATATAGGGGCCCATGGCAGATTAGGGGCCTGGCAGCAGCTATGTGAGGCCCGTAATCTGCCTGCACCCTATGTCAAAAAATTTAACACACCAGCAGTGTGAAGAGACCTGAAAGTGGCACATGGCAGCAGAGTGTGGCGATGGAGACAGCAGCAATGGGAGGCCGTACAGGGACCCATGAGAGACTCTGGACTTGGCAGCAGCATGAGGAGGCGGTATATAGGGGCCCATGGCAGATTAGGGGCCTGGCAGCAGCTATGTGAGGCCCGTAATCTGCCTGCACCCTATGTCAAAAAATTAAACACACCAGCAGTGTGAAGAGACCTGAAAGTGGCACATGGCAGCAGAGTGTGGCGATGGAGACAGCAGCAATGGGAGGCCGTACAGGGACCCATGACAGACTCTAGACTTGGCAGCAGCATGAGGAGGCGGTATATAGGGGCCCATGGCAGATTAGGGGCCTGGCAGCAGCTATGTGAGGCCCGTAATCTGCCTGCACCCTATGTCAAAAAATTAAACACACCAGCAGTGTGAAGAGACCTGAAAGTGGCACATGGCAGCAGAGTGTGGCGATGGAGACAGCAGCAATGGGAGGCCGTACAGGGACCCATGACAGACTCTAGACTTGGCAGCAGCATGAGGAGGCGGTATATAGGGGCCCATGGCAGATTAGGGGCCTGGCAGCAGCTATGTGAGGCCCGTAATCTGCCTGCACCCTATGTCAAAAAATTAAACACACCAGCAGTGTGAAGAGACCTGAAAGTGGCACATGGCAGAGTGTGGCGATGGAGACAGCAGCAATGGGAGGCCGTACAGGGACCCATGACAGACTCTAGACTTGGCAGCAGCATGAGGAGGCGGTATATAGGGGCCCATGGCAGATTAGGGGCCTGGCAGCAGCTATGTGAGGCCCGTAATCTGCCTGCACCCTATGTCAAAAAATTAAACACACCAGCAGTGTGAAGAGACCTGAAAGTGGCACATGGCAGCAGAGTGTGGCGATGGAGACAGCAGCAATGGGAGGCCGTACAGGGACCCATGAGAGACTCTAGACTTGGCAGCAGCATGAGGAGGCGGTATATAGGGGCCCATGGCAGATTAGGGGCCTGGCAGCAGCTATGTGAGGCCCGTAATCTGCCTGCACCCTATGTCAAAAAATTTAACACACCAGCAGTGTGAAGAGACCTGAAAGTGGCACATGGCAGCAGAGTGTGGCGATGGAGACAGCAGCAATGGGAGGCCGTACAGGGACCCATGACAGACTCTAGACTTGGCAGCAGCATGAGGAGGCGGTATATAGGGGCCCATGGCAGATTAGGGGCCTGGCAGCAGCTATGTGAGGCCCGTAATCTGCCTGCACCCTATGTCAAAAAATTAAACACACCAGCAGTGTGAAGAGACCTGAAAGTGGCACATGGCAGAGTGTGGCGATGGAGACAGCAGCAATGGGAGGCCGTACAGGGACCCATGACAGACTCTAGACTTGGCAGCAGCATGAGGAGGCGGTATATAGGGGCCCATGGCAGATTAGGGGCCTGGCAGCAGCTATGTGAGGCCCGTAATCTGCCTGCACCCTATGTCAAAAAATTTAACACACCAGCAGTGTGAAGAGACCTGAAAGTGGCACATGGCAGCAGAGTGTGGCGATGGAGACAGCAGCAATGGGAGGCCGTACAGGGACCCATGAGAGACTCTGGACTTGGCAGCAGCATGAGGAGGCGGTATATAGGGGCCCATGGCAGATTAGGGGCCTGGCAGCAGCTATGTGAGGCCCGTAATCTGCCTGCACCCTATGTCAAAAAATTTAACACACCAGCAGTGTGAAGAGACCTGAAAGTGGCACATGGCAGCAGAGTGTGGCGATGGAGACAGCAGCAATGGGAGGCCGTACAGGGACCCATGAGAGACTCTGGACTTGGCAGCAGCATGAGGAGGCGGTATATAGGGGCCCATGGCAGATTAGGGGCCTGGCAGCAGCTATGTGAGGCCCGTAATCTGCCTGCACCCTATGTCAAAAAATTAAACACACCAGCAGTGTGAAGAGACCTGAAAGTGGCACATGGCAGCAGAGTGTGGCGATGGAGACAGCAGCAATGGGAGGCCGTACAGGGACCCATGACAGACTCTAGACTTGGCAGCAGCATGAGGAGGCGGTATATAGGGGCCCATGGCAGATTAGGGGCCTGGCAGCAGCTATGTGAGGCCCGTAATCTGCCTGCACCCTATGTCAAAAAATTAAACACACCAGCAGTGTGAAGAGACCTGAAAGTGGCACATGGCAGCAGAGTGTGGCGATGGAGACAGCAGCAATGGGAGGCCGTACAGGGACCCATGAGAGACTCTAGACTTGGCAGCAGCATGAGGAGGCGGTATATAGGGGCCCATGGCAGATTAGGGGCCTGGCAGCAGCTATGTGAGGCCCGTAATCTGCCTGCACCCTATGTCAAAAAATTTAACACACCAGCAGTGTGAAGAGACCTGAAAGTGGCACATGGCAGCAGAGTGTGGCGATGGAGACAGCAGCAATGGGAGGCCGTACAGGGACCCATGAGAGACTCTGGACTTGGCAGCAGCATGAGGAGGCGGTATATAGGGGCCCATGGCAGATTAGGGGCCTGGCAGCAGCTATGTGAGGCCCGTAATCTGCCTGCACCCTATGTCAAAAAATTAAACACACCAGCAGTGTGAAGAGACCTGAAAGTGGCACATGGCAGCAGAGTGTGGCGATGGAGACAGCAGCAATGGGAGGCCGTACAGGGACCCATGAGAGACTCTAGACTTGGCAGCAGCATGAGGAGGCGGTATATAGGGGCCCATGGCAGATTAGGGGCCTGGCAGCAGCTATGTGAGGCCCGTAATCTGCCTGCACCCTATGTCAAAAAATTAAACACACCAGCAGTGTGAAGAGACCTGAAAGTGGCACATGGCAGCAGAGTGTGGCGATGGAGACAGCAGCAATGGGAGGCCGTACAGGGACCCATGACAGACTCTAGACTTGGCAGCAGCATGAGGAGGCGGTATATAGGGGCCCATGGCAGATTAGGGGCCTGGCAGCAGCTATGTGAGGCCCGTAATCTGCCTGCACCCTATGTCAAAAAATTAAACACACCAGCAGTGTGAAGAGACCTGAAAGTGGCACATGGCAGCAGAGTGTGGCGATGGAGACAGCAGCAATGGGAGGCCGTACAGGGACCCATGAGAGACTCTAGACTTGGCAGCAGCATGAGGAGGCGGTATATAGGGGCCCATGGCAGATTAGGGGCCTGGCAGCAGCTATGTGAGGCCCGTAATCTGCCTGCACCCTATGTCAAAAAATTTAACACACCAGCAGTGTGAAGAGACCTGAAAGTGGCACATGGCAGCAGAGTGTGGCGATGGAGACAGCAGCAATGGGAGGCCGTACAGGGACCCATGAGAGACTCTGGACTTGGCAGCAGCATGAGGAGGCGGTATATAGGGGCCCATGGCAGATTAGGGGCCTGGCAGCAGCTATGTGAGGCCCGTAATCTGCCTGCACCCTATGTCAAAAAATTTAACACACCAGCAGTGTGAAGAGACCTGAAAGTGGCACATGGCAGCAGAGTGTGGCGATGGAGACAGCAGCAATGGGAGGCCCTACAGGGACCCATGAGAGACTCTGGACTTGGCAGCAGCATGAGGAGGCGGTATATAGGGGCCCATGGCAGATTAGGGGCCTGGCAGCAGCTATGTGAGGCCCGTAATCTGCCTGCACCCTATGTCAAAAAATTTAACACACCAGCAGTGTGAAGAGACCTGAAAGTGGCACATGGCAGCAGAGTGTGGCGATGGAGACAGCAGCAATGGGAGGCCGTACAGGGACCCATGACAGACTCTAGACTTGGCAGCAGCATGAGGAGGCGGTATATAGGGGCCCATGGCAGATTAGGGGCCTGGCAGCAGCTATGTGAGGCCCGTAATCTGCCTGCACCCTATGTCAAAAAATTTAACACACCAGCAGTGTGAAGAGACCTGAAAGTGGCACATGGCAGAGTGTGGCGATGGAGACAGCAGCAATGGGAGGCCGTACAGGGACCCATGACAGACTCTAGACTTGGCAGCAGCATGAGGAGGCGGTATATAGGGGCCCATGGCAGATTAGGGGCCTGGCAGCAGCTATGTGAGGCCCGTAATCTGCCTGCACCCTATGTCAAAAAATTAAACACACCAGCAGTGTGAAGAGACCTGAAAGTGGCACATGGCAGCAGAGTGTGGCGATGGAGACAGCAGCAATGGGAGGCCGTACAGGGACCCATGAGAGACTCTAGACTTGGCAGCAGCATGAGGAGGCGGTATATAGGGGCCCATGGCAGATTAGGGGCCTGGCAGCAGCTATGTGAGGCCCGTAATCTGCCTGCACCCTATGTCAAAAAATTTAACACACCAGCAGTGTGAAGAGACCTGAAAGTGGCACATGGCAGCAGAGTGTGGCGATGGAGACAGCAGCAATGGGAGGCCGTACAGGGACCCATGAGAGACTCTGGACTTGGCAGCAGCATGAGGAGGCGGTATATAGGGGCCCATGGCAGATTAGGGGCCTGGCAGCAGCTATGTGAGGCCCGTAATCTGCCTGCACCCTATGTCAAAAAATTTAACACACCAGCAGTGTGAAGAGACCTGAAAGTGGCACATGGCAGCAGAGTGTGGCGATGGAGACAGCAGCAATGGGAGGCCCTACAGGGACCCATGAGAGACTCTGGACTTGGCAGCAGCATGAGGAGGCGGTATATAGGGGCCCATGGCAGATTAGGGGCCTGGCAGCAGCTATGTGAGGCCCGTAATCTGCCTGCACCCTATGTCAAAAAATTAAACACACCAGCAGTGTGAAGAGACCTGAAAGTGGCACATGGCAGCAGAGTGTGGCGATGGAGACAGCAGCAATGGGAGGCCGTACAGGGACCCATGACAGACTCTAGACTTGGCAGCAGCATGAGGAGGCGGTATATAGGGGCCCATGGCAGATTAGGGGCCTGGCAGCAGCTATGTGAGGCCCGTAATCTGCCTGCACCCTATGTCAAAAAATTAAACACACCAGCAGTGTGAAGAGACCTGAAAGTGGCACATGGCAGAGTGTGGCGATGGAGACAGCAGCAATGGGAGGCCGTACAGGGACTCATGACAGACTCTAGACTTGGCAGCAGCATGAGGAGGCGGTATATAGGGGCCCATGGCAGATTAGGGGCCTGGCAGCAGCTATGTGAGGCCCGTAATCTGCCTGCACCCTATGTCAAAAAATTTAACACACCAGCAGTGTGAAGAGACCTGAAAGTGGCACATGGCAGCAGAGTGTGGCGATGGAGACAGCAGCAATGGGAGGCCGTACAGGGACCCATGAGAGACTCTAGACTTGGCAGCAGCATGAGGAGGCGGTATATAGGGGCCCATGGCAGATTAGGGGCCTGGCAGCAGCTATGTGAGGCCCGTAATCTGCCTGCACCCTATGTCAAAAAATTAAACACACCAGCAGTGTGAAGAGACCTGAAAGTGGCACATGGCAGCAGAGTGTGGCGATGGAGACAGCAGCAATGGGAGGCCGTACAGGGACCCATGAGAGACTCTGGACTTGGCAGCAGCATGAGGAGGCGGTATATAGGGGCCCATGGCAGATTAGGGGCCTGGCAGCAGCTATGTGAGGCCCGTAATCTGCCTGCACCCTATGTCAAAAAATTAAACACACCAGCAGTGTGAAGAGACCTGAAAGTGGCACATGGCAGCAGAGTGTGGCGATGGAGACAGCAGCAATGGGAGGCCGTACAGGGACCCATGACAGACTCTAGACTTGGCAGCAGCATGAGGAGGCGGTATATAGGGGCCCATGGCAGATTAGGGGCCTGGCAGCAGCTATGTGAGGCCCGTAATCTGCCTGCACCCTATGTCAAAAAATTAAACACACCAGCAGTGTGAAGAGACCTGAAAGTGGCACATGGCAGAGTGTGGCGATGGAGACAGCAGCAATGGGAGGCCGTACAGGGACCCATGACAGACTCTAGACTTGGCAGCAGCATGAGGAGGCGGTATATAGGGGCCCATGGCAGATTAGGGGCCTGGCAGCAGCTATGTGAGGCCCGTAATCTGCCTGCACCCTATGTCAAAAAATTAAACACACCAGCAGTGTGAAGAGACCTGAAAGTGGCACATGGCAGCAGAGTGTGGCGATGGAGACAGCAGCAATGGGAGGCCGTACAGGGACCCATGAGAGACTCTGGACTTGGCAGCAGCATGAGGAGGCGGTATATAGGGGCCCATGGCAGATTAGGGGCCTGGCAGCAGCTATGTGAGGCCCGTAATCTGCCTGCACCCTATGTCAAAAAATTTAACACACCAGCAGTGTGAAGAGACCTGAAAGTGGCACATGGCAGCAGAGTGTGGCGATGGAGACAGCAGCAATGGGAGGCCGTACAGGGACCCATGAGAGACTCTGGACTTGGCAGCAGCATGAGGAGGCGGTATATAGGGGCCCATGGCAGATTAGGGGCCTGGCAGCAGCTATGTGAGGCCCGTAATCTGCCTGCACCCTATGTCAAAAAATTTAACACACCAGCAGTGTGAAGAGACCTGAAAGTGGCACATGGCAGCAGAGTGTGGCGATGGAGACAGCAGCAATGGGAGGCCGTACAGGGACCCATGAGAGACTCTGGACCTGGCAGCAGCATGAGGAAGCGGTATATAGGGGCCTATGGCAGATTAGGGGCCTGGCAGCAGCTATAGGAGGCCCATAATCTGCCAGCACCCTATGTCAAAAAATTCAACACACCAGCAGTGTGTGAGGAGACCTCAAAGTGGCACATGTTTGAGGCATGATTCATGGCGGATTTAGTCAGTTGTGTCAGGAACTGGTGGTTTGAAATCCAGACTAATCCACGCCTGATTCATTTTCACAAACGTGAGTCTCTCCACACTTTGGGTGGACAGTCGTGTCCTCCGCGGAGTTACAATACCTCCTGCCGCACTAAACACGCGCTCCGATGCCACGCTACTGGCCGGGCATGACAGCCTTTCAAGGGCAAATTCAGCTAGTTGGGGCCAAAGGTCAAGTTTCGTTGCCCAGTAGTCAAGGGGATTGTCTACCTCGGTTGGCAGGGTGCTGTCCAAGTAGGCCCAAGCCTGTTGTTTGAGCTCCTGCTCCAGGTCCACCTGATGCTGCTGCTGCTGCTGCGGCTGGTTAGTAGTTTCCTCACTGCGCTGGTGAAGAAAGCTACTCATCATCGACTGCAGACTGAGGCAGCCACTGCTGGTGGAGCTGCCACTGCTCCTACCACCCCACCCCTCCCCTGCTGCCATGCCAGCGGAACGCGAGCGCACAGGGCCCACAGTGTCTGAGGATGGACGTTGGCGCACAAAGGCAGAGACCAACTGACTACATAGGTGGTTTTTATAGTACGTAATTTTGGCCTCCCTCTCAGCAGGTGTGAAAAAGGCCACCATTTTGGACCGGTAGCGAGGGTCCAACAAGGTGGACAGCCAAAAGTCATCCCTCTGTCTGATGGTTATTATTCGGCTGTCGCTACGCAAGCAACCGAGCATGCTATGGGCCATTTGTGCCAAGGAATGCGAGGGACTCCCTGCCTCCATCTCCACAGCATACTGCCACGGTGCGTCTGGGTCCTCTGTCTCCTCCTCCTCCTCCTCTACCAGATGCTCCTGCTCCTCCACTCCTGTCCGCTGAGTGGAAAAACCACCCATTTCACTCAATAATTCCTGAGCACAAATGTCCTCCTCTACCTCCTCCTCTTCTTCCTGTCCTGCCCCCACAGGGGTCATGTGGCGTTGACATCTGTGCGCCACGTCTACCGCACCCTGACCAGCCATTGTTAACAGCATTTGTTCCAGGACGTGCAACAGAGGAATGACGTCGTTCATCCCATAGTCCTGCCGACTCACGAATAGCGTGGCCTCCTCAAAGGGCCTGAGCAAGCGGCAGGTGTCACGCATGAGCTGCCAATGGCTGACATCTAAGTTACACAGGGGAGTACCTTTATCCGCTTGTAACATCAGGAAATCGGTGATGGCCTTTCGCTGCTCGTAAAGGCGGTCTAACATGTGTAGGGTTGAATTCCACCTTGTTGCAACGTCGCAGATCAGGCGATGCTGTGGAATTCCGTTCTGCCGCTGCAGCTCAATGAGGGTGTTCTTTGCGGTGTAGGAATGGCTGAAATGCATGCACAGTTTACGTGACATTTTAAGGATGTCTTGCAGTGGGATGGTGGATTTTAGGAACCGCTTGACAACCAGATTGAACACGTGAGCCATGCATGGCGCATGGCACAACCTTCCTTGACGCAGAGCAGACACCATGTTCTTTCCGTTGTCAGTCAACATGGTTCCGATTTTTAGTTTGCGCGGAGACAGCCATCTGTCGATTTCTCTGTTCATTACACTCAGCAGTTCCTCCCCTGTGTGACTACGTTCGCCAAGGCATACCAGGTGCAGCACAGCGTGACACCGTTGCGCCCTGCACATGTGATATGCCGGTCGGGTAATGGGACTTGGCACGGGGGTGGCGGCTGAGGACACGGCGGAAAAAGAGGTGGTAGAGGCGGACATGCTTGCTGGACCAAGGACGTGCAAACGTGGAGGCAAAAGCGTCGTGACCTGTCCAAGTTGCTGGTGCGGCTGTGCCGGCACCACGTTCACCCAGTGGGCCGTAAATGACATGTACTGTCCCTGACCGTAGTTACAGCTCCACACGTCGGCGCTGCCGTGCACTTTGGCAGAGACCGACATGCTCAAAGACTGGCCCACCATCTCTTCTACATGTGAATGCAGGGCTGGCACTGCCTTTTGGGCAAAGAAATGACGGCTTGGCACTCTCCACCGCGGCGCGGCACAAGCCATCATTTCTCGGAAAGGTGCTGAGTCCACCAGTTGGAAAGGGAGGGACTGCAGCACCAGCAACTTGGACAGGAGGACGTTCAGCTTTTGCACCGTCGGGTGCGTGCTCGCAAACTGTTGTCTCTTGGATACGGATTCCAAGAAAGACTGTTGACGGAATCCGAGAAGAGGAGTAGCAGGAGAAGGAGCATCTGAACGAGCGGAAGATGCCAACGAGCGACAACTCCCCTCAGCAGAGGTGTTGGAGCCTTGACTGGCTGATAGAGGGCGATTGACGACGTCGGGTGACGGAGCAAGTAACGGAGCGGGTGATGGAGCGGGGGCTGGGGCAGGCAGAACCGCCGTATGTTTATCACGGTTTTCCCAGGCCACCGAATGGTGACGCTGCATATGCTGACGCAACGCTGTAGTCCCAACATGGGCCCCCTGGCCACGCTTGCATTTCTGGCCACATAGTCGACATACGGCTACGTTTACTTCCTCGGGCGGCTTGAGGAAAAATTGCCACACCACCGAGTAGGAAACTTTGCCCCCGCTACTCTTCACTGGCTGACTGCTACTTCCTCCGTGCGCACCGGCACCACTACTGGCCGTGGTGGTAGGCTGCAGTGGAGCTGGTGCTCTACTCCGTGGACGTTTGGCTCCACTGACACTGATGCGACCCTGCTGCTGTCTCCTGGGCAACCCACCGACTGTTTTGCTCGCTGCCAAGCTGCCACCCTCTTCTCCTGATGATGCGGAAGAAATTGCCTGATGACGACGAGGCTGCCAAGTGCGATCAACCTCCTCATCATCAAGTAGGGTCTCCGCCTCACTACTAGCCCCCTCGGCTGCGTCTGGGTCAGGAGACAGACCTGTCTCTAGACCGGCTACCGAGCCACTCTCCTCGCCAGTACTTGTTCGCTTGGCTGCTGAAAAGGCCGATGTCTCCCCCCGTTCCTGACCGCCCTCTGTTAGCTCTTCCTCACTGTACAGTGGGGCTGAGCCCACAGCATGCGATACTTCGCTTGGTGAGGGAACAGCAAAGGACAGGGGCAGGTAGAGGACACGTGATTTCAGTGGGCTTGGTCCCGGGCCATGCCAACTAACGGTTGTGTCTGACGTACCCACCGACCGTTGGCTGTAGGTGTCAGAGGTGACCTGGGAAGAGGAAGACGACCGAGCCAACCAATCAATGACGGCAGGGTTGTCGGTGGAGACACGACCGCTGGATGACACCGGGAGCACTGGCCTCTGGCTGCGAATACTGCTGCCTCGACCCCTTCCTCTGCTGCCACGTCTGCTCGCTCCTAAAACATTGCCTCCTCTGCCACTCCTCTGCATGTTGTCTGACATACTATTTAATTCAACGATTAGGTGTCCCTGAGTAACAATTCTCTGGCACTCAGTAACAATTCTGTCTGTCCCTGAGTATGAATTCTGTGGCCCTGAGTAACAATTCTGTGTCTGTGCGAGTAACAATTCTGTGTCTGTGCGAGTAACAATTCTGTGTCTGTGCAAGTAACAATTTTGTGTCTGTGCGAGTAACAATTCTCTGGCACTCAGTAACAATTCTGTCTGTCCCTGAGTAACAATTCTCTGGCACTCAGTAACAATTCTGTCTGTCCCTGAGTAACAATTCTCTGGCACTCAGTAACAATTCTGTCTGTCCCTGAGTATGAATTCTGTGGCCCTGAGTAACAATTCTGTGTCTGTGCGAGTAACAATTCTGTGTCTGTGCAAGTAACAATTTTGTGTCTGTGCGAGTAACAATTCTCTGGCACTCAGTAACAATTCTGTCTGTCCCTGAGTAACAATTCTCTGGCACTCAGTAACAATTCTGTCTGTCCCTGAGTATGAATTCTGTGGCCCTGAGTAACAATTCTGTGTCTGTGCGAGTAACAATTCTGTGTCTGTGCAAGTAACAATTTTGTGTCTGTGCGAGTAACAATTCTCTGGCACTCAGTAACAATTCTGTCTGTCCCTGAGTAACAATTCTCTGGCACTCAGTAACAATTCTGTCTGTCCCTGAGTAACAATTCTCTGGCACTCAGTAACAATTCTGTCTGTCCCTGAGTAACAATTCTCTGGCACTCAGTAACAATTCTGTCTGTCCCTGAGTAACAATTCTCTGGCACTCAGTAACAATTCTGTCTGTCCCTGAGTAACAATTCTCTGGCACTCAGTAACAATTCTGTGTCTGTGCGAGTAACAATTCTGTGTCTGTGCAAGTAACAATTTTGTGTCTGTGCGAGTAACAATTCTCTGGCACTCAGTAACAATTCTGTCTGTCCCTGAGTAACAATTCTCTGGCACTCAGTAACAATTCTGTCTGTCCCTGAGTAACAATTCTCTGGCACTCAGTAACAATTCTGTCTGTCCCTGAGTAACAATTCTCTGGCACTCAGTAACAATTCTGTCTGTCCCTGAGTATGAATTCTGTGGCCCTGAGTAACAATTCTGTGTCTGTGCGAGTAACAATTCTGTGTCTGTGCAAGTAACAATTTTGTGTCTGTGCGAGTAACAATTCTCTGGCACTCAGTAACAATTCTGTCTGTCCCTGAGTAACAATTCTCTGGCACTCAGTAACAATTCTGTCTGTCCCTAAGTAACAATTCTCTGGCACTCAGTAACAATTCTGTCTGTCCCTGAGTATGAATTCTGTGGCCCTGAGTAACAATTCTGTGTCTGTGCGAGTAACAATTCTGTGTCTGTGCAAGTAACAATTTTGTGTCTGTGCGAGTAACAATTCTCTGGCACTCAGTAACAATTCTGTCTGTCCCTGAGTAACAATTCTCTGGCACTCAGTAACAATTCTGTCTGTCCCTGAGTAACAATTCTCTGGCACTCAGTAACAATTCTGTCTATCCCTGAGTATGAATTCTGTGGCCCTGAGTAACAATTCTGTGTCTGTGCGAGTAACAATTCTGTGTCTGTGCAAGTAACAATTTTGTGTCTGTGCGAGTAACAATTCTCTGGCACTCAGTAACAATTCTGTCTGTCCCTGAGTAACAATTCTCTGGCACTCAGTAACAATTCTGTCTGTCCCTGAGTAACAATTCTCTGGCACTCAGTAACAATTCTGTCTGTCCCTGAGTAACAATTCTCTGGCACTCAGTAACAATTCTGTCTGTCCCTGAGTAACAATTCTCTGGCACTCAGTAACAATTCTGTCTGTCCCTGAGTATGAATTCTGTGGCCCTGAGTAACAATTCTGTGTCTGTGCGAGTAACAATTCTGTGTCTGTGCAAGTAACAATTTTGTGTCTGTGCGAGTAACAATTCTCTGGCACTCAGTAACAATTCTGTCTGTCCCTGAGTAACAATTCTCTGGCACTCAGTAACAATTCTGTCTGTCCCTGAGTAACAATTCTCTGGCACTCAGTAACAATTCTGTCTGTCCCTGAGTATGAATTCTGTGGCCCTGAGTAACAATTCTGTGTCTGTGCGAGTAACAATTCTGTGTCTGTGCAAGTAACAATTTTGTGTCTGTGCGAGTAACAATTCTCTGGCACTCAGTAACAATTCTGTCTGTCCCTGAGTAACAATTCTCTGGCACTCAGTAACAATTCTGTCTGTCCCTGAGTAACAATTCTCTGGCACTCAGTAACAATTCTGTCTGTCCCTGAGTAACAATTCTCTGGCACTCAGTAACAATTCTGTCTGTCCCTGAGTAACAATTCTCTGGCACTCAGTAACAATTCTGTCTGTCCCTGAGTAACAATTCTGTCTGTCCCTGAGAATGAATTCTGTGGCCCTGAGTAAGAATTCTCTGGCACTCAGTAACAATTCTGTCTGTCCCTGAGTAACAATTCTCTGGCACTCAGTAACAATTCTGTCTGTCCCTGAGTAAAAATTCTGTGGCCCTAATAACGTTTCTGTGGCCCTAAGTAACAATTCTCTGGCACTGAGTAACAATTCTGTCTGTCCCTGAGTATGAATTCTGTGGCCCTAACTAGCGTTTCTTTGTCCCTAAATAACGATTCTGTGGCCCTCATTAACAAGTCTGTGTCCCTGAGTAATGGTTCTCTGTCCCTAAGTAACTTCTCTCTGTCCCCAATTCTCGTTTCTGTGGCCCTAACTCTGTCCCTGTCCCTAGTACAGAGCGGTCTGCCTCTGTTCAATGACTGCAGGCAAATGAAGATTTCCAAAATGGCCGCTATATATACCTCGACCATTACACAGTGCTGGCTGGCTGGCTGCTGATTGGCTGATGCGATCACATGTCGTTGAGGAATGCATTATGGGGCAGCGCGCCTTGTCTGCGCGCCTTCCCCGACATCCCCGCTCCGTCGCCGCACATGTCAGCCGCCATTTTCGGAAAAATTTCGATTCGCGCGTCCGAATTAGGCTGTTTTTCGGATTCGGCACGAATCGAAATTTTTCCGATATTCGACTCGAATTCCACTTCGGATACTTCGATTCGCTCATCTCTACTTGTGATATAATGTGGTGTTAATGATTCATTTGTTAATTGAACATATTCAGGTACAAGCATTTTGCACTGTGCTGTTAACTGATGGGTTGAGTAAACTTTTTTACTGTCGCATTTTTAGATAAAAAAGAATTGTTTCATTTTTACGCGCGCCACAAATTGTGCTTGTTTTCTGATCCATTATCTTCTGCTGACACCATATAGACAGACGGAATGGCTTCCGGAACCAAAATGATGCCAACTATTTTCAGCTGTCATATTGTCATCTGAGATAGACAGACACAGAATTCTGTATGGAATTGGACAACTCATCTTGTACAGTGATACAGATTGTTGTATCATTTCCTGAGCATACAAAACGTAGAAAGGTTTGTAGTCACCCACAGCACCTGTTGATTCTTATCAGCAGGTTTGTGCAATCACGGTAATGAAATACTCAAAAGTGATTTCTCAAAACTGGATGCTGTCAGGATGAGTTGGTATTGAAAAGAAATAAAAATAATAACATGGAAATAGGCTTGAGTCATTTATACTATGACTTCCTTGAAGCATCTCCCATCCTGCATCCTGGCTGCACCATCTGCACATGTGATAGATTGTTCCACCATCAAAATTACTAAGTAAATCCTAATTCAATTGCATTAATTTGCCTATTAGCCATAAAATGGCCAACACGTAACCACAGTATGAAGTGCTAAACACTGTTTATAATAAAAAAAAAGTGTTCACTTTTTGAAAAAAAAATTTTTTTTGCATCTTAGGCTGGCCATACCCTATACAAATTTCTGTCCAATTTATGCCCAATTTCCTTTAGATTGACCTTCAACTATGTAGTGCAAGGACCTGCCTAATTGGATACAATTGAAAGTGTTGTTAGGTTTGACCTCCTATTATATGGTTTTTGGTAAATCTAAACCAAAAATCTCAAGAAAATTGTATAATGGTAAGAGCAGGGCCCTCGAACCCCTCGTGTATTGTTTTGTTACTGTATTGTCTCATGTACTGTCCCCCACTATATTGTAAAGCACTGAGCAAACCTTTTGGCACTATATAAATACTGTGTAATAATAATAATAATATGTATGGCCAGCCTTAGTACTACTGATTGTCTCTAACAAATTGCTGTCCCATACACATACCTACTTCAGTTTGCCAGCTGCACATCGCTGACCTGGACTGGCTACCTGATGCTAACCACTGTGGATTGTGTCCTGACAACATGTTGGCATTGTAGCCCCTGCTAGGGGGCACAAGTTACAGAGTGATAGCATAGGATCATAATTGGGAGGCAGAAAGAGAGCATTGTCACTCCATAACAAGAAGTGCTTGAACAAGGACTTTAATGGCAGGATAACCGGACACTAGTTTTTTGAAAGCTGCAGATTTAAAAGTTTGAAGACAAAATTTTAAATTAATATTATTATTCAGTATTTATATAGCACCAACAACTTGCACAGCACCTTACAATATAAAGGGAGACAGTACAATTACAATACATTTCAATACAGAAGAAATAGGAGCGCCCTGCTCATGAAGCTTGCAATCTAAAGGGAGGGAGGGTGGTACAAAAGGTAATAGCTGCAGAGGATGATATGGTGGAGGTGGCCAAAGTACAGTTTTTAGGTGGAGATGGGGTAGGTTTCCTTGAATAAATGAGTTTTCAAGGATCACCTATAGGTGGACTGGGTAGGAGCTGACTGGACATACTGGGGTAGGAATTCCAGAGGATGGGAAGGATTCTAGAGGAGTCCTGGAGGTGAGCATGGCAGGAGGTAACAAGGGAGATAAAGAACAGGAGGTCATGTGAGGAGCCGAGAGGCCGTTTTGGGGCGATATCTGCAGATGAGGTTGGTGATGTAGCTGGGGGCAATGTTTTGGATGGCATTGTGGTTAGTATTTTGAATTTTATACAGTGGCGTAGTGGAAGCCAGTGCAGGGATTGACAGAGAAGGGCAGCACTCATGGATTGGTTAGTAAGGTGTATAAGTCTAGCAGCAACATTCATAATAGACTGATGGGAGGATAGCCTGTTTAATGCTGGGTTTGCATATATGTGGTGCAGTATATCGCATGTGACTCGCACAGGAAGCGCACCGCATTCCTGTGCAAATCACATGCGAATTGTGTGCAGTGCGATTGGAGCCATACATCTTGTATGGCACAAAACGCACTGCATCCACACCAAAAAGGTGCAGGATCCTTTTTTTGGTCCGCACTAGAATCGGTTACCCATGTGATGTGATTCTGCACATCGCACCGCGTTTTGCAGACCGATTTCGGAGTGTTGTTAACTTAACATACACACCCGGAGCGGGTTTTTAGTCAACAGACAGTTAATGCCAATATTTCTCAAGGTAATCACCTGCTTTCTGTTCTCAAGGTGATACACAAATGCACTTGCTTCAGCGAACAAAATAAATCAGACAGTGCTTCAAATATTTTCAGAGGGAGCCTTTGACCCCAGATATGAAAGGGAAAAGAAAGACTTCTGAGTGTCAGCCTGCTTCCTTAGAATCTTGATGTTACAAGTCCAGCAATGACAACACACTTTGTAAAAACAAACGTGTGAACAATTCAATGAACGGATTCTAGATAAAGTCCCCCTTTAACATACATACAGATATGAGGCAATGAGTCCTTGGCTTGAAAGGTAGTAAAAGCACTATTGATGGACAGGTGTCTTGAATCTTCAGCTAGCTCAATAGGGGACCAAAGACATTTCTGTGTAATTGCAACCAGCTATATTCACTAATATAGATAAATGATTCCTGGTGACGCCTTCTGATTTGTGAGAAGACGTGTAGTAAAAGGTGTTTGCATGCAGTGTCCCACAGTGAGTAGTATACACAGTGTGGGCTTCTGCCCGCTCACCAATCCTGATGACACTGCTGATCAATGGATTCAGGAGGTAGGCTCCTGCAGAAACCCGTGTGGGGAGCCTGACCTAGCAACTTGCAACACTGGGATTCTGCTGTGCGGACTGACAACTCATGGGGCCCCCGGGCAATATGGGATCATGGGACCCCTGTGTCCTTGCCAAAACTCAAAAAATCCTTTGAAAAAGGTACCAGGGGCATCTCTTGGGGCCCCCTACTGACCCCGGGCCCTCGGGCAGTGCCCAAGTTTCCAAATGGTCAGTCCGCCCCTGCTCTACCATCAGGAAGCTGGGGACGGATGATCTTCTTGCAGGTCTGTAGGCCACCCACCACAGATCCTCCACACCATCTGGACCACACAGCCTACTCCACTACTCACAGCAGCCGGGTACCTCTTCTCCCACCCTACATTCCTCATACTGAAGCTCCCCCAACACTCCGTACCTTTGACCTTACTACCATCGAGGAAGTCGCCAAGATCCTCTCTGATGCCCGCCTCACCACCTGCCCCCTCGACCCTATCCCCTCACAACTCCTACGACCTCCCTCCCCCTCCATCCTATGCTCCCTCACCCACATCTTCAATCTCTCCCTCTCCTCCGGCACTTTCCCCTCCCCTCTGAAACATGCATACATCACCCCCATACTTAAAAAGCCCTCCCTGGACCCCAATGACCCAAACATCCTCAGACCCTTCTCCCTGCTCCCATTTACATCTAAACTCCTCCAGCGCCTAGTCTATACCCGCCTATGCTCTCACCTCAACGACAACAACCTCCTCGATCCCCTACAGTCTGGCTTCCGTCCCCTACACTCCACCGAAACTGCCTTACTCAAACTCTCCAATGACCTGCTAACCGCCAAAGCTAATGGCCACTATTCAGTGCTCCTACTCCTTGACCTCTCTGCGGCCTTCGACACAGTCGACCACCCCCTCCTCCTCAAAAAACTACACTCCCTCGGCCTCAGAGATTCTGCTCTCTCCTGGCTCTCATCCTCCTTGGTGGTATAGTGACAAGCACCAAGTCACTATATATAAACAATTGTTTATTCAATGGGACTATTATTTTGATGATATTTGGATTCATACTAATCACTATTAATTATTTATGAGCATTTGGTTATTTTTATTTATGGGGGATCATCTAAATGCATTTTAGTTGAGGGTTATTAGTTGGTTTACTATTTTTATTATATTAAATGAGGGTATTATGAATATAAATGAAATTGAGGGTATTAGTAAGTACATCATGTCACTAATAGATGATTTATGAGCACTTGGAAAAAATTTTTTTTAGAGGAGTATTTCATGTGGAATTATTTTGATATTTATTTGGAGGAGATTGATTAGTTGAAACTATCTATTTAAATATTTTTTGGTATTCATACACTTTTATTAGCTATTTGTATCATTATTTGAATTAATTTAATGGTAATAATTTAATTATTATTTATTGAGAAGTATTTAGGAGCGCAACATATATTTGTAGATATTTCCAACACAGTTGTAGTTATGTGTTTCATGTTTGCGATCCTCTAGTAATTATCACACCTGTGGCTCCCAAGTTACTCTGATTCATCTATACTTGTTTACATAACCAAGGTGTCATTAAACTGTTTTGTGGTGTCACTAGTAATGATGGGCCAAACACCCGCTTGTTTGGTTTGCAGTTGAACATTCGAACATGACGAAAGTTCAACCATGAACTTTGAACAGAGCGAACAATTCACTAAGCTGTATCTTACCGCATCTGAGTATGCGGTAAGATACCGCACAGCTACTAAAAACATTCTTTATTGTTTCAGTTGTCAGCGCGGTTCCCCTCTGACAGCTGTACGTAACAAGAATTGCTGGCATTGCCCAGCAATTGTTTTTTTTTTTAAATGCATGGGGTCCTCTCCCCACCCATACCAAGCCCTTTGGGTCTGGTATAGATTTTGAGGGGAACCTCCACAATAAATTTATTTTTAAATGGCGTGGGGATCCCCCCCAAAATTCATACTAGACCCTTATCTGAGCATGCAGCCCAGCAGGTCAGGAAAGGGGGGGGGACAAGCGAGCCCCCACCCTCCTGAACCATACCAGGCCACATGCCCTCAACATGGGGGGGTGACCGGTGGTTGTGGGGGTCTGCAGGCTTATCAGAATCTGGAAGCCTCCTTTAACAAGAGGGCCCTCAGATCCTCCCCCCCCTTCCCATATGAATGAGTATGGGGTACATGGTACCACTACCCATTCACAAAAAAAAATGCAGTGGAAAAATGACAGGAGAGAGTCTTTGACAAGTCCTATATTAAAAACCAAAATTAAAAAAATGTCCAACGTCAATTATAATGTCCGCCACCACCACCACCAACCCAAAAAAAACCTGCTCTGCTATCGACGCTGGTTCCTGCCATCTGAGAGCTGCACCGGGATGACAGTTCTTAAATAGTGTGATGACATCACAAGGGGCAGGGTCACTGGTGGCCATCTGTGGCCTGGTGCATTGCTTTGGCCAATCACAATGTACTGTCAGGGCTTCATGCATTGTGGGGTGTGGTGGGCGAACAGACCGCCAAACGTCCTTGTCGTTCATGTGTTCACCAAACACACAAACAGCCAATGTTCGAGTCGAACTAATGTTTGACTCCAGCATACAACCAATCACTAGTCATTAGTCAGGAAGGGGTGCATTCTGGAAATCATGGAGAGGTTAAGGCAGAAATATTTAGCCAGTGATTTCATGTGGGGCCTGAAGGAGAGGTCTGAGTCTAGGATTATACCTAGCACCCTGGCATGTACAGAGGGACCAATGGTTGTGCTGTTGATCTCAATGGTAAAGTCATAAGGGGGGGGATCGGGGAGGAGGAAATATTACAAGCTTACCATGTTAAAGCTTGTGTAGCTGTGAGATGGGGAAACAGCTCTCATTGTTTGAATACTGCTTGTGTGGAGTAAATTAAATGTTTTGACTGACATTCTGCAGTTTAGCCACAAGATGTCACTGTTTTTCTAACACAGCCTCAGACTGCATAGATATTTCTATATTCATGAAGAGGTGGAGTTTTTTCACACGGATTTGAGAGAGAACAGGAGGGAGAGACAGCAGCCATGTTCAGAGGATGGTGAATGCGGGAGCCGTGAGAGCAGAGGATCTGATGGCATCCAGGTGTGAGGACATCCCTCAGTAACCAGAGCAGCAGCTGGGTGAAGCTGATCATGTCCAAGACCCTGATCCTGTTCAGAGAAAGAAAGATTGCTGCCAGGAATGTTGATGAGAGCAGAGGAGCAAAGCAATATACACTGCGATACCGTATGCTCGTTGGAGGGACATTTGTTCTGTTCAGAGTCACCAGCGGATGCAAAGCAGACCTGGGTCGGTAAGATTGTGCACGCACCTCATTTCAATGTTGGCGCCTAGAGACTGAGTCCAGGCCTATAGTTAGTTAGTTAGGGTCTCTGTTTGTGTCAGGCCACAAGTGTTATTACTGATCATTGGAAGGACTCCATAACTTAAAGTGACATTTCACATTGGAGAGCTGATAACATTCCACAAACTCAAGCCAGACTGGCGTTTTGCTCAGAAGGAATACTCAGGCATGTGCTACAGGACCAGTTATGGGAGGGGGAATACTGTAGATTTGTGTAAGATTGTAAGCTGTTGTGCTGCACCGCAGGCTAGCCCATACCATACACCCATACACTGATTCCTGCTCTTTTAGGGTAATAACAGGTAAGGTGTGGCAACTTATTTGTGCCCGCCAGTAGGTAAATTACTACACCTTCTACCTTCATCCATCAGGAGGCGCCGTGCTGTGCAGCACAAGGGTCTCAGCCTTTGGGCTGGGTGTATGTAAATTTATTGTATGTTCTGTTGTGGCAAAAGCTGGTGTTGAGGTTGCTTTCCAGTAACTTCACTGTATCCTGGGGAGCCCACCCCGGTACACGGCTTACATAGCCACCTTGCCCTAAGCAACAGTTTAAATTTAGAGTTGCTAGGCTGTAATCAACTTAAAGTGTATTCCCACTTTTGCAGCCAAATAACAAAAAAAACACCACGTGTATATGTGTTCCCATTCATACAGCATGCCTAAACAAAGGTTTTTTTAAAATATTTCTTACCTTTAGATGTTTCCCAGGAGTTGTGATGGCTGACTTCAAGGTTTTTCGAACAAAGTTAGAGTGAGCTTGTCCTAAGTCTGTCCTTCATAACTTCCAATACAATAATGAAGATCTGCCTGCACAGTACAGGTAGGTTTACAATAGCAAAAGGTGGATAAATGCACACTAATATACAGTAAATCCCACAGAATTGGCAAAAATTTAAAGTCCATAAAGCACACAGAACACCAGGTGAGCAAATGTTTCATGCCAGGAGGTGCTTAGTCATAACATCCCACACAGACAGAGTAAATATGGCAAATACAGATGCACGGTTCCTTTATAAACAAAGAGAACTATGTAGTATATTTCCTTGCTCGAGGGTCAAGAAAATAGCATCTAAAAAGGTAAACTTTTATTTTAAGTTTCGCTATGTGAATGGGAACATGTAACAAATATAAAGCAGGTGTTCTGCAAATGTGGCTGCAAAAGTGGAAGTACACTTTAAGTAGGTCTCTGTCTATTGTTTCCTTCTTCCTGCATGTTCATGGGCAACCACTGGGAGGTTTATTGCCAGTGGAGCATGCTCAGAGAGGGTTTAAATGTTCGGTAATTACCTTGGGGGAGGAATGTAGTTGTATGTCTGATTTGTTTGGGCCTACCACTTGGAGAGAGTTTCTGTGTGTCTGAAAAGAGGTCTAGGATTGTGACCTAAACAGCTGAGCAAAGGGATCAAAGCACCATGGAGGAACATGAGCCTAAAGGGGGTACTGGAGAAATTTGGCAGAATCTTGGTCTTCAACTAAAGTGTGGTGATCTTCCCTCGAAGGAGTTGGTAGCTCAACCATTCAGTACTTTGCAGCCTGGAGCTGAATTCACAGAATACCGGGTTGGCTTAAAGATTCTCTATCTGTGAAGGCTGTAAATGCTTTATGACTTACGTCTGAAGTCTGCCACATCTATGGATGTCCTGTAATCTTACCTTCTCTCCCAGGAGTTTGAATTAGATATAATTCCTTCTTTGCTCTGAGAAGTTACTGGTGCACTTCTCTACACATTACTCCACTACTGCTAAGGATCAGACCTTAATGTGAAATGCTAGCCCACCCTGCTTCTGTGATCCCCAATATGACACTGGGGGTCAGGGAGTACTACACTTATATGAGATTTAGATCCTCCTCACTTAATGCAGCTTTACTTGTCTAAGCCACTCAGGTTTCATGTGACCTCTGACCCTCTGATTGTCTCAGCAATGGCAGCGTCCATATTTCTTTCTTCACTCTTTTTAAAGTCACTATCCTCAGCTAAACTACACTACAGGCGTCTGGAAAATGCAATGTTTACCATCAGCTCAGAGATTTCCCCTGCAGTACTTTTTTTTCTGACTTTAGATGTCCCCAATCTGATAGTCAGCATTATCCAACTCAGGTCCTGTGAGCCCAGCCTGTGACTTATCAGCATATAAACTGATTCTTACTCTCAGTTTCCAGCCTTGATGTACAGGGACTGCTAGAGGCTGATGCCAGATAAAATTCAAGTACGTACACTGCTTGCATTTAAAAATACACTTAATGACGTATTAATGATTGCAGAGATAAGACAATTAATAGAAATACATTGAAGTATATAGAAATACATACCTATAAAACATTGATGTAAGGATCTTGCTGGGTACAGTTGGATACCAATGTATGATGACGTACAAGCACTGCTATGCCATGACACGCATGTGTGGTACCATCAACGTACCTGTGTGATGATAGTGTAGATGACACTAACACACATACAAGTGTGGGTGATGATGTCATCATTCAGATAGTCACCACATTTTAAATAGAAATCAAAGATGGTGGCTGCCATCATACATGCAGCCTGTATTGAGCACATTTATTTCACTATGTCACAATAATACATCCCTGATGAAGCCCCAGTTGGGCGAAACACATTGGGTTTGTGGGAGCTGGTTGTTTGATATTTTATTATTTATTCACAGGCGAGTGCAGGGTACGAAAACCAAGTTCAGTTGTTATTAGAAAAAGGAGTATTAGCTTTGACTGGGAGGAAATTGATCGGAAACTGGTGGGCTAATTCCTCCATTGGGCTACTTTGATCTCCATTTTGTTGTCTACTCTAGTACCATTTCTTCTGCACTAAGCTGTAGAAAGCTTCATCCCCAATATAGGAGTTTGATATGGAGTTATTTATTTAGTTATTTTTTAACTGAAGTAATAAAAGTGACGTTTTAGGATCTAGTGAGATAGATGTGCTGTGTGGAAAGCACATCACTCTTGGGGGTAAAGTTAGTTTTGGTTCCTACAAGAGGACCAAGTATATAGTGTAGTTTCAGGCAATTTGTTGAAGAGTATTAATGATTACATAGAAGCCTTAATTTGTGTTTATTTGTATCTGGAGTTCAGCTTTATTCAAGCAAGGTAATTTTAAAACATTTGTTTTATCTTTTTTTTTTGTTGAATTCAAAAGTTTCTTTCACCTTGAGAAAGCTGGACCCATTATTCACAGCGTAATGTATAATTCCAGGCACCACTTATTTTGTTGGTTGAAGTCCTTTTCAGATGGAAAAGTTTTCATGTTGTGATAAATGATTATGCAGTGTACAGAATGGCAACACATGCAATTCCCCTTGCTCTCCTAATTTAGTCTATTCTCCCTTAAAATGAATAACAAGAGCTTGTTTTCTATGGGCACCAGTCTGCAAAGTCTATTAAGTTGTTTTTCTGTTTTTTTGGTTTTTTTTATAGGCTGAAAAGGGAATGTGGGAGATGTATGAAGTGCATGGTTAAGGCGCTTCATACAAACCCAGTTCATTTGTAATGTGTGTGTCATTATGGGAGTCCGCTACAAAAGGCATTCATAGCGTAGAACATTTCTATTTGGAAATGTTGACAACGGCTGCAAGTTGTTCGGCTTTTTTCCCAGACTATTGGCATGAAAGAGGAGTCAAGAGAAAGAAAGTTAATAAGTACGACATGATTTCTTCTAAGCCGACACTTATCTGTTTTTGCCATTGATAGCTGAATAAATAAAAACTGACAAACGCAAATAGGTAAATGCACACTGGAAATAATATTTTATCTGCAACATTTTTATGATGGAACCTCATGCTACATTGGCAAATATTCAGACAGAATTATGCTCGTAAGATTTTTTTTTGTATGCAGAAAGAGAACTATGTTAGGGACGGGCATTTGCAGGAAGCTGAATATTCACATTCAATTTATTTTAGAAATGCAGCTTTCCCCCTCAGGGATCGGTGGGTGTCCTGTTATTCACTTATATTCTCTCCCTCTCAGTGAAGAATTGTTAGCACAGTTCCAGATGCAGAAAGAAAATCCGATGAATACATAAAACCCTGCACGCACAGGATGTCCTCAGTCTTCCAGTTTGAACAACAATGGGCATCATTCAACCTGGAAGGCTGAGAGCAACAAGTGGCAGAAAGCTATTACTGCAGGGGACAGCATCATTGAAGAGGTGATTATAGCAGCTAGAGCTGCATTTTTTTAACCATTAGCCGCCCGGCCAATGGCCGTTTGGCAGCCGCAAAAACGCTTTAGCTCTCCGGATGCACGCCATTTGGTGTGCTCCCGCACATGCGCAGTTCGCGCAGTTGCAGAGCCGCGCAGTGGCGCAATCTGTCACTGGCCGTGTACCTCGGACACGGCCGATGACAGATCTGAGTACCGGCCCCCATTGCTGGTACCATGTGACCTGCTGTGACCAATCACAGCAGGTCACATGACAGTTGTATACAATGGATGGCTTCATTCATGGTCACAGCTAATCACAAAAAAAAAAAAACCCTGAATGAATCGATTTCATTCAGGTAAATGCTTGCTTATAGCAAAGTAATTCTTTGCAATAAGCAAATTGTGTAAAAAAAAAAAAATACTGATCACTTCCCCAAAGTAGTACAATGTTACTATGGTAACATTGTACTACTTTGGCCATAGTAAAATAAGAAAAAAAATCTTAAAAAAAATAAAAAAAATGTAATAAAAAATTAATAATAATAAAATTAAAAAAAAAAAAAATAATATATATATATATATATATATATATATTTTTTTTTTTTTTTCATACTGTCACCAGTCAGTGTCCCTGTTCACCGCCATGCCAGGTATATGGTAACACTGTACTGCACTGGTGACAGTATGTAAAAAAAAAAATAGTGAAAATAATTTGTTTAATTTTTAATTTTCCGAAAAATTATGACAAAAAAAATACAACTTCAAAAAACTCGCCATTCCTCTTATGAAGTACGTCGGACTGTCTACTCTGCAATAAAGGGGTCATTTTGGGGATATCTGTACTGTTCTGACATTATTGGACCTCAAGAAATTAGATTGGCTGTCAGTACTTCAGGATTGATCAATTTTCAGATCTATACCATAGTTTGTGAACTCTATAACTTTCCTACAAACTAAAAAATACATCCTAATTTGGGTTATTTTCACCAAAGACATGTAGCAGAATACATCTCGGTCTAAATTTATGAAGAACAATTATTTATTTGCAAACTTTTATAACAGAAACAAAGAAAAACATTCAAAATGTTTGGTCTTTTTTTGTTAATTTAGCAAAAAATAAAAACCCCAGCGGTGATTAAATACCACCAAAAGAAAGCTCTAGTTGTGTGAAGAAAATGATAAAATTTTAGTTTGGGTACAATGTTGAATGACCGTGCAATTGTCATTCAAAGTGTGAGAGCGCTGAAACGTGAAAAATGGCCTGGGCAGGAAGGTGTAAAATTGCCCGGTATTGAAATAGTTAAACCACCAAGGGGACTTTAAAAAAAATAAAAACTGTTTTAATCATCTTACACTTAAAACCAAAATCAAGGCTAAAATATTTTTTTTAACATTGTGTCTATTTGTCCCATATAATGATAATAAAAGACACGAGAATGAGATGTATTGAAACAGTGTTAAAAAAGCCCTCTATGTCTGTAACAAGACACTAATTTTAATTTTTAACAATCAGAATTTTCACTCTTAAAGTAGTGAATTCACATACACTACAATAAAGTAGAACTGTAAGCAAAACTTTTTTTTCATTGTGGATATAACAAGGGAGTGTTATACCCCTGTCTGATTTTGATTCACCATCTGTATGCCATTGTGTAGATTTCCCTTCACTTCCTGTCCCATAGTCAAACAAGAAGTGAAAGGTAATCCCTGTAAATTAAGGGAATCCATTGAGGATGCTCAGGTCACTAGAACTAGTGTCCCCATTGGAAGATTTCCCCTCTATTAATTTTCTGGGGACAACCCAAAATTTGGGATTTTCTTTACTTTCATTTTTGATAATAATGGCAAACTAAACTAAAAGAGAGGGTAAATCTCCTTAACAGGAGCACAGACAGCAATATAACCTGTCAGGAGTTCTACTTCATCTCCTCTTTATCCAAAACTAACCAAAAAGTTTTGCTTTTAATTATACTTTTAAGTAACAACAAAGATCAAACTTGCACTCCAGAGGATTTACCCCCCTTCCTGACCAGGCTACTTTTTGTGATTCGGCGCTGTGTTACTTTGAAAATTGCGCAGTCATGCAACGCTGTACATAAATTAAGTTTCTGTCCTTTTATCCCCCACAAATAGAGCTTTCTTTTGGTGGTATTTGACCACCTCTTTGGTTTTTATTTTTTGCGCTATAAACACAAAAAAAGGCAGAATTTTTTTTTAAAAAAACAATATTTTCGGCTTTTTGGTATAAAGCATATCCACTAAAAAAATTTAAAATTTCGTCATAAATTGAGGCCAAAATGTATTTTGCTATGTCTCAGCTTTAAAAAAATCCTAATACGTGTAAATTAATTGGTTTGAATGAAAGTTATAGCATCCACAAATGGCGGTATATATACTGGAATTTTGTTTTTTTTAATACTAGTGTTGGCGGCAATCAGCGACTTATAGTGGGACTGCAGTGTGCATTCTGACACTGGGCAGGAACTGACTGCCACTGATACTAATACAGTGATCAGTGCTAATGAAAAGCACTAACACTGTACTAATGACACTGGGCAGGAAGGGGTTAACATTTGGGTGATCAAAGGGTTAACTGTGTGCTGTGTTTTTTTTGACTGTGTTCTGTTTTACTATGGAGACATGCTGCTTTGTATTTCTCTGCTGTGGAAAGAAATACAAAGCAGCATGTCCTTGCTGACAGGAGAGAGACCTGTGTTGTCAGGTATCTCCCTTGTCAGCTTTACACTCCAATTGCCGGGAGGGACCCCGTGATTGACATCCTTAGCCGCCAATGGCGGCGCGGATAGGGCGACACGTGCGAACGCATTCCCCCTACCTGGAAATGCAAATCACGTATATATAAATGATTTTGCATAGCCCTGCCACCTGTAGCAGTACTTATACTATAGGGTGGCAGGCAAGTGGTTAATCACTGGCTCAAAACGTTTTCTCCAGTCCATCCCTATAGCTGCAACTGCTGTTTTTGACTGCTTTTGGGGGGGAATTATAAATCAACTTCCCGCTGTTTGCAAAACTGAAAGAAAATATACCAGGCATTATTTAGCTATGCAGTCGGCCCCATCAGTTGCTTGATTACATTCTCAAACCTGCTTCTGGAACAGTAATCAAGCAACTGATCAGCAAAGCACAGCTAAAGTCTGCACCAGCAGGGAGGAACATGCTCACCTATAGGGATGCCGAGGATGTGTTTTTTCACTCAGACTTGTAGGCAAGTGCAGCTAGCTAGTCTGTCATTAGGTGTGCCTTGTTACAGCAGACAATGTCATCAGGTGCTAGGCCCCTTTTAATTCGAGCCTGCAGTGATGCCATGTGTGAGTCAGTACCCATATAAAACCCAGGCTGGTTGGAGCCCGGGGTCTCTTCGGGCATGAGAACCAAACACCAAACACCCCACACCAGCACAGATGTAACCAGTATGTTGAGGCCTCAAGGCATGGAGTGGGCACATAATGGCAGAGGGTTCGGCCTCAGCAGGAGAGGCAGTGTTCCAATAGGACAGGAGCAAGGGCAGGAACCTGCGCTCTTGGCGTCACAACTAGACAGTGGTGCAAAGCCCCTCTTACAGGCTCGTCACTTAAGCTGGCCATACATTGTTTAGTTTTTTTTTCATTCTGAATGAAAAAAACTGAAACTGTTCCCCCATCAATACAGTACATTCAAGGTCGATGGGGGAATCCTCCCCGTTGCGCTATTGTACTCTGACAGTGGCTGAGACTTCCCCGCTGTTAGAATATACACATCAGCTCTGCAGCCACTGATGGATCAGCTTTTATCTAACAGGGCATTTGAACCGAAGTTGATCAGTAGATTGACTTCTGTTCCACTGCAGTGGCCACACATGGATCGAAATTCGGCCAGTCCCAGCCAAACCATACAGATTTAATTAAACTATGCCATCTTTACAGTCTATGAACATGTGACTACAAAAGAAGGTATCAAGAGAGCTTAGGTATAAAGGAAATGGATTCAGAAGGGGTTTTCTCGAATGTCCTCATAGACTGCATTATTTTTAAAATCTACTTACCGTATTTGCCGGCGTATAAGACGACTGGGCGTATAAGACGACCCCCTACTTTTCCTGTTAAAATATAGGGTTTGAGCTATACTCACCGTATAAGACTACCCCTCTTCCAACTCACACCAAATAAAAATGAAAAAACATCAGATTTGATTTCAATATGGTATGCTATTTCAGCATGGTATTCCAATGATGGGGTGCTATTCCTCCCACTGACACTAATGATGGGGCACTATTTCATCCACTGACACCAATGATGGGGCACTATTCCTCCCACTGATACCAATGATGGGCACTATTCCTCCCACTGACACCAATGATGGGGCACTATTCCTGCCACTGATACCAAAGATGGGGCGCGATTCCTCCCACTGATACCAATGATGGGGCACTATTCCTCCCACTGATACCAATGATGGGGCACTATTCCTCCCACTGATACCAATGATGGGGCGCTATTCCTCCCACTGATACCAATGATGGGGCACTATTCCTCCCACTGATACCAATGATGGGGCACTATTCCTCCCACTGACACCAATGATGGGACACTATTCCTCCCACTGACACCAATGATGGGGCACTATTCCTCCCACTGATACCAATGATGGGACACTATTCCCCCCACTGATACCAATGATGGGGCACTATTCCTCCCACTGATACCAATGATGGGGTGCTATTCCTCCCACTGATACCAATGATGGGGCGCTATTCCTCCCACTGATACCAATGATGGGACACTATTCCTTCCACTGATACCAATGATGGGACACTATTCCTCCCACTGATAGCAATGATGGGGCACTATTCCTCCCACTGATACCAATGATGGGGCGCTATTCCTCCCACTGATACCAATGATGGGACACTATTCCTCCCACTGACACCAATGATGGTGCCCCATCATTAGTGTCAGTGTGTGAGGAATAGTGTCCCATCATTAGTGTCAGTGGGAGGAATAGTGCCCCATCATTGGTGTCAGTGGGAAGAATCGTGCCCCATCATTGGTGTCAGTGGGAGGAATAGTGTCCCATCATTAGTGTCAGTGGGAGGAATAGTGCCCCATCATTGGTGTCAGTGGGAAGAATCGTGACCCATCATTGGTGTCAGTGGGAGGAATAGTGTCCCATTATTAGTGTCAGTGGGAGGAATAGTGCTCCATCATTAGTGTCATTGGGAGGAATAGCGCCCCATCATTGGTATCAGTGGCAGGAATTGCGCCCCATCATTGGTGTCAGTGGGAGGAATAGCGCCCCATCATTGGTATCAGTGGCAGGAATTGCGCCCCATCATTGGTGTCAGTGGGAGGAATAGTGCCCCATCATTGGTATCAGTGGAAGGAATAGTGCCCCATCATTGGTGTCAGTGGGGAGGAGGAATAGTGCCCCATCGTTGGTGTCAGTGGGAAGGAGGAATAGTGCCCCATGGTTGGTGTCAGTGGGGGAGGAATAGTGCCCCATGGTTGGTGTCAGTGGGGATAATAGTGCCCCATCATTGGTATCAGTGGGGAGAAAAGTGCCCCATCATTGGTGTCAGTGGGGGAGGAATAGTGCCCCGTCATTGGTGTCAGTGGGGAGGAGGAATAGTGCCCCATCGTTGGTGTCAGTGGGGAGGAGGAATAGTGCCCCATGGTTGGTGTCAGTGGGGGAGGAATAGTGCCCCATCATTGGTGTCAGAGGGGAGGAGGAATAGTGCCCCATCGTTGGTGTCAGTGGGGAGGAGGAATAGTGCCCCATGGTTGGTGTCAGTGGAGGAGGAATAGTGCCCCATCATTGGTGTCAGTGGGGGAGGAATAGTGCCCCATCATTGGTATCAGTGGGGAGAAAAGTGCCCCATCATTGGTGTCAGTGGGGGAGGAATAGTGCCCCATCGTTGGTGTCAGTGGGGAGGAGGAATAGTGCCCCATCGTTGGTGTCAGTGGGGGAGGAACAGTGCCTCATCGTTGGTGTCAGTGGGGGAGGAACAGTGCCTCATCGTTGGTGTCAGTGTGTAGGAGGAATAGTGCCCCATCGTTAGTGTCAGTGGGGGAGAGGAGCGGCTGCTCCTTCTTTTAGTTCGGCCACTTGATTTTCGCGGGGCCGTTCAGCTGCGCCTCCTCACCGGTGATTGGTCGCCTGTGTGCCTTTCCAGTGCTGGCGCCCAATCACCAGTGAGGAGGCAGAGCCGAGCGGGCGGCGGGACCATCGAGCGGCCGAACTGAAAGAAGGAGCAGCCGCGCTTCCTGGTCCGGATCGTCGTGGGACCGGGACCGGGACCGGAGCCAGGTAAGGTACAGCAGCCCCTCTGCCCACCCCTGTACTTGGTGTCCGTTGGAGGAGGAGGGGGGGCAGCGCCGCCCCTCGAAAAAGTGCCGCCCTGACACCGGCTCGCCGTATACCGGCGTATAAGACTACCCCCGACTTTTCAAAAGATTTTCACGGGTTAAAAAGTCGTCCTTTACGCCGGCAAATACGGTATATTCTTTCTTTGTTAGAGCGGGAGCATCAGGCTGAGAATCAAGAAGTAAGGTCACACTCTCTACCTACCTGAGCTTAATAGCAATATCAGGCACTCAAATAGCTAATATATAGTAAAGGTGCTGTTAAGGTTATGGAAAACTTTACAGCAAGAAAATATAAAAGCATCTTAAATTTACAGTTCAAATTTAATGATTAACTTCTAAAAAAAATTAGATTACCATGTAACAATCGGTAACGAATCGTAAGAACTATATACAGTAGTATATAACAAAACTTAAACAGTTAATTTTTAGACCCCTGAAATGAGTTGCTAGTCTAAAAACTAATGGATGCAAAATCATGCCAAATACGGCAAATATATTTTCTGTGAATCTAAAGACATAAAAGGGGAATAAAAAGAATACTCTTGTGTCTAACATTAAAGGGAACACAGATTCAAAGTTAGACAAACTATACTGAAGTTTAAAAGAGTGTTCATAAGTGGTCTTAAAATATTTTCTTTCTTGTTCAAAGATCGAAGTTCACAAAAGTGTCAGCATAAAGCTTACTAAGTATAACAGATAGGTAGAAACAATGGCGCTTGTCCTTCCTGCTTTCTCCAAGGTTATGTTGTTAGTATATGTTGTAAAGCTCCGAAAAGCCAATTTGTTTCTCACAGTTGATCATTTTGAAAGTAACTTATAGTACGTGACTGTGGTAGAGATTTTTACATTTGGAACACTGTGTACAGCAGAAAGACATGTCTGTTACCAGTGGAGGAATGGACAGAAGGAAACTAAAAAAAGACTTTGCTAGCTATTGTTGTTTGACAGAATCATTAAAATCTTTGCATAACGACCAATACAATCCCTAAAATATTTTTAAATTCTATATGTGTTTTTACCCAAAAAAGAATCCCAGGTATTGTTATTTTCGAATAGTTACATTGGTCCAGTTTGGACCAAAATAACTATGCATATATCATACCTGTGGGATCCTTCTAGAACAGCTTTTCTCAACTTTTTTCTGCCAGAAGAAACCCTACAACAATTTTCAGGTCTTGGGGAACCCTTACCAAAATTGATGCATTGGGGGGCAAACACAAAAATGCCCCTTACATCAGTGGTCAATAGAAAGAATGTAACCCCCGCCTTGGTGGTCCAAATGCCAAGTGGCAATGGTCTTGGAACTATGCAGGAACCATCAAATGAAAGATCAATGTTTGCAGCTCAAGGAACACCTAGCAACCTCTGGAGAAATGTTAGTTGAGAATGGCTGCTCTAAAAGCTTGAATTCAGTGTAATAGGCACCACTGTCCCAAGGATCTCCACTGGCTTCTGGGTCCTGCACCAAGTGGCTGCCCTGCTGCTAACTGGACACAGGAGGTCGGCTACTGGGTATGGGCATCATTCAGAGAATGCTTTGCATTTTATCAATGGATGCAAAGCATTTTCTAAATTGAACATCACCGCCCCATGTCTCCACCTTGTCTAATCAGAGAACCCTTTGCATTCATTGAGGAAATTGCAAAGGGATCTTTGAATGGCACCCATGCTGATTGGCCAACCTCCTGTGTTAAGAATGCATCAGGGCAGTCGCTTGGTATGGAACCCAGAAGCTAGTGAAAAGCACTGTAGTACTGCAGTGATTTCCAGGTTCTAGAGGGATCCTATGAGTATGGTATATGCATAGTTACATTGATCCAAGCTGGACCAGTGTAACAATGTGGCTGTTTGAGTCTATGGACAAATACAGCTTGGCACGGGACCTAACTGGAGCGTATGCACATGGGTGCCTCCTTAGCACCCAGCTTGCTACAGGAGCCACCCAAAGGAGGAGAGGATGCTGGTGGGACAAAAGCGACAGTTCTCAGCAGGTAAGTTTGAAAATAAAATTTAAAAAAACACAAAACAGGATTTCATGAAGAGTCAAAGCACCTCATGAATGTGTGTGTATGTTAGATACATTTTCAGAGGGTGGTAAGCAGTGCCACCATGTAAAAGAGCCCTTAAAAACTTGCGTGGCATTGATAGGTTGAAGTGGTAAAACCGCAATCCAGCCACCTAATTGCAATGCCTGTGTGAAAGAGACAGGGAATGAATAATTAATACAGGGGTTACCTGCTTGAGATCCAAATTAATATATGTATATACTTCTCTAGAAATGCCACAATAATTAACCTCCCCAGCGGTCTGATTATTTCAGATTTTTGGTGCTACAAGCGGTACCATTATTTTGCATGGAAATATGTAGTTTTTTTTATTGTAGGCTGTAATATTTAGGAATAACTCACTGAAATCTGTCCGAACAAGAGTCTAGTAAACATCCCGGGTATGATAAAATTTGAAACACAAAATCATATATTATAATTTAATAAATAATCATAAAAAATAATAATATCATAATAATACATTTAATTCAATAATATAATCAAACCAAAAACACTGAAATTTGAAATATAGCGCCAAGTTCACACATCGCTGAGCAAAGTCGCAAAATTGTTTTCAGTGTCTGATGACGAATTTCTCCATGAATCATTATCACTCAATTCTGCAAGTGGTTCTGATTTACTATTGCTGTTCTCTAGCTGATCTAAACCCGCTTTTGACCTAAAGGGACGCTTTTTGGACGCCATGGACGTTTCTCAGTTTCCAGGCAGAAAGAACAATCAAAATGCAGACAGGGGACAGGACAGAGCACTCGGGACAAAATGTATGTGAAATGGGTTGAAACAGCAATGTTTTACTATGTAAAATCGTTTTGAAAGAAATGACATTTTTTTTAAATTTTCAAATTTCCCGCCGCCGGCGGCGCCCGTACGTCCTGACGTCACAGGGACCGGAACACAGGAGCCGGATGCCGGCATCAGCCGGAGGAGATGGCCGGGGACGCTGCAGGGGACACATCGCGGGAGCGAAGGACAAGGTAAGTGCTGCAGGGACTCCCTATGCAGCGCCGCATGGTAAGCCCGAGTGTAGCTCGGGGTTACCGCTTTTGGTACAGACATTTGACCCCGAGCTACACTCGGGAATACCGTTAGGGAGGTTAATGGATAGTTGTAACAATTTTGCAATTTTGTTCTTGTCGCTACCTTAACATCTAGGAAGCAACACTAATCTTTTTATCAGAAAAGAAAACCCCACAGTGAACAAAATGTGCTTTTTACCTTGAACCTTTGTTGTAGAGCTATGAAAATCCAGTTTATTTGATAGAAAAAATCCCTATGGATGCAGCTATATTGGCCTAACAATTAGGACTTTATAGAACAGATAATGAACTCAGGTAGCCCAAAGAACATTTTGCTTGACAACAAGCATGCTCCCTAAGGCGTTCATTTAATGAGAGGACACATCATCCATCAGATATTTTTTTAAAAAATGTTACTTTAGAGAATGAGCTCAGAGTGTTCTGAGCTAATGCTATCCTCCCAAAACAAATGCTTTTACAGAATATACTAAAATGGTTTTGTACAATTTTTTTTAAACTTATTTTAAAGGACAATTCTAACCAAGAAGCCAAAAAAACCTGTAAGAAGCAAGGGCACCAAGGTTGAAAATCCAGCTTGACACTTAAATATATGGTATTGTGTACTGAAAATAGGAACTGCAGGGGGGGCATGGCCGGCAACGGACGGAAATGGCCTGTCACTGAGGGAGCTCTCAGAGCTGCCGAATCCCGCAGCTCTCTACAGCAACAGGTGTAAACTTAGTTTTTTTTTTACTCCGGCGGGTGGCCCCTCCCCTCAAGATGGCACGGGTCTGTGTCCCTTGTCTGGGAGTAGGGGACATGTGAGAGGGAATGGCAGCTCTTCTCCATCCCATCCCCCTGGCTCAGCACAGACTTCAGGCTCTGCTCAGTCCTCACCCACTGACAGTCCACAAAAGCAAAGGCAGCGCTGCTCCCCAGAGACACAGCATGGGGATGACAGCATGCAGAATCTCTCTCCACATAATTCCACTATTGAGTTTGTGGAACAGTTAGATTACCCTACACAATCTGTGCCACTCACATCTGCAGTGCTGAAAGATATGTTGATTACTCTTAAAGGCTCACTGCATAAAGATATGATGGGCTTTGTGGCGCAAGTGAACAAGGATATTGAATGCTTGGGCGACAGGGTATCTCATGTGGAGAATAAAATGGGGGAACTCGCTAAAGCCCATAACGAATTGGTGGATGCACACAATGACACTGATGATGACTTATCAGCATTAAAGATGAAACTGGCGGATCTGGAGGACAGGTCCCGCAGGAATAATATTAAATTCAGGGGTATCGGCGAAACCATCTCTAACACTGAATTACGCAATTATATTCAACAAATGATCTCTGCTCTGCTGCCCCACACTCTGGACAGAGAGGTAGTAGTAGACAGGGCCCACAGACTGCCAAAGCCTTCTTTCCTTCCCGTCCATCTTCCCAGAGATACCATAGTGCGAATCCATTTTTATCACGTTAAAGAGGAACTCATGCTCTTCGCTAGAAAAAACAATCCGCTTCCAGACCCCTACACTGGGATATCCTTGTTCACAGACCTCTCCCAACATACCATCCTAGACCGAAAAAAGCTGCTATCCTTTACGAAGCAGCTACGAAACCATGATATCAAATACCAATGGGGCTTTCCTACCAAACTGCTCATCACCAAAGACAACCGTGTAGTAACGGTAAAATCCAAAATGGAGGGATTCCAACTAGCCAAAAAAATGGGGCCTTCTGCCAGCTGAAGATACATCCATTCCTACCAAAGGCTCCCCTAGAAAAATGCCTCCTGATTGGGAACAAGTGGCGGGATGAGTTTCCGTGCCGTACTTCCTCCCGTGCCTTTTAACCCCCTGTTAATTACCTGCTGTACACCAAGAAAGCCAGTATTACGCTGCGCCTCTCGGCATTGAACCCCCATCCGTTGAAGTGATTAAGTTCACACAAAGTTTTTCGTTAAATGTTTTTTTTTTTCTTTCCTTCCTTTTTTTTCTTCTTCTTGGCTAAATTTCTTCCTTCAGAGCTCCAGAAGGGACCAAGTTTGGACATACACTAAACCATATTTCTCTTGCGAGATGAAGAAGCAATCCTCTACCTCGTGCTGGTCTTCGGGGGATACAGTAAGCATATTCACCTGGCTCACAATTTTGTCTATGCTATTCCTCATTACACCACTTGAAGGCACTACTAAATCATCTACCTTAACCTCACCATGGTCTTAAAAATCGTATCTATGAACGCCCATGGTCTCAATAGCCCACTCAAACGTCACTCGATGTGGAGAGAAGCACAAAGATTAGCTGGCGACGTGATTTGTGTTCAGGAAACACATTTTGCTTCTACTAAATAAAAAATTATATATATCTACAAATATATATATACGTGTCGCGCTCCATAGTATACATGTAAACTCATATATTAGTGATTATATAAATAATAACGTGAAAAAATTAATGTGCTTCAAACCAGTGCACCTTGTGATGCTATTGCAAAAATAATACTAATCCAATACTCATAAATAGTCCTCTTTATAGTCTTATAACTTTTCAGTGACAAGTAAGGTGATTCGTGCCACACTCCCCGTGCTCTATAGATAGGTGTGCGCTCACCTCCTTATTTAGCCAAAGTGGCTAAAAACACTTTTTGTCCTTATCAGGACAGGGTGGAAATCTTCACACTATATACGTGTTTCCATCCATGCTGTGGATTGCCTTATTTCTGCCACCAGAGGTCTCCCTTATTCCTCCTTCCACACTTTAGCCTCAATGGATGGGTAGAAATGATTTGGATGGTATATCCTCCTCTCAATGAACCATGTAAAAAAGAGCCACAATAGTGCCTTATCCTTTGTGAGGTTCAATCTTTTATTAGTAGAGTAAAGTCACCACTCACATTTTGCAGTGTCCAATAGAGCTGTATTCAGCAGGTATATGCCCCAGATCCTGTGATTGTGAATGCCGCTCGTCCACCGTGGCGTCGTGATGTCAGAGCCCCTCCCCTACGCGTTACGCCACAGGGTCACGTGGCTTCATCAGGGGGAAAACAAATTCTTTTCACAATTCACAATCCCAGGATCTGGGCCATATACCTGCTGAATACAGCTCTAATATATGAGTTTACATGTATACTATGGAGCGTGACACGTATATATATATTTGTAGATATATATAATTTTTTATTTAGTGTATGTTTTGCACAGATAATGAGTATTGTGTAAAGTGTTGATGCACCATAATTTGATATATATTTTTGTCTGTTAAATCATTTATTGCACTAGGGGAGTATCACATTTTGGCTCACGAGTATTATTAATTATATTTGCTTCTACTAAAGCCCCACTCTGCTTGCATCGTTTATTCCTACATATATTTACATCCAATGGTCCGAATAAAAAATGCAGGGTCCTTACAGCCATTCGTAATTCTGTCGTGTTTTCACTGTTGTTCCAGGAGGCTGATAGCAAAGGAAGATACCTAATCATAGTTTGTGAAATCAACAACATCACTTATACCATTGTCAATATCTATGCTCCCAATGTTCATTAAATCCACTTTTTCAACTCCTTGCGGAAAAAAGTGGCAAAAATCCAGAAGGGATTCCTCTTATTTTGCGGAGACTTCAACTCCATTATTAATTCCTCCTTGGACTCCTCCCACTCAACTCGCAAACTACGACACTCTCTTGCCAATGTGATGTCCGAGGCTAATCTGTATGGTCCATGGAGGTGTTTACACACTTCAGAAAGGGACTATACCCACTTCTCAGCACCACATAATTCTTACTCAAGAATTGACTTCTTCCTGACGGACATTCAATGGTTGCTAGTGCAGATATTCACCCCATGACGTGGTCAGATCATGCACCTATTTCTCTGACTATTGAGGAATCTTTAAAATTTTCTCCCGTATTTTACAATGTATCTATGTATTATAACCCTGCATTTCGCTCTACTCTCACCACAGCGTTACAGGAATTTTTTGATGCTAACTCCCCCTCTACTACGAATGTCTTTAGCACGTGGTGCGCACATAAAGCGTACTGTAGAGGTATTCTTTTGAAATTGGCTTCACAGGATAGACGAGATAGGAGCAAATCTTTTTCAGAATTAGTCCACAAAATAGCTAGCCTAGAAAGCCTTCATAAGCAATCCTTATCTACTAAGGTCCTAGAGGACCTCCAAGCTGCCAGGCTTGAACTTAGAACCCTGATGTCTTGGCGCCATGCATTAAATTTGAAAAGAGCCAAAACTACCTTTCATACACAAGGGAATAAAGTGGGAAAGATGTTAGCGACATACCTTACTATTAGACTGGCAAAATCTAAACTAACGTCTATTATTGACCCTGTTTCCAATAAAACTTTACATCATCCTAATAAAATAGCGGATGCGTTTCGTTCCTACTACTCTCAACTTTATAATCTTAAAGAGGACCCCAACACTCCTCAACCTACCCCTGAACTTATCCAAAAATTTTTGGATCACTTAACACTGCCAAAGTTAACGCACCAGAAACTAGACGGGCTTAACCAACCTATTTCGGAATCCAAGATTAGTAGGGCTATTAAAACACTGCCTAAAGGGAAATCCCCAGGGGCAGATGGCTTCTATGCTGAATATTACCAAGAATTTCAACCCATTTTAGTGCCCCATCTTAAAAAGACTTATGACGCAGCTATATTGAACTCTGAATTCCCTTCGGAGATGCTAAAGGCTGTTATAGTTACATTACCCAAACCGGGGAAAGCCCCGGACCGGCCTCAAAATTTTAGGCCAATTTCACTTTTAAACACTGACCTTAAAATATACGCTAAAATTATAGCTAATCGCTTACTAAATATCACTCCCCTTCTAATTCAAGCGGACCAGGTGGGGTTTGTCAAGGGTCGCCAGGCAGCGGATGGCACCCGTAGGATTCTTAATTTGATGCACGACGCGGAATCAAAGGGTCTCCAGGCTGTGTTTTTGGCGTTGGATGCCGAGAAAGCATTTGATAGGGTTCATTGGAGATATTTAGGTGCTACTTTAACCAAATTTGGGATAATTGGCTTCATAAAGTCAGCCATTATGGCACTGTACATGGTTCCTTCTGCGCAGGTGTTCACGTCTAATGCCCTGTCAGCCCCTTTCAATATTACCAATGGCACGAGACAAGGCTGCCCTTTATCCCCTATAATTTTTTCATTAGTGATGGAACCTCTAGCGGAGGAAATTAGATCCAATCCACGGATCTCAGGTATCCAAGTAGCATCTACCTCCATAAAATAGGCCTATTTGCGGACGATGTAATCCTTTCGGTCACTGATCCGATGCAGTCTCTTACTGAAATCTCGAATTCCTTGGAGTCCTTTAGTGCGGTATCTTATTATAAACTCAATGTTACTAAATCTTGTGCCCTTCCTATTGCAATTAAGAAATGCCCTCTAGGCTTTCTCAAGGATACATTTCCTTACCAGTGGATCAACAAAAAGTTGGACTACCTTGGCATTTGTATATCATCCCCGACTTCTCACACATTTAAGAATAACTTTGAAAAACTGTATCAATCTTCTCTGCTAGACATGCGAAGGCTTGATAAGTTCGAAACATCGTGGATAGGTAGAATAGCAGCATTTAAGATGTTAATCTTTCCTAAAATTCTGTATTATTTTAGAACGATTCCAATTCTCATCCCTTGAAACTATTTCTTTTAGCTAGAGCTAGCTATCAAAAGATTTATATGGAAAGGAAAAAAAACGCGGATTCCATTCCTGGCCCTTACGAAACATAAATCAAAAGGAGGAATGGGGCTACCCGTATTACCCATATACTATTATGCAACACTTTTAGAGCAACTTCCGGCTTGGTTTGCGCCCACGGACAAATTGTGGGTGCAGATTGAACGGAATACGATTCCTAATAAAGACCTACAGGCCCTTATCCTGGCTAGAGCAGTCTCATCTAAACTGATTACCTCTCTTTTACCATCTATTGTCGCCACGTTGGAAGCTTGGAACATGGGTTTAAGCTTAATTTCTGATTCCTATCCTAAACTTCAAATTACTCTCCCAATCTCGGCATATGAACATCTTATACCAAATCTAAATTCTAAATTATTAAGAGACCTAGGATACAATACATTTGAGGAAATAAAACAACCAGTTCTGGGTACAGGAATGCACCCATACCTGCAGATAAGGGGATTCCATGGTACTGACTAGAGATGAGCGAATCGAACCTGGCGAAGTGGAATTCATTTCGAATTTTAGGAAAAATTCGATTCGCACCGAATCCGAATATTAGCAAACTTCGGATGCGCGAATCAAATTTTTCCCGATCGGCCGATTTTCATCCCTTCTACAGCCGGCAAAAAGTGTCCCTGCAGAGAGCTCCGCTATTTCTGACAGTTCTCTGACAGTTCCTTCACATTTACAGCGGTTGAAACATTGTATCTATTGTTTCCATTTAGGATACAGATGTTTTTATTCGGAAACAAATAGATACAATGTTTCAACCGCTGTAAATGTGAAGGAACTGTCAGAGAACTGTCAGAAATAGCGGTGCTCTCTGCAGATACACTTTTTGCTGGAATGGAGTTATTGAATGGAGAATATTGAGTTTGTGGAACAGTTAGATTACCCTACACAATCTGTGCCACTCACATCTGCAGTGCTGAAAGATATGTTGATTACTCTTAAAGGCTCACTGCATAAAGATATGATGGGCTTTGTGGCGCAAGTGAACAAGGATATTGAATGCTTGGGCGACAGGGTATCTCATGTGGAGAATAAAATGGGGGAACTCGCTAAAGCCCATAACGAATTGGTGGATGCACACAATGACACTGATGATGACTTATCAGCATTAAAGATGAAACTGGCGGATCTGGAGGACAGGTCCCGCAGGAATAATATTAAATTCAGGGGTATCGGCGAAACCATCTCTAACACTGAATTACGCAATTATATTCAACAAATGATCTCTGCTCTGCTGCCCCACACTCTGGACAGAGAGGTAGTAGTAGACAGGGCCCACAGACTGCCAAAGCCTTCTTTCCTTCCCGCCCATCTTCCCAGAGATACCATAGTGCGAATCCATTTTTATCACGTTAAAGAGGAACTCATGCTCTTCGCTAGAAAAAACAATCCGCTTCCAGACCCCTACACTGGGATATCCTTGTTCACAGACCTCTCCCAACATACCATCCTAGACCGAAAAAAGCTGCTATCCTTTACGAAGCAGCTACGAAACCATGATATCAAATACCAATGGGGCTTTCCTACCAAACTGCTCATCACCAAAGACAACCGTGTAGTAACGGTAAAATCCAAAATGGAGGGATTCCAACTAGCCAAAAAAATGGGGCCTTCTGCCAGCTGAAGATACATCCATTCCTACCAAAGGCTCCCCTAGAAAAATGCCTCCTGATTGGGAACAAGTGGCGGGATGAGTTTCCGTGCCGTACTTCCTCCCGTGCCTTTTAACCCCCTGTTAATTACCTGCTGTACACCAAGAAAGCCAGTATTACGCTGCGCCTCTCGGCATTGAACCCCCATCCGTTGAAGTGATTAAGTTCACACAAAGTTTTTCGTTAAATGTTTTTTTTTTTCTTTCCTTCCTTTTTTTTCTTCTTCTTGGCTAAATTTCTTCCTTCAGAGCTCCAGAAGGGACCAAGTTTGGACATACACTAAACCATATTTCTCTTGCGAGATGAAGAAGCAATCCTCTACCTCGTGCTGGTCTTCGGGGGATACAGTAAGCATATTCACCTGGCTCACAATTTTGTCTATGCTATTCCTCATTACACCACTTGAAGGCACTACTAAATCATCTACCTTAACCTCACCATGGTCTTAAAAATCGTATCTATGAACGCCCATGGTCTCAATAGCCCACTCAAACGTCACTCGATGTGGAGAGAAGCACAAAGATTAGCTGGCGACGTGATTTGTGTTCAGGAAACACATTTTGCTTCTACTAAATAAAAAATTATATATATCTACAAATATATATATACGTGTCGCGCTCCATAGTATACATGTAAACTCATATATTAGTGATTATATAAATAATAACGTGAAAAAATTAATGTGCTTCAAACCAGTGCACCTTGTGATGCTATTGCAAAAATAATACTAATCCAATACTCATAAATAGTCCTCTTTATAGTCTTATAACTTTTCAGTGACAAGTAAGGTGATTCGTGCCACACTCCCCGTGCTCTATAGATAGGTGTGCGCTCACCTCCTTATTTAGCCAAAGTGGCTAAAAACACTTTTTGTCCTTATCAGGACAGGGTGGAAATCTTCACACTATATACGTGTTTCCATCCATGCTGTGGATTGCCTTATTTCTGCCACCAGAGGTCTCCCTTATTCCTCCTTCCACACTTTAGCCTCAATGGATGGGTAGAAATGATTTGGATGGTATATCCTCCTCTCAATGAACCATGTAAAAAAGAGCCACAATAGTGCCTTATCCTTTGTGAGGTTCAATCTTTTATTAGTAGAGTAAAGTCACCACTCACATTTTGCAGTGTCCAATAGAGCTGTATTCAGCAGGTATATGCCCCAGATCCTGTGATTGTGAATGCCGCTCGTCCACCGTGGCGTCGTGATGTCAGAGCCCCTCCCCTACGCGTTACGCCACAGGGTCACGTGGCTTCATCAGGGGGAAAACAAATTCTTTTCACAATTCACAATCCCAGGATCTGGGCCATATACCTGCTGAATACAGCTCTAATATATGAGTTTACATGTATACTATGGAGCGTGACACGTATATATATATTTGTAGATATATATAATTTTTTATTTAGTGTATGTTTTGCACAGATAATGAGTATTGTGTAAAGTGTTGATGCACCATAATTTGATATATATTTTTGTCTGTTAAATCATTTATTGCACTAGGGGAGTATCACATTTTGGCTCACGAGTATTATTAATTATATTTGCTTCTACTAAAGCCCCACTCTGCTTGCATCGTTTATTCCTACATATATTTACATCCAATGGTCCGAATAAAAAATGCAGGGTCCTTACAGCCATTCGTAATTCTGTCGTGTTTTCACTGTTGTTCCAGGAGGCTGATAGCAAAGGAAGATACCTAATCATAGTTTGTGAAATCAACAACATCACTTATACCATTGTCAATATCTATGCTCCCAATGTTCATTAAATCCACTTTTTCAACTCCTTGCGGAAAAAAGTGGCAAAAATCCAGAAGGGATTCCTCTTATTTTGCGGAGACTTCAACTCCATTATTAATTCCTCCTTGGACTCCTCCCACTCAACTCGCAAACTACGACACTCTCTTGCCAATGTGATGTCCGAGGCTAATCTGTATGGTCCATGGAGGTGTTTACACACTTCAGAAAGGGACTATACCCACTTCTCAGCACCACATAATTCTTACTCAAGAATTGACTTCTTCCTGACGGACATTCAATGGTTGCTAGTGCAGATATTCACCCCATGACGTGGTCAGATCATGCACCTATTTCTCTGACTATTGAGGAATCTTTAAAATTTTCTCCCGTATTTTACAATGTATCTATGTATTATAACCCTGCATTTCGCTCTACTCTCACCACAGCGTTACAGGAATTTTTTGATGCTAACTCCCCCTCTACTACGAATGTCTTTAGCACGTGGTGCGCACATAAAGCGTACTGTAGAGGTATTCTTTTGAAATTGGCTTCACAGGATAGACGAGATAGGAGCAAATCTTTTTCAGAATTAGTCCACAAAATAGCTAGCCTAGAAAGCCTTCATAAGCAATCCTTATCTACTAAGGTCCTAGAGGACCTCCAAGCTGCCAGGCTTGAACTTAGAACCCTGATGTCTTGGCGCCATGCATTAAATTTGAAAAGAGCCAAAACTACCTTTCATACACAAGGGAATAAAGTGGGAAAGATGTTAGCGACATACCTTACTATTAGACTGGCAAAATCTAAACTAACGTCTATTATTGACCCTGTTTCCAATAAAACTTTACATCATCCTAATAAAATAGCGGATGCGTTTCGTTCCTACTACTCTCAACTTTATAATCTTAAAGAGGACCCCAACACTCCTCAACCTACCCCTGAACTTATCCAAAAATTTTTGGATCACTTAACACTGCCAAAGTTAACGCACCAGAAACTAGACGGGCTTAACCAACCTATTTCGGAATCCAAGATTAGTAGGGCTATTAAAACACTGCCTAAAGGGAAATCCCCAGGGGCAGATGGCTTCTATGCTGAATATTACCAAGAATTTCAACCCATTTTAGTGCCCCATCTTAAAAAGACTTATGACGCAGCTATATTGAACTCTGAATTCCCTTCGGAGATGCTAAAGGCTGTTATAGTTACATTACCCAAACCGGGGAAAGCCCCGGACCGGCCTCAAAATTTTAGGCCAATTTCACTTTTAAACACTGACCTTAAAATATACGCTAAAATTATAGCTAATCGCTTACTAAATATCACTCCCCTTCTAATTCAAGCGGACCAGGTGGGGTTTGTCAAGGGTCGCCAGGCAGCGGATGGCACCCGTAGGATTCTTAATTTGATGCACGACGCGGAATCAAAGGGTCTCCAGGCTGTGTTTTTGGCGTTGGATGCCGAGAAAGCATTTGATAGGGTTCATTGGAGATATTTAGGTGCTACTTTAACCAAATTTGGGATAATTGGCTTCATAAAGTCAGCCATTATGGCACTGTACATGGTTCCTTCTGCGCAGGTGTTCACGTCTAATGCCCTGTCAGCCCCTTTCAATATTACCAATGGCACGAGACAAGGCTGCCCTTTATCCCCTATAATTTTTTCATTAGTGATGGAACCTCTAGCGGAGGAAATTAGATCCAATCCACGGATCTCAGGTATCCAAGTAGCATCTACCTCCATAAAATAGGCCTATTTGCGGACGATGTAATCCTTTCGGTCACTGATCCGATGCAGTCTCTTACTGAAATCTCGAATTCCTTGGAGTCCTTTAGTGCGGTATCTTATTATAAACTCAATGTTACTAAATCTTGTGCCCTTCCTATTGCAATTAAGAAATGCCCTCTAGGCTTTCTCAAGGATACATTTCCTTACCAGTGGATCAACAAAAAGTTGGACTACCTTGGCATTTGTATATCATCCCCGACTTCTCACACATTTAAGAATAACTTTGAAAAACTGTATCAATCTTCTCTGCTAGACATGCGAAGGCTTGATAAGTTCGAAACATCGTGGATAGGTAGAATAGCAGCATTTAAGATGTTAATCTTTCCTAAAATTCTGTATTATTTTAGAACGATTCCAATTCTCATCCCTTGAAACTATTTCTTTTAGCTAGAGCTAGCTATCAAAAGATTTATATGGAAAGGAAAAAAAACGCGGATTCCATTCCTGGCCCTTACGAAACATAAATCAAAAGGAGGAATGGGGCTACCCGTATTACCCATATACTATTATGCAACACTTTTAGAGCAACTTCCGGCTTGGTTTGCGCCCACGGACAAATTGTGGGTGCAGATTGAACGGAATACGATTCCTAATAAAGACCTACAGGCCCTTATCCTGGCTAGAGCAGTCTCATCTAAACTGATTACCTCTCTTTTACCATCTATTGTCGCCACGTTGGAAGCTTGGAACATGGGTTTAAGCTTAATTTCTGATTCCTATCCTAAACTTCAAATTACTCTCCCAATCTCGGCATATGAACATCTTATACCAAATCTAAATTCTAAATTATTAAGAGACCTAGGATACAATACATTTGAGGAAATAAAACAACCAGTTCTGGGTACAGGAATGCACCCATACCTGCAGATAAGGGGATTCCATGGTACTGACTAGAGATGAGCGAATCGAACCTGGCGAAGTGGAATTCATTTCGAATTTTAGGAAAAATTCGATTCGCACCGAATCCGAATATTAGCAAACTTCGGATGCGCGAATCAAATTTTTCCCGATCGGCCGATTTTCATCCCTTCTACAGCCGGCAAAAAGTGTCCCTGCAGAGAGCTCCGCTATTTCTGACAGTTCTCTGACAGTTCCTTCACATTTACAGCGGTTGAAACATTGTATCTATTGTTTCCATTTAGGATACAGATGTTTTTATTCGGAAACAAATAGATACAATGTTTCAACCGCTGTAAATGTGAAGGAACTGTCAGAGAACTGTCAGAAATAGCGGTGCTCTCTGCAGATACACTTTTTGCTGGAATGGAATTCTTCTTCATCCTCATCCTACTTCTTCTTCTTCTTCTTCATCCTCATCCTTCTTCTTCTTCTTCATCCTCATCCTACTTCTTCTTCTTCTTCTTCATCCTCATCCTACTTCTTCTTCTTCTTCATCCTCATCCTACTTCTTCTTCTTCTTCTTCATCCTCATTCTTCTTCTTCTTCTTCTTCATCCTCATCCTACTTCTTCTTCTTCTTCTTCATCCTCATCCTACTTCTTCTTCTTCTTCATCCTCATCCTACTTCTTCTTCTTCTTCTTCATCCTCATCCTACTTCTTCTTCTTCTTCATCCTCATCCTACTTCTTCTTCTTCTTCTTCTTCTTCTACTTCTTCTTCTTCTTCTTCATCCTCATCCTACTTCTTCTTCTTCTTCTTCTTCTTCTTTTCATTGTTCTTCTTCTTTTCATTCTTCTTCTTCTTTTCATTCTTCTTCTTTTCATTCTTCTTCTTCTTCTTTTCATTCTTCTTTTCATTCTTCTTCTTCTTCTTCTTTTCATTCTTCTTCTTCTTCTTTTCATTCTTCTTCTTCTTCTTTTCATTCTTCTTTTCATTCTTCTTCTTCTTCTTTTCATTCTTCTTCTTCTTCTTTTCATTCTTCTTCTTCTTTTCATTCTTCTTTTCATTCTTCTTCTTCTTCTTTTCATTCTTCTTTTCATTCTTCTTCTTCTTCTTTTCATTCTTCTTCTTCTTTTCATTCTTCTTTTCATTCTTCTTCTTCTTCTTCTTTTCATTCTTCTTTTCATTCTTCTTCTTCTTCTTTTCATTCTTCTTTTCATTCTTCTTCTTCTTCTTTTCATTCTTCTTCTTCTTCTTCTTCTTTTCATTCTTCTTTTCATTCTTCTTCTTCTTCTTCTTTTCATTCTTCTTCTTCTTTTCATTCTTCTTTTCATTCTTCTTCTTCTTCTTTTCATTCTTCTTTTCATTCTTCTTCTTCTTCTTTTCATTCTTCTTTTCATTCTTCTTCTTTTCATTCTTCTTCTTCTTCTTTTCATTCTTCTTCTTCTTCTTTTCATTCTTCTTTTCATTCTTCTTCTTTTCATTCTTCTTTTCATTCTTCTTCTTCTTCTTTTCATTCTTCTTCTTCTTTTCATTCTTCTTCTTCTTTTTTTCATTCTTCTTTTCATTCTTCTTCTTCTTCTTTTCATTCTTCTTCTTCTTCCTCTTTTCATTCTTCTTTTCATTCTTCTTCTTCTTCTTCTTCTTTTCATTCTTCTTCTTCTTCTTTTCATTCTTCTTCTTCTTCATCTTCTTCTTCATCTTCTTCGTCGTGCCCCGTGACTGCCCAAATGAGTGAAGTGTGCGGTGATTCTAAGATCGACGGCACTCATCTGCATGTCATACTGACTGACAGTATTATTTCTCTTCCCCAGCAGACTCCAAGGGCATTTAAATTAAAGGTACAGTGTTCTGCACTAATATAAAGGCTCTCTGAAGCCTAGAAACCCTTTTAATAAGTTAAATTCGCAGCGAATAAATTTGCATCGAATCGAATTTCTTCCGCAAATTCGGCGAATCAGCCGAATCGAATTTTTGAATAATTCGCTCATCTCTAGTACTGACCTAAATACATGGTTGGAAATAGATCCTAAGTTATGGCATTTTATTAAACATCCTGTCAAAATGAAGAACGGAATCTCCAAACTTTATAAACTTTTACATTATGATCGTGATGATTCTTCAATACCTAGTGTAGAACGATGGGAAAGGGATCTACAAACATCCTTTACAAGAAACGAATGGGAGGATGCCCCGAAAAGCAGTTTAAGTATATCTAATTGTACTAACCATTGGGATTGCTCCTTGAAGATAATGCACCATAGTTACTTCACTCCATATAAATTATCTAAAATCTACCCTGACACACCCCCACTATGTTGGAGGGAATGTGGCGGGGAGGGGAATATTCTTCACGTTTTGTGGTCATGTCCTTGTTTGAAAACATTCTGGATAGAGGTATTCACACTTATCTCTATGGTGTTGGGCATAATTTCCCCTCCAAATCCACATTTAGCCCTCCTTAACCTCAAACTAAATTCTTTTCCTAGTAAATATAGAACAATTATAGGTCATATTTTCATTGCTGCTAGATTGGCCATCACTAGTAGATGGAAATTGTCAAACTCCCCTTGTATATCAGAGGTTATTCAAAGGGTACAGACACACTATGTGTACGAGAGGGCTTTGGCTTTGAGTCATTCTTCTATGGAAAAGTTTGATGCGAAATGGTTCCATTGGAAAGAGTTGTCCCCGACATTCACCATTACTATATAGAACCTTTTGTATGATAACCATAATGGAAAATAGGATAACTTTGGTCCCCTATTGCTCAGGAGGTTACTCTTTCTTTATTCTTTCTCTTCTTTTCTTTTCTTTTCCCAGTTGGATTCTGTTTTCTTCATCTTTTACTCTTTATCTGTTCCTTGTTATCATTTACTCAGGCTCAGGCGGGGCCCGCATTGCCGGGTCTCTGGAGAATGGATTCAGCAAATAGCTATGCATATACGATATGCTATGTTGTTGTACTTATTTTGTCTGGTAGTATTCATTTTCTATAGTTGCTATCTTTGATTATGCACACATGTCTTAGTCATGTATATATAATACAGTACAGAGAACAAGCAGTATTTCCTTCCTATTCTGAACCTTTATTGTGGCTGATATATTTGTATATAAAACCTAAAAAAAAAGATTTTGAAAAGAAAATAGGAACTGCATGCAGGACTTTTTTTTCATTGCAGCGTAAATGGTGCAGTACATAGTGTAAGGCAGACTGATCTGGCTGTTTGGTCCCAGGTTCCATTCCCTGATAGGCACACAGCAGCTGGACACATGGTATTTCCCAATCACTTGAGTCAGAGGACAGGATAGGGAGTAAGAGTTAGAGAACTAGGATAGGGATAGCCTAAGGAGCCTAGGGATACTCCAATAAATTTTAACAACTTGCAGGACACCTAATCTGAAATATACCTTCAGGGTGAAGGAACCCACTTTAAAGTGAAGGTAAACTGCTACTAAACAGGGACTCAGATGTATAGTCCTGAATGTAAAAGGGAAAAGTATGATATATGCATACTTATTTTGGTCCCAAAAGAGGCCAAAGAAAGTCTATAGGTCCAGAAAGCTAGTACTCACTGTTTCCTGAATACCCTGTAACTACATGCGGTATCAGTCAGACTCTGCACTTGAATTGCCTGGAAGAGCTCTATGCAATCTTCAGGAGGCTAGAGGTCCCCCAGCCAAACAGAAGCTGGTACCCCAAAAAAAGGTTCTTCCAACTGCAGGTAAACTCCCAGGGATGCCAGAGCCCTCAGGTCGAGTTTTACTCCCCCAGGAAAAATCAGCCTCTGCTCTGGATCCTAGCCTATTTATACCCTTTTCAGCCCCCTGTTGATCACTCACGTACCTGACCAGGGATTGACTGAAGAGGCAATAATATGCAGGCCAGGGTCTGTATTCTTTCACCCACTATGTCCCAATATTCTCTAAGATAGAGGGGAAAGCAATAGAGCCTGCACCAACAGAACTCAGAACAGACTTAACCAAACAATGAATGTGCTCCTTGGGTACAGAAAGGCCAAAAACTAGTAGCCTGCTGCCTAAATTAGTAATAGTAATTGGAAAGTGCTGTCATGAGTAGAAATTGACAAGTACCTGAAAGGAGACTGAAATAACAAGAGTGGCTCCACTTGTATCGCTTACCCAAGCACCCCTGGAAGTGGAACAGGCGGTGCCAAAAGGCAGAAAGAACACAAGTGCCAGAAGATGTTGATTGTAGAATCTCGGAGTGGACATGCCAACCAGGACTAACCAACCGATCATAAGGTCAGAAATGTAATCCGAGGGATCAGCAGAATCATGGGAGAAGCCAGCAGAAGTTAAATTGGAACTTTGGTTGGGTGGCAAGTTCAGAATGGCACAATCCACCAGTGCTTCCAGTAGGCAGGTGGCAGGAATATGCATAGATAACTGTAGCTGGTTCTACAGTAGTCCAGAGCTGGCACTAGGTGATTACGTGGGACAGGAGACAGAGACAGTAGTGGAAACACAGAGAAAGTTGGAGGTAAGCAACGATTGGGTAGCACAGTACAAAATCACAAGGCGAATCAAAATCATGGATGAAGCTGAGGTTAAAATCTTGTAGGCAACTGTACAGAGCATTATCCAAAATTAGGTCAGGGAGAGCTAGGTCAGTATAAGGAAACATACAGGACTAATTCAAGATCTGTTGCATTTTTTTAACTCCTGACATTTTATCTCAAGTATCATCCAAATTAATCAACTTGACATCAGAGGGAGTCAGCATAATTTTTCAGAGCTGTCAGCAAATTAGCAGATTGGATACATCTGTCAGAACATGAAGAACAAGTTGAAGACCAGTCCATACTGACACTGAGTTAGAGTATCCCTTAAATAACAAAACTAGTATGTATTAAACCCACACTAAATGTGCCTTAATATCAAATAAAATAACAAAACAGCAGCACTCACCAATATTCAAACACAGGAAAAATATCCAAATACAATTTTTATACAAAAATGTGTTGTGCTGTCTCTTTAAATTCACCACAATCCAAATACATGAATTTCCCTCAAAATAACCTTATCTGCAAAACAATGTGCATTATAGTAATAATACTATGGATAATAATATTAAGCAAAAAATATGATATTGAGTCTCATATATTGTATAACAAATTTTTAAAAATCCACCATGAACAAAATGATTTTTTCTTAGCCACCACCAGTTCCAGTGCACCAATCACCAACATACACAGCTGCTTACCTGAAGCCTAGACCTCAATACACAGGTCGTGACATGCCCCTTGAAAGATGTCTCGTAGGACAAAATGCGTAGAGCAGTGCCTACCAGTGACATCATCATGCTCGCCCAGAGAATCAGCGAGTGTTCATGATATGTTTAAATTTAATGCTCTGTACATGCCCTGAATTTTTAATAAGAGTGAGTTTGGATCTATTACACTATATAGTTCCCCTTGCTCTTTTTTCTGTGCATAAGGTATATTGTATGATTACTGCTATTAAGAGTGAGTGTGGGTCACCCACCCGAGATCTGAGCCTTGTTCTCAAAGCGCTGTAAGACCTCCTGATTTGATGCTTCAGATAAGCAGCTGCAATGGGACTGGTGGTGGCTAGGAAATAATTATTTTTGTTTTTGAATAAAAATATCAAAATGGTATATATATATATATATATATATATATATATATATATATATATATTTTATTTTTTTTAACAAAATTAATCACACATGATATAAAGTGCTTTTGCTTATTGTTTCAGTTTAAAATGGAAATTAATTAGTCTTTTTTTTAAAAAGGCCATAGATTATATATTCACAGTTAAACAGACCATGAAATTAGACTGACACCTATCAGTTACAAGACATGGCAACCGATGAAGCTAAAGGATGCTATAATTTCATGGTTCACAATTCCACTCCCTCCAATCTGCTAATTTGCTGACAGCTCCGAAAAATTATGCTGACTCCCTCTGATGTCAAGTTGATTAATTTGGATGATACTTGAGATAAAATGTCAGGAGTTAAAAAAATGCAACAATCTTGAATTAGTCCTGTATGCTTCAGTGGAGACTTTAAAAAACCACTCATGGCTATGCTTTTTTAAAATTTTGGTAAAAATTATAACAGTTGTGCAAGATTACTTGTAATTATCCCTTATTTAGTTTCAGTTTGTGATGCTTGAGAGTTAGGGGGTTAAAACACGAAGTGCTGCCCTGGAAAATGCCTAGCCTCACATATTTAGGTTAATTTACTAAAGGCAAATAGGCAGTTCACTTTGCAAGGGAAGTTGCACTTGGCAAGGAAATTTTCCCCAGAGCTTAGTGAATGTGGTGAAATTTTATTTTGCAAAGAATACCCAATCACGGGCAAGGGTAAATAATAAAAACAGAATTATTACTTGTACATGATTGGATGATGGAAGTCATCATAGCTTCACCCCATTCACTAAACCCGGGGAAAAATTTCCTTGTGAAGTGAACAGTTAATATGTCTTTTGTAAGTCAACCCCATTATCTCTCAGCTTCTGAATAGATGTAATGTCAAATAAGAGAGTAGTTAAGAAATATAAAAATTACAGGTCTTAGTTTTTCTTCTACTTTTATGCACACTCCAAAGCTGGAAGACATTGTGCAAGGACAAAAAGTTAACAAGCACTGTCTGACCTAAAGTGATTGTAAAGGTACAAACATAAAAAAATAACAAACATCTTATACTTACCTGTTCTGTGCAATGCTTTTGCATTGAGCAGCCCTGATCCTCCTTTTCTGGGGTTCCACACTGGCTGCTTGCTCTGGGGGCACTTGTGCATGTTCGCTCCTGAGCCAGCCCTGTATGTCTATAAGAGAGAGGAAGGGAGAGACTAGGGAGAGCCGAGGCTCTCGTGTATATTGCTGGATTGAGAATGGGCTCAGGTACGTTTTTAAAGGCTTAGGGGGGAGCTGCACACTGAAGGTTTTTTACCTTAATACATAGAATGCATCCTTTACAACCACTTTAAGGTAACTTCTGACTCTGAAGCAGCCAGCAGCCTTTAGAAGAAGTTGGCTTTATGCTAGTCTCGTGAGATCCTCCAGTGTCATCCCCATAGCTGTAGTCAATGTGTCCAACCATTTAGTAGCTGGTCTCCCTCTTTACCTGGTTCCTTCAATCTTCCCAAACATTATTTCCATCTCCAGTGATCTCTCTCTTCTGACAGTGTGACCAAAATAGGACAGTTGTAACTTCATCATTTGGGCATCTAGTGACATAACTGTCTGATCTCTTCCAAAATGAATCTTTAGTTCTATGGCTGTCTACGGCATGCATAAAATCCTTCTACAGCACCAAAGCTCAAATGAGTTGATCTTCTTTCTATCCTGTTTTTGCAGTGTCCAGCTTTCAAAACTGTAATTGACAACAGAGAAAATGAGAACATAGACAAGTCTGATCTTCGTTTTGAGTGCATTTTTTTTTGCATCTGAATACTTTGTCAGGAGTCTTCATTGTGTGGCTACCAAGTGCTATTCTGCAGAGTATTTCCGCCAGTAGCTTTCTTGTTTATAAAAGAGCCCAGGAGATTGAAATGCTTTTACAACTTTTATTCTGTCACCGTCAAGCTCAAAATTGTCGTCATTTTCTGAGTTCATGATTTTCATCTTGTTTATATTCAATTCTATTCCCATGTTAGGACTTTTGGCTTTAACTTTTCTTAGTAGATAGAGCATATCTTCTTTGCTGCTGGTGATGAGCATTGTGTCGTCTGTATAGTGCAGGTTGTTTATGTTTCAGCTACCAGCTTTGATACTGACAGACTCTTATTCTAAATTTACTTTTCTGAAAATGGCCTCACCGTATAGTTTAAACAGGTAAGGCGACAAGATACAATCCTGCCTGATGCTACATTTTATTGGAAACCAGTCAGTATTGCCATATTCAGTTCTCACTGCACCTTTTTGATTTTTGTAGAGGCTCTTTATCAACTGATATGTGTTGAGGTACTGCCATTTGCAACATATTTTATCATGATCCACACAAACACCTAAAGTGATTGTAAAGGTACAAACATAAAAAAAACCAACCATCTTATACTTACCTATTCTGTGCAATGCTTTTGCATAACAGCCTCCTTGATCCTCTACAGTCTGGCTTCCGTCCCCTACACTCCACCGAAACTGCCCTACTTAAAATCACCAACAACCTGCTAACCGCCAAAGCTAATGGCAATTACTCTGGCCTCCTGCTCCTTGACCTCTCAGCGGCCTTCGACACTGTCGACCACCCTCTCCTCCTTACTAAACTGCACTCCCTTGGCATCAGGGACGCTGCTCTCTCCTGGTTCTCCTCCTACCTATCCCAACGCTCCTTTAGCGTCACCTATACCACTGCCACCTCCCCCTCTCTACCCTTCTCTGTTGGAGTCCCCCAAGGCTCTGTCCCCGGGCCCCTTTTCATCTCCATCTACACCTCCTCCCTTGGCAAACTAATACACTCCCACGGCTTCAATTACCACCTCTATGCCGACAACACACAAATTTACCTCTCCACCCCCCATCTCACCCCCTCTCCGCCCGCATCGCCCACCTCCTGAACGACATATCAGACTGGATGTTGCTCCATTTCCTCAAATTAAACCTGTCCAAAACCGAGCTCCTGGTCTTACCCCCACCCCGCCCCCCCCCCCATCCTCTCCATCACTACTAACAACGCCACCATCACTCCCACCCCACATGCCAAAGTCATGGGTGTCACCCTGGACTCGAACCTTTCCTTCCTACCTCACATCCAATTACTATCAAGATCATGCAGGCTCCACCTCCGCAACATCTCCAAGATACGTACATTCCTCACCCCAGACACCACCAAACAACTCGTACACTCCCTCATCATCTCACGCCTGGACTATTCCAACTCCCTTCTCACTGGCCTACCCAAACAAACGCTATCCCCACTCCAGTCTATCCTGAATTCAGCGGCTAGACTCATCCACCTCACCAGCCGCTCCACATTTGCCACCCCCCTCTGCCAATCCCTTCACTGGCTCCCGATTGCCCAGCGCATGAAATTCAAACTGCTAACTCTGACCTACAAAGCCATTCACAACACCACCCCAAACTACCGAACTGACCTGATACCCAAATACTACCCTACCCGTGCCCTTCGCTCCTCACATGACCTCCTACTCTCTAGCTCCCTAATCTCCTCCTCCCACGCCCGATTGCAGGCTTTCTCCAGGACTTCCCCCATCTTCTGGAACTCCCTACCCCAATCCATCAGACTGTCACCTACCCTCCTCACCTTCAGGCGCACCCTGAAAACCCACCTCTTCAGGGAAGCCTACCCCACCCTCACCTAACACCTGACCTCCTCCACTCCTCCCACCACTCCATCCCCCACAGCCATTTCCTCCTGTACCACTTTCCCCTCCCTCCTAGATTGTAAGCTCAAAAGAGCAGGGCCCTCGAACCCCTCGTGTATTGTATTGTTTCTGTCTTGTCTCATGCTCTGTCCCCCTTGCTATTGTACAGCGCTGAGCAAACCCTTTGGTGCTATATAAATACTGTATAATAATAATAATAATAGCAGCGCTGATCCTCCTTTTCTGGGGTTCCACACTGGCTGCTTGCTCTGGGGGCACTTGTGCGCGTTCACTCCCGAGCCAGCCCTGTATGTCTATAAGAGAGAAGTATGGAGAGACCAGGGAGAGCCAAGCCTCTCGTGCATATCGCTGGATTGAGATTGGGCACAGGTAAGTTTTGAAAGGCTTAGGGGGGAGCTGCACACTGAATGTTTTTTACCTTAATGCATAGAATGCATCCTTTACAACCATTTTAAGGTAACTTCTGACTCCGAAGCAGCCAGCAGCCTTTAGAAGAAGTTGGCTTTTTGCTAGTTCCGCAAGATCCTCCAGTGTCATCCCCATAGCTGTAGTCGATGTGTCCAACCATTTAGTAGCTGGTCTCCCTCTTCACCTGGTTCCTTCAATCTTCCCAAACATTATTTCCATCTCCAGTGATCTCTCTCTTCTGACAGTGTGATCTTCGTTTTGAGTGCAATTTCTTTGCATCTGAATACTTTGTCAGGGGTCTTCATTGTGTGGCTACCAAGTGCTGTTCTGCAGAATATTTCCGCTAGTTGCTTCCTTGTTTATAAAAGAGCCCAGGAGATTGAAATGCTTTACAACTTTTATTCTGTCACCATCAAGCTCAAAAGTGTCATTTTCTGAGTTCATGATTTTCATCTTGTTTATATTCAATTCTATTCCCATGTTAGGACTTTTGGCTTTAACTTTTCTTAGTAGATAGAGCATATCTTCTTTGCTGCTGGTGATGAGCATTGTGTCGTCTGTATAGTGCAGGTTGTTTATGTTTCAGCCACCAGCTTTGATATTGACAGACTCTTATTCTAAATTTACTTTTCTGAAAATGGCCTCACCGTATAGGTAAACGGGTAAGGTGACAAGATACAATCCTGCCTGACGCTACATTTTATTGGAAACCAGTCAGTATTGCCATATTCAGTTCTCACTGCACCTTTTTGATTTTTGTAGAGGCTCTTTATCAACTGATATGTGTTGAGGTACTCCCATTTTCAACATAATTTATCATAATCCACACAAACGCTTTCCTGTAGTCGATGTAGCAAAAGTATGCAGTCTTTTGGTTTTCTTTGCACTTCTCTAATATTTATCTAACATTAGCAATAATGTCTCTTGTTCCTTAGCCTACTCTGAACCCATCCTGAGCTTCAGGTAGTTCTCACTCAATGTAAGATTGTATTCTTCGTTGTATTATTTTCAGCAATATTTTGCTAGCATGTGAAATTAATGCAATCATTCTGTAATCATGACAAGCTTTGGAATCACCTTTCTTCATTATAGGAATGAACATTGATCTTTTCCAGTCAGTTAGCCATGTTTTATCCTTCTAGATCCATTCCTCAGTACACATCCAAAAATGTACCCTCTGACAAGTACTTTCTAGAACCAGAACAGGGTACACCAATATTATATTTCAACTATGAATTTACTGTTTTGAAGGAAAATCACTTTACAGTAGATCCAAGAGAGACAACTTTCACTTCTATTGGTCTAGCGTTATCACACACATCAGCCATCTGAATCTGAAGAGTCAGTCTTTATAAAAGGTAAAGCCAAATATAGAGTAAATATACATTTTTAGTTTGACTAAACATTCAAATCCTTGTATAAAACCAACAGCTTCTGGTTATCTTAACAAAGATATTACCAGACATGTTTATGTAGCACTCACTAGGTGGGGCTAGTGTAAGATAAATGTATGTTTGGCTCATGGTAGTGAGTGAGCCTGAATTACTGTGGGTTCAGTGTGAGGTCAAAATGACTGGTTCAGCAGGTTGGGACTCTAGTGCCTCGAGGTCCATGGAAGCTTCCAGAAGCTTGTGGGCAGAAGGGTGGAGACCTCAATCTGCATATTCATGGGAGTCTGACCAATCCCAGGCTAAGAGGCCCTGGCAGTGTGGTAGACTAGCCCATAAATATGAGAGAGCCATGCTAGCCGGGGAGTCTGGTGGAAGATAGATTGCTGAGAGGTTCTGCAGTGTAGCCTGAGAGGGAACCCCAGAGGAGGGAGGGGGTTCTGGTTCCAGGCAGGAAGTTGAAGATAAGCTGGAAGAGGGAGCTCCACTACCCTGCAGTCCACTAGGGAAGGACAGCCTGCAATGCTTAGAGAGCTTGGGATGCCTGAAAGCAGTTCTATCCACAGCTGCAGGACAAGAACAGTGTGAGTACCTCTACACCCCCAGAGACTATAAAGAAGTCTGCTGGATGCAAGTTCTGGCAAGACTTCAGGGAACAGTTCATAGCTTACCCAATCCCTTGTCCTGGGATTAGATACTGTAGCCAGGTATTCTGTGGACTAAGGGGACCAAGAGCTCCTACACGTTGTCATGTTGCGATAAATCCACTCTGGGGGCACCAGCTCCTAGACAGAGATTACTCTACTAAGGACTGTGATGGTTCCAGCTGGAAGGCAGTTTGTCGTTTTATTTTCTAAGTGTGCAAGAGCATATTCATTCTGCTGTGTCGTCAATGAAATTGGGCATCCCATATCCTCCTCACCCTATCCAAGTTGTTAACCCCTAATAAAAAAACAAAAACCAAGCTCATGGACTGTTTACTGACTGTGGATGCAAGTGTGTGTACATGCGGGGCCCCAGAAATCAGCGGCCCTTAAGAGGATAGCGCTACATTTAGGAAATGCTTAAATTGTTCTATGAAAGTTCTTTTTGATGTGGTTTGTAAATTGCGATGTGATATCTCACAATTGTGTACTCACTGCATTAAATATTTGTAATCATATGTCCTAAAAGGACACATACATGGTTCCAGGCTTCAGATTTGGCCTATAAGGATTCAGTCCGACAATGCCACAGCATTCTCATACATCAACCACCAGGGTGGTACCAGGAGTCGAGGTGCTCAAAAGGAGGTGAACTATATTCTGACCTGGGCAGAGAGATATGTTTCAAGTCTGTCAGCAGTGTTCATTCCAGGTGTGGAAAATTGACAGGCAGATTATCTCAGTCACCGGCAGCTGATTCCAGGGCAATGAGCATTGCATCCCAATGTTTTCAAGTAAATCTGCCAGCGATGGGGTTGCCCGAATGTAGATCTATTGGCATCCAGGTTCAACAACAAGGTCGGTCTTTTTGCGTCCAGGGTAAGGGACCATTGCATGGCAGGGGTAGACGCCTTAGTGATTCCTTGCAACCAGTTCTTACTGATTTATGCCTTTCCTCCTATCCAGCTGCTGCTGCGTTTCTTATGCAGGATTCAGGAGGAGTCTATTCCGGTGATACTGATTGCATCGGCGTGGCCCAGGAGGGCCTGGTACAGGGACATGGTGAAGATAGCAGTAGACGGGCCATAGGCCCTGCCGTAACAGCCAGACCTGTTGTCTCAAGGTCCTATATTGCACCCAGCTTTGCGGTCGCTAAATTTGACAGTGTGGCTATTGAAACCCAGATCCTGAAAGATAGGGGAGTGTCGGATTCTGTCATTCCCATCATGTTGGGTGATAGAAAGGAAGTTTCTAGGAACATTTATTACAGAACCTGGAAGGTTTACACTGCCTGGTGTGAGGTTCACAAATGGAACCAATGAAAGTATGTGATTGGCAGGATTCTGTTGTTTCTTCAAACAAGGTTGCAGATGAATTTGGCTGCTAGTACCATTAAGGGCCAGGTTTCAGCAATTTTTTTCCAGAAGTCATTGCGTCTCACACTTTGGTCCGCACGTTTTTACAAGGAGTGATGTGTATGGCTCAGATTGCCTTTGTGCCCTTGGATCTGAACTTGGTTTTGGAGGTTTTGCAAAAGCCACCATTTGAACCTATTGGAGAGATTCCACTGGCCCTGTTGACTCGTAAGGTGTTGTTTCTAGTGGCAATCACTTCTGCAAGAAGGATGTTGGAGCTAGCAACTCTATCTTACAGAGAACAATTTCTGTTTTTTCAGCATGATAAGGTGGTGTTGTGACCTCATCCGTGCTTTTTACCAAAGGTGGTTTCTAGCTTTCATCTCAATCAGGACCTAGCTCTGCCTTCATTCTTTCCTAGGCCTCAGTCAGCAAGAGAAAGATCTCTGCATACCTTGGATGTGGTACATGCTGTAAGGGTCTTCTTGAAGGCAACAGAACAGGGCAGGAGGTCAGATGCTCTATATGTGCTGCCAGAGGGGCCTAGGAAGGGGCAGATGGCATTCAAGGCGACTATTTCTCATTAGGACCGCCAATTAATCATTCAAGCCTATGGTTGAAAAGTAAAATCCCACCCTTTCGGGTGAAGTCACACTCTTCCAGGAGTGTGGAGGCATCTTGGGCAATCCGCCATCAGGTGTCAGTGGCTCAGGTTTGCTATATGTTCTTTGGTTCACACATTCACAAGGTTCCACTAGGTGGATGTCAGAGCTGCAGATGATTCTGCCTTTGGCCGCAGTAGATCCTGAGGGATTATAGATGGTTACTATCAAGGTGTCACCCTCCCCTCAAATTTCTACATCCCACGTAGTCATGAATAGCCTGCTCTGTGTACCATGATGTACGATAAAGAAATGTGGATTTTGTTCTACAAATCCATTTCTTAGATTTCATCACAGGACGCATAGGTTCCGCCCCTCTTTCTGAAATTGTCATTGCTTGCTACAAAAACTGAAGTACTTCCTGTATAGCAGAGGTTATATAGGGGAGGACCTCCTTTCTGATTGGTAGGCCAATGTCCATTCACCTATAAGTGGCCTATAACCCACATAGTCATGAATCGCCTGCTCTGTATCCTGTGTTGTACGCCAAGAACTGGATTTTACTGGTAAGTATATAGAAAAAAATAAAATTTGGGGGGGGGGGGGTCTGCTTTGGGTGGGGGAACCTCTGTCCTAGCCTGATGATGACAGAGAGCTCTTCTACGGATCCAGGACACAGGCAATACAAGTACCAAAACTGACACATACTGCAGTTGACTACAGTATTTAGGAAACAGTGAGTACCAGCTTTCTGGACCTAGAGACTTTCTATGGCCTCTTTTGGGAGAGCTTTTCCTTGGTATATTTAGGGCTACACTTCTGCTGAGAAGTCCCTGATTATTACCACAGTTTACCATCAATTTAAAGGGGGTACATTCACCCTTAAGAAATAGCTCAGATATAGTGTCCTTTACTGCAAGTTATTAAAGTTCACTGGAGTATCGCTAGGGTCACCCCCACCCTTTCCCAGTTCTCTAACAAAATAAATTAAAAAATCACAAAAAGACACGTACAGTCTGTTCTCTGACTTGAGTGACTATGAAATACCGTGTGCCTGGCTGCTGGGTGCCTATCAGGGAATGGAACCTGGGACCAAACAGCCGGACAAGTACCGGGTCTGCACTACAATGATATTTTTGTTTTTGAGTGTTTATACACTTTAATTACAGGAACATCTGTAGACCTTTAACGAGAATTGTTTTTGTTACGAGCTGTTCGAAGACAGGGGAAGGCAGGTCACTTATTGGCAATAATGTTTCTGGAAATGTTAGTTGCTAGTAGACCCAGTTCCATCCATTGGTATAAAGCAGAGTAATATATCAAACTACAGTCCATAGGCCGCTATAATCATTGGGAGAAGATAACAGTGCCATTTATGACCATTCTAAATAAAAAAAAAAAAATGTTCCGGTTGCAGAGAGATACATGGTAGCAAGACCCCCCAAGGCTGGACCTTGTAATCATTTCATTAGAAAGAATTTGAGAAGCATAGTGGTGGACAACCAAAGGCTGAATCACCTTCTGTCTTCTTATATCTGCTGCCCTCACCCACCATACTCAAGACCACAGCAATACTGACGCTCTCTTACAGCTGGGATCTTCAATTATTTTATTATAGTGAATTAAAGAGACACATTTAAGCAAATGGGAAAGAATCATTTGTCTTCAGAGTGGAAGTCATCATGCGTTTTCACATAACAGCCAAGAAAACCTGAAATATTACATTTGAAAACAACAGACCTTCAATCATTATGTCAATGCTTAGAGATATTAAGTATTGCTGTTATTAAAGCAATAGTTAAAGTTTGCCTCCACTGTTTACCCAGGTGTACAACCAACCTATTACCATCCCTGGTAAGAACAGCCTCATTGTGAAATATTCCCATTGCCAGAAAAATGATCCATTCAACGTTGTTAATCATTCTTCCTTTATTTTTTCACAGATAAAGAGGAAATTATTGTGTGTTTAGAAAAGTGACAGATTGTTCTTAATTGACTGAAATAATTACTCAATGAAGAAATAATTGACAATATTATTAGGCTGTGTTTATATAACTATTTATAATTGTGTTTTTAGATTTTGTGCCCACTTTCTTCTTTATGTGAAAAAAGAAAGAAGCATTAACAAAAATGGTGGTGACTCTTATTTTCTCAATGATAATATATGCTTATGGAGGAGGTCACAGTGCCATTAGCTCTCCTTCATGCATCAGTTGCTGGAAGTGGATAATCCCTGGTAAGAAAGGTACAGGAACTTGTTCACAGTAGTTTACATACAGTATATTAGGAATCCAGGCAAGAAATAGTTATGGGCGAATCTGGCTGGGTTTAATTCACCAGGGGTTTGGGGAATCTTGTTTGAAATTCAGCAAACCCAAATCCTATTGTCATTTATGAAGGGTTAATCTTGTTATTAAATTCTGGTCAGTTTTAGGGCTAATAGGCAAACTAATGTCAAAAAAAGATATTGCGGACTGGGTATCAAAAAAGAAAAACATTACAGATGGGATCTTTTCATGTGACTTTAGGGGAAACATTGAAAATACAGAAATCCTTTAAATAACAAGCATTGGGGATTCCTTAAAGCCCAACTCTGGGCAAAAAAAGGTTTTCCCATGTGGTGGGGTTGTGTTCACATCAGGGGCGGACTGACCATTTGGAAACCCGGGCACTGCCCGAGGGCCCGGGGTCAGTAGGGGGTCCCATGTGATACCCCTGGTACCTTTTTCATAGGCTTTTTTGAGTTTGGGCAAGGACACAGGGGCCCCATGATCCCCTATTGCCCGGGGGCCCCATGAGTTGTCAGTCCGCCCCTGGTTCACATTGCACTGATTAACTACATGTTTTGCTCAGGGGAGAATAGAAAGCTGTATACTCACCCGCTCTGCTGCTCCACAAAACAGCACTTCCCCACGATCCAGTGGTATACTGTTCCTGATGTCCTCATTTCCAGAGCAGGTCCGTTAGAAAGCGAGGGGACAGGAGTCACAGGGACCAGACTTGTGCGGGGAGGATTGGAGGATTAGATAAGTATATCTCTGTTCTCCAATCCCCTAGACAAAAATGAGCAGTTAATCTGTGCAGTGCAGGAACAACCCCACTGCATAGGAGAACCTTTTTTTTGGCCCAGATTTATGCGTTGTTACAAAAGAGTACAATTTTATTACTAGAATGGGTTATTACTATTATTATTATTATTACTATTAATACTGTTATTGTATAATTAGTAGTAGTAATATTATTATTAGTAGTGCATTTTTAGTGTATCATTTTGCTGAGACTATACTATAAGAATTCTCTTGTAAAGTGAACAGCCTTCTTGCAGTTAGTAAATCAATAAATTTTTGACTGTAGATATTGCAGAGATACGGCTGTGAAAACTGACCAGTAGCAGGACCGTTTTGATCAGGTATTAAAGTCCAAAATGTATTGATTTACTAAATGCAAGAAGGCTGTTCACTTTACAAGAGAATTTTCACTTTGCAAGAGAAATATCCCCATAGCTTATTGGCAATTGTCTTTGCATGTGGTTGGATATTCTTGCAAATTTTCACAGCATGCACTAAGCCAAGGGAAAATCCAAATGAACAGCCTATTTGCCTTTGGTAAATCAACCCAAGAGTAACACTGTATTGTAAAAAGCGGGCAGCAGGGCGAAAAGTTTATCAAGGAAGACTGAGCCCACATTTACTACATATAGAAAGCACAGGCAGCGGTTTTACTGCAAGAATTAAGATGTTGCAGAGGATACAGCAGTGTTGATTTGGCTAGCAGCAGGACAGATTTAATCTGGGATAATAGATCTAACTGGTGTATGCCTGTCTTTTTTTCATCTAAAGGAATATGAGAGTGCAGTGAATGTAAATAATATGATGAAGTTGTTTAGGTACACGCTGGAATTGATTTACTAAAACAGGAGCGTGCAAAATCTGGTGCAGCTCTGCATAGAAACCAATCAGCTTCCAGGATTTTTGTTAAAGCTTAATTGAACAAGCTGAAGTTAGAAGCTGATTGGCTACCATCCACAACTTCCCCAAATTGTGCACGCTCCAGTTTTAGTAAATCAACCCGTCTTGCACTTTTTTTAGATAGTCAGTAACAATTGAATGCTGCACTTTTATCACCCCAAAACTGACAAAAAGCTCTATCAATATACAGTAACAAAAAAAAAAACCTCAAAGCAAACGGAAATTCCAAAATAAAACCCCTAAAACAATGGGACTCAAAGCAAAGACTTGTTGCGATGAATACTAGCACATTATGCCTTTACCTTGCAGGGGATTTTTTTTTCTTTTTGGATGCGGTTTACTACCACTTTAACCATTTGACGCCCGACCTATGGCCAAATGGCGTCCGCAAAAATGTATTACCTTTCCGGGAGGCCGCCATATGGCGCCCTCCCGCACATGCGCAGTTCACGCGCTTGCAGAGCCGCGAAGCGGTGCGATCTGTCACCGGCCGTGTACCTCGGACACGGCCGATGACAGATCTGAGTACCGGCCCCCGTTGCTGGTACCAAGTGACCTGCTGTGACCAATCACAGAAGGTCACATGACAGTTGTATACAATGGATGGCTTCATTTATGCTATCCATTGTATACTAGTGTCTAGCTGTGAATGGTCACAGGTAATCACATGCACATGTCATGTGATTAGCTGTGGCCAAATCACAGCTAAGCACAAAAAAAAAAAAACCCTGAATGAATCAATGTCATTCAGGTAAATGCTTGCTGATAAGTAATTCTTCGCTATAAGCAAATTGTGTACTACTTTGGACATAGTGAAATATGAAAAAAATCTTTAAAAAAAATGTAATAAAAAATTTAAAATAAAAAAAAAAATAAAAAAAATAAAAAATATATATATATTTTTTTTTCACACTGTCACCAGTCAGTGTCCCTGATCACTGCCATGCCAGTTATATGAAGACGTTGTGCTGCACTGGTATGTAAAAAAAAAAAGTGAAAATAATTTCTTTTATTTTTTCATTTTCCGAAAAATTATGACAAAAAAAATACAACTTCAAAAAACTCACCATGCCTCTTATGAAGTATGTCGGACTGTCTACTTTGCAAAAAGTGGTAATTTGGGGGATATCTGTACTATTCTGACATTCTTGGACCTCAAGAAATTAGATTGGCTGTCAGTACTTCAGGATTGATCAATATTCAGATCTATACCATAGTTTGTGAACTCTATAACTTTCCTACAAACTAAAAAATACATCCTAATTTGGGTTATTTTCACCAAAGACATGTAGTAGAATACATCTCGGCCTAAATTTATGAAGAACAATTATTTATTTTCAAACTTTTATAACAGAAACAAAGAAAAACGTGGTTTTTTTTCAAAATTTTCAGACTTTTTTGTTAATTGAGCAAAAAATAAAAACCCCAGCGATGATTAAATACCACCAAAAGAAAGCAATAATTGTGTGAAGAAAATGATAAAATTTTAGTTTGGGTACAATGTTGTATGACCGCGCAATTGTCATTCAAAGTGTGAGAGCGCTGAAACCTGAAAAATGGCATGGGCAGGAAGGTGTAAAATTGCCCGGTATTGAATTTGTTAATAATAATAGCAATCAAAAAGGCAGCAAAGGGATAGCTTGCCCAAAGAGTTAGGAATCAGAGATAAAGTACAGCTTCCTAACTGACCCTATCTCTCCATTTATAGTTGGTCACTTGTCAGCTTTCCCTATAATAGTTTGATCTGGGCAATTAGGGCAGCACAGTGGCTAAATGGTTAGCACTTCCGTCTGGCAGTACTAGGGTCATTAGTTCAAATCCCAGCCATGGCACCACCTGCCTGGAGTTTTCATGTTCTCCCTGTGACAGCATGGTTTCTTCCAGGTACTCTGGTTTCCTCCCACACTCCAAAGACATGCTGGTAAGTTAATTGGCTCCTGTCTAAATTGGCCCTAGTATGTGTATGTATGAATGTGAGTTAGGGACTTTAGATTGTACACCCCTTGAGGGTTAGGGACTGATGTGAATGTACAACATAATGTAAAGCGCTGTGTAAATTGACAGTGCTATATAAGTATCTGAAATAAATAATTTGGACCCCCCTCAACTACCCCCCCCCCTTTCCTTGATTGGTCCTTCTAAGCCAGCAGGCCATAGACAATAATATTCCTCAAGCCTACACAAGATTATTAACTCATGTTCCCTAGCAAATCGCCACTATTTGAGTTTAAATCAACTAAAAAGTTGAAAATAAAGTAGAGCGATAAAATGAAAACTCCTCGGAACCCCTGCTGAATGGCCTGAGACTACACTTAGAGAATGCCTAAAAACTACAATTCAATAAATGCTTCTGCTTGGGAAACTGGATTAAAACTTCACTAAGCAATGTTCCATGTGGAACATGGTCCATCCGCAACTTTGGCACAAAGGGGGTCCAAGATGGTGAAGAGCATCCTATAATACCTACTTGGGTAGTTTTTTTTAAATTTATATCTCATTGGGAAGGTTTTGTTTTACATCCTGTTCCATAGAAGCTACATGAAGATAAAAGAAATGTCACCAAAGTGAGAAAAATCCTTTCTTAGGGCCAATTCATACTATATGCGGTGACAGACGTTGGTAAAACGTAAAACATGTGTCACCACAGGGACACACAGGAATCAATTGTTAGGTCTCCCATACACACTGCAACACAGGCTAGCAGACATTACATTTTATTGCAGCGCACTGCCCGAATTGTTCTGCAATGTAGGGCAGCGAAGCGCATTGCGCTGCCCAACATTGCAATTAATAAAATGTATGTTGTTTACATTTCAAATAAAGCTCCGACAGAAAAAAAAAAAAAGCATTGTGATGTGCTGAATTGCACACCACACTGCCCCTTACTGCAGCAGGCAATCGAGAGCTGTTGCAGCTCTCCTAATAGTGTGAATTCGCCCTTAGAGAATTGTCACTACAATAAGTGTCCCCATTGGAAGACTTCCACTCTCCCAACTTAAAATGTTCGATTTTACCTTACCATTGGAAGACTTTCTCTCTCCCAATTTAAAATGTTGGATTTTAACTTATGTAAAGTGTTGGCGCTACATACATGCAAGTAATATTTTAATAAAATTACTTTCTTTACTGTAGCTAATGATCACCAGTACAAATAGAAAGGATAAATCTCCCCAGCGGGTATAGTGATAAAAAAACTGAGTTATTTTCCCTTCCCTACTTTATCCAAAACAGCAACAAAAAAGTTCAGACTTTAACTACACTTTAAGCAAAAGGAAGGATAGTTGACCTGTTGAACCCCACAAAATCCTCCCTAGGCAAAGTAACTTAAAATGATCAAAAATAAACTACCGGACTTGTTTTCTTTTCTATCCTCCATAACTGTGAAATTCCAGTATGTAATAGCAAAAACTGTCAGTACTGGACAATTAACAACTTTCAGTCACATTTCTTTGTAAAAGCTAAAATTTAATTTTCTCACTGTTAAGTGAAATTTTGATATTTTTACTGGCAAAATTTCCACATCTATTGTAAATGTGGATTTTTTTAAAATAACTTTTCCATACTGCAGTACAAAAAAAAAAAAAAACAGTTGATATTTCAATTTGAAAATTCTATTTTTGTTACTTTAATTCTGACTGACATCAATTGAAAAAAAAAAATTTGAATGTTTGATAAAAAACATATGTTGGACACAAGAGAAAACAAACTACTTTAGAAAATTGCTACCTCTGGTGTTTGCAGGTTTAAGAGCTCTTTGAAATATCGATAAGTTCCAAACGTAATCCTCAGGATATGGAAATGTTTAGCATTGCCTTTACAAAAACAGAACTATACAAACAGTAAATTAGAAGCAAGGCCACAGAAGAAAGAAATTAGGTATTGTCAATCTATGATTTCACATTGGCTAACTAGAGACTGATTGCTGGTCCATTTATGGAAGGAAAACACTGTGTAACTTTTCATTCAAGCAAGAGCGTTTTCGGGGCAGTAAATTCTCCATCACCTCTCATTCTTGGCTGGCCCTTAGATGATGTTGGCAGACTTGGTTCTTGGTGCAGGGTTATACTATACTATAGTTTTTCCATTTTTTTCTCTCACACACATAATAAAGCTAATTTAATTTTCACACTACTGGAACTATATTTAAAATATTACTACTATTACTATTTTTAGGGAATAGTTACAATTTTGAGATCTGGTTGACATGGGCAAATAATGATACTCCTAGTTATGGTCCTGCTGCCCAACTTGATGCTCAAGCAGCACTGTGGAATGTACTGTGCAGCAGCCAACAGTTAGTGTTTTTTTCTGCTTAGATGCTTACTTAAATAATTATTAGACTGGCTTCTGTTAGTTAATGCAGAACTCTACATATTTTTAAAGTTGGACTCCAGGAAAACTAAGACCTACCGACAAAGGACAAATTGCTTGTTGGGATCTAGGACAGGGGTAGGCAACCTTGACACTCTATTTGTGGTGAAGCTGCAGATTCCATCATGCCTCTGCCTATGGGAGTCATGCCTGTAGCCAGGAGAATCTTCTGGGCCCCAGTGCAAGAAACCATGAAGGGCCCCCCTTACCCCTGGCCTGGGCCCTTCCCTGTAGTGGAATGCTAGGGCCCAGTCGCAAGTTCAACCTTTGTGACCAAGGTAGTTCTGCCACTGGTGTCAGTAGTTTTTTTTTTCATATTATTCTTTTCTTATTTTCTACCATTTTTTTACAATATTATTTTTTTTATTATCTACAATCTTTTTAGAAGCCCCATTGGGGGACTTTTATGAGATATTCCACCTTTGGGATAGAGAATAGAGATTGAGGACGCAACCAGTGGTGTATTTTGTTTTTTTGCTGCCCTAGGCACTCGGCACTCCCCCCCACACACACACACGAACACAGACACACACACACTCTGAAAAAGGAGAGAGAGAAAGGAGAGAGACATTCCTCCAGCACTCACCCCTCTGGAACGAAAGCATCTGGCCATCCCCGGAGACATGGTCAGGAAAGCCCAGTGTTGTCCTTGTGTGGAAATGAGAGTTGGCCTCTACCTACAGCCTCCAGCAGCTCACAGCCTCTCTCCCATGGCAGAGCTCAGGCAGTGCCCTATCTGGTCCACATCCTCTGTCTTTTGCCATGCATGTCCCTTATTTCGGGGGATGGTGTCGCCCCCCTGAAAATGCAGCTTATGGCAAAAGCGCATGTTTGCCTCGCAGTAAATGCACCCCTGGACACAGACCTCAATCTCCATCTCTGCAGCCTCAGCTTAACAGAATGAATGAACAGGAATAACTGTACAGAAAATCCTGTCAATTCATAAACTGAAGCATAGTAAACACAGTTTACTATGTTTCAGTTATGAATAGACAGAGTCAGTGATTGGTATTGACACATTCCCTTCCCCACTCCTGACAGATCCCCAACCGCAGCTGGAAGGAGAGGCCGGAAACATACACAGCTGGTTTGTAGAGCATGGGGAGTGTGTAGAGCACAGGGGCTAGAGAGCACAGGGGAGGTTGGAGAGCATGGGGGGGGGGTTTGACAAAAAGAATCTGGATAGGAGGAGTGGTGGGGGCGGATGCATATAGAGGAATTGATCTCTCCATTTTCCTCCTTCAGCCGCTGAATGCCTACAGGAGAGAGAAGAGGAGAAGCCGGAATTCAGCGGTTTGCAGGAGAAAATGGAGAGATCGATTCCTCTATACATAGCTTCTCCTACTGCTCCTCCTATCCAGGCATATAGGGGTGCTGCACGGGGCCCCTGCATCATGGGGCCAGGTCACAATTGTGACCCCTGTAGGTGCGCACCTACCTGTGGCTGTCATCCTTACAATACCAAATGGATTTGTAATTTCACCACAGCTGGAGGGCCAAGATTGCACATCCCTGGTCCAGGGGATTTGAAAAAAGCATTTTATTTACCTGATCCTCCTCTACCCCAGGGAGACAGCACTTCCCCATGCTCCAGCGGTAGCCTGTCGCTTGTCCTCCTTGCATCCAGTGCAAGACTATGGATCCCTCATCCATTTTGATGATGTCAATGGACCTTAGAATGCCAGAGTGCAGATAAATTGAGACTGAAGGGACTGGTCTTGCAATACAGAGGAGCCTGCAGGAGTATCAGGCATAAACATTACTTAAACAGTAAAGCCTTGTGGGCACAGTCCTACTCCAAGGGAATCATTTTAGTTTTATTGGAGTTAGACCTTATAAAACCCATAGACACTGCATTGCCCAAAATGTAAAAAAAAATATATCCAGTGTTTGATTAACTGCTTTCCACCCAGCCTGTAGCAAATCGATGGCCAAGCAAGAGCTTCCCCGCACCTCCTGTACGTTCTAGCAGCCACACTGCAGCTCAGTCTGTCAGTGATCTGAGATATCAATGTACTGGGCTGGCCCCAGTACCATGTGATCACTATGATCACTTGGTACAGACAGGGCCAATCACAACACATCTGTACCATGTTATAGCCATGATCAATCACAGCTATCACAATAGTACACACTGGCAATGAATGAATGTCATTCCTAAAAATGATTGCTTCTACCAGTGATGATCACTGTTATAAGCAATCATAGTCTAAAAAAGTACTACAGTGTCATTATGGTAACACTGGACATTTTTTTTTTAACATACAGGTGAAACTCGAAAAATTAGAATATCGTGCAAAAGTTCATTTATTTCAGTAATGCAACTTAAAAGGTGAAACTAATATATGAGATAGACTCATTACATGCAAAGCAAGATAGTTCAAGCCGTGATTTGTCATAATTGTGATGATTATGGCTTACAGCTCATGAAAACCCCAAATCCACAGAAAATTAGAATATTACATGCAATCAATAAAACAAGGATTATACATAGAACAATATCGGACCTCTGAAAAGTATAAGCATGCATATGTACTCAGTACTTGGTTTGGGCCCCTTTTGCAGCAATTACTGCCTCAATGTGGCGTGGCATGGAAGCTATCAGCCTGTGGCACTGCTGAGGTGTTATGGAAGACCAGGATGCTTCAATAGCGGCCTTCAGCTCTTCTGCATTGTTCGGTCTCATGTCTCTCATCTTTCTCTTGGCAGTGCCCCATGGATTCTCTATAGGGTTCAGGTCAGGTGAGTTTGCTGGCCAATCAAGCACAGTAATTCCACGGTCTTTGAACCAGGTTTTGGTGCTTTTGGCAGTGTGGGCAGGTGCCAAGTCCTGCTGGAAAATGAAGTCAGCATCCCCATAAAGCTTGTCTGTGGAAGGAAGCATGAAGTGCTCCAAAATCTCCTGGTAGATGGCTGCGTTGACCCTGGACTTAATGAAGCACAGTGGACCAACACCAGCAGATGACATGGCTCCCCAAATCAACACAGATTTTGGAAACTTCACACTGGACTTTAAGCATCTTCCAGTGTGTGCCTCTCCATTCTTCCTCCATACTCTGGGTCCTTGGTTTCCAAATGAGATGCAAAAGTTGTTCTCATCAGAAAAGAGGACTTTGGACCACTGAGAAATAGACCAGGTCTGTTTTTCTTTAGCCCAGGTAAGACGCTTCTGACGTTGTTTGTTGTTCAGAAGCAGCTTGACAAGAGGAATACGACATTGTCCAGGATCCGTCTGTGTGTGTGGTGGCTCTTGATGCGCTGACTCCAGCCTCAGTCCACTCCTTGTGAAAGTCTCCAATGCTTTTTAATGGCCTTTTCCTGACAATCTCCTCCAGGCTGCAGTCATCCCTGCTGCTTGTGCACCTTTTTCTTCCACACTTTTCCCTTCCACATAACTTTCTATTAATGGGCTTTGATACAGCACTTTGGGAACATCCAACTTATTTTGCAATTACCTTTGGAGGCTTTCCCTTCTTATGGAGGGTGTCAATGATGGTTTTCTACACAACTGTCAGGTCAGCAGTCTTTCCCATGATTGTGATTCCTACTGAACCAGACTGAGAGACCATTTAAAGGCTCAGGAACCCTTTGCAGGTGTTATGGCTTAAGTAGCTGATTAGAGTGGGACACTTTGAGCCGAGAATATTGCACCTTTTCACAATATTCTAATTTTCTGAGATTGTGGATTTGGGGTTTTCATGAGCTGTAAGCCATAATCATCACAGTTATGACAAATCACAGCTTGAACTATCTTGCTTTGCATGTAATGAGTCTATCTGAAATATTAGTTTCACCTTTTAAGTTGCATTACTGATATAAATGAACTTTTGCACGATATTCTCATTTTTCAAGTTTCACCTGTACTATCACCAGAGCAGTCCAGCACCTTCATATAACTGGTGTTATGGTGATCGGTAATACTGACTGGTAACAATTATTTTTAACAATTTTTTTTATTTTTTTTTATTTTTTTTCACCAGTCAGTATCCCTGATTACTGCCACACCAGTCATATGCGGTATTGCTCTGGTGACAGTATGTAAAAAAAATGGGGGAAAAACAATTTTATTTATTTTCTTCATTTTCCAAAGAATGGTGACAAAAAATTACAACTTCAATTACAAAAAACTCACCATGTCTCCTACTAAATACCTTTGATTGTTTACTTTCCAAAAAGCGGATATTTGGAGGTGGTATTTGTACTGTCCTGGCATTTTAGGGCCTTTAAGAAATGAGATAGGCAGTTAGTACATCAGGAATGATTAGTTTTCAAATATACAATATATATCCCATACTTTGTAAACTCTACAGTATAACGTTCACACAGACTAAATAATATACATTGATTTGGTTTATTTTCACCAAACAAATGTAGCATAATACATTTTGACCTAAATTTATGAAGAAATTTTATAACAGAAATGAAGAAACAGATTTTTTTGCAAACTATTCAGTATTTTTTTGCTTATTTCATTTAGGTACAGTTTTATATGAGTAATTGTCAAAGTGTGACAGCACTGGAATCTGAAAATTTGCCTGGGCTGGAAGGGGGTGAAAGTGTTCGGTATTGACAGTGTCTGGTAACTTCCACTGATTGCTTTTGCCTGCAGAAACTCTGCTCGGATCAGATGCGGACACTCTGGGTAGAATAATAGCTTACATCCCTCAACTGTTGCTGTGAATGAAAGTGATTCACCCCCTGGACTATGTCGGCACATAACTACCATTCTATCCAATACTTAAAACATGAAAAGAAAAGTGAAAGTAGAAAAAGACTGCGTAGTTCATCGAGTCTGCCCGGTTATTTTTTTTTTTGAGTGGGGGGTTTAATAACTTTCTTCATAACTTTTTTGCCTGAGTATAGATCTATGTTTGTTCCAAGCATGTTTGTAGCTATTTACTGTTGACTGGCTCACTACCTCTGCTGGAAGTTTATTCCAAGCATCAACTACTCTTTCAGTAAAATAGTACTTTCTGAGATTTGTTTTGAAGTTTCCTCCACATGTTCCCGTGTTCTTGATTTTGATTTCATGTTAAAAATACTGCCCTCCTGAACCTTATTCACCCATTTGATGTATTTAAAGGTTTCAATCATGTCTTCTTTTCCCTTCTTCCCTCCTGACTGTACATGTTAAGTTCCTGAAGTCACTCTTGATATGTTTTATCCCCCAGACCTTTCACCATTTTTGTTACCCGTCTCTGGACTCGTTCTATCTTATCAATATCTTTTTGTTATTGAGGTCTCTAGAACTGGACACAGTATTCTAAATGAGGTCTCACTAAAGATCTACATAGGAGAATCAGGACCTCCTTGCTCCTGCTGGTGGCCCCTTTAGTGATGCATCCTCATATTCTATTTTCTTTCCCCACTGCCTGGCCACATTGTTTTTCTCATTTTGCAATCATCTGAAATAAGTACCCCCAAGTCCTTTTTATCTGAAGTGCTGGCGAACAATGTACCCCCAATGTTGTACTCTCTCAAGGGATTCCTTTTTCTTAGGTGCATTATTTAATGAGTGTCAATTGCAGAAGGTGTACTAGAAGAGGAAGGCCCACTGACCGAATTTAACGAATGTTTATCGAGGGAGTATTGGTTTCAGAAAAAGTAAAGATAGAAGTTGAATGGCTTGGTTTATTTATTTCGCAATTATGTTCTTTTTTCCATTGTTGACCATTTTCATCTCCCTATGTATTCCTTTTTTTTTCTTTAATAATGGATCTTGCTGGATGAAATATTCAGTGTGTTATAAAGGGGCTACAAAGCACACAAAGGTAAGAGTACTGATTTTTAAAAGATTTGTATTAGTAGTGGAAAGACATAACAAGGTTTGGGAGCTGTGGCATTTAATAGAGGATCCACCATGATGGGACCTCTAGAACAACTCTTGGTTCCTCTTGGTCGGAAAGAGAGTCTTGTCCTGGATAGTGGCGCGCTATGTATTTTCCTCATCCTTTTCTCTTTTTCCTCTTATCTTTTCAGTTTTTATTTTTATTTTTTTATTATTCTTTTGATTAATGGTAGAGATGGATACATTTCTTGAGTGATGGTAGATTACTGAGATGATGATCTTGACTGCATATATTGCTCCTGTGCTTGGTATTTTATTTATGGTTGGATTATCTCTCATCTGTATTGATTTATGGTTTATAGACCTTATGTTCTTCTATTTGAAATTCAATACAAACTGTTGTTTATTTAAAAAAAAGATTTGTAATTGCACCATATCTTCAGTCTGCAGTCTCTGAACATCAAATTTAGTACATCCGCAGTCTTTGACACTTTTTTGTAGCATTCCATGAATTGAATATTATGTGTGGTGTTTAGTGATATTGGGGCATGCATTGAAAGCAGTTGGTAACCCAAAACCAAACATTTAATATTATGAAACTTGCCAATCATTAAATGTGGTGGCTGCATTAGTTTTCTTTTTTGTAGGCTTTTTTCCCCTCTGTTTTCACCTGGCGATATGGTCAGTAACACACCTCCTGCATTAGAGTGCCCTCACTCTGGAAGAAGGAGCAATGGAGATGCTTATGGATAGCAGAATTTTCAGTCTTGGGGGAAGGGAGTGTTAGATGTAATAGCAGATTTAGATACACTAACACATTGAAGCTGAACTCCAGCTAACATTTTGTAAGCAGTTACAGCAACAGTTTTGTACCTTTTGAGATAAAGGTTTAAAATAAATAAATAAAAGCTGATCATTGTAAGTACCCCTGTCAGTGGTTGGTCTCAACCTTCCAATTGCTACATTTATAGCAGAGCTTGTTCTTTTGAAAAATAATAGACTTACGATGACTGGATACATATTTGGCATTCCACCTCGAAGTGCTCCAAGAACATTCAGGCATCAGAGGAGTCTTATAAAGTTCTCACTCGCTGGTACTTTACTCCAGAGTGCATAGCTAAGTATGTTCCAGGATATAATCCACTCTATTTCCGAGGGTGTAAAGATACAGGAACAATGTTCCATATTAGGTGGTCCTGTCCGGTGGCCCATCACCTGTGGAGCAGGATATATAACATGATTTACTCCATCAGACATATCATTCTGAGGAAGAATCCAAGCAAAGCCCTTTTTCACAGACCATTACAGGATATCCCTTGTAGATCTCAGACATTAATTGAGTTATTTTTTATTGCAACAAGGCCAACCAAAGTATGTGCCTGGAAATCTCCTCTTCTCCACTTTGATGAAGTTAAGTCTAGAATCCAGGGAATTTTCATTAATAACAAAAAGTTAACGGCCGTAATGGAGGACAAACATGATAGGTTGTTATCGACTTGCAAGCCCTGGCTTGACTACTAGATGCTATCAGTACTTGGCTGGCCCATCTCTAGAGGGTATTTTTAATATATCCCCTTAGAACCTGTTGTTGAGATTGGCCTGTATCTGAGATTCCCCTATGGCAAGACCTTCCTCTTTACCCTTCCCTTCTTCTTTACTTTAATCACTCTTCCCCCCCCCCTTTTATTTTTCCTCCTTCACCGTTCTTGAGAGGACCCTTTTTCTTATTTTTAATATTAAAGGTTGCTTTATGATGTGAAGCCAATGCCTTTTCACTTGGCACAGCCTGGCCTGATTTTTATGGTCTTACACAGGGGTGGGCAAACTTTTTGACTTGAGGGCCGCAATGGGTTCATATATTGGAGCAAGAGTAGATGAATGATGTGTATGTGTCATCCATAGTAAGTATAGTAATATTCCCCCATAGTAAGCATAGTAATTAATCCCCCATATAGTAATTCATCCCCCATATAGTAATTCATCCCCCATAGTAATTCATCCCCCATAGTAATTCAAGCCCCCATATAGTAATTCATCCCCCATATAGTAATTCATCCCCCATAGTAATTCATCCCCCATATAGTAATTCATCCCCCATAGTAATTCATCCCCCATAGTAATTAATCCCCCCATATAGTAATTCATCCCCCATAGTAATTCATCCCCCATATAGTAATTCATCCCCCATAGTAATTCATCCCCCATAGTAATTCATCCCCCCTATAGTAATTCATCCCCATATAGTAATTCATCCCCCATAGTAATTCATCCCCCATAGTAATTCATCCCCCATATAGTAATTCATCCCCCATAGTAATTCATCCCCCATAGTAATTCATCCCCCATATAGTAATTCATCCCCCCTATAGTAATTCATTCCCCATATTAATTCATCCCCCATATTAAGTCCCCAAGTCCCCCCTGTGTCAATTCACTTACCTTTGCTCAGCGCGTTCCTCTCGCCGTGTTCCCGCGCCGTTCCGGTCTTCAGGGCGGACTGTGAGAGGAGCCTAGCTCCCCTCACGTTCGTCACGCTGCCCCGCCTACACACATCCTGACAGCCATCCTGACAGTATCACGCTCCGCGGGCCGGATTAAAAGGTCCGCCGGGCCGTATACGGCTCGCGGGCTGTAGTTTGCCTATTGCTGGTCTTACATCTGGTCAGCATTCCTAGTGTGCGACCTCTTCTTTTCTTTTAATATGGCATACTCATCTTAAGGGCAGCTTTCTCTGAACTGTATTGTACAATTATCAAAGCAATATACATAATGAGACTTAGGCTTCACAGCATTACAAGCAAATTTATCATATTGAAATGGACCGTAATTGTAATTTTGATATACAGTATTACTGTCACTATGGAGACCTCTGCGCAGGTCCAAGACTTCACCTCACTTTATGCAAACTGTTTTTATTGCTGCCTATGCAGCCTAATCTTGTATGTTTGCTATTAAGGTATCAATACAACTCTTTTGGGACTAGAAAAATAATAAACTTGCTATCAGGATCACCAGGTAAAAATAGAAGAAAGAAAACCTAAAAAAGAAAACTAATCAATCACCACATCTATGAACTGGTAAGCTGCAATATAATAAATGTTTGCTTTTGGGTTTAATTCCGCTATAAGGCCTCCGTATCTAGTAGGTTGACCACTTCTGATTTATGGATTTGGGAAAAAGTAAAGATGCAAAATAAACATTCACATGCAGGTATGTAAGCATGTAGGATGCAAAACTGACTACAGTTCCCAGTAATACACAGTTCGGCTAAAAGCTTCCTCTGAAGAGAAGCCAGACATTCAGGGAAATCAGAAGACATTTTCTTGCAATAGTATTTTTTGTTTAAAAGTCCTGTAGAGAAGGAAACACAGAAAACAAGAACAGTGCACACACACAAATCAACACAATGACACATCAATATCAAATAAGCAGTGGATTAATATACATAGGTTGAAAAAATATAATCTACAGGCCAGGGGCGGACTGACAACTCATGGGGCCCCCGGGCAATAGGGGATCATGGGGCCCCTGTTTCCTTGCCCAAACTCAAAAAAGCCCATGAAAAAGGTACCAGGGGCATCTCATGGGGCCTCCTACTGACCCCGGGCCCTCGGGCAGTGCCCAAGTTTCCAAATGGTCAGTCCGACCCTGCTACAGGCAAGAAAGAGTAAAAATGTACACTCAACATAAATTAAAATGATGATAAAAAGAAATAAAATGATAAGGCCTAAGGTGAATTTAAAGTGATACTAAAGTTTCCTTTTTTTAAAAAAATAACATACATAACAGGTCATACTTACCTGCTCTGTGCAGTAGTTTTGCACACATTTGCCCCGATCCTCTTCTTTTCGGGTCCCCTGCTGGTGCTCTCACTCCTCCTCCTCGAGCAGTTTCCCCAGGGAAATCTACATGCCCTGGGGGCACCGCTACATGCTTGCTCCCAAATCACTGCTGTATGCGTCCATAAGACACATAGAGCCTTGGCTTGGACCTGCTCCCTGTGCTCTCCTTATTGGCTCACTGGCTGTGACTGACAGGAGTCAATGGGCTTCTGCTGCTGTCTCAGCCAATGAGGAGGGAGAGTCCCCATACAACCGATGCTATTGTGAACATCGCTTGGTCGGAGGGGGCTCAGGTAAGGATCGGGGGGAGGGGGGCGCTGCACACAGAAGGTTTTTTACCTTCATGCATAGAATGCATGAAGGTAAAAAACTTTGAGCCTTTACAACCACTTTAATGAAGGGGTATTTAGTAATGTACATATAGCGCCCTCCTCTAGCTAGTTTGTTAGGCTAAATTTCGTTTTTGGCCTCACTATAAACAGTGAAATAGTGGTCTGTTATGTTTGTCTGGTGAGGATTTCCTAAGCTGAGTTAATGGTTTTCCCCTACCTGCTTCTTAGAGATACTTCCAGAATATAGAGAAGGGAGGAATCAAGTATCCAGCAATGAATATGTATCATGCCTCAGCCAATCCCTGGAAGGAGGCAACCAGAAGGTGGCTGGAGAGGTGATAAATGTTTGGGAGGCATTTCCAGAGGTGTTCTTTCTCTGCTAGGAGGGTTCCAGTTCTCCACTGGGAGGCAGCTAGTGTGTGTTGAGGAATTGCAAGTTGGGTCTCAGAAGGTGCTGGGCTGAGGATCTGGAGAAGAGTACTAAAGGGATTTTTGTTGGAGGGCACTGTCCTGGAGTCCTGGTCTGGAGAAGGATTTTTTATCTCCCTCACTGAGGAACAACCAATGGAAGCTGAATGGCAGTCAGCTCTTTGGACATTGTGAGTAAGAACTACTATGGGACTTTCATGTGTGCTTGCAGCTATAAGGATTATGCTAGATGTTTGTCCTCCTGTTGATCAATTTAGAGTATCCCGAACCACACTCCTATTTCAAGTTACTCAGCAATAAATTCTAAAATGACATCGCCTAGACTGAGACTGTATTGTTGGTGTGCATAGAACTGTGTCTGTGTCAGGCAGGCTCTGTTCAAGCAAGGGAGACCTGAGTATATTCTCAGCGGCCCCTCCGGGGGTGAGCACTACATGCTAAAATAATTTTACAGTCACATATTGTGCCAATTGACACTGCCAGATGCAACATTGAGAGATTGCGTGCAGCGTTCACATTTTGTAATGGGACCCAATATACAAAATTTCATAATTAAAAAGTAAGATTATATACCGGTATTTTTATTACTTTCACTAATAAGTAAACAAAGGAAATATATTTAGATTCCCCAGAGGATCACCAATATCTGAGGATCTGCCTGATCCAGGTCAAATCTAGGCTTGGGGGTACCAAACAGCTCTTCTCTAATATCTAATTAAAATGTATTTTTTTTTAATACTAAATGACAAAGTCGAGTTTTACTTTAAAGTGACACTTAAAATGCTCCTAAACCCAGGGCCCTGCATTCACTATATCTGATCTCCCACAGTACACAGAACATGGAAATACAATTATTTTAGTAAATTTAAACTGCTAAATACCTTTTCTCATCAACAGTTGAAGCAGTCTCGTGACTTCTATCGGTGTCCAGCAGAGCACTGTTTAAAGCTTGTAGGATGAGTTTTCCTTCTCCTCTAGGAGTATGCAGGACCCCTGACCTCTGTCTGGACAGTGCTGATTGGCCCTGTGCTGATCAAATGCACTCTCCCGAGGAAAAAAAAAAACCTCTTTAGCAATACACATCAAACTGAGCATGTGCAGAGTGACTCCAAGCCTATGTTCTATCAAGAGATATTTAGGGGGCAATGGAAGAAGGGGAGAATCAGAGAAGAGAGGATCAACCTTTTTATACAATGCAGAGGATTAACCCCTTATGTTCCACAGTGAGTTTAATAAGCATGCTTTACTGCATATACAGACTGATTTTACTGTTGTGGATTTAGTAACACTTTCATTCTGGCTTTAACCACTTGCCCTCCTGAGAATTTACCCCCCTTCCTGACCAGGCCATTTTTTGCAACATGAGGCTGCATTATTTTACCTGACAATTGCTCGGTCATGCAGCGCTGCACCCAAATTAAATTTGTGTCCCTTTATCTCACAAATAGAGCTTTCTTTTGGGGATATTTAATCGCCTGTGCATTTTAAATTTTTTGCGCTATAAACAAAAAAAGACAATTTTGAAAAAAAAAAAAACAGTATTTTTGATTTTTTTTCTATTAAACATGTTCAGTAAAAAAAAAAAAATAAAAACCTGATTTCATCATAAATTTAGGTCAAAATGTATTTTGCTACATGTCTTTGCTAAAAAAAATCCTAATACATGTAAATTAATTGGTTTACACGCAAGTTACAGCATTTGCAAGTGGCAGTGTATATATACTGAAATTTTTTTTTACTAGTAATGGCAGCGATCAGCGACTTGTAGCCAGACTGCGGCACTGTGGCGGGCATTCTGACACTGGGGGGGGGACTTACTTGTTGTCACTGACATCCCCAGTGACACCGATACAGTGATCAGTACTAATAAAAAGCACTGTACTAATGGCACTGGGCAGGAAAGGGTTAACATGTGGGCCGATCAAATGGTTAACTGTGTGCTATGTGTGTGCTTTACACTATAAGCACACTGCTTTGTATGGCTCTGCTATGCAGAGCCATACAAAGCAGTGTGCAGGAGCTGACAGGGGAGATATCTGTGTTGTTTATACACAGGTCTCTCCCCCTTCGGTAATTCTCAGAGATCTCTGGGTACTGGCGGAGAATCACTGGCCGGGACACGGTGATTGACATCCGAGGCCACGAGTGGCGATGCTCCCACTTCCCGAAGCTGCAAAATCACACACATATATATATATATATATATATATATATATATATATATATATATATATGTGCCGCCCTGTAGCAGTATTTCTGCTATAGGGAGGCGCAGAAGCGGTTAAACAAATTATTTCTATTCAAGTATGTAGTTTTAAATTTAACCTCCCTGGCGGTATGATTATGTCAGGAATTTTGTGCTGAAAGCGGTACCATTTTTTTGCATGGAAATATGTAGTTTTTTAATTGTAGGCTGTAATTTTTAGGAATAATTCACTGAAATCTGTCCGAAAAAGAGTCTATTAAACATTCCGGATATGATAAAACTTGAAACACGAAATCATAAATTATAATTTAATAAATAATCATAAAAAATAATAATATAATAATAATAAATTTAATTCAATAATATAATCAAACCAAAAACACTGAAATTTGAAATACAGAGGCAAATTCGCACATTGCTGAGCAAAGTCGCAAAATCGTTTTCAGTGTCTGATGACGAATTTCCCCACAAATCATTATCACTCAATTCTGCAAGTGATTCTGATTTACTATCGCTGGTCTAAAACCGCTTTTGACGTAAAGGGATGCTTTTTGGCCGCCATGGACTTTTCTAAGTTTCCAGGCAGAAAGAACAGTCAAAATGCAGGCAGGGCACAGGACAAAGCAGTAGGGACAAAATGTATGTGAAATGCAGTGAAAAAGCAATGACAGCAAAAATGTCATTTTTTAAAAATTTCAAATTTCCCGCCGGTTCCGCCGCCCGAACGTTCCGACATCACAGGGACCGTAACACGGAAGCCAGATGCCGGCATCCGCCAGAGGAGATGGACGGGGACGCTGCAGGGGACCCATCGTGGGAGCGAAGGACAAGGTAAGTGCTGCAGGGACCCCCAGAGAACGCTGCATGGTAAGCCCGAGTGTAGCTCGGGGTTACTGTTCTTGGTATAGAAATTCTACCCCGAGCTACACTCGGGAAAACTGCCAAGGAGGTTAAACAAGTCCCTTCTATTGCTCTCAGCTTCCTCCAAATCTCCAAATTCCTTTATTTTGCTGCTGTGATACAACTTCTTGTTAGAGGGTGTCTATGGCCATGGTCCCCTTGTACGTAGGAACATAGCCACCCTCTCCTGATCAGGAGTGGGATTTGGACTGTCAGAAGTGGGATTTGTAGTGTGCAGGGGTGGACTGACAACTCATGGGGCCCCCGGGCATAAGGGATCATGGGGCCCCTGTGTCCTCGCCCACACTCAAACCACACCCAAAAAAGCCTATGAAAGGTACCAGGGGCATCTCATGGGGCCCCCTACTGACCCTGGGCCCTCGGGCAGTGCCCGAGTGCTTGAATGGTCAGTCCGTCCCTGGTAGTTGTTGGGAATGCAACAGCATGTACTATATTGTACTATATATAGTATTGTGTGTTAATATCACTTGACCAGTAGATGGCACTATACACTAAAGGTTACTAGTTGTGTATATCTGAAAACTTGTTTGTTTCTTCTCTCTATCATCTCTTCAGGAAGTAATGTGTCTGTAACATGTCTGCTGTGAAATGTGCTCTGTATGTTTGTAACTTAAGCCACACAAGTAAAGCCTGAATTCTGCTATCACTACCAGTGTCTTCTATAACACATAACCAACAGTAGTGTGCAAACAGCAGTGTACATGATCTCAACTAATGTCCGAACAAATGGAAGTGAAGGGGAAAAGAAAGCTTTGGGGGCTCACAGAGGATGTTAAAAGAAGGCAGAAAAACATAGTAAGAATTTCATAAAAAATGGATTACAGGGCCATTAAGTAGTGAATGTATTATTTTTGGAGAATACGGTTATCGTTTAGTGTCACTTTAACAGATTTTCCACAATTGTCCTCGGTGACAATAGACCAGCTAAATGCAGAACTTCATTCAAAGCAATGCTATAATTTGTGTTTTGCAGTTCTTTGGTTGGCAGTGTTTATTCATCATACACTCTGTCAGCACACATTATTTTCCTTACCTTCATTTTCCTCCAAATATACCATTATCACCATTGTTATGCCAATTACTTAACGCAGCTTGCCTGAATGGCATGTTTTGAAGAGGGAGAATTGGAATAATATGGGCAGAGTTTTATCATTTACATTGTAGCGAGATTGTCTAGTGAAGTGTATTCAAAACTGAGTGCCAATTACCAGCTTTGTTTTCCTCATTTCCTGTCAAAAAAAATCTCCCTGAAATTGAATATTTAGGTCAAATAGAAATGGCTGTGTTAGCTACGTTAACCATTTAAAGGGACACTCTGGGTATAACAGACACCTACTGAATTTTTTAAGACACTATAATATCTCTTCTTTTTGGTTGGATTTAATCCTTGTCTCCAAACTAAATTGTTAAGATTAAATTAGAACTAAACTCTTTCAATGAACATTAACTATTTTTAATCCTTAGGCTGCTACAGTAGTATTAGAAAATAGATAGGAAAGATATGTTATGTTTACTTCTTTTACATTATTTTACATTTCTTCAGTGACTTTCTAGTTTCTGGCTTAGGCCAAAATTATGGCAAACATCCAAGGAGTCTTCAGGAGTATATTTTTTCTTTCATCTGAAGGAGGGGAGGAGGGATTTTCTCAATGAAGCATGTTGGAAGGTTCAGCTTATTGCCCACTAGGACCCCCTAGGGGACAGCAAGTCAATTCAGTTGTATGCTTAAAGGGGAAGTATGGCCAAAGCTCTTTTGGCTCTACTTCTCCTATGGATCATAGGAGTGCACTTCATTCTGTACTCTTGTGACTCATATTTAGCCAACAGCAGGCTAAAGACTGTTGACTGATTTCATTCGCCGGTCCAGACTGTGGAGGGATCCCTACTTTAATGTTGGGATCCACCCAGATGCCTGACCTGTAGCTGGCTCAGCCTTTCGGCACACCACTGAGAGCCTGAGCCAGCTGCTCCTGCCCCCTCCACAGCCTGATGCTCCACTGAGCACTGGAGGGGCAGAGCAGAGCTCTGGTGACTGGCAGTCAGAAGCTGTCTGCTCACTGAAGACCAAAAACTGAACGGTCAGACCGGAGACCACTTCCCACTATAGGCTCCACATACTTACAGAAGGATCGTATCTTCTACTCAGTCATTGGTTAGGTCTGTTCCTACCTGTCCCAACACATGACACTGAAGCATTTTAGGAAAGTATTGCTTTGCACCTCTAAATAGACTCCGCCCTTTGGCATACAGGGAAGCCACCATACTTCTCTTCGCAAGGCCTAACTCACTGTGACCTCAGGCTTCGTCGATGGGTTACGTAAACTGATAGACAGGGCTAATTAGGTTTGTTGCAAGCTGGCTGGTAAGTGAGCTGGAAATTTTTGCTTGTTGTTTTTTGAAATGTGTTGTCCTTCCATGTACTCCATGCTGCAAAGGCCAGTTATAGGTTGGGGAGGTTGCCATTTGTTTGTACTGTTGGCAAATTGGTGAGGGGACATACTGGATAACTTTGCTGCCATTGTGCTATTGCTGGGTGTACATTGCACCCCTATACCTGTAAGGAGGGGTGGGCTCCTTCCAGGCATACCTGCCCTCAATCTATCCATTAGTATATATGTGCTCCAACTCAGGAGACTCTCAAATTTCAGAGTTAGGACGGCAGTACACTGGGGTGCTGTGACGTGGCCTCTGCAGCTTACCCATATATTTTCAAATGTGTGCAAACTAAACCTCCTTTTTTTTAACGTGAACTGTTAGACAGGGTCAATTTTGTTATGTTGCAGGCTGGCTGGTAAGTGAGCTGGGAATTTTTGTTTGTTGTTTTTTAATCATTGCGGCGGCTCCAACTGTCACAGGATCTGGCATGCGTTCCACAGTGCTTCTGTCTTGCTACCGGTATGCCAGAAGTGATGTCAGAGCCAATCGGATCTGCATTTTTGTTAACCATCCTCCTGAGGAAGCCTATTGGTGAAATGCATTGGAGCAGACCTGATTGGCTCTGACATAATTTTTGGTTTACCGATAGCCAGACGGAACCATTGTGGAACACATGCTGGCTCCTGTGATTGTAATAGAGGCTGCAATCCCTGTAAATGATTAAGCCTGACTATGTGCCAATAGCTTTATAGGCACCAACGAATGTGAGTGCACTGTTTGTCTTATACTTTTTTAAAAAGGAGTTTTTAATGATTTTATGCGATGAATCCGTTTCTGTCTCCTCCTTGTTACCCTGTGATTAGAGCCCTGTAGATCTAGGGGAGAGGAGAATCATATCCCATATCTCAATGAGCATGTTTGACCTTTGTTTAGTTATGATGGTTCAAACTTTTTTGGTGAGTTTGCCCTGTCCAGGGGGTGTGCATAGGATTCTTGACACTTTTCACAGTGGATGGAACACCAGTGAACTTTCTATTATGTGTGGAGCACTTGTTTGGAACTTTGAATTGTGCCAAACAACAGCATATTATTTGAACTAACAATTTATGGGTAGAGCACATTGGATGGATGGTGAATTGAACACTGCGGTGTAATTGCACTGGACTTATTTTGGATTTGTTTTTCCAACATATCACATTTGTGCATATTTTTAATTATTTTTGGAATTAGCACTGTTTTATTCATATTGCATTTTGCTTTAGTTTGTATATTATTCCACATTTATCACATTTGCATATAGTTTTAGTTATTAGGGTTTTCTTACTCAAGATGGTCGTGACTAGAAATGCTACTGGGGTGTTTTTTAAAGTGATTTTTCAACAAAATAAAGTATAGAGACATGGATGAATGGGGGAGTTTGCTTTGAATTTTAAAATTAATTAAATAGCCCTATCAGCTTGTGATGCTCAGATAAAGTTTTGTTTTGATTTAACACCAGGGGCGGACTGACCATTTGGAAACTCGGGCACAGCCAGAGGGCCCGGGTCAGTAGGGGGCCCCATAAGATACCCCTGGTACCTTTTTAATAGGCTTTTTTGAGTTTGGGCAAGGACACAGGGGCTCCATGATCCCCTATTGCCCGGGGGCCCCATGAGTTGTCAGTCCGCCCCTGTTTAAGACAAATAAGTGAGATTACCTGTCATTATTTCTCTGTGCTTCCTATCATCGCATCCTAAAAGATTTGGATCTGCTAAACCTGATCTCTGGGCAAAAATTATCTGAAGAAGGACCCTGCCTCCTGTATACAGAAGAAGTCAGAAGGCTCCGCTGTGATTTGGTAGTACAGGAGGAAAATTGCTTTTGGACCACTGTGGCTTTGAAAAGGTGCTGTATGAAAAATGCTCACAAACGTGTTTTTCAGGTGCTCCCTTTGAAATCCATGGGGCTAAAAAGGTGTAATTTTGCCTCAAAAGAAGCTTATTTACTTTGTTGAGTTTCAAAAGGCACTGTAAATAAAACAGGATCATATTATATTTTTGTAAATGTAGCGTTACCCTTGTGAGGGTCACTGTATTTCTAGGTACCCCTAAGCTCATTTTCCACACTTTCATGCACAGTCAGTCATGAGCTTGGTTTTTGTTATTTTATTAGGGGAAAATAACTTGCATTGGGTAATAGGGATTATGTGATGCCCAACTTAAGTGAATCAATGTATGAAGACAACTTCCTTTCTATTTACAGAAACAGAATCAGGACTGTTCTTTTCCTTGAAAGCCATCAGTCTTTGTGGATCAGTAGCGAGAGCTCATTATGGGCGAACAACTCACAGCCTCCCACTGAAAATCAGCTTGACTTGTAAACTACGTGCAGAAATGTCTACTCTCCTCTGTAGAAGTACTTCCAACTCCACAGTCTGCAGACATTACCTGCCCTCCTGGCTGCTCTGAAGATCTCCCAGGACAAGGATAAACAATTAAGCACAGTTCTGTTCTTTGAAAGCTTGCTACATGTGGTAGTTTCTCCCCTTGCGAATCCCAGGGTGTGCTGACATACTCACTCTGTCCTCCTTGCTCCCACTGCTCCGAAGCCTTGACCTTGTTCATGCCATGATGCTGAATAGAGCCAGCTCAAGCTCAGCCTGGGGGCCAGCCCCCCTAGACCTAGGGAACCCCTCCCAGGCCACTGACAGCCTCCTCAGCACTCCACCTTCTGCTCTCCAGCCAGCCTCACTATCCCATATTTATGGGCTGGTCCACCACTCTACCAGGGCTTTCAAACCTGGGATTAGTTAGACTCCCATAAACATGCAGATTAGGCTTTCATCTCTTTTGCCTACTAGCTTCTGGAAGGTTCCCATGGTCCTCCAGAACCAGGGGGAGGCAATAGAGTCCCAACCTGTTAAGCCATCCAGCTTAACCTGCAGTAACCCAACCTCAGTCACAGACTCATGCAGTTACCATGAGTCATGCACAATACATTTCCTACAATACACTACACTAGTAGCATACTAAAGGGTGCTACATAAAGAAAAACAACTATTTTGCATTGTTTTATTTCCTGTGGATGTTTCTGCTTCAGTGGCAGCTGATGGCAGATCAAATCAGTAGAATAGGTTGACAATGTTGCAGCTGAATGGATTAAACATAGCCATTGGAAAAGAATTGCCTGTGGATACACCCTGCTGGTAGGATTACCGAGGATGATTTATTTTAAAGAAAAAAAGTATAAGAAAAGGATTAAACTTTTTTACTTTGCAGGAACAAAGTCAAAGTGGGTTTAGATACAATGTAATGTTGTTTTGAAGAATAGTTACTCATAGATACAAGATAGCAACCACTAAATACAGACATTTTAGATAGACTGGGTACCAATCCTATATCTAAAGAATCCATACATAGCTGTAACATTTTTAAGCTCAGAGATACCAATTGTGCAAATTAGAAAACCTGCTCCAATCACTTCTGTAACGTTTGTGATAAGTGGCACAGGCAAGGCAAAAGTGGTAACCAATATTTGCTGTAGGCAGGTATGTAGGCAGGTGGCCTACTGTGTTGTATGTTAGTTACTTGGCTGCCCAGGTCAGGGTGAAGGGGTTAACATTTTGCCACCTTCCCTGAGTATGTTTGCAGGTTTTTTTTCTGGGGTCCCACCTCCTCCCTTCCATGTATTATAAAAGGGAAGAGATTCGGGTCCCAGAGGGAAGGGGAGAGCTTGACAAGGAACGGGAGCCTTGCTCCCATAGCCATGGACATCTCCACTTGAGTTTTGCCATGTATGGACTTTTAGCCTAAGGTCTACTCCTGAGAAGGTACACTAGGGCGACCACATGTAGCACTACCCTCGTAAGGGCTACTGGATTTGTTTGGGTCTCCTATGCTCTGCACAGCTAGACAACATTTTCCACACTTGTACCTTCAGAGTCAGTAAACAGTCCTTGAGTTGAATTTATAGTTTTTTTTTTAAGGGGTTAACAAGTTGAAGGGGGTCCAGCAGTATATGGGATGCCCAAGGAACTGTAGAACTTTAGGACAAACTTCTTAGGAACTACTGTATGTACAAAAATGTGGACTAGCAGAAAAAAAATTAAATATAGCACTGTCTCTTTTTCTTGGTGGTGTACCTTCTCAGACCCTGGATGAATCTTCCTCCTCAGCCAGCTGTGCTGAGGGCATCCCTGAGCAAGGGGGTCCCAAGAACTTGCAGTTAAGCAGTCCCAGATGAAGACTAGTTGGATATTGCCTCTGACTACCTTCTTCCCTTATCCAACCCAGTAGGTGTAGGAGTACTCATACTGAGCTCTCCTGCTAGCGAGGTGGGTTGGTGGCCAGGGGCGGACTGACCATTTGGAAACTCGGGCACTGCCCAAGGGCCCGGGGTCAGTTGGGGGCCCCATGAGATGCCCCTGGTACCTTTTTCATAGTCTTTTTTGAGTTTGGGCAAGGACACAGGGGCCCCATTATCCCCTATTGCCCGTGGGCCCCATGAGTTGTCAGTCCGCCCCTGTTGGTGGCTGATTCAGCCCTTATGCTGGGCTGGCTCCTTCCCTGCTAACAGGTTGTCCTCCTCAGGAGATGTTGAGGCAGTAGTGATCCTCCCATCTAGCAACCAGCCTTTAGGTAAGCTCCCTTCCCTGGGGCCACATTCCAGCCTTCCTCTCAGTCCATCTTCCACCAGACTACACTGCTCCCCAGGGTCTGTGATATTTGAGGTTTGCCCTGGTCACCATCCCAGCCTCCTGCCAGGGAAATGGACCACGATTCCTCAAACATTCAGATCTGAGCCTCCTCCCCTTCTCCTCCCCTGTTCCAGAAAGTCCTCTAGCCTCTGCCTGGTCTTTGGCATTGGTGAGCAAGTCTTTGCCAAGGTGTTACCCCACGTGCATGGGCACAGTAGACCCCGCCCCACAAATAAACCAATAAGTTA